>NC_140664.1:126654661-127254661 GCF_054131305.1 Coturnix japonica | reverse complement strand
TTAGCTTTCATATGATAAGAACCATCAGAATAATACCTTTTGGAGTAGAGGACATACTGCTTTTTAAGAATGATGCCTTTGGGTAATGTAACTAATGTGTGAGACTGGAAGTGGTAACAGAAGACAAAAGAAGTGAAACAGAGCTCAGTCTCATACATTCCAGCTGCTGATTCTGGTGACTTCAGTAACAAATGCCTGTCATGCCAGAAACACAAACAGCATGTGGATGAGGTTCGTTTCCATAGTAAAGAGATAGCATACTTAATTAATTTCACAAGCCCTCTAGGCTGCTGTTGACAAAATGTGCTTATGCCACGAAGTTAGGTTACAGGTTAAGGGTAGGGGTAAAGAAGGTTTGAAGTGCCGATCCCTAGACTCAAATTACTTTTTACATTTCCTTTAATGATACTGATACAACAATTTTGCTTAATTACACTTTGCTGTCTCAAGCAATCTTTCCCTTGAGCCACTGCAAGTTTTATTACAACGCCTTAATATGATTATGAAAATTAATGGACTTGTACTATCTTTTAATTTGCAAGAGCACAATTTCTTTCTTTCTTTTTTTTTTTTTTTTTTCCATTTCCAAAAATTGGAAGTATTTAGGAGAGATGTGATTTCGAAAGTGTGAAATCTCATGGTGTGAGGTGGCGTAATATAAAGAGTTGAATGAAATTTATAGAAATAGTTGAGTAAAATACATAAAAATGTGTATCTTATATCCCATAGAACAGCTATACCAGTTGGAGCATTTTGTAGAGAAGCACACACATGTGAACAAGGGGGGCAAAAGCCCGAAATCACACATTTTGTTTCCTACCATTAGTATATTTTGTCTTAGTTGAAGCAGAATGTGAACATACCTTCCCCTTTTTCAGCTAACTTGGGGCTGCCCTTCTTGTAGGACCTTGGTCTGCATCCACAATAACCCTGAGCTTTTATACCCTATAGTAAAGCTTAAGTGGTACTGGAATGCTCCAGCCACGAGCTGTCTCTGATACTGCATGTTACCAGTACCAGTGATATGATGAAGGATAGATAAAATTGTCACTGTGGCACTCTGCAGAAACAGATGCATGCTTTAGTAAAATGCAGCCATGATTATTTTCCTGAGACCATTTCTGCCCTGCAGAATTTCCTAATGTGCTTTCTTAGAAAGCTTGACTTATCACAGCATCTGTTCTGAATTTTTTTTTCTTTCTTTCTTTTTTTTCTTTTTTCTTTTTTTTAAAATCAATCTTTCCCTGCCTTTTCTAGTGAGTTCCTGATTTTACACGTGTGTTACATAGGCATGGGGTTGTAAAGTGAGACAATCTGGATGTGATAAAGAAATAGACAAAAAGAGTTAAACTCCATTTCTAAGGAATGAGAAACCATTGGCCACTTAATTCTGAGAACAGTCTGGGAAGAATGTAACTACGTATGAAAATCACAACAAACTTTAGAGGATTAGAAAAATATGCTAAATGTAGCTTTAATAAAATGCTGACAGTTTATCTTAATGTATTTCAATATCATCCAAGAAAAAATGCACAGATAGCACAAGTCCTAAAAATGATATCAGGAACACTTAAATTTGTATCTGCATGTTATATTTCTTCATTACTGCGCCTACGGTTCCTTCTCATTACCTAGCACCTACAGAAATTAGAAAAATACAAACTTTGGTTCACATTGCTAGGAAATTAAATTCTCTAGGCCAAAAACTCCCAACAACCCAGGCTGTATTTTACATTTGTACATGTCAAAGGTATTGCTGGATTTTTTTGAAAACTTACTAGCTGAAAAAATCAGAAAACCGTTTCTGAGAGATGCCATTCAATACTTAGGCAGATAATAAAAGCAATTTCCTACGTGAAGTCAGAAAACAAACATTCAATATGTTTTTTTACAGAGATGATATTTTCATTTAAAGTCAAAATGATGGATTTCCTTACTACCTTTTCTCAGCTTTTCCTGCAAATTGTATGGAAATGAATGCAAATGTGCAGTCCTCACTACTAAGTTGCTTAGAAGTATAAAAATGCATAAAATTAAGATGCTCAGACAGAGATGTGATTCTCTCTTGTGGAAAAATGTTTTAATTTAAATTAGATATTTCAAGTAAACTGTTACTGTTTCAGGTCCTAATTGTGCATTTCAGAAAAAGTGCCTAGCAATTTTGTAACCTTATGAAGACCCGGTAGTGTCTATGAATTGGTCCTGAGTCAACCAACATATAAGAAAAAAAAAATAATAAATAGAATAAATAAATAACTGAAAGTTCAGTGTTCTTATTTTGAGCTTGCGGTCTAATAGTGTTCCACCAGCCTTCATGACCCATTGTCTGTCAGTCTATTCAGCACTGGATAAACCTGAAACTTAGTGAAAATAAAACCATAAAAATCAGAATGCTAGAGCTGTTCTTTTTGGTCCAGATCTGCCTAAAATATGGTGCTGCAGCCAGCAGATATCCCACCCAACTCTGATGGTGCTATACATCATGAGAAAGGGAAGTGCTCTTTGATTTCCTCTGAGATACCAGGCTTGAGTAATGCCTGTAATGCCATAAGGGATTAATGATCTCTGTGCTATATATAGCCATGCAAAATAAATTGCAGGTTTTTTTTCATAGAATTACCAGATTTTTATTGTGCTGCGCAGACAAATTCAGTGAGTAGGACTTATTGGTGTTAATGGATTTAATTTATATGGTGCATCCCCTGTCTTTGGATAGATTTATCTCTATGTAAATCATCTATTCTGGTCATTAGTTGAAGATTTTGCATCTCCTTGCTGCATGAACCATATGGATGAAATATTAACGAAACTTCCTTGGTAGAAGTGCCCCCTCGTGCCTCATACATGTTGTAAAAAACATTTGCTTTCCTTGCAGAACTCCCATGTAATTGAGGACTGAGAGCAGTATGGTGTATTCAAAATGCCTACTGGTAATTGGTATTTAAAACAAATTTCCGTAGCTCTAGAAACAGGAAGCCAAGGTATCTCTGGAAAGTCATTTGATGTGCACTTCTGAAATATTGGCAAAAGTGTAGTGAATCTTTCAATGGTTGATTCCACAGTGATTGATCTTACAGATTTTTGAAGTAATTGATGGTATTGCTTTAGTTCAGTCCGTTAGTGCAAATAATTATTAATCAATATGCACTCAGCTCTTACTTTAGAAGACAATTTTAACACATGATTTATTCTGAACATTTCAATTGAGCTACCTTTACAATGAGAAAATCAATTGGCTAGTGGTCTAAAACACTTTAATTATCTGAAGAGCTACGTCCTTTTTGGGCTTTTTTTTTTCCTCCTTTTTTTTTTTTTTTTCCCCTCCTTTTTTTTTTTTTTCCTTTTCATTCTTTCTTTCTTTTTAAACATTGTCACAATTATTTTTTATCCTCAGAAAACACTCTGATTTTCTCTTTTAGCTTATTTTGTCTTGGAAGTTTGCAGGTCAGTATTGAAAACATACCAGAATTAAACACCAGCTTTGGAAATGAAATTATTTGCCAGATGGAGAAAAAAATAGAAAAACAGAAAATATAAAAACAGATTTATTCCCCCTTCCCCCCCCTCCCCCCCCTTTTCACCTTTTCTTTTTTCTCTCTTTTTTTCTCTTTCTCTCTCTCTCTCTCTTTTTTTTTTTTTCCCCCTCCTTTCTGGTGTTTTCATGTATATCAATATATTTGTAATTTATTTGGGTGTTTTCATCACAAGCATAGCAGTAGAGAAATACTGTTTATTTGAAAGAATAACATAGTGCTAGAACTTTAAAAGAGATTTGAAACGTTATAGGACAAGAGGTGAAATCATTTATTAATTAGCAGTGGATATTAAATTTCTGAATTATATATTACCCCCATTATATTCATATTTACCTGTTTTCATATGCCTGTAAATATTAAGGTGAGTCTTTGAAGTAGCATTTGCACATTGTGAGTATGTTAATATATCCTTTCAAAGCAATTTGTACTTGGGCTGAGCATAAGGTTATGGAACCATCAGTCATCATGAAGATCCATCTGAATAAAGAGTGTGATATAATTTATCTCACATTCATGATACATTTTGCTTCAACTTACATGAGTTCAGATCTTCTCTCAAGTGCCCAGAGTAGGCTTACATGTGAAACATGAAAAAAAATTCCTTGCTTCATTGATCAAATGCCAAAATAATACTTCAGTCTGCAAACAGTGCTGTGGCTACTTTTTGGTATGTAGGCAGGAATTCCCAGGCAGTACTCTGATAATAACTTCTGTTTATAATAACAAAAGAAGCTCATATTCTCAAACTGGTCTGAATTTAATGTTTGGCTTACCATTCATTCTATTTCTTGCATTTATCCTAAATTAGACTATGAATGCTAAATCCGAAATGTCCAGATTTTTGTTTAATGAGATTATAGTCCGTATCGAGTTCTCATGGGTTTCCACTGTACTGCAAGAGGTGAATCGTTTTTGGTTTTCTTTTTTTGTCCTTTAGAATAGTACAGGAAATATTTAGAATTTTCAACTAACAAACCAACTGTATGTCTTCAAGGTCGGAAAGTTCAGATTTTAGGACAATGTTGTGCTGGAAAGATTCCTTAAGGAGGTTTCTTAGAGGATGTTAGTAATGTACTTGTAAGATTTTGAAAGAGCCAAATAATAAAGAGACAGCACTACAGTCTAAGGACCCAATTACAGAAGCACTCATATGTATGTTTATTTTAAAGTCATTAAGTACTGTGCATATGGAAAACATCATGCCCTTAATTTCTAAGCCTTGATCTTCAAATGTAAGTGTTGTAAAACAGGGCTTTTGAGCATTATCCTATTAGGTACCAAGTGCCTTATTTTCTGTCAGAGCTAGTGGGAGTTCTGCCTTCTTGATAGATTTTAGTAGCTAACTCTCTCCTGCAGAGAATTAGAAGGCTTGGTTTTGCTGTAGAGTGTAGAATTATATTTTACTTTATGTTAGTTCCTACAGCTGACTTAAAATCTACCTCTGAATAACATCTCAGAGGATATCCTGGAAGGAAGTGCTATGGCAGTATGTGTTTTCCAGCAGAAAGTCTGTGTCTGATGATTATACTTTGAAGTCTGTATTAGATGAGAGAAAAAATAACAATATTGGAATAAAACTTAATAAGACTGGAATTGCAATAAGAATAGAATAGAATAAATCTCTGCTCATTTGGAATTGCATTAAGAATAGAATAAATCTTTGCTCATTTCAAGATGGCAGTTGAGGTCTGATTGGCATCATTTGGGATCAAGGTGTCTGTAGGGCTAAGAGAGGAGTCAGTCATGGGTGTATTTGCATCTTGCTGGGAGTCTGCATGGCTGTGTGCTATCTCCCCTTCTGCAGAAACAGATCTTTTATTTTCCTCTTTGGTGATGCTCTCAGTCTAAACTTTTAACTTTGTGTATGTTAAGCTAAATTAATTAATGGGAATCCTGACCTGGTTTAAATCAACTGGATTTTTTCCATTCAACTCATTTAATGGCCTTTCTATTTTTACTCAGTGTCCTCTCTAAAAAACTGTTCTAAAATACCAGGAAGTGAAAGCAGTGCTCTGGCTTATAGGAAAACATAGATGAAGTAGACGTGCTCATGTAGATAATCAATTTTTTCTCTTAATTGGCTGTTTTAATGTATCTATTTTTGAAGGTGATTATCTCAATCGACAGACAGTTTGCCTAATGAGCATAACAAAGGTGATCTGTTTTAGCTTGTTTAGTTCAACATCCAAAAGAAATGAGCTATTCAGGAAGTCTATTTAGAAAAGTCTATTTTTAAAGAGTTCTAAGGATAGAACAAAGGATGAGAGATCGTGATACTATTCTGGTAGGAGGGTAGGAGTGCTGCATGCAGAAGTACAATAGTGAGCACCTCTGACTGTGGCAGAACTGTTGAAGCACTGTAAAATCTAGTTGGCATGTGTGAAAGATCAAGCAGGTTAACTCCTGGGATTTTTTCTATCAAGATACTTTCTTGCTTCCATTCTGTTGCCTGCTGTCTTCAGAGCACAGCAGTATTGAGGCTCTGCAGATTTAAAACATTTGTCTTTCCATATCCAGTGTGCTGCAGAAGGATAACTCTGGAATTTAGCAGTGTCATAAAAGTTTTAGCTGACGTTTTTAGGCTGCCTTTGTTATTAGGACCTTTTTTATCACCTGTGAGGTTGCATGCTAAGTAGGTATGCCAATATTTTCTCTAATGTAACCCTACTGTTAATTTTTTTTAAAGAATATTTGTTGTCATTATTTTGGAATTCACATCTAGTTAATTACAGTGTAATTAGAGGCCAAAAATATTTTACATTGCCCAATTTTCATCAGTGTTTAAAATCTTTTCTCAAGATGCATTAAAACAACAGCAAGCTGTTCTTTGTTGTCAGGAAAGATCAGAGTGTTATATTAAAAAGAAGTTGGAGATATATAAGAGTTACTAATTTCAAATAGTTGATAAAGCATTTCTATAAATGGTTGGAATGTTCAGATTGCAATGATTTTGATGGATTTTGTACATGGGTACAAATAAATATGAACTAAAAAATCATATACACTTATGACAAATGAAGAAGTATGCATTATTCTTGAATATAAATGATAAAGTTTACGGTTTTAAATTATGCACAGCAAATATAAATGTAATGTAATCTTTACTAATAATTCTCGTCACGGACTTCCACTTTCTGGTCTGAACTCACATAACGTTTATTTAATTTATAATCTGTGTCACATTATCATTGGATAACTAGGTAGAAGATCAATCTGTACTTCATACAAATTTGTCTAAGTTAATGATATTGGACATAATTTATATACAGTTTCTAGTTTTGTTATAAGAAAATGAGTATCTTCATGTGACAGCTGTAGATGTTGCCAATACTGGATAGTTACATTATTCTCAGGAGGTTTTGTTTGTTTTTTTTTATTATTTTTTTTTATTATTTGCCCTTTAATTAGTGTATGAGAATATTTTCTTCTTTCTTTTCTTTTCTTTTCTTTTCTTTTCTTTTCTTTTCTTTTCTTTTCTTTTCTTTTCTTTTCTTTTCTTTTCTTTTCTTTTCTTTTCTTTTCTTTTCTTTTCTTTTCTTTTCTTTTCTTTTCTTTTTTCTTGCATTTTACTTATATTCACAGCCAAAGTGTGTTGTGTTGAAATTTCAGGGTTTCTTCTATTTAATTCAGGCACATTTAATGAAACCACATTAATGGGGTCAGGTCTCAGATCTCAGTTTACGTCATATCCTCTGTCTTTTGATGTTGTCAAGTGTGACTGAAGAATGACAATGGAGTTCAATAAATCTGGTTATCGTATTGTACGTAGGTCAGTCTGGAAGTAATGCCCCCTATTTATTTCCATGGAAACTACAACAGATTCAAATGGCACAGTAGTACTGTTGGATAGAGTACACTCTTAGCTACAAAGCACTGTTTTCCAACATAGTCGCCACCATTAGCTATGCATTTTTGTCAGCAATGAACAAGAGTCTGCATGCTGCACTTGTAAAAATCTGCATGGTGGTCCAGAACATGGCTTGCTTTTCATGTATCTATTGCCATTACTGAAATACACCACCCACTGTCACACTGTGCTCACATCCACTGGTTGGTCTCCATCAACGTTTAGCAAGCATCCATGAATGACAATGGGAGCAACTTTTTCTGCATGTAGGAATTCAATTCCACACCTTTGCTTCCTATGCATTTCCATGTCAGATGCCATTCTGTCAGACTGCCCCTCTGCTGCCATCTGTCACATGGCGACAAAATATAATGGAATATTAATAGGAAGATTCAGCTTCTACTGCCATTCCACCGACATCTGCCTCTGACATCATAAGCCAATAATAACAACATAGGAGGCATTATTTTTGGAGCAGCTCTCATATAAAAGTAGTTATACATAAATCTTTTGCACTGTACTTTGGGAGTACTTGTCCAGAACCTCATGAATTATTTCTGAAGTGGTTTCCTTTTGTTTTATTAACTGGAAGTAACATAAACCAGTCTTGTAACTGATTAGACCAGTGTGCTACTTGTAAACACACAGTTAGTAAATGCTACTAAGTAGCAATATTTAGCTGGAATGTCAGCATCCAAGCAGTTTACACAGTCTGTTTGAACAAGACACTACACGCCATATCCATTCTTCACACTTCTTCACCAAAATTCTTGATTCACCAAAATTACTTTTATCGCCTGGGACTGTAAAACAGCCAGTCACCATTCAGCTTAGATGTGCATAGTCCCTGTAGAGGTGGCAATTTAGAAGCCTCCTTTCTGCTGTATTCTGGGACAGGGAATATGAAACATGGCCTGTTTGAAAGAAGAGGAACCAAATAATCTTTGGAAAAACTGAGAAAATAATTTCCTTTCTGATAAAATAAATGGGATTTCAGCTGCAGAGTTTGATGATCCTTCAAGATATGTGCCACTATGCCATATCTGTGAGTCCACTCAATGATGCATGTGCATGTTTCCATATAAATACTGATATGTGGAAGAAGATAACACATGAAACTAAGAATACATTTCTAAACGTAATATTCAACAGGAATATTAAGTCTCTTTTTCAAGAAATGTATGAGCTGCTTTGCACTGAGAATTTCCATGTAAGGTTTGATTGCTCTGCTCCATATTTGTGGTCCTACGTGAAATGCCGATGTTTTTGTAGGATCTGACTGTAAGAGTCAACTTTAGGTTCTAATTTCAGTCCCTCTTCCTTTGTAGGCATCAATGTCCAAAGTATTTTTCCTTTGTTCATACCATTCTTGCTATGGTTCTAAGGAGTGATAGCTCATTTGCAGTCAATAAAACAATTTCTTTTAATATCAATCCCATTTTTTCCCACTATTAACTCAACTTGAAGAATGAATTTGCTCCATTGTATTAGAGAGAATATTTTTGACAGCTTTCGAGTACAGATCATTAAAAAATTACCACTTTGAAATGTTGACTTTTGTCTCTTTCTTTGTCTCCTTCTATCTCAAAAATAGCTTATCACATCTTTCAACTTTCTAAATAATTAAATCAGCTCGAAAACTCATGCATATTCTGTGTTGGATAGAACAGGTTGTAATTAAACGGAGTTATTAACGATTTTGTTGTTGATAAATTGGGACCCAACTCTATTCTTGCACTTATTAGTTGACTTTATTGGTCTGATCTTTCTCCATAGAGTTTTTTATCATAAAACTAGAGCAACAGAAGAGAAAACCACCAAAATCACGTTTGTTGTATGCACAATGGAAGCTTTGCAGTGTCTCTAACTGTCCACTCCTTTGCATTTAACAGTTCCTAGAATAATGAGATAGAGAAGTGTTTTGTTGTCATTTAACATTTGTCAGCTGATTTATGGAATTAATTAGATTTATATATATATATATTTTAATAAAACAGAATTGTTATAAACTCTGGATTTGCATCAGATTTCAAACCATGCCAGTGCCAAGATCAAAGTATTTTGTTTATTTGTTTGTTTAGGAGCTGCTTCTGTTGAACAGAAAGGAACATTTTAGGATACATTTTCTCAACTATCAGCAAAGATCCTCACCATTTCCTAGCTGCATTCTTATTGCTAAGCTCTTAATAATGGCTCTTTAAGAAAGTCCAGTTTTGTTGCTTTCAGATGTGTGTATCTGCTTCTTGAAAACAAACAAAGAAACAAAAAATCCCCACAGATATTTCCATTCGATATAAGTTTATCTTTGTTGTTCTTTTATACTTCCCCTTCCCTCATCAAGTTTATCTGAGTTTCGTTTTCCATAGCTGAAATTACTGAGTGATATTTTACTGTGACTATTTCAGTGATATAAAATATTGTAAAAAAACACTGGTGTTAATTTTCCCTTCAGTGACATCCCTCAGTTACATCTTCCATTTTAAGAAGATGTAACTCAGCACAAAGGGATTCACTAAAGCTTTGTGTGCTTCTATGTTGGACCTTAACATCATGCTTTCCTAATAGATGAGATATAAGAAATTAGGAAGGTTTCAAGCCCTCATATTGATGTTCTTACACTTTGTGTTTCTGATAAGGTTCTGATTAAGCTACAAGCCAGAACCATTTTACTCTATTAGAAAGAACGGCATTTATGTAACAGAAATGTGAGCTGTGAATAGAAGAGCACATTTGTCTTGCAAGTGAAAAAGGTAAGTAGGGCTTTGCTGTAACACTTCTGGAGCAAGTTTTTATGGTATTAAATTTCAGTGTCAAACAGAGACGCACTCTTAACCTTCCCCGGCCATTTTCTCAGTGGAGAGAGAAATTTTGTTTTCTGAAGACCCTGTCCCACTCTTCTGAGAGCTGCCCCGTAAGGAACTTGGGGTCGGGCTCTCACTGCCCATTCACTTTTCTGCATCGTGCTCTCCTTATCCTGTGGCAGTAACAGTAGTGTCTATTTTGCCCAAGCTGGCAAAGTAAATGCGTTAGCTTATAGCTGTGAGGGCAGAGATAGGCTATCAAAGGACCTCTGATGTTCACTTGTTAAGGACTGACTTCCCACAGTTTTAGAGGCATCTTGTTGATCATGCCATTAAGGAGAGAATAGTTGAACTGCAGGGCTTGGGGTCAGTTTAATTGCCCACTGGACTAAAGCTTGCAGAGAATAAATGAAAGGGATGGGAAAGGTCAGGTCTAGGGGAGGAAAAGGAGAAACTGTGGAAGCTTCAAATCATTTTACCTAAATTAAACTCCATCTGGTATTTTAAATTTTTTTTAATACATTAAACAAAAATGAATCTGTTTCTACTTTCATGAACTTATTTTTTTCTACTACAGTGACCCATAGGCTTGTATTCAATTATTTATAATGACCTATCAGTAGCTGTGGAGGGTTCAGTTCTAATATGCTAATAGAAGTATTGTATCAGCATATGAACTTAAAAATGAGGTGTAATTAAACATTTGAAATAATGCTTTAGACTTTTCTCTCTGTTAACCCTTTATAGACTCAGCTGAGTGCTAACATTCTTCTGCATTTTTAAAGGAACAGCTCTTTCCATAGGTGTCTTATAGCTTCTCAGAGGCAAATTCTTGAAAATAACAAAGTAATCTCCATCACACGCAAGTATGGCAAGATCAAGACGTTGTAACCAGCGTGATTCTGTTCCTCAGCACCTTGTTCATATTCCCTATGGGGAAGTTTCCCTTCTGTATTTCTCTGGGCATCACATCTCAGACGTATTCCACTTTTAAACTAGGATTTGGCCTCAGCATCTTTTTCATGTAACCTTATACGGTATAATCAATGCTTGTCATCCCAAGGTAATGAGGTTGGTTAAGGAAGCCTTGAAATTAAAATGTTTCTATTATTCTTACTCAGTTTATTGATTTTTCAGCCTTCAGAGGTTTAGTGACTTGTGCTTGCAGGTTTTTCTGTACCTTCCATGTGAGTAGGTATTACATTAAAGGGGAAAAATGCTTTTTGAGCAGCACAATGAAAAAACTTCTCCTATGGGTTCTAGTCCCATTTTTTCTAAGCTTTCTGTCCCTAGGAAGGTAGTACCAGCTGTCTTCCCATTACATCCCCAGAGGAAAAGAGACAGCAATTGTACACATGAAGTTCAACATGTCTAAGGTTACACATGCCAAGTGTGTCACCAGGACTGGTACATTGTCAACAAGCTGGCAGCTCTGAAGCAGTGTCTCACAGTTGAGTGGTGATTGTGTTTCAATTGGAGGGGCCAAGCAATTTTTGTGTCAGCCCTAATCTCGGCCTGTGACTTACATAAAACTCTAAGGAACTTAATTATCATTGCGACTTCTATCTTTAATTTCTAACTTCAATCATCCTGTAGTTTCAGAAGATATTAAATATCTCTTCATGGATTGAAATACAGACCAGTATGATCATAAAAGCTTTCTTTTTCTTAGGAAACTAGATTAAAAATGTAAGGGATGTGTAACTTCCATCAGTCAGAGATTTGGGAAAATGCATAAATGTCATAAGACCAGGGATTAAGTCATGACAGTGGGATAACAGAACAGTTTTGTGCTGCTACTAAACTGATCTAATTTCTCAGATACAAAATGTGTGAGTGGGACGTGCAGTTTTAAGCACATTTTTCCTATTTACCATGGCATACTATTTGGCAGGATGAAGCAAAACTGCCTATTACATAGGCATGATAAAACTGTAGCAACTAAATTGAAACTGAGGTGGTAACCCTGGACAGCGGGCTTTCATTAGAAGAATAATAGCCCTTGTTCTCCAACGGCATTGCTAATCACTTCCTATTGGTGATTTTATAACCACAGAAAGCTCTGTGAATTTAATTGCTGGAAGTTACCTTTTTATTTCTTTTAACAGCACCTAAAATTCCTGCTCAGGGACACCAATCAATCAGGAAACAAGCCTTTGCTTTGAGTTGGTCTTTGCAGGTGCTTTAGAGAAAATTTAATTCTTTCCCATTTGGCCATATGCAACACCTTTATCCCCTTGATGAGGTCAATGTGAAAATCTCCTCTGAGCCCACTGTCAGCGCTGCTGTAGTTGACTGGTGATCCTGGGGTGCTTAAAGTAGTGCAGGTGGCAAGCTTTGCCCTTGAGACAAAGCATGTTACCTCTGTGCCTATTATTTTGCCTGAAAATATGTAACTGAACTTTTCCCAGAAGTGGCAGCAATAAACAATCATAGTACTTCCAGCTTCAGCAACTTTAAATGCTAATTGTATGTGCTACTGGATAGGCACAGGGACTCTTTTAAAAGAAAAAAATTTATCCCTTTTTTTTTGTGTGTGTGTGTTGTTTTTTTGTTTGTTTGTTTGTTTGTTTTTTCTTCCTTTTTTTTCAATTGGCATCATATTCACAGGACTCTCATTATGTTTTACAATATATTTATTGTATGGTGTGTGGTCTCTTTTCTGCATTCACGTGCCACTTCTTAGCAATATCTTAGTAATTTTTCTGCTTTTTTTCCTCCTGAACATGTGTCAGGTCATTTGTAAATTGGCTTAATAATGCCCTATGACCTTAAAAACAACATAAGACATTTATGTGAAATATTTTTAAAGTGGTTTCTGCTCTACCATCTCCAAGTCTAACAAACTTTCTTCTCTACGGCAACAAAATTTAATATGAATTTTCTACCTCTATTGCCATACCACCAACATCTGCATTTGTTATCATATGCCAAAATAATAAAATAGGAGGCATTACTTTTGGATCAGCCCTTGGTATAAGAAGTCTTCTTTCTGATAATATTTGTTCTAAATCATGAAATATTTAATTTTTGGTAATGGTCTGTTATTAAACAAAAGTACAAAGTGAATTATTTGTTAATGAGTCATTTGTAATACACTGAGCAGTAGCCAGAAACCCTGCTTCATTTGCCCATTTCAAGCACCTGTAGCAGCATTTTTATGAAGGGTGTTCTTCATCACTGAGCTAACTGAGATCGCATTTACATTACTGCTTAAATTCAGTGGAAGAAAACATCATGGCATGAATATGACAGATGTACCATAAGAGCTTAAACACCTGTTTTCTCTTTAGTAATTTAAGAGACTTGGAAAGCAGAACCAGAGTGCAGACCTAGTGCTTGTGTGGTGAATATAATTTCTCTTGAAGATTCTCAGTCATCCCACAAAAGTGTTTGTTTTCAACACAAATGTTCCAGTGCTTGAATGCTGGATTTTCCCAACTGGAAAGATAGTTTGTGGAGATGGACTGCTGTAGCCATTATTCAAAGGGGAATCTCTTCAAGTTTATTTGCAAGTGTGAATCTGGAGTGGTGTCACAGGGGTCGATATATTGCCACATGGAAGCATATTTCAGTTTACTTTTCATCCTTTGTACTTGTCCCAGCGTGTTCTGCATATGAGGGGAAAAAAAGCAAGAAATTTTAAGTGGGAAGGAGGGAGTAATGTACATATCATATTACTGGTATAACAAGAGAGTATAAAATGTAGTCATTGTTTTAAAAAAGGATACTCATCTGTGAGTTCTAAATTGCCTGTTGCTTAGCATCTGAGGGACCCTAAAGTAAAACTTGCATCGATTCTGTACATTTCTCAATTATGGTGCAACATTCACTGCAACAGATAGTTTTAGAGGTATGTTTTCAAGAAGGTTACCAGGCTAAAGTGGTTGTTTCCAACTTTTTGGGGTCATCTTTTTATTTTTCAAAGATTGCATCTTGGAAAATTAATAAATAAATAAATAAATAAGAAAGAGAAGAGATGAGTTGCATGAGGACCAGCTGTGATCCGTGACCCATGCAGTAACCACGGCTATGGCATGCCCTCAGCAGTATACTCCTCAGTAGAAGGATACTCAATGGGAGTGCCAGGTGAATGTTTTGCCAAGGAATCTCCCATGTGAAATGAATTTTTCAATTATTCATATGTGGAAAAGGTGGAACAGAGCTAATCATCTGCCACATTGCAATTAGGAAGTTCTCTTAACTCTAACTGGGGCTCCAGAGTGCTGTTTCCATTTGATACACCTAATTGTCTCTGTACTCTTATCTTACGCAGATAAACACTTGGATGAAAGCAATTAGAGTGCATAATGTACAAAACATTTCAGTGTATGTATTTTAAAATATTTCGTCTTTCAGCCCTCTTGTACATACGCTCATCAAAAATAATACATGTTTTGTGGGTTGTTTTTTTTTGTAATGAGTGTGCATTGTAATGCAAATTCCATAACTATTAGCAAATCCTTCAATTAGCAGAACAATCTAACTCTTACTTACCTTGCTACTGCTTCTAGTTGATATGTAAGTAAAATCACAGAAACAGAGGATACCCCAAGTTGGAAGGGACCCATAAGGATCTTCAATTCCAACTCCTGGCTCCACACAGGATGATCCCTATGCAATATATCATAAATGTTTTTGGCTAGAATGTTTGTTACATTTAAAATTCTAGATTAGACTAAAAACGTCTGTCAGGAAGAAAGTATTGCCCTGGTTCCAACAGATGACCACCAGCTGGTCCTTGCACAACCAAGAGCTTCTCAGCACCAGGAATGCTAAAGCACATTTATCTTTCATAGCTGGGTACCCTGGGAGTAGTGCAAGCCAGCTCATTTCCAGCAGGTAAAAGCAGAAGGTACACACTCTTTCTGTGCTATTGTACAGAGCTGACAGGCTTCTAACTATCACTGTAATCTTGTTTACTATTTGGTATTCAATATCTCTTTGAGGCACATGCTCAGCTCATACCTGATGGTGTCAGATACTGTTTGAACACAGTCTCATTTGAAACACGACAGAACTAATAAATAAAATTGAAATGCAGAAGACAGAATCAGTATATACTGAAGCGCATGTGTTCTCTTATTCTTTTATTTTTAAGAGCCATTCTTTATTTTTAAAATATTTTTTTTGGAAAAGCATTAAATTTAATTTTAGCTCCACAGCTCCTCTGTGAACTAAGGAATTGGTACCCATGCTGAAGGCTTAACGTGGATTGTATTTAAAATCCCTTTACTGCTTACTGCTCTTTTGAAATTAGTCCTTACTTTTCATCTGCAATTTCTTCATCAATTCCTCTTTACCTTGTCCAGTTTGGTATTTTATATCCACCTAATCTCAAAATAGGTTTTAAGGTGGAAGAAAAACAAAAATCACAAATATTGTGAATTAGTTCAGAGGTTAATCACTCCTATTTAATATACACCCATTTGAAAGTGCACTAAGCAGAACTGCAGATTGCATTCTTTTAATGATATCAATGTGATGTGTAGAATAAATACACGACTTCTCAATTCTGACATGCACATCCATATACAGGAATTCAGAAGATATGTGAGTTCTCAGAGCCAAAACACTATTGGAGGAATATATTTTTGGTTTTTGGTTTTGTTTGTTTTTGTTTTTCCTAGGACTGCTGGGATATTTTTAATTATCACAACTGTCCGCAATTTTATTCTAAGCTATTTAGATGTTCAGATGTATCTTTAGTCTGCTGCTCAGGCCTGTTGACCCTATAAAATTCACAACTTTTAGTATCACTGACTGTTGGTTCCTCACTTACAATTTCTTTTTTAGGTACTCTGTGTCTTGAACATGTTTAACATATACAACATGATGATTTTGTGCAATGCTGCTTTTTCATCAGAGATAATAGGGAGAGTTATTTATACAGAAATTAAAGCAAGTATTTTCAGAAGTTATCTTTATCTACTGAATTTGTAATATCATCACAAAATGATACGAAGTTTCCTAAGAAGGCCTGTTTCTATTAAACAGTGTTGATTGGTATTAATCATGCTACTACTCAATCCAACTGATTGCCTTCTTTAATATTATTTTCACAGTTTTTCACAGTGATGCCATGTTGAGATGATCACACTTACTCCCTTGGCACGTTATATTTTTTTCTAGATTTCTTCCAGGTTACAATATATATTATTCTTCAAAATAATGAAATTCTCTTGTCATTTCTTTGAAATTATTAAAGCATAAGTACTCTGGTATTTCAGATTGGAAAACAGTTCATTTCAGAAACTTTTTCGTATCTTTACTATATGATTTGACAACAACTTTTCCGTCATCATATAAGACAGCCCACATTCATTTGCATTATTACTAACAATTTCTCTTTAGTAAGGGATATGGAGATATCTTCTGTTTCTTGTATATTCTGGATTTTTATTTTTTTCTCATAAGAAAGATGTATCTGTGACATTCTTTAAAACAAAGATCAAACATGGCTTATAGAATCCCAGTTTTCCATGTTTTTTTTTTAAGTTTGGAATGGGGAAGGAACACTCTTATGGGCCGTTCTGACAATAAAAAGAAATGTGTGTATGATGAAGTTTAAAATTAATGCTACATTTTCATAAATTTTCTGTAGTTAGTATCAGTCATTCATTAATTGATCCAAATAGTTATTATCTCATATCCATAATAGAGCTGTACGTACACCAGGAAAGCATAGTAGCTGACCATTTGGTAATAATATAAACTCATTTACTTCATATGTGCCTTACATCCTGGCTATAGTTGGTTTTATTTACTCTTGAATTTCATTCAAGTACATGGTTCTGCTTCTCTGCTTCCTTGCATCTTTAAAATTTTATTTTTAGCATTACCAAACTGTACCCAAATGCCAGCAAAATTCTCCTGCTGTGTTGAGAAGCCTCCTAGTAGTCCAGGCAACTGGACTGAAAAATTACAGCACAATTCTTGCTTAGTTTTAAATAACTATCTAACAAATTTAAAGTTTGCATCATAAATTAGATTTACTTCCTCCAACAGAAAGGTCAAAATGAAATTTTCTTATTGCAGACATTAGAAATGAATAAGTTATCTGCCACTTGTTTTCACTGAAGAGTTACCAGGGTTTTGAAATGGCAACATTTCTAGACAGCCCAATTGGAAATAAAATGGTGTATAATCTTGCAGAATGGTAGAAAACAACCAAGGGAATAGTAATACTTTTATTATTCCTGAGTTTCTTACTTAATTCTGTCCATACTTTACAACATTTTGCTGGTTTCCTTCAGGCTTTTTCAGCATGCATTCATTGTTGTTGCTAATTGGAAAAGTAATTGAAACATGCCTGCCTCTTGTGTTTTACAGCCATGCACTGTCATTAGCAAAAGCTATGCTCTCTGACCCTAATTGCTCTCAGGGGTCAAAATATATCATTATACTGGAGCACAGTATTTCATAACAAAGGCCGTAGCAGCAGTATAGCTTAAACATGGCATTTATTTATTTATATGTTTTAGTGGAATCAAGGAAAAGAATGACCTGCTAACTATATTTATTTTATACTTTCAGTAACTGCTGGCAAAATACAGAGTCCTGAGATGTGTTATGTAAATATTTTATGAAGGAAGCTTCTCCAGCAGAGATGTTAATAATTCAAAATATGATGTACTACATACTGAGTTTTAGACATACATTTAGTAATAAATTTGTATTTTGTATGAAAGCCGAGTAAATGACTCCCTTGCCACATATTTTGTGTTACAATTGTGCTTGCATGTCTTCCTTCATAAATTATGCCAACGTATACACATGTTGTGATAAACTTGGACTTAAAACCCAGAAATGATGCCAGGGTCCATTTGGAAAGGATTATAGGTCAGACCTAAAATAGGTGTATCCTACACGTCAATAGCCTATTCTTCCAAGAAACCAATATTTTGTTGTTTCTGTCTGAATCATCCCATGAAACTAATAGGGTCATATAAGGCTTCAGAAGAACAGTTCTGCAACTATTGTTTATTTAAATTGAGATTTATTTTGTTAAGCATGGCTGTAGTAAGAGTAGCATTCATCTTTAGCTTGGTAGCCTGTTAGTTAGAGAAGCTGGACAGGATCTGTTTCTGTCCACATCCCTGTCTAGGCATGTAAGCCCTCTGGATTCAGTTTTAAATGAATGAATAATATAGGAAACAAATTTATGGTATTTTGCATACCTCTTGAACTCTTCAGATTGCTTCAGAATAATGTTGTGGTGGTAAATGTTCACATTGTATTTCCAGTTTTAGTAGGATTCATGCTGGGGAAATCATGTTGGTACACCACACAACAATAAACTAATATAAAGATGAGCTTATAAATGTATCATTCAACTTATCTTTCAGTTCTTCAGGTTTCAAATTTTACATGTCAATTCTACTGTTAGTATTGCTGTCTTATCTTTTTGTCCTTAGTTGCACTTGCTGTTTTATTATCCCATGTTTTTTTTAATAAGGATTTAAGACTGCTCTCTGTAGAATAAACTTGAGAGAGCATCAAGAACAAGCTGCTATGTTCCTGTATGTCAGCAATAGCTTTGCCATTTCATACATGTGAAATATGGTATTTATGGCTGTAATATAATAAAATATTTAAAGTCAGATTAAATATCTTCTGCACTAAAATTCAGAACATTTCCTGTCAGCTAGGAGTATTATGTCTCCACATTAACTCTTTCTCTCCACATCAGACAGTGGTCCCTATTTATATTATTTGTTAATGAGTGCAGACATGCGTATTTTAGTACCTGATGGGGATGGAAGAGACAGAATATAGATTTTTCCCCCCTAAATTAGAAAATTATCTGAATGGATGGTTGATTAATAATCATTCTAAATTAAAGTGCTTTCATAAGCTACCATACAGAACCTCACTTTTAAAAAATCAATCTTTCAAAGCTGTCACTCTTGTCATTTGTTAAGCATTTGTTGAGGAGGAAAGAGAATATTTGTCCTAATTCTGAGCTCCCAAGGCTGTGCCAAGAAAAATGGGGGGGGGGGGGGGAGGGAGGAAGAAAAAAGTCATTCAGCTAATGCACTGTATTGCAACAGAGATTAAATTGATCAGTCTCCTAAGGTATTTCCAGAGTGCCCCTTACTGTAATATCTGGGCTCTGTATTGATGTGCTGTACACTCACTAATAGGTAATAGAAAATATTTGAATAGCTAGCAATATATCTACTTCCACAAATGACTTTTACCATGGTGGATTATTGAAATCTTAAGCCTGGTGTTGGGAAGAGCTGAGACTCTGTGTCTTCAGTGAAATGCTAAGAAAGGATGAGCAAATTTCTCAAGTGGTATTAGCTTTTTTTGAGGGTGTGATGGCTGTGAGCCCACTCATGGAACTTTCCCACATAAGTTTATTGCAGGACTGGGACTGAGACTGGTTGAGAGACAGTAATTTATAAGTACTGATCCTGGACCTGTCATCTCCTCTCTGAGTTGTTTTAACACAGAATTCTGCCACAATTTCCTTTTCTTAATGAGCCAGTGAGGATGAATCAGTTAATGTTTGAACATATCTCTGAAAATGTTACATGCTGTTCATGCTTAAGTTTTATTAAGCTTTTATTTTAATCTAAGATTGCAAGACAAATACAAAAGATTCACAAAGTACTTCATATTTTGGGCAAAGCTTATTTAAGAATGCTGTTTATTAATAAAAATATATATCTCCAAAATAAATAAATATCTCCAAAATAAAAATTTAAAAAAAAAAAATTTAAATAAGGTAATAAAAGAAAGAGGGAGACAGAAACTGCATAAAACTTCACTGCATCTACTGAGCCGATATTTCCCAGTCTGACTGACTTGGAATACCTCATGCTGAAGTTTCTTGCAGACAATCTGATCCTGGGTTTTGCACAAGACTAAGCATACACTGAGATAGGAATTTGAAGTTTTGCCGCAGGTAAACTTCCTGTCAAAATGGATGTGTTCAATAAGCTTTAGTTATTGAATTTAAACACAGAGCCTCAGTTCTTAGAGTACTTCAAGGAGTTTTGGATGCTGAGACCCAAGAAATGCCATTTTTGACCTCCTAATAAATTATAAATACATGACTCAGGGGCTTAGAGTGTGGCTGCCTTGAGTTTCGTCTGTCTTGAAAGCCAACTCAGGGAAGGAGTGCTCAGTTGGGCAGCATTGTTCTTTGTTACTTTCTTGCTCTGTAGTTTCTTTTATTGCCTTTGGACATACTGTAAACAAATGCCAATCTCTCCCCTCTATCACATTAACTCACAGACTGCTCAACAATCCTCAAAGTCCCACAAAGGTCATAGCATTTCTTTAATCATGTGCAGTTTACTTTTCCTGTGGCTGCCCAGTTTCCATGATGTTGTCTAGGAAATAAAACATGATATTGACCTTGGGATATTGTATTTGTTGGCATCCCCAAAAGGAGGTTGAAAGCAGACATGATCACTCGCCCTTGATTGTGTTTGTGGTTATGAATTTATGTTGTATTTATTAGTCACACTCTTCGTGTCATTCGTTATTCACTTGAAAGGGCAAGGAATATTTTTGAATTTACAAGGCAGGTGGTTGAGGAGCAACACCTTCATCTAAGGTTTCTAAGTGTAGTCATCTTTGGAAGTGCTCTCCATTATACTGAAAAGCATCGCTTGTGTCCCTTACACTCAAACTCAGGGATAATCTGGACACCCCTTTCGAAGTCAAGATACTTTTTCCTAAGGTCATACTGGTAGACACCTACATATGAAGGGAAAAATTTTGTTTTATTTATAAAGTGAAATACAGTCCTCAAGGGACTGTCCAGGCATTTCATGTAAACTCTTTGTGATGAATTTAGTCTATCTTTTCATTGCACACAATAAGTTTTTTATACTTTTATTCTTTGTTACCGAGAGTTATACTTTTTTCATGGAGTACTTTTCAGTTTTTGAGGTGTTCCTGGCAAGAGTATAGAAAAGGGCTCTTGTGAAGTACAGTCATATTAAGCCTGAGGCTAGAGAGAATGGGAATTGGTGGGTTTTGCTGACCTTCCGCTCCTGTGCAGTACTGAGACATACAACTTCCAAAAAGGCAAAGCTACCTTCATGCAGTTATTGAGTTTTCAGACTAGAAACAAAAGGACACCATGTGTAAAGGTTGTGATCTTGGAGGTAAGACTTTCATTATTTCACTGTGTACTAAAAAGTCAAATGAAACAAACTTTCTATTAGCACTCTACTTCTCAACTTCATATTTCCTCTGGTGACTTTTTCTTTCACTACGCACATACAAGATTTCTCCAGGCTCTCTTTTCATTCTTACGTGTTTTTTTCTCCTCTACTTCTGCCTTCAGTTACCTGAGTCTAATCCTCCCTCAATTAAAACATCCATTTGTCTTCTCCTTCCTAGTCTCAATGTCAGTGTGATAGTCCCTTCTGTATACAGGTTTGAATTCCATTAAAATCCCTTTACATTCAGTAGAAAGAAGGGACAACATTTCTTCTGGGATCCTTAGTTGTCTAAGGCGAGTTTTACAACTGTCATAGTGACTGTATACTAATTTCTTTCTACAGATTAAGAAGTGAAAAGCTTTTATTCAGACATTTATCTTCAGATGTCTAAAATTTATCTGAGATGATCCTCACCATTATTTTCTGGAGTTTACACTGCCCTTAGAAGGTCTCTGTTTCCCAGTAGGTTTTCTAAACCACATTCACATTTCTTTCTCAACTTTTCTCAGTATTTTGTTTTCAGCAAAAATTTTACATTTTTATTATCCTATTCTCCATTTCTCCTTCAAATTTGTGTGTAAGTACTTCATCATCCTTTAAATCTCTTGCCATCTCCATAAACATTGTTTGCTCCTCTTCCTTTCCTTTGAAGTTACCTTAGCTTTTCATTAATTCAAATTTACTCTTCCAAAAATCACTTTCTCCCATGAGTTCTCTACAATTCTTTTCATATATATATATTTTTTTTTCCTAGCTGATATGTAGAAGAAAATAAGAGGTGATTGGCAGAAGGGTCTTTGATAATCTCTCTCCTGCATTTTTAGCAGCAAAAACACAAGCAAGGAGGGCTCAGCCTGTTTTCACTGCCATGTTCTCATCCTCCCCATTCTATTTCCCTGGCATCCTACAGCACTGCTAGGAATTGCCCAGCTCTGCTGACTTTTTCTCCTGCATAAGGCAGGTGGTTGGATGCCATGGAAAGCAAAAACATGGAATCTAACCCATGAAGAGCAGATGTGTGCACTGACCTGCAGTAATAGCGTTAAACCCCTAGTAATCCTTTCCTTTTACTCAGAAACAGCTATTTCATACTCTTGTCATTAACATTTCCCTCCCGCAGTGGCTTATTAGTGTTTAAAGTCTCTGACACATAAAACTGAAAGACTTTATTTGAGAGGGAGTAAGCAGGGGAAAAATACACATTCCATCCAGCAAATTTTCACTGTTACCATATGTTCTTATTCTGTGGGTTCTTCTCTCTTTCAACACTGCTATAACAGCAGCAGCAGCAGCAGCAGCACCTGTATCTGAGGCTTCCCTTGTGCACCCTTAATCGGTTCTCTCTTGCTCCCTCTCCATCTGAGCTGCCCTCAGCTCACTGCTGGAGAGAGCTAGGGAACTTGTAGCATTTCTTTCTTGTTTCTCATCTTCCCTACATGTGTTTTACTTGTACTGAGCTCTCCTCGTTGGAACAGAGGATTGAAAAGTCCTCGTGAACAGAACAGGTCTTAAACAAGTTTCTTTTTAAAATGCAGCCTACCAGGCTCCTACCATGCCATTTAAGATGAGGGTCGTAGTAATTTAATCGCAACATACTCGTCTTACCAACTTGGTCAATAACTGAGTGATACCAAGGGTCAGGGTTTACAAACTAGTGAACTCTGCTCTTGGATACTGTTGTTCTCCTACTTGCTTTTCCCATTGAAAAGTAATTGCTTTGAGCACCAGAAATGATTACAGAAGATTACACCTTTTAAAGCAATCTTAGGATCTCGTTCAGAAGAGGAATACAGTCTGTAAAATGTTGTATGGCTTGCCCAGCAATTACTCACTTTGTTGTAGCTAATTTCAGAAAGCATAAATTGCCTATTATTTCTGAAGAGGTGGGTTTTGGTTTTTGTTTCTTTCTGAACAGCAGTACTGAACGTGGATGGTTTTCCCACAGATTTTCATATGATTTCCACATGTTTGTACAAATGAAAAATAGAATATATATTTTTTCCATTTCTCATGTTCTTTTTTAGGTTTTAATTATTTTGTGAAGCTTAATGTTTTATTGATTTTTTTGTTGATGAACAAAGTTTAGTAAAGCATTGGAACTACCTAAAATGCACGCTTTAATTTTGCCATATTAAAAATATTTCATTGGGAAGATGTAAGGACCGTATGTTATTTCTGGTTAGATGATTCAAACCACAATTTAGTATTTTGTTACTTATTTGCTTGTTTTCTTAATGCCAAAATCAACTCACTGTGTTGATGTTGTCTCTTGTGAGAACACATTCATGGATGACATTCTCGTTCACGAAGCAATATATGCTAACTCTTGATTTTTGTGGTATACATGCCTAGTTTTAGTCAGAAAATCCAATGTGTACTAATTCAGAAAAGTACAGGTGGTTTTTGAATTGATTGAAAATTGATATGTGCTGTTCTGGTGGACTGAAATTATTTATTTTATTTAAGGAATAATGAAGTATTTCATTTTGGCAGAAAAATTGGAAAATATTTTTTTACAGTTTCACTTCCCCCCTCCCCCCCCCCCCCATATCTGCTTCTTACTTGGAAAAATTCCATTCAGTATTTCAAATTTTAATTCTAGTCTGAAATTTGTACCCCACTAAAATTCCAATTTTAACTGATTTTCGAAATCATTAATGTCTTGTACATGTTTCAGAAGCAAGGGATATATATACTGGAAGCACTGTCTCTAGGAAAGCGATACATATGTCTGTCCACATAAGCCTCAACTTAATGCAATATTAATGCAATGTAGTTTTAAGAAAGCTGATTGGATCTTGCCAAAGAAATTCCCTTAAATTATTGAAAACAATATGATTGCGGTTCAATGAGAAGTCTGTGGTACTTACTGAAGTGCAGTATTCTTCTCTGTTGCATGCTCATAAGAGAAGTAAAGATGACAGAGTTTCTCTTATTTCCCATGTCCTGCTTCTATCTGTACTACTGTGGGGGGACAATGACCGGCTCTCAGGGAATTACTGTATTCCCCAGGGAGTTAGGCCAGGGTTGGGATGTCCTGGGGTACATCGAGCCACGTGCACTTAACGAACAGTGGGGCAGACTGGTTCCATTTATCGCTGTTTGCTTCCGGAACCCCTCTGAGGAGGTCTGACCTCAGGGCTTGTGGTAAAGCAAGAATTTGAGACCATGGTAGATTATTTGCTAGATATGCTCATTTAGATAAGAGGCATCATTGAATCTTTCTAGATGGAGCTTGAGAGGTTGTGATTATATTTATTTTACCTCTGAATGTGATCAATTGGTCTGTCTTTCATGGACTTATAAAGGGAAAAGGAAATAATTCCACTTTAAAAGCATGTATATGTGGATAGTGAAAAGTCATAGCACTGTCAGGTCCAGATGGTAGCAGAACAAGAAAATTAAATTGCAGCTAACTCTAAGAGACCACTGTGTTAACACTGGGAAAAACAAACAAACAAAAAACAATACACACAACAGTGTCTGAAATAGATTTAGGAATAGGAAGTTCTAGGATGGCTGAATACGTGTACAGTTGAGCAGTTTGAGCAAATAACTTGGTGTTCTACACATCTATGCCTGATTTTATTTTAAAATGTAAAATGAAAAACATATCCAAAACTCAAATATCTGCCCACATTGCAGAACGTGTCTGTGTGTGTGTTTGGCTAAGCTCATGCGTGTATGGCAATGTGCATTTACAGCTGTTGAGATCATCCCACTTTCTGAAACTACAAACCCCCTACTCCAGTGCAGTACATATGGAGAAGTAATGATTGAGTTTCTACTGGGAATAGAATAGGATAGGATAGGATAGAATAGAATAGAATAGAATAGAATAGAATAGAATAGAATAGAATAGAATAGAATAGAATAGAATAGAATCTTCTTACATCTAACATTGACTTTCCCAAATATACAGCATTTTTATTTTCTTAATAAAAAGAAAACCAACCAAACATCAAAATAACAAAACAAGCAATCAATCAACACTGTATACTTACAGTGTCAGATGGCATGGACCTAGAAAGTAAGTGTCTAAACCCAGGCTAACAAAGAGCTGGAAGAGAAAACCCTTTAGTGTAGCCACTGCTTTGTGGAGTAATTCAGTTTACAATTACCAAAAAGACAGCTGGACAAAAAAATGACTGGAATTAGAATTATGTGTACCACAGCGACCACAAAATCTAGGGGGTTGCTGACTGACAGCCGATGAGATCTGATTTATCAAGTAAGGTGTATTAAACAGATGCATTCAGAAACTATTCCTGATTATGGAAAGAAGCAGCAAAATACCTGCTGTTTTTCTCCCTATTCTCTTATGGAAAAGGGAAGAAGCAAGCTGAACCTGTGAAAGGTGACAGCTTGTGTGAAGTCTAATCCTGCTGATTTACCACTGAGAATAATTTTAATTTCCAACTTCCAATGGCATTTACTATTCTGTATGTAAAATAGCCCTTAGCAGGTATTTTTTGACTGCTGATGAGCTTTATTCCAGTACTTGCTGGATGCTCCCAGCTCCTGCTGCCTGCCGGGGGCACTAGGGACACTGCAGCAGTTACAGAGCTCTCCTCCAAACATGTAATTGTAGGGGTGTGAGTGCTGGCTCCCTGGCACTGCTTGAAGTCAACTTCTAGCTATGTTGGTTACCTGGGAAACAGCTGTCAGCACAGTGGAAAGGAATCTATTTAGTATGGTGGATAGGTGATGGTTTTCAAAAAAATGAGAAACAGCAACAACCAAAAAAAAAAGGCCATAGCTCCACAATTTAGCTTTGTATTTCAATCCAGAGAGAAAGACAAGTTTGGGTGTACTTTGTAAGAACTTTGTTAAGAATGAATTTTTCTCTGCATACATTGTCTGGAAATGCAAAAATGGCTTATTGTAACGTTAGGGTCTTTTTATGAGGGATTTAATTGTCAATAGTAGCTCAAAATTTGTTTATAAAAACAACACTGAATATAACATAATTTTGTCCGGTTATTTTCAATTTGTATGTTACAAACATGCTAAAAATTAGAATATTTAAGACACCATGAGGGTTTTTTGATTTTCAGAATTCTTCCAGAGGCGTTAATTTTTAGAACACTTCCCTAATTAAGGTAAAAATTGTTTGATGTTTTCAGACTGATGCCTAAAGCAGCCACAGATAGCATTTCCTGGGGTGTCAGAATGGAAAATTTTTGGCTTCTGCTCCGAGCTTAGACTCACCGACCTGTGTCACGTCTCAGAGACAAAAGCAGAAATGACAGTGAAATAAAAAATCTCGTTATCTTGGCAACAAGTTATCATATGTTTCTGATGACCTATGGATAATGGCAGCCTCAAAACTCATGTTGTTACCTGTTCTGCTTTGCAGCTTCATTCTTTTCATGGAGAATTTAATGCTGCTGTTTTGGCTAAGAAAAAATAACTGCATCACTGTAAATTATGCGAAATATACTTATAAAACATAGATGCCTGTCTATTCTCCTAGTTCATAATTCTCAGTTTTACTTGTTGCTGATGATTTCAGTTTTAAATGAACTCTGACCACCTCACCACTGGTTTGTTGCACTGCCAGAGCTTCCTCTTCCCTATTACAGAGTTTCTCTGGCAGGTTCTTCTCCTGCTTTAACACTTAACAGGAGTCCAGCCTCCCCGCTTGCTGTTGTACAGCAGGTGTACCGTGCCACAGGGACCAGTTGAATGCCAAAAATACCAAATCCCTGCTTTTTCCTGTGTTCCGTGTTCCACGTGGCTGCCAATGCTAGTGTTCACAGACAAAATGACCAGGGAGCTGATCCTTCTGGAAAACAAAGAAACAAAAAAACCCAACAAGATAAAATATATAAAAAGTAGGATTTTTCATTAAGCTCCTCAGTTTGGATAGCAGTGTGATTTCATGAGTGTTTCACAGCTCAAGCTGATGTGGGAACATTGAGCTGTGGAGGGCAGAACTTCACAGCAGCCAGTGCCTGAATCAGTTCTAACATAGAGTGAAACACAGTAGCTCTCTGAAACATTTTTTTTGAGAATCCTAGCTTAATAAAGCCACACAGTTATTTTAAACAGTAACTTCCCAGTCATTTAGTTTGATTCTCTAGGTAAAGATTTAAGAAACAATTCTTTTTAGGTGTTACAGATATTGAAACTCCAATTATCTGATGTGCGCATCACATAGTTTGTTTGCAAGTTTAAATGGAAAGGCAGATGTATTACAAATGTATTAAAATGCAAGAAGAGTGTAAAGTATATTATAATGTATGTGATGTGTTCATGTGAAAATGTGCCAAAATTGGGCAAGGAACACCTTTGAGCTGTTAAATAGGAAATCCCATAGGAGTTTTTGAAGCAAAATAATGCATTTGTACCTCCACATATGAAATTCTGAATTCTTTTCACAACTTTCTTTTAGAAAAATCCAGTTAGTGTAAAAGGTGCTAAATATTGAGTACATCAGCTACAAAATGATTATCTCAATTATCTTTGTATTCTTGTTTCAATGTCTAATAGTTTTCAAAAGTAGAAGAGGTACCATTAGTGGAACGCCACTTCTCCAAAGTGCTCACTTTCCTCTCCTAGTCTTGCAGATCAATATTCCCAAAGCCCTATTCCTTAACTTCAGTTAAATATAATTGTGTTGTAGAGAAGATAGTATGGCAGTAAAAAAATCCAGGAGGCTGTCTGAATGTAGCAAAGAGGAATCAGGAGGTGATGAAATCATGCTGAATAAATGCAGTTTCTCTCACAACTCCATACTTTATGACTCCAGAAGTTAAGGTGCTTATCCAGAAAACTGTGTGTAATGTTTTTCTTTTGGATTTTTTTGAGCAATCTGATGATGACATTATTGCCACCATTTTCCTTTTTTTAAAAAAAAAAATCCCACCTAAAGAAACCAGGCCATATCTATTACCGCAGAAGCCAAGGATAGCATGGAAGTGTCTATGAGTAAAATGGCATGTCATAAGGAGTTTTCTACAATGGAGAATCTCACATGACTACAAGCTTGCGTTTATGTTAATTGGAAACATATACAGGGTTGGAGGGACTTGAGAAGGAGATATTACTGTAAAGAACATATACAATCATTCTTAATGTATGTTGTGCCTATAAGTGCATATTGCTATATTCTACTCACTATACTTAGCAAGTCTGTCTGTCAGAAAGCTCTAATTGCTTTATGTGTGAGAACATTAAGCTGCAATAAATTTATATACACAGCTGTTCCATTACTGCAGAACAAGTTTTATCTCTTAATAAATTGATGTTTCTTTTTAGTGTCAACTCAGAACAAAATTTACTCCCAAGAAGGTGAACCTTAACATCACATAATTAGTTCAGTGACACCACTGGTAATAGAGGGTACACACTGTACATCTCTTCAACATATTGATGGAGAAAAGTTTTGGCTTCTCTTAATTGTTTCTTGAAAGCTTAATTGTGATTAAGAGCAGCTTTAATTGGAAAAGGAAAAGAAATCATGACCTTTAAAACTCACACTGCAAATTGTGTGTCTGCATTTACAAGGTGCACCTTAATGGAAAAAAAAAAAAAAAGAAAAAAAAAAAAGCTTTTTTTAAAATAGGGTGGGGAAAAAAAAACCCATGTGGTTCTGTATGGAGTCACGTTTAGGTTAATGGAACAGAAGCTTAGACTGCCCTGGACTTTTGATTAATATTTAATTAATCTTCTGTATAAGACTCTGATTTGAATTAAACCTGGGTACTAATAAAGGAACCAATTCACCAAAGAGTTCACATAAATTTGACCTGCCATTATTAGGATTTAAATTAAAATTGCCGAAGTTTTGTTTTCTTCTCATTTTATGCCTGCTCTGCATCAAGTGCATGTAATTTACTCAAAGTGATAGAGCTGGAAAAAATGCGACCTGAATTGGGCACTAGTAATAGAGCCATAACGGCAATATAAGACATGCCATTTGGTTTATTTTAAATAAGTACCCTGAGCTAATGAGTTGCATTGTTCTCTCAGAACAGGCTTTTACAATCCTTGCAAAAGAAGCAATTACCTATACACAACCATGGGAAGTATATTTGCTTATATCTAATCAGATAACCAGACTCTTGTCTCTGTCCTTGATTGTCTTGGGTTCAACTGACAGGGGAATGAATGTGATTCGTGAGGTTATTATTATTCTATTTGTGCCAATGTCTTGAAATGGTATTGCTTGATAATAATAGTAATTAAAAAAAAAAAAAAAAAGATTGCTTGATCCTTATTTTTCAACCAATCAAGCCTTCATATCTTCATCTTCAAAGCTAAAGTCTTTTTCCCATTAAGAAGGCAGTCTTATCTTGTGCTCTGAAATATGAACTTTGTGTACGGGAGAGGGATGTGGGATATCTGCTCATGCTTCCACATTGTCTTTTACTCAAAGTAGCATTCAAATGATACAAGCGAGAGCTGTCCTGAACTGCTTTGACTCCATTGATTCTCCTTTGCATACTGTGTGACAATGGTTGGAGTACTGCCAACAGTAAAGACAGGAACAAATTGAAGGGACTCTTGCAGAATCTTCCTTTTCATCCTCCAGATGAGTATTTAGTACCCACTTAACTTCAACTTAGGAATTATGAGTTTGTACTTATTTCACTCACATTATTTTTCTGCTGGTTCTGTTCATAATCACAGTATATTGCCATCACTATCTTGCATGCTAGACTGCCACTCACCTAATGATCATCTTCAACATGGCCCTCTCCTCAAGTCTAGATAATATCTAAATCTTACTTAAATTCCCTAAGTAACATTTTTTAAGTGATTTTTCTCAGTCAGGTGCTATGACTGTAGAAATTTGTGCAATCTAATTCATCTAGTCCTAAATATCTCCAGTATAGTTCTTTATGACCAAAGTTGTCACACTTGGCTCTCCTTGCAGTCAGCAGAGATTTGGGCACAGGGCAGACCATCTATTGCAAGTTTTTGCTGGGGTGAATATACCCATTTCATAAATGTCTGTGTGCTCTATTATTCAAGGATAAATCTATGCTTAAACTCTGAAATTCTTGGTTAGGAACTGGTTGTAGGCAGTCTGTGCAATGTATGCTGCAGATAGGGTCCTGCTATTTGAGTAGTGCTTAATGATGCAAAATCTGGCAAAAATGATGAAAAATAAATAGCAAAAGGTCAGACAAATCAGATTGTCCTGGTCCCTCCTTCCTAAGGATATTTATCATCCTTGCCTTACCTAACCTTATATTCTTGGGTTTGGTTTTCCTAGAATGAAAATCAGTCTGTGGTTCAAATTGGAAAACTGATGTGAATTGAAACTTATCTGAGTTAGCAGCATAGCAATATAAGCTACTCTCTTGAAGTTATGTCTTTCCTAGATCATTGTCAAAATTCCCATAGATACTCATAGAGATCTCTTTGTAGGGTAGAAGGTGTTTTCAGAGAAGGCTAGTGCTTGCAGAAATGATGTGCAATGTCTGATACCACTGCCTTCTTTGCATCACCATGGCAGTCAATGTTAAAATGTGACCTGTTACTATATACCCCTTCAATCACAGACACAATTCTACACTTGTGTTTATTTCAAAGGCTAATCGTAGATATTGGTGAAGTTTAGTGTTGATATATAATTAGTCTATCAACTCATTGCATCTATGAAGATCTTTGTAATGAAAAAGCATTATAAAACAATAATTATAATTCATAATTTTTAAGATAGAGGAAGATGATGCAGAGAGCATATCAATTCCTGGGACAGAAAAATATTTGTATATGTTATTTTAAGAAGTACAAGCATTTGACTAAAAAACCATACTCTTCCGTATAGGCATCTCAAACAGTTTGGGCTATTACATACACATATATATAAAATTATTATTTTTTGCTGCAGAAAAGTGGTTAATGCTGATAAAAACAAACGTATGATTTGCATAAAATAAAATGGGCTCTGTATTATTATTTGTATTAATAGCTGCAGTTACTTGCCTGTAATATTTCATCTTGTCTTCTGGGATCATGAAAGCATTTTGTAGGTATGTATCAGATTCGTCAGGTCAGCTGGGTTCACAGTTTCACAGGCTCACAGCTCTTTTGCTTCACTTTCCTCCACTGTCAAGGATTCCTCCTTGCTGGAAGTACCCCAGGGAATCTCTTAAAGAAGATGTGGAGGGTATTAGAATGTCAGGGTACAACTTAGCCTTCTGTTGTTCATATAATAATTGTACATTTTCTGGGGTTGTAGCAGTTAATTCCTTTTACGGGAGAGTAGTCGTGTATGAAGTTTATGTGGACTTGTTAGATGTTTCCATGGAATATAAATAGTTGCCATCAATTGTCTAAAAAATTCCATTTTTCATCTCAGTGTGGTTCTGTCATCCTAGCAATGGCTTTGCAATCTTAATCCTGGAATAAGAGAGGAAGGGAAAATATTTTAAATAAGGAGTAACAATGGCAAACTTTTATTTTGCGGGATTGTTTTTCATAGACATTTGTTTACTGTGCAGATCAACTACTTAGTGCATCCTTTGACAAGTATAGTCCATTAAATGCTTTATTCATGAACTGGGATCAAGGGATTGTCTCAGTTCTAGCGTGCTGTCTGAAATAAGATAATACTAGCAATTTCTATTAAGTATTATGCTTTAGGAGATTGGGGGGAAAGGAGAAATTATTTAATCTCTTTGATCAGATTTGAACGGTAGAGAAATCTAATGCATTAATGTTTAAAATTAAAGATTTTATCAGCAATCAACTTAGAAACTAGAACTTGGGTTGCCATACTGAATAAATATACTTCTTAGTACATGGAATGTGTTGATTTCCCTGGAGTTGCTCTCTAATTCATTGTAGAGAAGATTATAGAACTAGTAAATAACAAAAAGAAGGAACTGAGTGATATTACTGTAAGGTGACCTGTTCAAATTGGAGTGACAAACATCTTTCTGGTAGCCCAGGTATAACTCACCAGGTCATTTTAATTGCAAAGTGTTTCAGAATTAATCCCTGAATTTCTCATCAATAACAGGAAAATCAAAACTCTAAATTATTCATTGTTTTTTTCCCCAAGACCTCTTGAAAATTCTTGATCATATCTTCAGATGCCTGTGAACTTTCATGGCTCTTTTGGATTCAGGGGGTCTAGACAGGTTCACTTTAGCTAAGGCTCAACTCCAGTGCTGTATTTTAAAGAACATTTTAAAGTACTGGAACTGGCGTTCCTGTTCTTTAGTTAAAATTACGTATGTAGCAATTTCCACTTCAGTGAAATTTATGAATTAGGAATTTTACATTTTAATAGCATTCAGGAAATAATTTCTGGTTTCTATACAGGGAATCATGAAGTGTGCGTACGTCAGGCACTCCAATAGCAACAGAAGGTTCTGGTTTGCAGCAGTGTGTTAGCTGCTGGGCCTCCTGCCTGAACTGTCTAAAATAGAATTACAGTACAATTTATTAAATTTATTATTAAGCTCCAGAGGAAAAAAATGTTTTCATGTTTTTATGATCTGACTGAGCATCTGTATCATGTGACTAATCTGCTATATTTTTGGATATCTGGCCTGTACAAGTTTCAACAGAAGTAATGTGTGCTATACACCCATGTTTAGCATTTCAAAACTTTTTTTTAGCTCTTGAACTTGGTCTGAAATCTTCCAAATTAACAGTGTCAGAATAAAGCAGTATCTTAGAAATCCAACTGAAACTTAGAAAGATGACAAAATAAAGTGATATCGGTTTGGATATATTTTAACATGATGTCAAAACACATTGTCATCAAAGTCCCCAGAGACACCATTATGGTGTCAAAATGAAACATTATCAATCCAAGACTGTAAGAATAACAACATGAAATGATACCATTGTAACTTCTAATGTAATGTCAATAATGTGTAAAATAAATCTGATGTACTAAGTGGAATTGCTTATTATACACATTTCATTTCTTTCCATTTACTAAAAAGTATAGCAATTATGTTATTGGAAAAAAATGTTATAGCATTTGTGTAGCATTTGTTGATGTAATTTGAAAGCTGAGATACAAGTGAGCCATATCAAGGAGATCTTAAAAATAGAAGTTATGTTGCAATCCTTGGCTTATCACATGCAGGGCTATATGTATCTGTATGTTTCAGAACCTAAAAGTCTTATTTTTGTTTTTGAATAGAGTATAATAGAGTAAAATAGAATAAAATAGCATAGCATAGCACAGCATAGCATGGAATAGATGCTGGAAAGGACTTTCTAGATAAACTGCCTGACTTTTGGCTAACAATAAGTTAAAGCATATGAAATATATAATTAAATATTTGATTATGCAGGGAATTACTAGCAATGCTATAGTTTACTCCATAAGGAAACCACTGAAATCTTGGTAAATTTAATAAGAACTGGCTGTTTATTGACTTTAGCCTTGTAGAAACAGCTAGGCCAGAAAAGGCCTTCAACTCATCTTGTCTAACCATCAGCCTGACTTACTAAGTCCCATGCAGGCTGTCATAACCACTTCTTAAATAAGGCTGTTATCCATTTACAAATATGTGAATTTGAACAGAGATGCTGAGTGACTTGGCAGTGGATCAGAGATGGACAGACATTTTTATTCTAATTAATTTTTCTGCCTAAGGACTGAACGGTTAGATTATACTGCTGTGCCAGCTGACTGTCATCTTCCACAAGGCATCCTTGGCACTAGACTTTCTCAGGAGGATTCATTTTCATTTATTTTTACCCAAGTTAGTCATCTAGGGTAGGATTTGTGTACTCCAACATAGTTGACTCTATCAACCCATCCAAGTCTGAGCTTGTCATTCAGACTTCATCGATGAAGAGAACTAACAAGTTCTCATGGGTGAGTAATTTCATCCTAAGACAGGTGCTATGAATTTCCCCAGGGGGTAATTTATTTCTCTATATTTTCCTCACAAAGGGCCTTGATGTCTAGTTTAGTCTTCATGCCTGCCTTTGCAATGAATAAAGTTGGTTGAGAAAAACGCTGCCATTACTTTTTCTGGTAAATAACTTAGATTAACTATGCTTTCATCTGATGAATGGTCTATGTAAACCACCAAAATGGTGTTATAGGTAAATACTGTATTTCCTCTATAGTGAACAAATTATACATTTGGCTATCTAAAATTTGTTCCTGGGTTGAGACTAAGCCACTCAAGAATAATGAAGATTAAACTTCAGTATTTCTAATCCAGTGATTCAAAACATAATAAGACCATCATCAATTACTAAGCATTCTGCACAGTAATCTGAAAATAAATAGATAAATTTCCTGAGAAATGGATACTTACAACATTTCCAAGAAGAAAAACAAGTGAAATAGTTTGAAAATACTTTGTATAGGATAAGCTATGTCCTAGGTGTCTGCCCGAATAACCTTTTGGGTAAAGGTAACTGCTTTCCTTGTCTGTCTTTTCCTGGAATTGATTTTTTCCTGGACAGTAACTGTCAGACCATCATTTTATGGCAACTTCTAGGTCTGAAGTTAATTAAGACTGTGTGGTAGTAATACATGATTAAAATTTATTAAATTCTTTAAAATCGTCATCTTTGCAGTAAAATGCTGCAAAGGATTTACCTTGGAATCAGTAGTTTTACAAGGTATCATATGAAGATTATTTTTTAATCCCCATATGTAAATATTATTTAATTAAAACTCTTAAATACTTGGGTTTTTTTTTGTTTTGTTTTGTTTTTGAGTTGTTTTCTTTTTTGCTATTCGGTATAAATCTAAGAGCTCAGCTTCATAAAAGGCAACAGCCACATGAATTTGGGCACCAATTCAAGTTATCAATCTTAGTTTTGAACTGCATTTTTTTCTTGTTTCAGTCATATGGGAAACTGAAGGCCCAGGCACTAACAGTAAGCTCAGAACTGAAGTTTTATTTAGATGCTGCAGATTATTTAGTGCCAAAAATAAAACAGCGATTCCATACTTCTCTGTGTTTTATGTAGAATTTCAGATCAACTGCTGATGCTGCTAGCAGAGTGAGTTCTGTTTTTCAGATTACTGAAACCTCATAAAACTTTGATCTAGCCCTAGGACTGCTAGGCCAGTTATTTTCGTTTGTTTGTTTGTAATGAACAGCCACTCATTTTGCTTTTGGAAATTAATCAATAGTTAGAGTAATGCAAAATTGGTCAACAAGTTATTTAGAGATTTCTAGTGCTATTGCCTCTCTGTCAAAGAACAGAAATAATTATGCATAACAATATTAGCTGCTGGTATCGGCTGTGGGAAGCACATGAACTTTGTGTACTGTGAGATCTTTCTAAATGTTCAGGCATTTGAAAGAGATGTCTTTCCTATAGATCACTGTTTCTCTTGCTTCATGGCTTCATACTGTAGTTCTATACTGAAAAAGAAAGATGTCACTTTTAGTGAAGGCAAGTGCTCACAAGAATCAAAAATAAACTGCTGCATAAACTAGTTACAACATACAAATATCTATTTCCTAAGCTTTTATCTGTAGTTATAGATAAATAAAACAGCATCAAATAGTTTTGGATTTTAAGTGTAGCATATTATGGTGTGTTAAGGCAAGAACTGAATACCTTTCAAACTTTTTTTTTTTTCCCCGCTAGAACAGAACTCAAATTCACCATTTGCAAACAGTGTGTAATAGTGCATTATTTGAGTGAAGTCGTATTGTCACTTTGTTTTGATGCAGCCTTAAAATCGAATGGTATGATCAGGAACGCTGTTGGGTTTTCTTTTCCTTTCTTTTATTTTTATTTTAAGTCTCTAGACTCCACCCATGAAAGCACTCAGGCTTTTTTCCACTTGATAATGTTAGATAGATCAGAAAAAAAATCTGTCAAGCAGATTTTATGTTGTAAAATAAAGTGTCACCACCTTTCCTAGCTGAAGTGATCTGAAGTATGCTGGTGTAAGCTGGGCTGTCCCTATGTAACAACATTCACACTACCCAGGTGGTGCCAGCTATAGGCACATGTTTATTTCTGCAAGTAATAGCTGCTGTTCTTTAAGAACTTACTGCTTCCTGGCTGCTTACTGCAGTCCTACTGAAGGCTTCTGCCCCTGCATTTCATGTAGAGAGATCAGAGGGAATACTCCCTAAGTAGCTTGCAGCCTAGCAGTGGGATTAGCTCAAGCAGAGACGAAGGCTGATGTCCCAGAGCTTGCTTGGGATTGTTCTGATGATCCCTTCTTCTGGAACAGGAATGACCATCTAGGTCCAAGGGAGGATTTCTTCACTGTGTTCTTTGTTAAATTTATTTATGCATCTCTGCCAGGCAAGTATCCTTGCGTTGACACAAAACATCCTGTGATGACTGATTGTGGATGTTCATCAGACCTTACAGCACTGGAACCAGCACTGTCTGTTCCATTTAGGACAGGAAGATATTTGGAAAGTCAGAGTCTGCTTTTTTGCCAGTCTGGTTTTGACGTTTTGTTTTGTTTTTGTTTTTGTTTTTTTTTTTCATTTCAGTTAAACTCAAAAATGCAAAGTTCTCCTTTGCTTGATCAAATTTCAGCCTTATTTTCTTTTCTTGTTATTTATTAAAACTTCTTTTGTGTATTCATTCCTGCCATTTTGTTAACATTTTGACATGAAATTCACAGTTTGATGTCACTTTTTGTTGTTGTTGTTATTGTTGTTTAGCTTATATGTGGCATTCTCTTTTTTCTTCTTCTTTTAGTTAACTTGAAAAAAATGCAATACCTTATTTCAACAGCTGTAACAAGTTGTATGTGGTTGAAAATCATCTTGGCTTTTATCTGCAAAATCTAAAAGCTCCAAAATAAGACTTAGACTGCACGAGAACCCAGTGGCTGAGTATCTGTTTTCAGATGTTTATAGCAAGCTCCTAAAATCTCTACTTTTGTTTTTAGTAGAATTCCCCTGAAAAGTAAGTCTGGATTTCTGTCTCTGGTGAGCAGGCTCTGACAGGCTAATAACGAAGACTGATGGTGGCAATAAAAAGGGTCTTGGGTGCATTCTTCAGATTTCACTGGATGTAAAATGATGGCCCTGCTACAGAATGGCCACAGAGGGACTTGAAGTGAAATCTTGTCTGGAGAGTTTGAAGAGAGTATTGTACTGAAGTGACCTCTCCATCAGCTCTGGCTCTTGGCATTATTCATGGCCATCACATCTGAAGAGAGTGCTGAATTAAAAGCATTTGAGACAAACTTTTTAGCCTGGACAATAGAGATGTATGTTTTTTACTTTTGTTGATTTACTCCCTTGAAATCTGCATAAAGTAATTAGCAAAATTTCATCCACTGAAAGAAGTGAGTGCATATGGGGGCTTGAATAATTTCTTGGTGGTGTATGGAGCTGATGTCTACCACTGTGAAAGTAGTCTGGAAATGACATAAAACTTCCTGAAGAGCTTATGTCACTTGCATACATGTTGACATATATCCATGGCTTTAAATCCTTGTTTGATGGAATTAATATGCTGAAACGTGTAGGTATGCGTGCAGGTAGTATGTGAGATCTTGTCTGTCACATTAAGCCAATCCCTGAATTTAGTTGCCTTTAAAAATGGCAGGATTTAAAGGATATATAATCCTCTATATTCATTTAGCAAATATGTAGGGGCAAGAGGGAATGATTTTTATAACCTTGTGAACAGTAGAAATAAGCCAAGATTGAAAGAGATCTGGGGGGGGGGGAAAAAAAAATCAGATAGGATGTATACCCTTCAGCATGCAAGAAGCTGCCCTTGTTAGAAGCTAACTTTGCATGCATAATTAATTTGAGCAGCACATTCAGTTTCTTACAACTGGAAGAGAAATTGAATTCAGGTGTTTGGTGAACATATGGGGGACTTACTGTGAATTTATGACCTGTGGTTTGAGTGTAAAACCCCAAGATACTACCTGCTAAAACTTAATGAAGCTTGTGCAGAGAAGTTATTTTTATTTGCAGTTTTGTAATTGATATATTTTCTTTTTTCTTTTGTACTTCTCCCCCACCTTTTAGAGCCATATCTCCAGTGAGTTCTTTAACAGTTAAGAAAAATAAAAGAGCTGTAGCATAAACTGTTCTGTGTCTCCTTCCATGTTACAAGTACAGCACACCATGTTATAGATGTGATCTTAACAAACTTCATCTCTTGCTCAACTGATTTTCTCTCATCAGTCACGCAAAAGCTCTGTACGATGCTGGCTGCTATTGGTCCTGTTTGTGAATCATGCCCATATGTATTAATAACAGTGAGTTTGTGGATAATCAATTACCCAGTGTCTTGGAGAAGGACTTTATGTAGGACACTGGAAGGAAACCACCAACACTAACTTAAGCTTGAGGGCTGGTATTTAGATGTCAAAAATAATAAAATATAAAAGAAAATTATAGGAAAAGACCAACCTGCTCTGCTGATCTGGTGGCAGGAAGTAGATGGTGCACCCTCTGTCAGTGCTTGTGCATTGTTAACCCCATTGGTGTTTGGGCACTGTCTGTGTCAGCAATGGTTAACAAATCTTCTTCAGGTGAACAGATCAGCATGCTGTGCAGCGCAGTGTCATGCCAACATTACACCTGGTAAAGGGCATGCTTTTATTTTATTTTGCATCCATGGCTTTTCTCAAAACCAAGACAGTTTCTGCTTATCCATCCTCAAAGGCCATCTGAAGCAGAACTCCATCTGCTTGGAATAAGCACCATAACAAGAGGATGCTTGAGTATCATTCAATGTAGCAGAAGCTTTTCTATTAGATTATCACCATTCTGCTTTCAGTTGTGCTCAAACCATGGAGGAAGTGGCCCATTCTGTGGACTCTCAGTCAATTCTGTGCTTTGGTAAGGATACACAGCCACAAGAGTAAAGACAGCCTTAATCCTCTGTGGGATGATAATAAACACATTTTCTATTACATTCTACCTGTAGATACAGATAGATCCCAACTCAGCTCTTGATTTTTAATATGAAGTGAATAATAAGAAATCTGTCCAAACAGAAAGAAATGTCTTTTATACAGATAGGTGATTCTTGTTTACTAGCCTGAAGTAAATAAGGAACCATCTGTGTTTTATAACCGCTATCCAGAGATCTAAGCAGCCCATCAGACCTGAAAACCCCTGACAGTTCAAATCTGTGTTAGAGGATTTCAAGGTGTAAAGAACAGTTTGTTTACTAACCTTTTGGTTATGCCAGTCATGTTACAACTGCTTGGCGATGTTGTTAAGACCCTTTTCCATGCTTTTTCAGACCAGTGATTTTTTTTCCAGAGCTTTAGTCATCTCTGTTCAGCAGCATGTTTGTATCTACTATATCGCACTGAAAATCTGTCTTTTTTGAAAGCATTACAACTCTGTACATCAGCGCATGACATCACGCTGAGACATTGCTTAATGATCTGAGACTTTGGTGGTCATTGCTATGGCTGCTTGTTTCTGAAAATACGTGACAGCTCCTGCCTGTCTAAGCCTTGCTTGCAGTTGCATTTATAGCTTACGCTGGTGGTTGTGTGTTTTAAAACAGTGCTCACAAAGTAGCTGCTTGTAAAATGTGCCATCTGCAGATGGAAACCAATGGGATGCCGAGCACAGAGGTGATCCAAGGACACCTGGCCTCTTCACAACCCAAGCTACTTTGACCCTAAAAGCCTTTCCTTGGTTTTTATTTCTTTTAGGAACTTTTAATAATGAGAGCACTTTGAAATAAAAACATAGCTCATATCTGATGCTAGGAAGTACTAATTAATTGTCTTTTGTATGTTCACAGGCATCCTGTTATTAAGTAGGCATAGGGGAGTGCTCATAGCTGGAGTAGTGTTTAGGCAAACTGTGGCTACTGTAGAAAGTTGTAATTCCAGTTTGGTCAAAATGTTTAAAATTACCAAACATCAAATCTTTAAGAAACTTTGGATAGACTTCAAGTTAACCTCCTTCCTTCCCACTAGCAGCCCTGAATTATTAGAGGCAGTTTTGCCTTCAGATTTTCAGTTCATCTGAATGAAAAACTCAAACAAAACATGGTTCATTTAGTTAAACTTTTGAGAAGTTGCACCATATATCTACGAAAGTCAAAAGGCAATAAAAGCACTGGGAAACCTGCATCATACCAGAGTGTTTGTTGATATGACCCTGTCTTTCATGACCTCTTCATCCAATGAGTCAAAATTCATTTTGCCTTAGACTGGCTGAAGACTTTACATGTTGGATAAAATTTGTTTAGATCTGTCACAAGGGACAATGCTAACACTTACCTAAAGAACTATAAATAAACAGAACATCTCAGAATTTAAAAAGCTTTCACTTATCACTAAATGTTCCTACTTCTTACTATAATTATGATTATGGCATTTCCCTCCTTTTTGATGAGGGTAAGTGTTGCCTGGAGTTTCAATAAAATATCAATGTAGGTGTATCAAGTGTATCTTGAGTGGGGAAGACCTTGGAAGTTTCACTAGGAGACCGAGAGGACATCATAGCAAAAATCCTGTAAATAGTAAAGCTAATTGGATGAGGAGGTACATGGAAAGAATTAGGAGACAGTATGGCAGGCCAGAATGGAGATCTGCAAGCCTGCACTGCTGAGAAGAATAGGACAGGTGAATAGTTTAACCAGGAGAATGGAGAACATAGTTGAGAGGAAAGTGAAAATGAAAGGAAGCCAACCTGAGCTAGAGTCTAAGCCCTAAAATGGTCTATTTTTCCTTCAACTTAACTTAGACTCTGACTGCTTTCCTTTTCACTTTTCCTCTTCTAAAAGAAAACGTTTTAAACCTTTCTATATCGTTATAAGGCTGCTCATTTGACCTCATTTTCTTTGTCTCAGTCTTTTTGAACACACAGAAATTTGAGTAGATACTGCAGTGGTTTTGTCCTTTAATTTAGCTTTCTTTTCTGTGAAATAGTCTTTTTTTGTTATTCACTTCTTTTGCAATTTTCTAAATTTGGGTCATGTCCCTTGCTTTTGTGATAAAATAGAACTATTATTGAAAGGTTTATCTTCTATCATCAAGTCTGTTAATAACTTTGAATAACTTTGAATTTCTTAAGTCAACTTGGCTTCCCCCCCCCCCCCCTTCATTAAAGTAAGTTATTCTTAAATTCATCATAATTAATCATAAATCCCAGGATCCTCCTTGTCTTTTTGTTGTTCTGTATTTCCAGCATGTAGAAGGTGTCAAATTCATGCATTCCCTTAACTGGAATAGATATCCGTTTTAGCCTTAGAGCATGAGCACTATGCATTCACTTGCTATTCTTGCTTACTCTGTTGTAATTCTTTTCATCAATAACAATCACAAAATGTGTGGAAGTCCACAAATCTGTAATAGCCCTTCCAATGACCCTTTTAGGAGCTGGTACAATATGTCTGTTCCTCATCATGCACAAGTTCTCATTCACTAATTTTTCTGTGTTTTCCTTCCAGTTTTACTTTGCCAGTAAATCACTACTCAAGTGTCACATTTGCATTTTGATTCCTTAGAGTTTGAAATAAATGTGGCTAAAGAAGACTGATCAGCTTGAAGCTGACCATGTGCAACACTTCGATAGTAATTTCACACTAAAGTCCAATGACATTTCACCTTCAAATGTGTTTTTACACCTCCAATGCTAATAGTTAATTTTAAATGTAATTAAGTTTGCAGGAAAGATTGTCTATTTATAATGTATTAGACTACTTGTTTATTAGACTAATAATGCCAGTTTTAAAACCAACAGGCCATTTTTAAATATTTTGTATGTCTTACATTAGATCGTGGTGATTGCATTTTACATTGCTGTGTGTAGCAGTGCACCAGGTAAAAGACTAATGGATATACAGAAAAGCTGGGCAGAGTTTAAGAAATGAATTTACACAACATAAAACTGCAAAAAGAGATAAGCTGTTCCACAAAATTAAGATGAATGAAAGAAATAGAATTAGCAACACAACTGAAAGGAGAGGGAAATTTTGAAAGTGTCATGTATTATTTCTATCTATTCAAAAAAAGCTTTTTTTTTTTTTTTTTTTTTTATGTGTACTTTTCAAAATGGCTGTCTGCATGTAGAACTGAGCTACCCATCCTTTTCTTTGTCTTTTGTTTCATAGGAAAAAAATAAAAATAAAACAACAACAAAAAAACCCTCTTTTATAAATTCTTTTTTGCTAGAACTATGCTAATTTTTCTGTTTGGCTAACCAAGCAATGATAAGCTGCTTTTAATGGCACTGAAAAGAGTGGGAGGCAACGTCTCAAACATCTATAGCCTCCAGTCTACTGCACCCACCAATCCTGACAGATGCAGAAAACAGTCACAGATGGACTCCAGAAGTGTCTCTTCTCATATGAGAGAAAACTGGGGATATAAGTTCACTGTGTTTTATTATACCTCATGTTCACGAACAGGAATCTATGGATTTGTTTTCTGCTGCATCCCTGTAGATTTCTCCTTTGAAACAATGTAATAGCTGAACATTCCTCATCAGCTCTTTTGAAATAAACAGTAAAATGCAGGGCTTAAAAAGACGATAATAAGAGATTAAAACATTTCTGCTTAGTCTTGAAATAGTATTATTTGTTTGTCAGACATCCTGTGATTCCCACATTAACATGTTTGAAATATGGTGAAGATTGCAGAGGTCAGGTGGGAGCTGCACAGATGGAAAAATGGCAATGAGATTAATAAATATCCACTTAGCCTCATGAAATAAGCTGTTCCTGTGTGTATTTCACCACGATTTCACATAAACCTGAGCTATGGAGAAATGATTACCTGAAATAGGCATTATGGAAAAATTTATGATTTTGAAGAGCTAAAGATTCTTTTCCATTTTATGTGTACTTTTCCATAGGGTTAACTCTGGGGCTGAGCCCTCCCCAGCACTCCAGCACCTGCATATCGAGAGCCAGCTGCTGCTCTGCCACTGAACATGTTTCTACACATGGCTTTTCACTGGCCCACTGGCACTCTGATGCTTTCAGGCTGATCTGCTTGAAAGACTTGTTAAAAACAGATCTAAGGGATGACAGGCTCTTATCGATTGAAAAGAATAATCAAATTTTGTATAGGTAGGACCTTCAGACATTGTAATGATTTGATGTGAATAAAGATGTGACAGTCCTACCATTTATTGATGGGGAAGAATAACCATTCATGTTTATTCAGTAGCAGAGATCATTAGGACTTTCCTCAGTATTCCTCAGTGTTAAGGCTGACAGTAACATGTATTCGTCTTCATTTCTAGAAGGAACATATGCCAGTAACTTCTGGTGGTTTTTAGAAAACTACTTATTCATCCATTCTTACATTATCTGAAGTTTCATTGATCAAACAACATTAGTCATTATAAAAGTCTAAATGTCTTTATATTGAGTGCTTGGAAATTGTTTTTAAGTCTGTGCTTCTGTGCTGTAGCAGTGGTGCCTTGCAAAGAAATTGCAGTCACAGATGGCAGTTCCTAAGTATTGATCATTTTCATCCTCCTTCTTTTAGCAACAGATCAACTCCTAACAATCATGACCGGATACAGCGCCTGAGACAAGAATTTCAGCAAGCAAAACAGGATGAGGATGTGGAAGACAGGAGACGTACTTACAGCTTTGAGCAGCCATGGGTAAGTCCACATACAGTCTGACCAGTCTTGAAACTTGAACCAATCTCCACTCTCCCTGCCCTGGCCAGGAGCAAGGCAGGACTGAGCCAGGGTTGTCTGCCTCCAGCCCTCTGCTTATTCTGCTGGCCACATTTCGGTTACATTGATGATTGTTTCATTTTTAAACGTCTTCAATAATCTGTTCTCTGTATGTGTAGCATAATTTCTTCTGTGTTTAGACTCTAGACTCTGAGTTACTACTTGGATTTTTTTTGCCCTGAAGCCAATATCAATTATTCTGAAATTTAACAAGAAAATAAAAATGAAACACACACTAATGATAAATAATTTAAAGAGATCATGTAACCTTGTACATTGTATTTTCTCTGAAGCAACATCTTCATGAATAGTTATTTTCCTCTTTTAAGAGAAAGAAGTATGTATTTTTACAGTGAAAAAGAAGACATATGCATTATGCTATGTTTCATAATAGTGTCCCTTTGCCACTGATATTAGGCAAGATAGTTCTATCTTGAGATACATGTCCTAACTGATCATTTAAATCCTATTCATTTTGATCTAGCAAAGTGATAAAATTGTGTAAATCCATGTGCTTATCTTGTTTTACATAATTTAAATGAATCACTGATGCCTTTTAATTAATAAATGCTTTATTGTATGCATTAAAAAAAAATAATAATCCACAATAATAACAGTGAACCATTCACTCACATTCTCAGTGAGCAGAGTTTGTATCATAACAGCAGTAGAATTTCCCATATTTTCAAAAGGAGTGTAGGTGATGTGTTATAGCTACTTAGTATTCCCGTGCACATGAGACAGAGGTGGAAACATCACAAGTATATAATCTGTTTGCCTTTGTGGTGGATACTGGAGGTGTTTGTTTTTTTTTTACCTCTGTTCTGTCTTTGTGTCCTTGTACCTCTTAAGCTCACCAGTTGGAAACTGGTGTTTTTAGCATACAGCATGGAGAGGAACAAAGGGGAATGTGTCCCTAGATGACCTCACATGCTGTATAAGGATATAGGCTTCTTGTTTCTCATGTTAGAAAACCTCTAATACTCTCTGAAATAGAATAAATAAAATAAACATTTTCTTTAAGACCAGATGTTTTAGATTTAATGTGAATATGATATGATAGCTCATCTCAGTTGTAGCATAGCAGTTTTTGGAAGTAAGGGGCTGGGTGTAGGAAGTGCTTTCCGTTTTACATTTCTACTGCAGTTCAGTTTCCAAATGAGAGACTTGAGCTGTATTCTTGGGAGAACTGTCTATGAGAAAAACTTGCACTCTTGGAGACTTGGGAACTTAACTACTGAAGGTCATGGGCCAAATTGTTGTATATCTAAATGCCATAGCAACTTTAGACAGACAACTTGGCTTTTATTATAGTTTCTTGCAATGAGCGAGTTGGGAATTATTTGGATGACAGGCTGATTACCTTAGGAATGGAATAATTTCCTAAATTGTGGGTCAGAACATTGACCTTTCCTTTTCTCTTATTCAAACAAATGGGATCTCTCTGTTTAATCCCCTTCTACAGATCATGCAAATGAGCTCAAAGTGACTAATTCAGCTTAATGTATTAATATTAATTCTGAACCTTGTTGTTGCTTTTCTAGGAGCTGATGTTGTTAAGTACTTAAGTGACCAAATATTTTATTTTAGATACATACTGAAAAAAAAAGAAAAAAATTTAAAAACTTGGCCCAGTGTATTTTTGAATTATATTACTTTTTCCATCATGTACTCTGGGATTTCAAGATCATAATGCTTGGAAAGGATAAAGTAGTGATCTCATCCATTTCAACAGTTCACAGACATTTCAGTGTTAAGAAACCATAACCCTCTCTCTTAAGGAGAGCCTATTACTTTAACATATTAGCCTAAGATGACAGACTTCGTTAAGACACTCCCTCAAAACAGATCCAGATGTATTATTAAGCGCCACTGACACAAAACAATGCAAAAGCAGTTTATGATATATATGTAGGAAAATACTTATGCATTTATCAGCCTCCCTTCAGTTTTCTCCATCTGCAAGCTATTGGTTATAAACCATAGCATTGAGACACACACCTGTACATGGACCATTGTTGAAAGTATGCTTTCACCTGGGGAGAAGGCTTGCACAGCCTACACAGACAAAGGGCTTTGCATCCAGAGGTGCCTCTGAGCTGCATGACAGCAGCCAACTCTGACCTGGTTTGGACAGAAAGAGAGGAGAAAAAAAACAACAATCTTTCACCCACTGAGAAGTGTGTGCTATGAGGTGATAAGTAGTTTGCATTTCTCATTAACAAGATGATGGGAGGATTGAGGATAGGGAACAGAGTGCTGATGTGATGTGGGACTATTGGTTACTTTAAGGAAGTGTAAATGAACATAAAGTTTGCAGTGTAAGTAATGGGTGCTGACGGAAATCTGGCAGCTTTAAGGATATTCAGAGGAGCTCAATAGCTCAGGAACCTGCTAATATATTATCAAAACGATCCTGTGAACGTCACCAACTCCAATCCATCTTGGGGTATTAATGGCTTGTGACACAGCAGCCCAGTTACCTGTGACAAATACATAGTCTGGAGGCAGATCTCTGCACCACAAAGCATTACATCAAGCTGGCCTTGAGTGGTGCTGCTGGCAGAGACCAGTGTCCAGCTCCAGCCGTTGCTGGCTGTTGCCATCAGGTGAAGGCTGTTTATCTGTAGATGAGCAATGTGGCAGAACTGGACTTTTGGCCTGCTGTATTTGCCCTGCCTGTAAACAAAACACTTGACTGCCTACAAGTACTCGAACAGCATCAGGCAGCTGACCTGACACAAAAAGTGATAGTGCTGGAATGAGAGGACACGCCTGTTGATGGTGTGGTGTTTCCGCTCAAGGCCATGTGAATGACATGCTGTTAAAGTTTAATAACTGACTAACTGCCACAGCATTGAGGCATCTCTCGAACCCGGCAGTTCTGCAGTTGAGACAACGCTCAAAGCTTGATGGAAAAGCTTTTTGTTTATTTTAAGAGAACTTTCTCAGGCTTCTCTATTTTCTTTTTTTCTCTTACAAGCTTTTTTTTTGTGTGTATATCAAAAACGGTACAAGAAGGCATACAAGGGCAAGGCTTTAAGTCTGGTGTTACACAAGGACAAAAAAAAAAAAAAAAGAGAGAAAACAAAATCAAGTATGATTAATACATTTTAACCCTGCTGGTGTAAGTTGCAGTCAGGTTGGCAGAAATGTGTATCTGGACATACAGAACTACACGGAGTCACAGTATGGATGCTGGTTTTACAGCCCTTGCTGTTGCTATGACAAATTATTATACCAATGCTGGATTCTTTTGGAGTTGATTTTTCAATTCAGGACCAGCATTGAGTCTCTGTGGGGTTTTTTTTTAGTTTTTGTTTGTGTTGTTTTGGTTTCTTTGCTAGTTTTCCTGGTTCATACTGGGTTTGCTGAGGTTTGTCGTTGCTTGCATCAGTCCTGGTTATAGGGGAATTTGATTTGTGTTGTTCCAAATGTTTTATTTTTGTGTAGCCACATTTTAATTAATGATTTCCAAAAAGACATCACTGTAGCACTAAATGTCATGGCAGTGAACACTCCAATTAAAAAAAAACATACATAAACCATATTCAATCAGTTGAAAATGCTACAAGTGCTTGCCAGTCCTGTCTGTAGAAGTGCACTGACTATGAGAAAAACAAAAGGACTCTGGAGAGACAAACGTTGGTGTTCTAGTTCTTCATCTTTAATACAAAATTCATTGCTAGAAATAGAGAATGACAACTTCCATTCACAAATAAATTCTTCTCCAGTCATCTCAAATCTACTTGGATAGTAGGAGAAAATTGGTAGCAAGAGAGCAGCTGAACAAACTCCACTTTATATATTTAGAAGTCAAATAAAAATATATTTTTATTCTAAAGCTGACAGCTAACTGAGTCAAAATAAACGTAAAGCCTTACTCGTTGAAGTATAGCTTTATGTGCACAGGTTTGGGGAAAGTAAATAATTGCATGAATTTCATAGAGAAAATACACCAGCAGTCTTAATAACACAGAAATCTAAGGACTATGTTGGGGAAATCTCAGGACTATGCTTCATTTTTTAGTTTGTTGGTATACAGAATTTGTGGCTAAGACAGATTTAGAGAAAAAAAAAATTGTTTGTTTGTTTTTAATCTGCTTTTGGTACTTGTTCCTTATCCCTTCATTCATGTATTTAACCAATTCACAGCCATAATGATTTCCAATTAATATAAAATTGCTTTAGAAAAACAGAAGCCCAATTTCTATCACTGTAACTTTCACTTATCCTACTTGGAAAAACAAATAACAGACTAAATTTAAATGAGTACTGCAGTGTTTATACCAGGTTGTAAATGCCGAAGAAGAATCACTCAACACATTGGTAAGGAAGAAAAACAGTATATTATCTCTTTTTACTATCAAACCATTTCAAGAATTTGTGTCAGGAAATGTTATTAAGATATTTGGTGGTATCCAGTCGAACACTACCACTCAGAGTTAAGCTGCTTTTTCCCCTAATCCAGTCTCTTTCAGAAAAGAAACCAAACTTATGCAGGGCATCGTCTCTGCAGTTAGTTTCTCTCCAGCTGTATAATTTATACCCATGCTTTGTCAAAGCTGGGAAGATCTCATGAAATACCATGTATCTTTTGCCCAACTTTACATTTTGGCTCTAAAATTTCGTTGTCTATTTTAAATGATTTTTTTCCCCATTAGTTACAGTCTATTATTTTATGTGAAACATAAAAATGAGGATAGAAATTGTGAAGAAAAAAAAAAAAAGAAAGAAATGAAATAATTTCATTTTGTAAACAAACATATTTTATAGCTCACAGGCATGCAGTGCATGTAAATAACCCAGGCAGAATGTCAAGGCTGTCTGAGTGCTTTGTTTCTACCATACTGAAGATTTTCTTTCTGCTGCTGCTGCTGTTGAACGGAATGGAAATCTTAGTCTCATACCACGGCCTGCAGCTTCCTATATATACAACAACGAAAGATGCACAAAGGGAAGGGATTTTCTTACTGTATGGTGCCTGAATTGATACACACCTGTTGGCCATTTTTAAAAGAGATATTGCTGTACTTTCTGTTCACCATAGCAACATAAACAAAAAGATGGAAATAAAAATACTTTTCCAGGATAGCCATCATAACCATGGAATGTTTTTTATCATTCTAAACTTTGATGTACAATTGCTGGATTGTCTGTCATCTCTGCCAAGCACACATACATAAAGCAGGCAAAATCATTTCATCTTATCTATTTCTAACTAGAGCTGAACTGTTAGAACCTAAGGTATTTGGGGGGCCTCATGATTACAGACTTTACAGGTGAATTTTAAATTCCTTAGTTAAAAACAGAGCTTAATCTGGAAAAAAAAAATAGCAAATGTATTTCAATATTAGACAGTGACTTATTTATTTATTTATTAAATAACTAGGAAAATATGAAAGGCCTTATTCATCTCTCTATTAACTACATTTTTATCAACATAAATAAGTTCTATGAGTTCAAGTAAGCATTTCTCCAACTTTCAATCTATGACAGCAGTCCATGAAATAGAATCCATCTAAACTGGTAGATCTTGTGTCACCTGGACTAGTGGATCTGCCAATAGAACGTATTGTCCTGGATTGGCCCTATGGTCTCCTTTCTGTAACTCTGATCCATGCCTGTTCCAGGGCAGGCGCATTTCTCTGGGCAGAAATCCTACCCTGTGGGTAGAGAAATTGCATGGGCAGCCTTAAGTTTAGCTAGAAAAGGGAGGAACAACCTTTAGTCCTCAAACATGCCATCCTTTACTGCTGAGAACAGTCAGTGCTGCATGACCCGTGGGTATGTTCTATTTGAAATGCAAAAAGTATTATTTGGATAAAAAAGAGAAATCTGTAGAAATGTCTACCTTCACAATCCTAGTTCTGAATTCCTGACTATTTTAGAAGAGTGCTGTCTAATTTCATGTATCTCAAAACACAGTTTTACAAGCTAAGCACTGTTTAACAATGCTGAATGCAATAACTATCATTGCCATTTAAACGTATTGTGGAAGATACGAACATACATTTATTTGTATAATGTAGCCTTGGTTGTTATTGTGGCCTTGACCGCATCCTGATTTAAAAGGTCAGTGCTTGTACATCTCATTGCAAACAAGGCTTGAGTTCTTATCAATCTGTTCTGTGAAGACAGAGCTGCTGCCAGGTTTGTTGGATGATTTCAGGTTATTATAATTGTACTTAGCCTTTTGTTACCCAGTTCTCGTTTCTGCTAAAAGTATCGTGTTGACTTTCTTACGCATGTATTTTGTTGCTGTTGAAAGATCTGTAAACAGCTTGGCTTATTTTTAATTACCTTATATTTTGCTGACATAAATGAGGTATGCATGTTAGTTTCTATACTGTAACACTGGACACTGTTTATGTATATATTTTTAAAACATACTAATTAGATTTTAAGATTACATAAGTACTTTCAGTTCACATGCTTTAACTGAAAGCATATTGAAAGATAAATCACCACACAGGGAGTTGCATTTTTCTAAATAAGTTAAGGGTCCAAAAAAGAGTATGTTAAGTCTTTATATCATCTTAACCGTAATTAAGGGTATTCACTATGGTATCATTGAAGTTTTTAATGAAAAGATTTTAAAGAAATTACTTTTCATTGATAAGATGTTGAATGTAGCTGTCCGTGTATATATGCTATGTTATGGAACATGTGATTATGTACAGAAGGAGTGTTTATATGCAGTGTGCTGCAGCTGTTGACAACATCTAGACAGGACTCTCAATAAGTAGCCTACTTTTCATGTTAAGTATTGCAAAGCCACTTTAACAGGGCACACAGGTACTTGTACCTTCAGAAAAGCAGGTAATTGATTCTAGACTCTTGCATTTAGACTCATCAAGTCATAAAACTTGTCCATTAGGTGACATTATTTGTCAGCAGCTGAGAGTACACACTTGACTCCTCAGAGCCAGTAAATCTGGACAGGTGCTACAGAGGTAGGCAGGTGGTAGCTCCTGCTTCTGTCAAACCATCAGTTCCTGTGTGCATTAAAACAAAATCTCCCTGAACCTAAGTTTGGATCTTAGTCCATTCACAGTCTAATAGTTTTTTCAAAGCCTTTGTTACCTCAGCAGAAGCTTTTCTGGAGACCTTAGCTCTTAGCACATGCGTGCACACAAATGTTTGTGGGTACCTGCATTAATACTTTCCAGATTAAGCATCCTAGTGTCTTGTTAACACTTGATGAACCAAGTAGCAGTTCAATTCTAGCTCCATCTGTTTCATAATTTAACCATTCCCTGTACTGTAAAATTATTTTATTCTGTATTTACAGTGAACTGAAACAAATAAAAATGTTTTCAGATAAAGAAGCAATTCCAATTTCATCTTGCTTGTGGTAACTATTTTGTCACAACTGAGATAGCTGTAGTTTTCCAGATATATGCAGTCTTCCAACATTTTAAAGTGGAACTGCATAATGATAAGATTGGCTCTAAAATCTTACTTTAAATGCTTCTATTCCTTATGGAGGAGTTGAGATGAGAACTAAAAAGTTTCCCTGTGGTTCTCTGTAAGCTGGTTATAGCCACACTGTAAAGAATTCAGAAATAAATCTGGTAATTTTCAGGTAATCACTTGCTTCCATAAGCCAAGCCCTTCAATAATATACCAAATGTCTGAAGACTATCAATAAAGTCAAAAAGTTAGAAATGTTGACATATGCAATAACTGAAACGTTGCTCCATATGGGTTTCCCTTATTTAATATAGTGGGAAACCTCCATGGGAGTTGTTGGTTTGAACATACATATGTACAGCGTATTCATCTCAGAAAATTTCCCACAGGGCTGACACAATTCTGTTTTCTGAACTTGTTGCCTCATTGTACCATTCCTAAAGCATTTTTCATTAGAAGTACTGCTTTGCTGAGGCTTTTCTTGAGTAAATCTATTCTGAAGTATACATCAGTGGTGTATCAAGGATCCTCCAAAGTAAGTTACTCATAGTTTATGCCTTCACGTTCTGATACACAATAATCTTCATCTAATGGGAAAAGCAGCTCTTCCCTAAATCGTACTTCTGAGCTGTGGCTGATGCTCTGTCTGAAGTGTGTTGTTATGGAAGATGAAGTTTCAAAAAGTTGCACACTTGTTTCGGATTTGTTGTGCTTCTGGCTACCTGAAAGTACTTGACTCCATAGGAAGACAAAGGAGAAGTTTATGTCACAAATGACAACTTTTTGGTTTCTAAAACTTATCTTCAGTGTAAGGAGAATTTGAAAAGCCTTTTATCTTTCAGATATTTGTCAGCCATTATGATATATTTCTTCTGTTGAAATTATAATAGCAGAAATAAAAAATAGAACCAACTCAAATTAAAAGAAATGTTCATTCTGAAGGAACACGCAAACCAGAAAGCAAAGAAGGGCTTTAACAGAAGCAGGTCTGAGACAAGTGGTTGTGCTCCCTGACTAGCCATTAGCAGAACGCTTTCACTTTTGTGGCACCCTACTTTGCAACTTGAAATCACTAAATATGAATAACATAGTAAGAGAAAATGAAAAGTGAAATCTTTACAAAGGTAAACTTTTTTGTAACCTCAAGTTTAAATTCAGCCATTCTGCCAGGTCTTCTCCAGTAATGCTATGTATCCCCAGAAAGGTCATCCATTTTCATGTGCTCTTGGCATTGGCCCCAAAGTTTCAAATTGTCCCTGTATTAAGATGTTATCTAAATCCTTCTCTGAGGCACAGGATTCCCCCATGTCCCACAAGAGACTTGCTGAATGTGTCTTCTTGATAATATCAAACTAGAAAATGTTTCCATGTCTCCAAAGAACAAGTGGTGTGCATCTGGGCCAACAGCAATATAAAATGGCACTGCTAATGGAGAGCACATGAGAACTGAGAATGTTTCTTCCTCCTCCTTCAGATCCTTAGTGGAGTATGAAAGTTAGCATTAGAAGGGCTAGGTTACATCCTGCCTTCACTTATATGTCATTGTTTCTACAAAGGCACAGCCCATTTTGCACCAGTATTTTTCTCATGTATCTCATAAATGTTAATTCAGGAACCAAGTCCATAGCACAGGACGCAGTATAATGTGTCTGAGTTTAATGCAGTTCTTATGAAAGAGCTTCTTGAACTGCATGTTGTTACAAGTAAAACTGTATGTACAACAGCAATTTAAATGATAGCTCTTTTGTGGGTATTTTTCTGCTTTGTTTAAGACATTTTTTGCTTTCATTTTGTAGCCAAGCTCCAAGACGTACTCACAGAGTGGCAGACATTCAGTATCGGTAGAGGTTCAAATGCAACGGCAGCGACAAGAAGAAAGAGAGAGTTTCCAGCAAGCTCAGCGCCAGTACAGCTCATTACCCAGGTAAGGCAACTGGCTGAAGCTGCTCTGTGTATGAGCCTGGAGCACATTTTGTTTGTGAAAGGAAACTGTTGTGCTTAGTGCAGACACTTTTGTTTAGCACTGATATAAGGCGGAATGTATTCAGTGTAGAAGAATGAAGTGAGAAAAATGTAGTAACTGTTTTAGTAGAATTACTTCAGAGATTATTTCAGTGAGATTTCATGACCCAGCAGATTTAGTCAGTTTCATACAGTTCCATTTTCTGCAATTACAGAAGTCTTCCGAGCATGACCATTCTGTCATTGTGATGCTGACAGAGAGCAAAAATTAAAAGAAAAACAAAGAATCAAGACTGTGAACAATAAAACATGGAACTGAGGAAACTCTATCAAAAATATCAGTGGCCTCCAAGTTTCCAGTATATATATTTTCTTCTAAGTTACTGGGTCACTGGTGATGAAATACTGAAAAGCAATACACTTTTTCTCTAAAAAATATGTGTTGAAAAAAATCCTAGGTTTTTAAAATGACTAGTTGGGTACAATATCTTTTACTTGTTATTTAGCTATAAGAATTATTTGCTATTTCCTTTCCTTCCTTTCAATATCTTAATTCTAATGTAATTACATGTATAAAAGCCATGTTCTTTCTGTGTTACTGGTTCCATCAATAGACTGAGTGGGAAAATACAAGCGCTAGTGTTGTTTTTAAGCTAGGGGCAAGGAGAGGGCATTGCCAGTTTGGAAGCAGATTCTTTAAATTTGCTTCCCCCATTCTGCTCAATCACTAGCAGCATTTAAAAACTAGAATTGAGTTGCAATGAAGTTGCAGTGCTAGGAATTCATAATTGTAAGGAGAACATTAATATACAGGAAATTTGGAAAATTATTCTTTGGGCTATAGAAATGTTTGTTTTGAAACAAGTGAGAATTTCACTACATTTTTCAGCATGAGAAGTGACCAGCAATCTTGTAAGAATGCATGTTACTAAGAAATTAATGTCTGAAATGTTTAATTAAATTTAATAATTGCATTTGGGCACTGTAGATTTCTGAACTGTGCTTAGAGCAGACAGAATTTTAGGATCTTGGGCTAAAGTTGACTGCTATGAAGACCACGGTTCTCCTATAACAAGCTGAGACACTTAGCTTTACAAACTCTGATTCAATGACCAATTTGTAAATTAATCCAGGTTAATGTTGCAACTATGGCCTTGTAATTAATGTCTGTGTACTGCCTTCATTCTGGAGCTTTGTTGCTTTTCATCTTGCACAGTCTCTAGGAGTCTATTTTTTTTTTTCTTTGTACATTTATTTCATCACTGCTGAAGGCACTTTAGTCAATTTTAAAGAATCTTCCCAGAAAGACAATGAAAGTGGGCCAACTAATTTTGAACAAGTACCAGAAAACAGTCAGTAAATTAAATCAGTTCAACTAGTCATCCTCTTGTCCCATGTGAAACTGTAAAAGCAATGTTTAACTCCAAGTTAATTTTGCAGTACTTAAAATTTATCTTGCTCTAGATCAGAAACCTGACAGTTTCGTAGCCTACAGAGGTTCATTCAATTTGCTCTTGTTCCAGAGAGTGATAAAACATGGCTCAGAAACATTGTTTCTTTGGATATTTGAATACCAAGAACAGCTATAAAAATTTGCATAAGAATTTACATTATGTTGTAATTTATGCTGTAGTAACCTGCATTCATCCTGAATAACAGTTTTCATCTAGGGGTCTCAAAATACATTACCAAAAGAAAAAAAAAAGGTGGATATGGTCATTTTCAAGTTATATGTATGGAAGGAATACTGCAAAAATACCCACAAATATTGTTAATTCTACAAATGGTAGTGTAATCCTACAGGTCTCTTGTCTTTACACTGCATATTCATTGCATGAGACCCCACTGAGTCATGTGTGCTGACGTGAAAAAACATGCCATATTTGCACTACCAAATGATTTTCTTGTTGATTAATATTGCAGTCTATTTTATTGTGCTGCCTCATTCTCATACAGTAAGGTTAATCTCAGAGTGGGTATCTGTTTTTCTGCAGTGCCCAGTTGTTTTACTTTATCATCACCAATCCTATTTTAAATTCATAAAGGCATCTAGCAGCTTGATGGTGAATTAAACTTATTTCAAAACCATAATCTGTCTTCAAAATAATGCAGTGATTTATTGTGGGAAAAAAAAAAAAGATAAAAGAAAAGATAAAAACTGTAATTCATTTAATGTGCAATAAAAAAAAAAAAAAAAAAGGAGCGAAAAAGGTTATATCTTCCTTTACTTTTAGGGAAGCTATAGTAAACTGGGAAGCAGTTGTGATAGCATAACATTCCTTCATTCTGGATCTGGAAGAAACGCTAATCTCTGTATCTACCTATAAATAATGTGCTTTATCTTCTGACTTGTGCAGTGTTAGAGCAAATGTTTTAAAGTTCTGCCTCTTGCATCCTCAATCAAGTATGAGTTTAGATTCAGATCTTTCACAAGTGACTACAAGTGCTGGATTTTATCTGGTTTCTTAGAAAGCACAGCTTCGTATATAGTCTTTCATCGTCTCCAACTAAATTGCTGCAAGTTTTTCTTGGGCAGATGATGACTGTTGTGTTGTTGTATCAGTATTCACAACCTATTCCTACAGGAGAAGCCTAGAAACATAGCTTAACCCTATAGGAAAAATTCTCCCAGCAAAAATGACAAGATGGATACCTCTTTGGGGCAGAAGAAAATGTTGCTCTCAAGCATATTATAGTTGGAGAAGCCCACTAGCATTTCAGAAGCACACTTCTTTCCCAAGATTGTTCTCAGTAACATTAAATGGAAAGACAGAACATTTGTCTTAAAAGTTTCTTCCTTCCTTTCTTTCTTTTTTTTTTTTTTTTTTTTTTTTCAGGCAGAGCAGAAAAAATGCCAGTTCTGTTTCTCAAGACTCCTGGGAGCAGAGCTATTCCCCAGGTGAAGGGTTCCAGACTGCAAAGGATAATCCCCGATATTCCAGCTACCAGGGATCAAGAAACGGCTACATGGGGGGACATGGCTTCAATGCCAGGGTGATGTTAGAAACACAAGAACTGCTCCGTCAAGAGCAGAGACGGAAAGAACAACAACTGAAAAAAAAAACTTCTTCTGAAGGGCCTAGCAATTATGACTCATATAAGAAAATTCAGGACCCTAATTATACCCCACCTAAAGGTCCTTTCAGGCAAGATGTGCCGCCTTCACCATCTCAGGTCGCCAGGCTGAACAGATTGCAAACACCAGAAAAGGGAAGACCATTTTATTCCTGAGGTGAAGAAAATGAAGATCAACTCATCATGCAATAAGGAACATTTTCATATAAAGACTTATATTTTGAAAACTTTTTAAACCGATGGTACTAAGGAATATATCTATTGTCTGTTTCAGTGCCTTTAACAATACGGGCAAAGAGTTGGTGGGCCTTATGTCTTTGCTGTTCTGTCTCAAGCATTAACTTCATGGAAGGATTTTCCACCATTTGACAATCATAGCAGAATTGAGCAATGCCACCGCTGCTTACCAAGTCCCGTATCCCAGTCCAGAGGTTGTCAATGGCTTATTACTAGGATTTGTTGTAATGTGTTTTACTTTGCAGTGACTTATTTACACCAACATGCAGCTTTGTGGCATAAAATTAATGAATTTGAAGTTGAAGAAAGCATTGACATATCCTTTTTTTATTTCTCTTGGGTCAGAAGAGGAGGTTACAAATCACTCTTGAGTGGACAAGGCTCAGCTCTACTCCGTATCACGGTCTTGAGATGCTTTATGGTGGAGTCATTACCAGTCTTCGTTGATCAATATTTAAGTGTCTATAAGCTGAAAAACTACCCCTCTCCTATTATGCACATGTGCACTCTTTTGTCTCTCTCCCCACTCTGAGCTTATTAAAAAAGCCCTACCCAGACTCATGAGGAAAAAAATATTAGGCTCTCAGTTATCCTGAGGATCCTGTTCCAATTGCCTTATAATTTTAAGACATGGTCCACTGCAAATGAAATAACTTGAGAGAATATTTACTCAGTCGCAGCCAAGCCCTTGATAAGTCTATTTCATTATTTCATAAAATATGGGGAATTAAGAACAAACAAACAAGTGAGTTCTACTTTGCTTTACTTCCAGAATAAACTGGTCATAAGACAGCCGTGTCTTGAAAGACAACTGGGGGATGGGTCACCTCGTGATCATCTGATATGCAGTTGTCTTTGTTTTAGGACATAATATTAAGATGGGGAAAAAAACAAACAATAAGGTCTTTCTTTAGATCAAAAAACACAAACAAAAACTGAAAAGAAAACAATTTCTTCGTTTTACAATTTGTGAAGCTTTGTGAACAACTGCCTTGTGCTTCCGTATACTGTAATGTTGCATTGTGATGTTACATTAAAAATAAATCTGTAATTATATGAGTGAGACGTAAGTGGAGACAAACTGTTACACATCATCCTGAAAACATGTCAGTATCCAAAAATAAGTAAAATGGAAAAGATTGTTCTAGCAGGGAGTAATATTTGAATGTGCATATGGGATATGAGAATTTCTTTTGCAGCAGTTGTTCTTATGTTTGTTGGTCTGAACTTCATGTATTGTAAAAATATAGCTGGGTTGCTGAAGTGCCTGCAAATCCCGATGTGAGAAGGCTTGAGAATGGATCTCAGCATATTGTGTACAAAAAGGAAAGAATGAGAACAAGAAAGAAAAATCATGTATTGCGTGATTTTTAAGATGCCTATTTTTTTTACTGGCACATTTTATTTTTGCGCCAACTCATTTCTAGAATATATGTGAAATATCAGCACACATATCTGTGTCTTTTATGCCTGTTTGTTAATGGTTTTCGTTGTTAATAATGTACTCCATGTTTAAAAGTTGTTACTAATGTAAGCACAGTGACATTGGATGACAATAGCTCTTTTACGCAGAATTTCCAAAACTGTGTAAAACAGCTTTCCATGTACATATGAAATTTAGAATAAAAGGCTGTTTCCATTCTCGTCTTGGTATTGACTGTAGACCCTTATGAGAACTGCTGCAGACACTCAGTATCAGAAACATTTAACAGATGTTATTTTATCCTATTCCTAATGGTTTGTGTGTGTTTGTATGAGAACTTATAAACATAGGCAAAAAAAGAAGAGAGAGATTTACAGCCAGGCTGAACACCTGAATACTATCCTCAGAGGGAAAAAATGCTCAGTTTGGCCTCTCATGTTATTTCAGGCCATACCACTGATGTTTGAAAGGTGCATTTGTAAGACTGGCCACTGCTGTAGAAGTCTTCCTGGGCCATTGTTTGGAGTGCTGTCTCTGAGGAGTGTATGGCAGGATACAGGCACCCGCTGTGCTCTGGCAAAACCAAAGCCCATATCAGAAAGATCTCACGGCACCCATTGTGTATTTTGGGCTGTGGTGTGAGTCTTAAACAGGAATGTTGGCACGCTGGAAAACGCGAGGAGGCAAATTTATGAATAAAGCAATATTTACAGTGCTGGTGATACTTTGTTTACCCATTAATACTGAAGCTGTGTCTGATTGTCTCCCTCTTCCTCTCCTTTTTCCTTTTGTTTGATACTGCAGGAATGTCAATCATAATTCTGTATATGCATGACATCAAGCTGTTTCCATGGCAATAATAGTGTCATATTATTCACTGTGACTCTACTGTGGTATCTCAAGGGGAAGAGGAGCAGAAGCTCTAAGGTGGACAGGCAGCTTGTGGTGCACAAATAAGCCAAAGGCAAGATTTTGCAAAAGACCAAATCTTGCAATTGTGAGTGAGGAAATAATGTTTGCTGTTTTGCAGACCTTGCAGTCTCATCTCCTGATTGTGTTCCCAGATTACATAGTTTGATTCTTCTATGGAATGATTTGGACAGGCAAATAATAGCAAACACTGAGAAATGCATCCACAGGAATGGAAAACAGGTTGAAGTCCTGTTCAAAATAAGGTCTTTGATAAACTGTTGTAGGAAAAAAGGGCGTATATTGGAAAAAATATGAAGTACTGCATGTTTTACACGTGAGGATGGCATATGTTAAAGTTTACCCTTGTATGAAACTCCTCTTCAAGGTGTTAACAATTTGCCATAATTAGATGTGTTCATGAAAGAAGGCAGATGTTCTCTTTGGGCAATGCCTGTGTTATGTTAGCAAAGAATAAGGTCTTTTTTTCTGGCTTCGTCATCCTGTCTTCTTCCTGACATAGCATAGACAGGATTTCTAATATTAACTCCCATAAGTTGAAAAGGATGATAAGGAAGTGGGAGGGAGATGTTTTAATAGAAAGTGACCTTTCGTTCTGCATAGTGAATAGATGCAAAAGTTAATTGAGCTCACTGCATTGCTGCGGTAATTTGTTGTGGACATATTACCATTATGAGATTAACTCTGACATTAGTGTGTTTAAGAATGATCACAGGACAGACTGTAAGGGAGCTTAGAACATCGAGGAGTGGGTGTAGAGCTTGCACATTTTTCTCTCCTATAACCCATCTGCAAAGCCTGCTGGTATTTTGTCAAAATAATTTGTTAATGCTATTGAAATTCCACGGGAAAGTTCAGTATTATTCATGTAGAAGTCTGCTCCCTTTCTAAAAAAGCTTTCCCCTCTTGTTACAGGGCCTCCTTGGAAATGAGACTGCAGCCTTATTGAGTTATTGCATAGGCCAGATATTCTAATATATGTCTTGGAGAACTCTGCCATCAAACACAGCAGAAAATGGCGTAGATCCCAGCTGAACATGGTCGGAAAGTACAATTGCCATTTATTGCTGGCAAACAGCAGGAAGAACAACAAAACAAAATTTAAACCCATCATGACTGTGAATATATGGCTCGCCTTCCAAAGCTGTGCTGATGTTTTGCTCGCATTCAGACTGTTTATGAGTGTCTGTAACACAGCACTTCTCTGTGCTGGGTATGCTGAGAAAGGAAAGGAAGAAACATTGGCCAGACGATAGATACACCAGATTAGCAGAGTTGGCTAAACACAGGATATTCTTCAGTAATACAAACCTTTGAACTTGTGTCTCTGAGACTCGAAGTGGATTTGGCTATTGCAAGTCCTGGCTTGCAAGTCTATTTTCAAAATATTTCCTAATTCTATTTGCTGTGCCTGACTGTTTCTACATCTTTCCCCCCTGAGTCTGGTTCATGAGAGTTGTGAGGAATCTGTCAGGAATGCAAATGCAGAAAAAATCTCATCTGTTCTTTGTGCCACCCTTGTGCCACCACAGCCTGGCCTTCTAGGTCCACTGCAAAGGTGAGCCATGATTTGGCAGAGGAAGAGCGAGGGTCAGAAAACCAGGAAGGGGAAGAACTAATATAAAGTAGGCTGTGTGTGTTGTGTACATGTACATGCAAGCAAGAGAGAGGCACAGACTGCTTTAATTTCCTTTTAATTCACGTCCAGCTTGAACCCTCCTAAAGTGTCTTGTAGCATTTCTTCAGAGTTCTTTCCATCTGTACAGTATCCAGCTGATGATTTGATGCACATGGTGATTGTTTCATGCCCTCTTGTACATCTTTTCCATATTGTATCGGCATCACACTCTCTCTTTTACATCTGCTGATTAATTCTGTTTCATTTACTTGTTTCTCCAAAGGGCATGGAATTTGTTCAGATCCTAGGCTGCTTCTTGCCGGTGACTGATATTTCTTTCTTAGCACTGCAAACTTATTTTAATATTTTCTGTCCTTGGGAGTAGTGTTATCTTCTGTAATTTACACTTTAATAACATTTTAAAAATTGAGACTGGAAGCTTGAGTCAGGATTACACAGAAGCGGACTAAAGAATATAGCTTTGATTGCTATTCTGTGTGCAGCGCACACTTCCCAGGTAGTTATGGGAATGGCACAGAATATTGTTAGAGTGAGATGCAGAAAAACATCAAACCTGTGAGCTTCGGAGAAAAAAACAAACAAAAAAAACCCTCAAAACAACAACAACAAAAAACCACTGGGAAAAGTTTTAGAAATATTTATGCCCACTATGTGTTCTCTACTGTGAAAAAAATAATTTCTTAGAAGTATCACTGTGTTGCTGCTTGAAAAGCTGATGGTTTCACAGCTTGGATGTGACTGGTGTAAAGACAGCTGGCCAGAGGAGGAAGCTGTCTGTGCCCATTCAAAAGATGCTGTGACACTCTTACCTTACCAGTTAGTTTCTGAAGGTCCATTTTCAGCTGCACATCTTACAGCAACGAAGAACCAGAATGGGCTCAAACTCATGCATTGTGCTAAAAACTGCAGAGGCATCTACCACAGAGGGATAATAGCCGTGTTGATAGCCATGGTAGTCTGATTTTAATCTGCTTGGCTGTTTGTTCAAATCATTTTCTCTCATTTCTAAAAAATAACGAGAGAAATGAAGGGTGAGGAAGAGGATGAAAATGTGAGCAAAAAAGCTCTTTGCTGCCCTTTTTACCATCAACTGCCTACCCCTTAGTCATGAAAAAGGAGAAACCTGCTGACGGCAACCTCACCTCAGAACTTGCACCCTGCCTAGAGATTCATGCTGTTGTGCTGCTTGTAAGATGAAAAATAACGAAGCAACAAGTAAAGAAACTTATCAAACCTCCATTATTTCCTCTCTGTTTCACTGGGATCTGTTTAGATTCTAGTCACCCCCCTAGGACTGAGAGCTGTGCTTTGTTTTTATCTTATATAAAACAGAATGTGGTTGTTGGTATTAAGAGCTAGTAAACATTTGTGCTTTTTTTCAGATTGAGAGTAACTTTTTAATGTTTGTACAGATTTATGCAGTAGGTGTTCTAGATGTGATCTTAGTCCTAGCAATATCTCATTTGTAAGTATAGAGTATATTGCTGGAACCAGCCATAGCTGGGGACTTGCTACCTTTTGCATTTAAAATGAGTTCATCAGTCTCTCCATTTAACTGAAGGGCTTTTTACAGCTTTTGTAGGGGGATGAGAGAGAGACCTCTCTTCCCCTGGGAATGGGAAACACATTCCCATGGTCACTGTTTGAAGCTGAAGAATTATCTACAGGAATTTTAAGAGATTTTGAGGAGCTGCAGCCTATTGCCAGGAGCCCAGAACAGTTATCACCTCAGTGTTCAGCAAGCTGGAGAAGACATTAGTTTTCACTGCTCCACCGATGTAATTCTTATTCCCACTTAGATCTTATGGTAGACTGAAACCCTATTCAGGGTATACATCAGATTTTATATCTTCCTTAGGGGCAAGTGCAAAGCTTTGTAATACTTCAGCTGTAGCCAGGTTATTAAAAGCCAGAGGGCTCTTAGGAGCAGGAATGTCTTTGCCTAAAACTTTGTGTCTAATGATGATGTACGTTTTGTTCCATTCTGCCTACCATCTGTTGGTTCCCGCCTATGACACAGCTGTGTCAGTTTTCTCAGTGTATGGTACATTCAGGAGCTGCTCTGTAGTCCTATGCAAGTACCATTTTAACAAATATGTTTGTAAATAAAATTAATTAATACCTGGTCAGTCATTTTCTGGTTACTTATGAGCTGTAAGTTATGGGAAATTTATTGCTACAGAAACTACTTTGGCATTTGCAAAGGAAAATTTAATTCTAAGAAGTCTTTTTCTCTTTAGGTAGCAAAAACTCCACAAGGGTTAATCCAATCAGCTGAAGCATAACAAGGACTGGAAATGGCAATGTCAAGTTTTAGAGCCTGGCTGATGGTTTGCAAAAGTCTATTTTATAACCTGAACTGAGTTCATTGTAATTTCCCACACATTGTTCCTTACTTTGAAAAAGTGCATAAAATCATATTAAAAGCAGAAGACACTAAATTATACAACCTGTTGCTTCCCATAAGCTCAGTTAATAGTACAGCCGGCAAGGTGGAATATTTACATTATGACTGTGAAATGATTTGTGTTTGAATATCCCATACTTTGTTTAAAAAAGAAATCATAGTATTTTTGCAAAAAGTAGTATACAGAATTTTACAATTGTCCATTCTTGTTTTTGAAAATCAGTTTGCATGAATAATTTTCTCATTCTTATTTTTCCACATTTTTGTTGACTAAAATGTTACTAATCTAATTTCCTATTAAAAAACTCATTTCCAGCATTGCAGGGCTGAAAGGTGCTACCAAGCATTTAGTCTTCAATTTACATACAACAAACCCTGTAATCTGATGGGGGATTTCACACAAGAATGGCTGCTTGCAATTACATGGGCAAAGAAAAAATTTCATCCAGGGCTCTGTTCTACAATAATTTCATCTGTTGGTCTCCCATTGAGAGTTCTCCTATTGCTAAATTGCTTATTGATGTGGACTTAGAAGTAGAAAAAAATCCACACGATATTGTCATACTTGGTTTTCAATGCTGTTTGCTTTTCTTTTATTATTATTATTCCTTTTTAATTATAATTTGGGTTTGTTAGAGAGGGACAAAGTAAACAGATTGGAATAATTCATTTAACGCTCATTGACAAGAAAACATTAAGCATTCTCCAGATGAAGCATCAGTCATAAAATACAGAAGGATAATCCTAACACTACAACACAAGTAAATTAGTTTTCTGATATATATTCCAGCATTGCACAAAGCTGTACCAATTCTTAATACTTGCATAATAATATGCACTTTTAAATGATGCCAGAAATCATTATTACAACAGAGTGAGTTTGCTGTTTATGTTTATTAATGTGGGAAAGTTGGAAGAGTTATTAGATATTAAATGTCAATTTTAGAGTGATTGAAGCTAAACAACTGTAAAACCGATTGAGAAGATTTGAGCAGATAAATGCAAATGGAAGAGGAGACCACCACATGCTGCCACAGTGGAAACACATCTTGATGCTATCCCCTTCGCATTGCAGAACATGTGCAACCTGATGAACCAGCTCCTTTGCAAAGTGGTGAGAGAAGGCTGAGGGCATGGGACCACAGTAAGCATGAGACTGAAGCAAATTTCCCACTTTGAATATAGAGAATCAATGTATTTTAGCTCATCAGCATCTTTCTTGCTTACAAGTACTGGCCCAGTTTATCTATATTTGTCTATAGGTGGACCACTGAGGTTGTGTGCTTTTGTTTACTGGTGAGGTTGGATACAAAATTCTGCTCCATCATTCTGTGCCGACAAGACCACTGGAGTTGCTCCTCAAAGCTGGTACATCAGCCTGTTAACACCTTTCCTCTAAACAGGGTGGGAGGAAAGCAGGGCAGAATTGGCCCTTAAAAAGCAACAGCTGTGTCTGATGAAGATAATGTTTATTGGGTATACATGATACAAGCAGACTGTGCTCTCAATGAGGTGAGATGAAGTAGGGAAAGAGAAAACAAGAAGAGCAGAGTATAGTAGTTGTGTAGTAGAGTAGTAGAAAAGTAAACTTTTTTTTTTTTTCTTGGAAACATGCATTTTTTGTTTATTTGTTTGGTTTGGTTTGCTTTGTTTTCTAACAAACCCACATTAGTCTACTTGAGTGTACTATCTGTCCTTACAGTTTTTGCTGCTGGAATGGTAAGCTGCCAAAGCGTAAGCTGTTGCACTAATGTTAATCTAACCTGTTAAATTTCTCCCGAATAAGCAGGTGCACTATGAATTGTTCCTTCACCGCAGAAGGACTGGGATGCAGAATTCATCCTGGGAAGGAAAGTCTGGAAAACTGCTTTAGTGTCTTGTGGACCAGGGGAAAAAAAAAATGGAAAACAGGTACATTACAGAGCAGTTGATTGATCTCATTCTACCATGTGCTCTCTCTCAGTCCGCACTAGATCATAAATGAAATGTGGTTAAGGGTTTATCTCCCTATAAATACAATGTATGTTTATTTAATGGTGACTGATTTGCATCATTATGACACTCGATCGCTGGTATTCAAATCCAGCTGGTAAAGTTTCAGCAAGAGCTGGGAGAGCAGCAACAGTTCCTCTATTGTCTTTAGTTGGCGTTGCGAGGCAGCAATGGGAGCAACACAGCCAGCAGTGTGGTAATCTAATACAGAATGCACGCTGCTCCTTTTGTTAAACATCTTCCCCTAAAAATGCTGGCAAGTACGTATTGTTTCCTTATCGTTTTTTTTCCTCTTGAGAGATTTCAATTCCATTTACCCCACGGGCCCAAATCCTTCCTGAACACATGAGTTAGACAGCAAGGAGGATTACTAGAAATAGTTCAGACAATGACCAAAAGCCTTCTTGCATGTCTTTTCTTTCCAGCCAGCCACCCACCTTCCATTATCAAGGGAAAGAATACCATATCTGACTGCATAATCAAAATCCAGTGACCTGTCAGAGCAGGCAGTAAAATAAAGCTCTCTTGCTGTTTCCCTTTGACTAGGCTTCACTTCTGGAACCCTTTTAACCCAATTTTTCTGACATATTGTAACTTGTAGGCATTTAAGGATGCAACCACTGAGCTAATATGTTTTAGAGTGCATTTTTATAATATATATGGTATATTTAGTGTCCTGATTTCTGGTAAAATTGGAGCACCCTGATGCCAAAGTAACAGCCTTTAATTAAAAGAACTACAGCAAAGAGAAGTAAAAGCTCATGAACAATAGAAATCCCTGACCAGTTTTTCCAGCAATTTTTCTGCCTGTGATATTTGCCAGCATTTTCCTGATGAATGTCTAAGGTAAAAACGAGTGTTCATTTGGATCTTGAATGCCATTCAACATATAGAAACAACTGCTTACTTTTTTTTTTTTTTTTTTTTTTTTTTTTAAATACAGTTCCATGGAGCCATCAATGGAAAAAAAGAAAAAAAAAAAGTCCTTTTTTTCAATAATTCATTACATTGCACTTGGATGATTAATACTGGATGAAAGTTTGGAGAAGGTTACACAGGATGCCAAAGGACCATATTTTTCTGTGGCAAAACTGAACTCTGCACCTGAGAGGCAGCTCTGGATTTTGTAGTGAATGGAGGAGAGCTCCATTTTAAAATGTTTTCTGTATAATATGTTTGATTTACTTCCTCTTATCTGATTCAAAGAAGCAGCAAGGCTCAACACAAGTATGATACTCCTGTCATTGGAATTGTGAGGAAAAAGGCAAAGACTGATCTCACAGCTCCACCACAGTCACATTTCTGAGGAGGTCCCAAAGTAAGTGCCTGGGTGAGTCCCAGACCTCTCTATAGTCTCTTCATCTCCAGAGGTAGAAAGCAGGAAAATTTTCCCCAAAGAAGAATAATGGTCTTATTTGTAACTCAGAATCAATGGCTCCAAAAATGACAAATACTGTTTGTCCCATTTATTAGGAGAATTAATAAATTGGCTCCTAACACAGACTACAAAAGTCAGCCTATGAGCAGCAGACTGCCTGACTGTATTTTGTTAACACTGAACCTAAACCTGTCTAAAAGCATCTGACAAACTGTCTTGGCATCAGGCCCTGTTATCTTTACTTATCATATTTTTTTTATCACTGAACTGAATGGAAATTTAATTTTTTAATACTGATAGCCTTCTAATTGGCTGGTTCTTTAAGCATTTCCAGATCGGGCTGTGCTGCTAGGCAAGTAGGATCTTATAAAAAAGATCTTCACAGCCAGAGATGCATGTCTCTGCTTACTCTGCTGAAGTAAAGCAATATTTCTGAGACATCTATTTTGTGAGACAGAGAAGAAGTATCACAACCTAGTGGAAGATATTAATTTTTAATATTTTATTTCAAATTTTAAGGTGTGTGTTTGCTGGATAATGAAAAATACAAGCATTTGGGAGGAAGTGTACATGAATCAGAAGGCTGCTTGTTTTATATTTTCACTACTTATAATCTTCAAAAAATGCTGACCGCAGTCAGCAATGTTGGCAACAGTCCTTTTTCACAGAACTCATGAAGTATTGCAATACCTCATTGCCCACAACAGCCAAGCAGGCTTTTAATAAATTAGACCTGACTATATAGATTCTGGAGAGATTCTGAGGTTAGAAGGGACCATTACAATCATCTGGCATATTACCTAACTTGCCTTTTTCCACTGACCATAGAATTTCACTCAGCAAGTCTTACATCAAACCCAGTAACTTGTGGCTGAAATAAAGAAAATCTTTCAGGAAGACACAGATTATGTTTAAGATTATAAGAGATGGAGATAATATAAATTATATAAAGAGATGGAGAGTTTACTGCATCCTTTGGCAGTGCCCTTCAATTCTTAATTGCTTGCACTGACAAAAAATTATGTTGTCTTCAATGTGAAGTATTCATCTTTAATGATCGTGCTATGCCCTTTTTGTGTGTTCTGTTATAAAGCAATTTAACTCAGATGTAATTTCAAACACCAAGTGTGCCATGCCTCAGTAAGAGCTGGCTGCTAAATGAGAAACCATAGTCTTGAGCATCTATGGCACTGAGCAAGGAGAACAGGAGCACCCGGAGTATATGTGGGTGAGGAGGGAAAGAGCGAGGATGAAGCCCGAAGTTGGAATATGCGCTGCGTTTCCATCTGCTGGCTGGATACAATCAAAAATAGAGACTGATTTTGGAAACCTTGCCTGTAAATACCGTAACTTCAAGCCAGAAATCCATTTTCAAGACAGTGCCGGCTGTCAGGTTAACATTCTCTTGATGCTTCAATATCTCTTCTTTAATGTTTTTTGATGTTTCTGTAACAAAAACCCAGCTTTCAGTACAAAGAGTTGTTTTGCAGGATATTAGCCAGTACGGTGTCCTAGAGATAATTCTTAGTGCTACTTCTGTTTCGTATAAAATCATGATGCTTTGTCACCTTGAACCTACAATACTCTCATAAGGGACTTTAATCTTATTCTCCCTATTGAACAGAGGCATTCTCATATCCTTCTGTAGTCAAATCATAGGATTTGACTGAAGCTGTTTTCAAAGAAAGGAATGTACTTGAAAATCTAAACTTGATTTGAAAATCTAAGCTAAATATTTTGTATTCTAATCTATTTTTCTTATTTTTATCAAGATAAGGACAAATAGGAGAACAAGAAACTCAGCTTCAAGATAATCCAAACCCACCACTCCCATTTTTATTTTTTTTTCACTTTGTTCTGTTTTTTTCTTGCTGACTTTTTTTTTTCTCTATTCTTTCTCTAAACACAGAGGGATAGTTGCCATTGCAGTGATAAAAACTGTGAGCAGCTTGGAGTTCAGCCATGCCAGGGAGAGAATATGATACTTCACATGAACACGTCAAGGTAATGTCAATTAAAAAAAAAGAAAAAAGAAAGGAAGCACAGAGTGACTTTTTAAATCTTTCATACAGATCTTATCTATTCATATCCCAAATCAAAGCAACTCTGATTGCTCTATCAAGTGTAATATATAATTAAGGCAATTCAGTCCTAAGGTTCGGGGTTATCGCAGTTCTTTTGATTTGAGCTGCTGATTGTCTTAGTGAAAGAGCTGGTTGGGAATTTTTTGACAGAGAGGTTTTCATCTTAAAGAAAAAAAACAATCTGTCAAATGCAAAACTTTTAGTGAAGAAAAATATGCAAAATAATCCATACCCCAGGAGTTATGGCACTCACTAGTGTGAGAGGGTGTATTTCATTCAACCACACAAATGGCCAAGACACTAAGCTGCTGCCTAGCTGGGACTGTGTCTCAGATGCTTTCTCTGTTGTCTTAATTTACATCATGTTGACATAAAGGCCCTGACTGTTGGGTTGTATTCAGTCCCTGGCACGTTTTAATTTGGCCCTGATATGGGAATGAGAAAGGTTTGATGTGCTAAAAAAGCATTCTCATATGCTGCATATCTGATCTCCTTGTCAACTGGCCTGCCCCACAGTTGGGCCTCTGCAATTCTTTTGAATGTTCATTGTAGTAAAGACCTGGCACCTACACAAATTTTGGCATTGTGCAACACCCGTGAGATTGAAGGAGCCATGTGTATGCTTGCACTTCTCTACACTCATAACCACCTTCATAAACCAGGTGCAAGCAGCATGCAGCTTTTAGTATTGTTTAATGGCAAAGTTGCAGGCATTCTGAGGAAGGGTCTGTACTTGTCTATATGTATACAGACTGCACTTAATGCTGTGTGTTAGCAGGATGCAGATAGGCTGAAAGGTGTTAGTGGCTGCCAACAGGGATGTCTTGATTCCAAAGAAAATAACATTCCTCATTAAAAATAATGGGTGTGCCAAATACTCGGCCGGCCTCAACGAACAAAGCAATCAAGGCCCTTTATGAGGTAAAAGCAGCTGGTGGCTGAGGAAATACCAGCGGAACTTGGATGTTTTACAGCACAGGAGCTTCAGCAGCACAGAGCTGAAGGAGCTCCTTCCTGCCTTCCCTCCCCGCCTTCCCAGCATCCACAGGATGCTGCCCCTCAGCACACATTCCGGATTGGGCACTGCTGTGAGCTCAGCTGGACTTCAGAAATGGAGGAAAAATGGGGCTAAGGGTGGCTAGGTATGACATGTGCTCCCAGAGCTCTGGATACTGCACACATCCCGTCAACTGAAACAATGAAATTGCAGCCTTATCTTATTCAACTGATTAGTGGGTGAAGCAAAGCTATGAATAACAAGAAATAAAGGAATGCAGTTTCTTTATTTTCTATAGAATGAGAATGGAGTGACATTCTACTGAATCTGAGACTGAGAAAAAGGAACTCATAGATTCCATCCCCAACCATGCTTCATCCTGAGAAAGGAAGGTTGCAGGGGGACCTGAAAGTGCCCTGTCAGTGTCTATAGGGGGGCCGTAAGAAAGAAAGGGACAGACTGCATCAAGGTCTGCTGTGACAGGACAAGGTAAAATAGTTTCAAATTAAAAGATGGGAAATTTTGATTGGATATAAGGAGAAAATTTTTTACCCTAAGAGTGGTGAGGCATTGGATCAGGTTGCCCAGAGAGGTGGCAGATGGCCTGCCCATGAAGACACTCAAGGTCAGGCTGGATAAGGCCCTGAACACCCTTGTCTAGAGTAGGTGTCCCTGTTCATTTCAGGGAATTCAGACTAGATGACCTTAAATGATCACTTTCAACTGAAATCATTCTATGATTCTGTTATTCTACAGTTCTTGCCCTGATGCATGTCTCCAATATGATATGTCCTACTGATGCATTAAGGAGGAGATCAGATATCAGATGTATATGTAGTGACAAAGCAAGTAGCCACAATCACAGAAGTTACACAGTTCCAACAGAGAGCTGTTTATTTTTTAAATAATATTAAATCAGGGCTTTTGTTCTGAAAATTTATATTAAAGTGCTGACCATCTGCTTTAAGCTCACAATAGCCAGTAAATTTAGAGGCTGCAAATGTCTCCTTAACTCATCATTATGCCCTGTGGATGGAAAACCTATTTGCATCTAATAAAACAATGCATGCCAATGGAAATGTCATCTCTATTGGCAAGTTGTGTAATTCTTTATAGCTGTATACTAGATCCAGATGCTTTGGCAAAAGATATCTTCCTTCAGGAATACTGCTTGAGGGAGGCTGTATTGATTGCCTTTGCAAGTATAGATTGGACCATGGCAATCACTAAAGACAGGGAAATATTTTGATTCTGTATCGTACATCCTGGGTCCTGCCTTTAAAAACTAACCCCATAAGCCATCTATTTTTATTATCTGTATATCTCTAATAGTGCATTAAAAAAAAAAAAAAAAAAAAAAAAAAAAGAGAGAGAGAGAGAGAGAGAGAGAGATTAAACAAGTTATTAAGGAAGCTAGCCAGTATGTCCTGCAGACATTTCCAGTCTTCATATGACACATTCACCAATTAAAATAGTATAAGGATGGTCCAGCCCAAAATTCCAATAAACTGAAGATCAAAACATGGATAGTCGAGAGACACTTCCTTTAATGCAGAACTTCCTAATGAAACTGCGGTTATCTAGGGTATTCAGCAGCCCAGCTGCTACTCCAGAGCAGAGTAAAAAATCTGCAGGGGCATTGACAGCTGTTGCACCATCACATACACAGTTGTCTTTGTACTCAGTGCCTGTGACTAGGCACCAATCAGACTAATTTGTTGTAATATAATTTAGTCAGATAGGGGCAGCTTGTAGGTGGACTTATATCTCACATTAAGCAAATCAGTTTAGATGAGCATGTGGCTTTACAAGCACATCACAAGCTGACATCAGTGGTTTTCCACCAAAATAAGACCCATTCTGTGTCTTTTCCTAGAACACTCTGCGCAAACCCAATATGATAGTGTAAAGTCACATCTGTCAGTTAGTTAACATCAAGTTAGTTGTAATCATCCCTTAAAGTTTAGGTGGCGCTTACAATATTTAACAGTCTTTTAACCTAGATACAGGAGAAGGCTGGGGAACCGATAGTTAACCACATCTCAAAAGAAATGCTCAAAGAAACCAGTGGATAAACCATGGACCTTTCCCATCTGTTGCATCTTCATTCTGGGCTACTCCATTGATGATTTTATTCATTAACATGAATGCATTCATTGACAGCACTGAATTTGTTACACTTGATTTCTTTAATTTTGCCTGATACTTATTTTTTTTTCCTGGTAGGATAATTATCATAATGTGTTAAAAAACAATCAGCATTACACGTCTGAGTTACTCACCTTCGGTGAGCATACAGCTGGATCAGGACTGTTTGTTGTCTGTATTTGCTATAACTTGTGGGTTTGGCAGCAAAAAGAAAACCAGCTGAGGATAATATTCCCAGCCTCAAGAGAACATCGCCTTTGGAAAAATGATAGAAGAAAAAAACAGTATGGCTATTATCTTTACTTAGAGGAAGACTGATGGAGAAAATGTGAGTATTGCACCTTGAAATTTTCTTCATATGGCATGAAAGATGAGGCCTTTCCGTTAGTCAAATTGCACCTTCAAACAGAAGAAACAGTGCTGAAGGGAGTTTTTTTGTGTGTTTGTTGTTGTTTGTTTGTTTGGTTGGTTGGTTTGTTTTGTTTTGTTTTCCTGTGGGCAGATTTCAAATTTCAAGAAAGTTTGAGTTCTGCTCTGACTTCCAGAAAGTGACAGTCTGTTCTACAGAAAATATTGAATATTACAGATAATCAGAGTGTAGTTTGTATTGTCTATTAGCTTGATATTTCTTCCTCAATTGATGTTTTCTGTGAAAATACAGTTCAGCCCAGTAGAAGAAGAAAAAAAGTGTGTTGTGCCACATTAATTTTACTTCTACAAACACATAAATGGTCATGTGATTGTTCCACAGGTTAATTTTGTACCCCTGAGTGAGTCTTTGTCTGCTTTTTATCTTGTTAAAACTTCCTGTTCATAAATAAAATTGACTTTTTATACTTTGCTGGGCAGTCACGATTCGGTGACAAATGGCTATGAAGGCTGTCCTGTCTGCTCTGCCTTCGTTCTCACTCGGGTACCTCTTTGTCAAGGTGAAATATTGTGTCCTTGTTGCTTGAACCACTGATGCTAAAATACAACAAAGGAATGTATTTTTGTTACAGAGATGATTGCAGTGCTGCGTTCCTCAGAAAGGCACAAACTGCAGCACAGAATCACAAAGGAACAGATCCAACACCATTTGACATAAGTGAAAATCCTTCCGTTCAGTTCAGTAGGCTTTAATCGGACCGGTATTGCCTTATTTCCCAGTTTTGTTTTGAAGTATTCTTTACACTTAAGAGATGAGAACTAATCCCTTCTCTCCCTCCCTCTTGGTGTTTATGATCCAGGCTTTTGTAATAGTAGCATTTTCCTGCAATGCCAGCAGAATACCAATGAAATGCTTCTTCCCACAGTGACATACAATCATGCTCAAGTGCAAGGAATGATATTTACAATACCCTACCTGACTCTTGTTTTAGCTCACTGGATTCCTTCAGCCATGTCTCATCGGTTGCTACAAAATCCTGTGAGAACACGAGGAGCACCTACACTCACCATAAATACAAACTGAATAGCTTAAAGTGCATAGTCTTTTGACAACTGACTCACAGATTTTCACTCTAAGAGCACAGGCCTTACTGCATCTGTGCTGTTGTGCTACCAATGTGCCAAACTGTAGTTGACAAAGTGATATAGTAGATCATTTTAGATGAAGCTTTTTACCAGTACAGAAGCCAAGAAAAACTCATGGTTTGAATGTCTGGAACTCCTAGACCTTTTTTCAACTTCATTTACTTTTTAAATGCACAGTGTAGCAAAGTTATCAGTCAGATGTATCGGATAAAGGACATCCATATTGCATCTTTGTTTTTTACCATTTTATAATGCTGTTGCTCCCTTAGCAGACAAAGGTTCTGGAAATAATCATGAACTCAGAACTAGAACAAAAGTGCTAATGTGGCACCGAGTCCCTAAGTAAATAAGCAAGTTCCAGACAAAATCCTTTCAACAGCATTGTATGTCTGTGTTAGCACTGTGTTTCCTTCAGGAGTGATCAGCAGCACTCTGGCTGCACAAAGGAGGTTACTCACTTCCTACAGCTCTGTGCTAAAGACAGAAGAGCTTTTCGGTAGAGTATACCACTCAGGGCTTCCAGGGAGCTACACGAGCTGCATTTTGTGGCATGATTAAAGACAAAAGCAAGAAGAAAAGAAAATCATGGCGGGTATTTTTGAAGGAGGATAAAAGGCATGAAGTAAAGGCTAGTTTTGCCAGCTTCAGTGGCCATTAGCTAATCAGAGATCTGCTGTTTATCAGCCAGACATATAGGTACTGTATTTTGTTACATGAAAACAAGACCTCTGATCCTTTATATACTACAGATTAACTCCTTTGCTTATTTCAAATTCACAGCTCAAATCCACAGCACCTCAGTAGAAAACATTGATGTTTCAGTGATTTTTCAGATCTCTGATTGTTCAGATGCAATGGAATAGCCATTCGCCTGATTATTATTATTTTTTAATTATTTTTATTTTTAATCAAATATATGGGAAACCTCATGGGACTCCTTGATTTCATGTGATTGCTGCTAATTAAGAGATGTAGAAAACTTGAAATAATCAGTTCTGATAGGATTTTTGCCAATTTAGTTTGAAGCAGCTTGCAAGAATTATGCAATCTGTGTGTTGGTCCTGATTCAGTTTGAACTTAACACTGGGGTCTGCTTTTTAATGTCCCCTCTGTCCATGGCTTACTTAAGCTTCTTATCTCCTGGTGTGGTTCTTTTTGGAGTCCAATCTGAAACATTCAACCTTTTTCTAATATAAATTCAGTAAATCTCTTTTCTGTCATGATAATGTAAGACTACTGGGTGAATCACTTCACGAATTTTAACCTAATAACTTATTATTTTTTTCCGATATAACATGTAGGTGGATAACGTTCCATCACCGGTGACTGTAATCACCTTCAGCCCCAATTCAGCATCACCAGTTCTGGCTTGATTAAGTATTTGCTGCTTCTATTTCATCCTCTCTTGACAGAGATAACTTTGTTTTAATTCAAACTGTCACATTCTGGAGTTCAGGAAGGACACAGAAATGTCAGGTAATAATCCCTCCTCAATCTTGTGAGTAGTTAGTGCTGCTAATATGCAGAACCATCAGCATGTTGGCATGATTCTAACTTAATCATTTGCAGCAGCCCAAGCTTTGTTGAGATCAGTTAAAGCTGATCTGGATAAGCGTCGCCCAACTCTACACGCTTTACCATGTTTTTCATGTGTAACGATGAATTTAATCTGGCAACTCTTCATGTTTCTTTGTTACTTTATAATTTTAAATGCATTTCATCAGAATGTGAATATTCCATAAGAACAAATGCACACAGTTTTTACTTTCAGAAAGTAAGCCAACCCAATACAGGACCTGTGTGTGGATGCTTTTGTCTCTAGATGAATGTGCTTACAATGGGCTTGTTGTTAAAATAAACAGCAACACTGCCTACATTCACAAACTAAACAGGCAATCAAAAGCTACACAACACACAGAGGATAAGGCCAAATGTTAATAATCACCATTTTTATGACCCCACCATCTTACTGTAGTGATTTGTAGGAGAACATGTGAACCCTCATTTTCCAATTCTCTCTCTGTGTGGAAGCATGAAGAAGGATAACACCCCCAGAGTTCAAACTACAGATACAGGAAAGAGGTATTTTCTTTTTAACAGTTAAACATTTTACATGTTTAGGCTACGAAGGAACCAAAGGTACAGCCTCCAGTCATTTGCCCTGATGAAGATGAAACTGAGTTTTATCTACATTTCTATTGTTTGTAAATATCATTTTATTCTATCTGGAATGGGATTACTGGTGTTCATCACCCACCCCAACCACCCACCTACCTTTTCTGACTTCTTTTATCCTTTGAAACATTGGGTGGTGTTTTTTGTTCTATCCCTTGTAGTCAGTAATAGTTTCCACTAGTTCAAAATCTTATTATTGAATGCACTTGTTCAAAGTGCATGACACCTGCCTTTTCTGTACATTTAGTAATGATGACTAAACACAGCCAAAGGGTGGTTTTGTAGCTGATGAGTCAATATATCAATAGGAGTAAATGACACAGTTTTGTTCATAAGCAAGTCTTTGTATACAGTCAGAGTACTTCAGAGAAAACAAATTTTCTGGGCTGAAGACTGCAATTTGGATTATGTTTACCTTGCTCTTCCATAATGTTGCTATGCTTGTTCACAGAGAATCTACTTGTACTTCTGAAGCCCTTTAATCTGAAATGGATCTCTCCTGAAAATCTTTATCTTCCTATTTTCCTTCATTATGTTTGTAATCTCCCTACAACAACAACACATCAAAAGCAAATATTTTTATATCAGGCTCACAAACCAGGAGCAAACTAATGGTTACTAGCTTTTATTGCTGAACATGATGCTGTATGGTATGGGATATTCAACTGGTCAGTTTGGCTCAGCTGTCCTTGCTGTGCCCCCTTACAGCTTCTTGTGCACCCCCATCCCCTTGCTGAATCAGAAAAGTCCTTGGCTCTATGTAAGCATTGCTCTGCAACAACTAAAACCATTGGTTTGTTATCACCTCTATTTTCATCAAAAAATCCAAAATAAAGCATCACATGGACCTGTACAAAGAGAATTAACTTTATCCCAGCCAAGACCATGACAATCCTCTGCTAAGGTTTAGTCCAAATAGCTACAAAAGCACGCATATTTAGTCTTTTTTCTTTCCTTACGGCATAGTTTGCATTTTTCCTGATTGCCAAATATTTAGATTATGTGATGCTCTTGAGCCTGCAAAAGCTACCTCCATCAGAATTCTTGAACTCACATAGCTTTGAATGGGGACCTCATAGTCAAGACTAATCTTCACGCTACTTCACATGCATTAAATTCCCTATGCTAGGGAAAAATACCCTGAATAGTTCAGAAGTAAGCTGAGGTCTGAGTGACTACTGTGCCCAAAATTTCATTCTTTGAAAAGCATGCTTTTAATTTAAAAATCACTCTTCTAGCTATCACTATGAAGATCTCTCAGATATAGAAGAAGGTAATTCTCTCACTCCAAATCAGGCAGAATGCACACACCATTCTCAAGTGTTAAAATTCAAGAATTTTAACCTTGTAAAATCCAGAATTCATTTATTTATTGTTTCTAACACAGTCACTAGTATTTACTCATAAAAAAACTATTTAAAAGAAAAGACTGACTACTTAGAATTCATGAAAGAACCATATATGAGTGATCAAATTCAATATCAGATAGATGAAAAGTTTTCCAAGAACTGATTTCAGCTATTTTTAATTTAGCTTTGTAAAAGAAAGGAGATGAAAGGCCAGATTCTCAACTGGTATAAATTGGCATTGCTTCATACAATGAAATGGAGATGTATTCTGATGAACACCAGCTGAATATCTGGCTTTGAGATCATCAAAGCTAGCGTGGGGTTCCATGTGGTTATTGTCCACACGTTTCCTAATATGATGTGCTGATATGAATGTAATAGCATAAACTATTGAGAAATTAACTATTTATATTATTTGTAGACATATAATATAAGCAATCTCCCTCGCAGAAGTAAAAAGAAAATTAAAAAAAGAAAAAAAGAAAAAAAGAGAGAGAGAGAGAGAGAGAGAAGAAAGAGTTTGGGAGATGGAGGATGTAGCAATAAACTAATGCAATTTTTAACAGAGTTTGTCCAAGTGAGGAGTACACTTAGCTGCATCAGTATATTTGCCTTAGCTAGAGCTAAAGTTACTCTATCAATTATTTTTCAGGAGGTTATCTGAAAAAAAAAAGTCTGAAGTCAAGCATATCTTACATCACCTGTTTCACAGCACCAGAAATCTACTTTTACATTATCATATTCAATATCCAAACAAAAGCAGATGAATCCTCAATGGTTAATGCCCTTGGAGGACTTTGAACAGGAGAATAAGATTCAACTATATTAAAAAAACTTGGTGGCCTCCATAAGGGAAAATAAATGACAAGTGGAAATATAAATGAAAAAAAGGAGCTTGTATTTGCTTTTGCTGGTCTTTTTCCTTTTTTTTTTTTTTTTCTTTTTTTCTTTTTTTTTTTCTTTATTACATTTTTATTTCCTGCTCAGATAATCAAAAGAAAACTATATATAGCTTAGAGAAAACTTTATAACAAAAGAACTTGGTTTGAGGTTGCCTTTATTATCAGCAGCTTTTAAAAGAAGCCTTGAATATTATGGGCTGATATTACTAAAGAGTCTGAAATAGTGCAGAGGAAACACATTTGCATATTACTATCCATGGGGAACAATTTTTTTATTTGATTTATTACATTATTTGTTTTATTCTTCTTGTTGTAATCACATTGGCTCTTTGATATCAGCTGAGCAGTAAGCTGTAGGTTCCTACATTACAGAGAAAACCAGAATGAATTCAAGAGAACACTGGGTAAGCTGTCAATTTAAGAATTCCTGATTGTTTCTTCCTGCCGCTAATATATTTAGGATAACAATAAACCAAATAGAAATTTCTTTAAATGACTTGTTAATTCCTGATAAGCATTGTGAAGCACTGTCATGTGTCTATGTGTACTGGTTGAATGGTTCAGTAACCTTTATTCCTTTCTCTCACCCTGGCTAACAAAGCTGGTTGCATATTTAAACGTTTGAGAGTGATGATATGTCTACTGGAACAGTAGGTCTTGCAAACTCAGAATTCTCTGTTTTGATCTGGAGCTAAAATGTACAGGGAATTTTCTCCAAAATTTGAATTCAAAACATTGGTTTGAGAATTTTTTACTTACATCTCATTTTCATAAGCTTTTTTTCCTTTTCTTTTTTTAGTAGTCCATCCCTGCACATAGTTGTAATGCTTGGATAGAAGAATAGTGTTCAAAGCTAATGACATCATCTATTGGCAAGCAAGGATGTTTCATAATCACAGTTTAAACTGTAATGACTATAAGTCTATATTAATTTAATAGTCATGGAGTCAGAAGGAGAATGAAAACTTTGTGGTCAGCCAATCACCTGAGAAAGTAAACTTGGCTTTCTGGCTCTGCTTCTCTTAACCTCCACCCCGTAGCTTTACAATTTGTTAAATGAATCAAAAGTCATATTACAACTGAAAACAATAGTTTTGACCATTCATTCTGGCCCTTTCCCTCTGCTAGATCTCCCCTATCTGCCTGACAGGTGACTGCTTCGCCAGGTAAATTTTCTGTTGGGAAGAAATTGACCTGACTTACCCTGTACTGCAAGATTACAGGAGTCAAGACAGCAAGACTGAATGGACAGAGATGGAATCAGGGCTTCAGAAGCCTCAGTCATGTTGAACTAACCAAGAAATGGTGTCTTTAAAAGAAATATTTAGTGTCTGTAGCTCTTCAGGAAATCTCAGCATGGATATCCTGTCTTCTCAACCTGTAATGAGGAACTGCTCTACCTTGTTTTCATTAAGCACAGGATATACATGACTCCACTATTTCTGTGTAGTGTGGGTTTTGCACACTTATTTTTAAAGTAGAATATACACAGTCTCTAAAAATCATGAGTCAGTTTCCTCTATTAATGTATAGCCTTTCTAAACTTGCGGTTTATGACAACAGAATCACATTTTCACTGTAGGAGAGTTAAACCTATTTTGAAAATTTTAACAGGTCCTAGCAGATTTACTCTGCAGCAAATGCCCCTTTTTGTCTAGTTCTAGTAATTGATTTGGCAGACTTTGAAAGAATACAAGACCTGTTACATTATTGTCTTACAGACTAAAACATTTAACTTGAAAGTCATATGACAATTGTCAGGCACTGTGTTTGTAGGCACAGTGAAGGAAGAATTCCTTTAGGAAAAATTGAGATTTTAATTATTGACTTCTAGGAAGACATGATTAACAAGGGCTTCTCTTCCTCAGTTATCATATCCCAAGTGTCTGCTCCTGTATCTACTGTTTCTTAAGTCAAATCCCCAAACTTCCTTCCAGTTCTCAGCGTAGCCTCATTAAATCAACTGTACTTAAACCTTCAGTAGATTAGAACTTGTTAAGAGACTGTAGATGTAACACTTGATTACCTTTCTAAAGCTGATGACAAGAATTGATTTTTAGAGATTTATCAGCCCTGGCACAGCCAGCAATCCACCTCCCCCCTATCCCCAGTTTTCTTATGCATGGGGAGTTAACCCATGTATGTAGCACGCTTCCAGTAAATAACCTATTCTGTTCATAGGTAATTGTTGAAGTTTTGCCATAGAAAATGAATGTTCCTAAAATTCTGCAATCTACTGATACCATATGCCTTGTATTATCTTTAGAAAAGTATCACCACTGAAAAAAGAGGTTGTATACCATCACAGCAGGAGGCTCTGTGCTATGTAATTAGACATAAGACTAGTCCTAAATTAGGAAAGTTACATCACTGATGTTTGCACTGGAATATTAATAGACAAAAGACCTGAGTATACTGCCTAAAAACGGTTATAATGGACTTGATTTATTTTGTTAAGTATGCACATGTTTTCTGAGATGCAAAGCACAGTAATTCATCAAGACTAATAAGCAAAAAATATATATTAAAAAAAAAATCATTTAACTGAATCATCATATACCTCAGGTCAATTTTGTAATAGAATGAAATAGTCTATAGTATTCTGCCCTGGCTATTTAACTGTATTTGCTGCTGTTTCACCCCAAGTTAAAAATTTAACCAACAGAATATAATGTTGTTATTGTAATTTTTTGTGGGTAGTGTTTCTAGCCATTGTAATTTGCTCTGAAAGTAATGCCTCCTATTTATTTCCACTGAAACTACTACGGATACAATGAGCACAGCAGCGTTATTTAATAGAGCAAATTCTCAGCTACAAAACACTACTTTTCAATGCAGTCACCACCATTAGATGTGCATTTTCACCAGCGATGAAGAAGAGCCTGCACTTTCTCGCTGTACTCACTTCGTACTATTTGGTGTCCATAAATCTTCAGCATGTGTTGATGAATGTCAATGGTGCCATTTTCTTTGCATGGAGGCATTCATTTCCATGCCTTTGCTTTACATACATTTCCATGTCAAACACTATTTTGTCAGACTGCCCCTCTGCTGCCATTTGTCACATGGCTACAAATGTAACAGAATAGTAGTGGGGAGGTTCAGCTTCTACTGCCATACAACCAGCATCTGTCTCTGACATTTTTGCCAACATAATAAAATAGGAGGAGTTACTTTTGGAGCAGCTCTCACTGAATATTGTTTTCAAGAAAGTCAGATGGAGTAGAGTGCTATCATTCTTTGACTTATTGGACACAGGATTAATTATCAGGTTAATTATAACATTTTGTCATTAACAAGGCTTTACGTAGCTTAACTCATTCTTTCAAAATGATTTATTGATTGTTTATTTACAGGTTTTTTTCTTCATTAATCTTCCAAACATTTACATTTGTCTCATACACAGGCTACAAATGTTTTATGTGGATTATATAAATTCAGACAGTATGTGCCCTTGGCAATGAAAGTTCACTGCAAATTTAATCGTTTCTGAGTCACCTACCCAATTTCTTCTCTGAAGTTACAGTTGCAAAATCTTATTGGTATTTTATTTCATTGTAAAAGCTCCAGATAGTTACTTGAATTATCTGCTTAATAAAGGATGCATTTAATGATCCTTTTTTTTTTTTTTTCCTTTTCTTTTTCTTGTAAGCACATTTCATACTAAAGAATGCTCAAGTTACATTTACACAGGAATTTTCTTCATCTGCTCTTGAAATTTAGCTACAATGCTAAGAAGACTGATGAAAAACATGCAAAAAGAAAATTATTCACATTTGACCAAAGAAGTCTGGAAACTTGCCCTTCTCTGCCAATATCATTGTGGCTCTCTAGTGTCAGTGAATTGCCACCACAACTCTACAGAAGATTCTGTCTATAAAACATTCTGTTCTAAGTTTCATGGAGCTCAATTTGTCTCAGTTGGAAGAGTGAGAGTAGGGTTGCTAGACTCTGCCAGTTTTGAACCTACAGTTCAAGGGAATCTAGGTATTTCAAACCCAGCTAGGAGCACTAGAACAGCTCCTCCACTTTTTGAAGTGCCAGCTTAATGAATCATTCTCCACAAAACAGTCGCTTCTGACATTTCAGCCAAAGCCCTGCTGCTTTTTCAGGAGCCTGTATGCTTTTATCTTGCACACTGGTCTAAGCTTCAAAAAATGTTCCAGTTTATCACACAGTGTTCTGTACAGTCACTTAGAAATATGCTTGTGCTCGCTGAGTGAATATTGATAAGATATCTTGAGACCACGATAAAAATGGGGCAAAGAGAAGATATATTTCAAATTTGATAAATAAAGTCCTTAAAACAGTGATAAAAGTCTTCTGAGAGTCCATTATTGAGAATGAATTCTCAGAGGTGTATGTGAAGTTGGGGGCTTATTGTTTGGTCATGCTCTTTCAAAGGTTTAGGGCTTTTGCTCTGTGTTTCTAAGGAAAAGCTCTTTGAAGGTCATGTTTGAATTCAAAGCCATACTTATTGTCTGTTTTTCCATGCTATCTACATTACTGTTGCATATCGCGTTTGGGAGCCCAATAGCTCCTGCAGGTAATATTTTCTAATTCCACTTATCCTACCCTCTGGTGTAGCATTTGTCAGTGCAGGTCTGTGTCTGCAGGTGTTGATAAGGTAGAAAAAGCTACCTGACTAACATTATTATAACGCCTATTTTTTCCTAGGTAGTTTGAAACTGTTATCACCACTGGACTGTAGTCGTGTGTTAAAAGATTGTGCATCCTCCTCCTGCAATACCACCCTCAGCACTTTAAAGCAGTGGTAGTAGTCCAGATTACCAGGCAGTGAGAAGTCTTACTGTGAAGGAGGGTGGGTGAATGGAGGAGAGTGGAAAAGAAGGGTATGGGGAGGAGCTGATTTTTGCTACTAGTGTTATTCCTGTGCTGAAGGCTATGGCTCCTTTTTCAGTTATCTGAGCAGGCAATTAATCTCTTGCTGTTAGAGAGCAGTGCTAAGCATAACTGCTAAACTACCAGTGGTAATGGTGGTCATAGAAAAAGAAGTGAGCACTAAAGCTGAGCCATAAAAACCGCTGCAGCTGACTTTACTATGCAAGGTATTGGACTGATTCTCCACCTGTGAGTCTCAGCAAATGCAAAAGTGTGTGTGAGCATATACGTGGATGCTTGCTCATTCCTCAGGAGTGTTAGAAGTAGCATCACTGTCCCAGCTTCCCATTACTCACACATTTGCAGCAGTGCTGAAGGTCCCAGGAAACAGCTCTTTGCTCCTTTGGTGGGAGATGCTGCCAATGGGAGCCAGGTGGGAACAGGAAGCACCCCAGGTTCTCCCAGCTCTGAAAGAGCTGCATCTGGGCAAGGAGCGTGTCGTCCTCTGGGATACCCCATGCTGTTCTCCCTAGGGCTGCTGTGCCTCAGCAGTAACTCAGGTGGAAAACAATGTTTGTTCGAACAATATTAGAAGTGCCCCATCAAATGAGAAATGGAGGGGGGAAAAAAAAGAAAAAAAAAGAAAAAAAAAAAGCCCTTTGCAATCAAGGTTTTTTAGGTTTTTTTTTGTTGTGTTTTTTTGTTTGTTTGTTTGTTTGTTTTGCATGATCCTGCCATAGCACTTCTGTTAGAGGTTCAAAAAAAAATGTAATGTAATGTTTGAATCATAACAAAAGAAGATGGTGTCAGCTGAACAGACACTCAGCTCTGCTGTCTGCTCTGCATGCAGCCCTCTATGCATTCCACAGCAGAGCATCAGGCTGGTTGTATGCATGAAACACAACTTGCCATGTCCAACCAGACCTACCTTTCTGCCTTTCAGCACCTCCCATGTGACAAAACATTTCTACTATCTGTTTCTGTAACAGAAACAAGCACCCTAAACCACATTTAGCTCTTATGGAAACAGATAGTTTACTGCATTTTTTTCTGCTTTTTACACCAGTCTCAATAGTAACATTGCACCAGGATCAAAATGTAGGTAATGCGCATACTGGGAAAATACCCACATTTCTACGCCAGAGAGGAAACCTTTCTGTAGTTTCTACACTCAATGTATTTTTCTTTTTCAGTTGTATCTTGTTTCTTCTTCTTGTTGTTGTTTTGCTTGTTTTGTGCATTTTTTTAAATTTCCTTATTACTCAACTTCAGGAGCAGATGCAAGATATTCAATTACTCTGTATTACTCCGTCATGATAACCAATGTAATAGCATGTAGGTCTGTAGCTAGCCCAACCCATATGGGTTCTCAATCCATGCTACAACAGTCCAGTATCTCAGTCAGCCACATGATTGTGAACAGGTTTCTTACACCACTATTTTCTAAAAAAGCTATCTAAAATAGATCCATGCTAAATACATTTGTATGGATAAATGCATGGACAACATTTTTGGCAGCTGAATAATGCATGCTGGCCTAATCCTTTCTGCCTTAGTACCTGTAAAAGGATAAGAATATATTAACATATTAACTCTGGCCCGACCAGGATGCTGTGAAGAAGATACACTAAGTAATATCTGAAAGTAATGAAGGCTTTTCTGTCACTCTCACACTCGTTTTGGAGCATGAACTAATCCTCAGTGAACTTATTCTCAAAACATCCTTACAGTTTGGCAATTATTATTCTCATCCACATTTTTAAAGTCCAATTTAATTGGGATTTAATGATACTTCAGTGGCTCAATGCCTAAACAGATGCATCTAGTGCATGTTTTCAGACATCTGAGATATTGCTACAGATGTGGCACTTGCGGAAGACCTGTCATCCCTTTGGAGCAGCATCTGGGGACCAGATTGAGCACTCTTGGGCATCAGAAAATGTGCTAGACAACTCTGTGAGAGCAGTTGAACTGAAATCTTAAGGAAAAATTCGACTTGCTCTCTAACACTCTGACTAAAGACTGAAAGTGCCTGAAGTCACTAAATATGTTCACTTTGGAATAAAAATATCCCTTGAGTACCTTAACAGAGGCATTTGCACATGATCAGAAGCCCTTGCAAGAGAAGCACAGCGCCATGCCTAAGAAGCACTGAAATCCACAAAGGGTTTGAATGACAACAGAGACCTTAAGTACTAACCATGTTGGACTTGTTGTGCTCTCTTTTGAATAAACAAACCATCTCTCCAGATTGCTTGAGTGGATGACTTTTCCACTTCCATAGCTTTTGTGACCCAAAACTTTTCCCATGTCTTACCAAACTAGACCACATCCTCTACAAGCACGTACACAAATGTGGTTGGGAAATTGATGTCAGCTGCAGTAGAACTAATTAATTTTCAAGTGAATTGGAAGGGGAGAAAAAAAATGTTGCTTCTTTTATTTTCCACAGCATTACCATCCTACTTCACCAATCAGTTTACTCGTTGCATTTGTTTAATTTACTTTTTAAAATTTATTGTTTGCTAATTTTGTTTAAATTTATTTTTAAAACTTGTTTTGTAGCTTAATAAGTTTTTGATCGATTATGAATATTTCTAGAGTCCTGACACTTCATTAGAATATCCAGCATTTACATCTCTTATAACAAGCATAGATATAAATAGAAGCAAGACCTGGCAATTTATTTTTTTCATAGTAATCATCACAATAATGAACAGTTGATTAAAATATTGATCTTTCAGGGGAAACAATAGCTTACAAAGATATGGAACAAGGATTTTAAATCTGATGGAGACACTGTTTTTGCACTAGTACAGATAAAGTGAAGGCTGAGGTACTTAATAACTTTTCTGCATCGGTCTTCTCTGATAACTGCTTGTCACATAGCCCTCAAATGTTTGGTTTGGTAGGAGTGGACGGGTGAAGCAACATCCCTCTCACTTTAAGCAAAGATCAGGTTCATAACCACCTGAGGCAACTGAACATCCACAAGCGTATGGATCCCAATGAGACCCATCCCAGAATCCTGAGGAAATTAGCTGATACGGTCATCAAGACACCAAGATATTTGAAAAGTCATGACAAACAGGTGAAGTCCCAGGAGACTGGAAAAAACGTAACATGTCACTCATTCTTAAGAAGGATAAAATGATGAGCTCAGGAACTGCCAACCTATCAGTCTCACCTCTCTGTCAAGAAAAAGATCTTGGAGCAGATCTTCCTCAAAGCTATGCTAAGGCACATGGAGGACAGGGAGGTGATATGGGAGAACCAGCATGGCTTCACCAAGGGCAAATCCTGGTCGACCAACATAGTGGCCTTCTATAATAGTGTCACTGCATCAATGGACAAGGGAATAGCCAATGATGCTATTTATCTGGACTGTAGTAAGGCCTTTGACAGCATCCTTCTGTCCAAATTGGAAAGCTGTGGATTTGATGGGCAGGCTGTTCAGTGAATAAAGAACTGGCTGCAGTATTGAGTACACAGAGTGGTGGTCAGTTTTTCGATGTCTGGATGGAGATCAGTGATGAGTAGTGTCCCACAGGGGTCAGTGCTAGGATCAATACTCTTTAATATCTTCTTCAGTGGCACCAATAGTGGGGCCAAGTGCACTCACAGCATTTCCGTAATGACACTTAGAGTCAGCACACCAGAAGGACAAGATACCATCCAGAGGGACCTAGACAAGCTTCAGCAGTGGGCCCAGGTGAACCTCATGAGGTTCAACAAATCCAAATCTTGTACCTGGGTCAAGCAACCCCTACTACCAATACAAGCTGTGGGATGAAAGAATTGAGCGCAGCCCTGCCAAAAAAGTCCTGGGAATACTGACGGATGGGAAGCTGGACATGAGCCAGCAATGTGCCCTTGCAGCCCAGAAAGCCAACCATGTCCTGGGCTGCATCCAAAGAAGTATTGGCAGCAGGCAAGGGAAATGATCCTGCCCTTCTACTCTGCTACTCTGCACTAATGAGACCTTACTGGGAGTACTGAGACTAGATGCGGAGTCTTTAGTAGAGGAGAGACATAGACCTGTTGGAACATGCTCATAGGAGGGCCACAAAAATGACACAAGGGATAGAACAACTCTCCTATTATGACAGGCTGAGAGACTTGGGGCTGTTCAGCCTGGAGAAGGCTCTGAGATGACCAGAGAAAAAGGGAACAGACTTTTTAGCATGATCTGTGGTGACAGAACAAGGGGAAATGGTTTTAAGCATAAAGAGCATAGATTTAAGTTAAAGTAAGGAAAAAGTCTTTTGTAATGAGGGTGGTGAGGCACTGGAACAGGTTGCCTAGAGATGTGGTTGATGCCCTGTCCCTGGAGACTTTCAAGGTGAGGATGGACTGGGACCCGGGCAACCTGATCTAGATGCAGATGTCCCTGTTCCTTGCAGGAGAGTTGCACTAGGTGACCTTTAAAGATCCCTTCCAACTCTAAGGATTTTATGATTCTATGATTCTAACACAATATGCACCATCTGCTGAAGTAATGGCTGTGTATGTGCTACCCTCCTACCCAACATTTTTTTTCTTCAGGAATGAGGAAACAATCATTACTTTATAGCTATTATGAAACTAGGGTAATCATTTGCTTCTACCTGGTACGATCATTATTCATGTACGCCTCTTATTTTAGCAGAAGCTATATTTCATATGATTGAAAGGCCCACTTATTCTGAACATTCTTGGCAATATGTAGAAACCTCAAAGTGCATTGTTTTCATTTCTGACAGAATGCTACGCATGACACATGTTTTTTTAATGTATTGAACATGTGCAATACCTACTCTGTAGCAAAATGTACAAAGTTACTAGCGTACAGCTGTTCATTTGCATTTAGAATTGATGCATGAGCAAAACATGTGCACTTAATCTATCAATATGAGCCACTAAGATTAACCTCTCCTGTACCTCATTCTCAGTGCAAGAGGTTTTCTGCTGTGATAAGGTAGGTGAATTATCTTGCACTGCTATTCTTGCTCCCAGAAAACCCAATGATAACTCAAATAATAGTTTCTACACCTATACATCATGAGTTTCCACATTTTTTTTTTTTTTACTGCAAATCTGTGTAAATCCATACTCTGCTCCCCCTGCATGAATTTAGGCTTACAGAGTAAACCATTATTGTCATGACAATAATAGCAATCAGGGAGCAAAGGTTGTGCCCTGATGCTTTAGTCCATGCACAATTATAAGAGTATTTCTTCATTCATCCAAGCCATTTAGTTTTAAGATTTTTCAAAATGTTTTCAGAATAATTTGAGATGAAGTATGGTCTGGTTTTGTTTGTTTGTTTTTTTTCTTTTTCCTCGCATTTTCCATGTTTGTTAAACTGAATATTTGATTATATGTCTTTTCCTTCCACACCTTCAGAATCTCTTGGTACCTTAAAGTATTCCTTCACTTTCTGGAACTTGCTTAGAAAAAGTTTAACTTGCACTAGGGGTTGGAATATAAAAGCAAATTGAAACATTGATTTCCCCATTTCGTCACCTCTAGAGAACAATTCATAAAGCACGGAAGTTCTAACTAGTGAATCAATAGTTGCTACTTAAATCAGAGTCACTGCAGATAGCCTGTTGTTATTAAAATTGTTCTTCAGAAGATGATAATAAATGAAAAGAGAGGAACCAATTCCACCTCCAAGTGGATTTCAAGACTGACATGTTGAGAAGGAAAGCTGTGTGTGCAATTTGTCCTTTTCTCCAAAGACAAATGGGAAAAACATATTTCCATAAAGACTTCCCTACTCCTGTGACAAAGGATGACTTGCAACACTAAAATATTTTGTGGATACAGGATAACGCGAAGGACTCCATCAGATCCCTGGATGAATGTGTGCACCCTTCACTTCCTGAGCCAGATCCAGAGGTTTGGGTAAAGATTTGGGCCCTGCTTTGCAGTCTGCTCCTACACCAGATGTCCTGACGGTACTGCTGCAGAGCAGAGGCTCTAAAGTCTCAAGGCACATCAGACCTGACTGGAAGTAAACAAGGAACATCAGAGAAGCAGCTTGGGTGTCTGATGGTCTTGCATAACTGGAACAGTCTGAGGAGATGAGGGAGTCAGGTGTAATAATTTTAGGAAAGCAAAACAAAATTTTCATTTCTCCGGAAAGCTTAAAATATTCTTACGTCGTTCTGGATGAAATGCAGGGGTTCAGTTTTAGTTCAAAAAAACAACAACAATGGAATGGAAATTTTAAGCTTTGAGCATTTAAACTAAAAGATTTCAAATTACACATGCAAATAATGCAGCTGACAAATTTATTCCTCCTCATGAAGGCAGTGAAAGAAAATAAAATTACAGTACAAGATGCAGTCCTGTATGCTTTCTTTCTGAAAAATAACTGTAGAATAGTGAATAAAGCACACTGTAAATTAAGCCAATTAGGCTTTTTAACAACTATTAGAAATGTTATTTTTCCATATCCAGTATAAGGATGAACTTACATCAGCTGAGGACCTATGTCCATAGACAACATCACAGTGAGCACGATGTGATCTCATTGCTTTTCAGTGCACAGCAATGAAATTCCTTGGGCATGTAAATAATAGCAGCAGCAGTGGGAGCTGCACAGTGTGAGCCCAGGATGATTGCTCTGGGACAGCTTGTCTTGAGGCAGAGGGAAATGGAGGAGAAACCACACTGCAGCAAAACTCAATACATGCCAAAGCTTTATCTCATCAGAGAAGCACCTGGTGAATATGTTCAAACATACCTAAGATAAAAATGATCAACAGCACTGTTGGTGAGGGGTACTCCGCACCAGAACCGGGAACAGGTACACCCTCAAAGGATTGCAACTGTGGATCACCCACAGAACTGCTGAGACAAACCCAAGTTTGCAAGGCACTGTGGCCTGTGAGTCACCAAAACAGGAAGAGGGACACAGAGGAACAGATCAGCAGAAACCTTGTGATGTGAATCAAGAGGAATGGTTAAGCATCAGGTCAGCCTGCTATGCTGATGTTCACCTTCTGGAGGAAAGTGATAGAGCACTTCCTGAGGTGAAAGTCAGGAAAGCAGGTTTGGGAGGGATTAGGATTGGTATTTGTTTGTGGAACTGTTTCTGTCCTCCTCCCCCTGAATTCTTGAATCTACAGTCAGAAAGTATTAATGGCTGACAAAGAATCAACTGATTTCAAATTTCCCAAATCTAGACTGCTTTACCTACAGCAGTGTTCTGTCAGTGAGACCATGTCTTGTGCTCACAGCAGGACACTATGAAACAAGAAAGTGCACTCAGAGATTTTCCCCCAGGAATTTAGTACACTGCACACCCACACCTTTACTTATGCTGCAGTAGAGCAGTTCCGGGCTGGGATATCTGTGTGCCAACAGGGAATGGGTGGCTTTCCTTTGCAGTAATGCTTTACCTATTAGGATGAACTTTCTTCAGTTATGAAAAGCTGGCAAATGAAGAGTCTCATCTCTGTGCAGAATGTCATTTAAATTCAGCATCTAGTAATGTTTGAACAAATAAAGCTAGGCTTGCTGCCTCACTATTCTTTAGTTAAGGGCGGTAGGGAAACCCTTTCTAAACCTATGGACAGCACATAGCAAAGGGAGATCTTGTGTTTAAAATATTTCTAAGGTTATTATGACACTTAGAAGCCTCCAGCTATATCAGCATCAAGATAATAGTAGTAGGGTCAGTACTATGCTGCTTATCTTTCTTACCTAGAAAAGTTTTCAGCAATTCTACTTCTATTGTTCATCCCCATACTCTTCTGTTCCATTTAAACCATATTAGATTTACAGTAAGATGCCATTGAGATGACATCCTGTGACCTATTTGCATTGGCTATCTCTCACATGCTGATGTAATGGTGCATGACCTATCTGCAAGACATTCAAAAATTCATGATTGATTGCACTAAGTGTTAATTGTTCTATTAAAGGGGAAAAGAAGAGCCCAACACCCTCCTTCTCTTAACCTCTATTCTGACCCTGGTCCTCTCTGTCATAACCCAGTACATCCTTCCTACTTCCACACCTGTACAATTAACCCTAAATAATTACAATCTCTAATGGACCGAACACAGCAAGTTAAAATCTGGTTCTCCAAAGAGAATTGATAAAGTAGGCTGAGGTAATCCTGTTGCAATGTGGCAAATGAAACATACATTACTAGTAGAAGATATTAGATGACTCTACATTTATGAGGTCCCTCTGTCTGGAAGAAGTGCACAGAATATGTTGGCAGAAATAAGGGCAGTGAGAAGATGGCTTTGATGTAAAAAACATATTTTAAAGTATGAGCATGAGACAGTACAATTGCCTAACTCACAAAACCTGGTGAGTTATCAGTGGATGATAAGTTCTTTGGCAAAGGTTTTGGTCTTTGACTTTGCCCTGAAAGTGAGTGAGGCTCAAAATATGCCTACATTTCACCTCCAGTGGGTAGATGTGATTCTGCTTTGTATAACAATGAAACTGGGAACATTAGGTTCAGAAAAGCTACAAAGCACTGTATGTTATGAGGGAAAATCTAATAATCTAGTTTCCCTGATTGCTCAAAAGTTGTCAAGCTAAGCATTGCAAGAGGTGATTGGGATATAAACAACTACTCAACTAGTTTAATACAACAGGAATACTAGGAATAGTGTGGTCCTGAGCTATCAGCCATGTAAGCCGCAGATCATTTCCAAAGTAAGGCAGAGGTTTCCAGAAGCCTGATACAGCCCATCTGAACCTAGTATTCATGTGAAACAGGAGATGAACTCTATAGTAGAATACAACCATTTGCATGCCATAGTTCTCAAGATGAGCCTGGTGACTCTGCTGAGAGTGTACCTGTTTACAGGTACAAAATTTGGTGGAATTATGCCATCTGAAAACAATGCAAGGTTCTATGGAGGAAAAAAGTTTGGCAGTCAGCATCACTTGTGTGTACCATCTTACTTTGAAACTGCTTCAGTGTACACCAAAATTCCTCTCAGTGAATCTGCACAACAGAGTGTATCAGAAATAAGAATAATTGCTTGAAGAAACATTTTGTCCAGGAGAAAAATGAACTATGTCTTCACAGCTGTATCAATTGTCTAAACTTTTCATGGGATAGAGATTAGGGAATATGAGCAATATTTTACCTATGGTAGTACTGCTTTGTGATAGTGGCTAATGTGCATCCTTTCTTAAATTAAATTACTGTGTGCTAGATCTTAAAAGACATCCAGCATAGGTCAAATCTTTAGGGAAATACTTCAACTCAATGACTTTGTTCAAGATATGAAGGAATGCAAGAACACAGAGAAGCAGCTCCATAGGTAAAGTCCTTATCACCGCTGCTACAATGCAAAAGGGAAAAGAAATTTTCAGGAGAATAAATCTTCAAAAGCACTGAAAGGGCTCAGGGATATGAATTCTACTGTCTGTCAGTGGCACAGGTTCTTAAGCACTTGACCCAATTTGCAAAAGTATTTAGAAATCTAAAATTTAGATAAGCATTCCCTGGCATTTTAAAAAGCATCCATTTCACTGACACTAAAATCTGCATCTTCAAGTGAAGAAAACCTTTGAAAGCATGTCTGGAGTTGCTTTAGAAAAGATTAGACTCCTGCCAGTTAGACACTTGGAAAATTTGTAGAAGAGACGGGAAAAAAAAACAACAAAACCTCCCAGTTTCTCTCTGGCTCCTCCCAGAAAAAGAAAAAAAACAATCCCTAGGCCCTCTGAAGTCAATAGTTAAAAGCATGCTGTGTTCAGATCAGCTTTTTAAAATTTACAGAGTCCCCTTAAGGTAAATACTTCCAAATGGAACAACTGTCAATTTATGGAATTTTTAATATTTACCAACCTTGACACTATCCCTTTGATCAGCCGGTAATAATGAGGTTGATTTTGATAGTTGAGTTCATTTACCTATTTAAAGTCTCTATGTATTATCCTGGACAATGTGAATATCAATATTTTTTCACTGGAAAACATTTTTTCATTTAATAGTACTTGCAGTTTTGCATCAGAATTTAACCATGAGAAACAAAGATCTAAGCTGTCTTCCTTCTCATTCTTTTAGAAAAGATATGCAAATCCATGCAAATTTTTTATGCAGGACATGGCAAAAATTGAGCTTAGAGATAAAACTGATGGCCAGGCTGAATCACAGGTGATGTCTTCTTGCAAAAAAAAAGGAAGGATTTTATTATGTTGGAATCATATATTTCATTAAGTTCTGCAATTAGCCAAGTGTTAAATTAATATAAATATAAAATATCATACTTATTTAGCCACAATTCTATCAAAATATATGACCAATTATTATGAAGAGAGCATATCGGAGCAGGATAAACAGCTAGAGCCTGACCTCCCTAAAAAGTGGATAAGATGGCTAGTGAATTCAAAGAGATGATGTCTGATGATAAGATGAATCCAAGGACAGTGTTATGTGTTCACTGATTATTTTATCCCCCATCATTGCATTTTATTCCTAAAAACTGATCTTTATGTTGACTTGGCTGCCCAGGAACTACCTCAGGGAAATTATGAGCTTGTCAGAACCAGAGAATTGAATGCTGAATGACTGAGAGAGAACATGACTTTTTGTCTGACATTTGGGTTTTGTGTTGCTTCTTTTTTTCTGACTTCATTGACAAAATGAAGTGAAGCCGTCTCACTTGAATCAGTGGTAGCAGTTTGCAGAATGAAACTGCAGTTCTGAGCTCAAACCCTGTTTGAGCATGGTAGGATATTTTAGAAACACGGCTGGGATGGATACGATAAGGACACTCCTACTTTTAGATCTCTTGCTTTCAACACTCCATTTTTATTTTTAATCAAAATTAGAGCCCTGAGCAGTTCTGACACCCCAAAGAAAGAAGACATAACTGAACTGTGTGATGGCTTTTGCCACAGCTGCTGGCTCCTGGAAGGTATTCTGGTGGTACGCATCAGGATGAAATTCTCAGGTTCAATCCTGTTAATTCATGATCTCCCAGTTTCTTCTTCCTTTTCAGAAGGAAAGCTGTTTCTGTGTTCTAAAGAAACATTGTTGTTTCCCTCTGACTTTTCTTCTCTATTTATTCCCTTCTGAACTTCCTTCCCCAGGTGATAATCTGCCCCTACTATCTTTTTTATGTCCCAAAGTTTTGCTCCAGGAGCACACCAGAAATATAAGGTTATTCGTTATCACTGCTAGTGACAGTTGACTAAGAAGGCTGCAGCTGGACTTGTATATCTCAGTGTGTAAGCTACACCTGTTTGACTTGCACAAGGAACCACTGGAGAAGAAAGAAGGAGGAAGAAGAGAAATACTGAAGATAAAGCTATGCGTTATAGGACTGTTGTTGCAGTTGTTAATAGCTTGAAATGCAGCAGTGAAGTGAGTAAGAGAGACCAAAAAATGATTGATGTGCTACAATCCCTAACGTGCAGATGTGAATCATCCTCACGGAAGTCTCTTGCAGGCTCCTGACCTGAGCTCAGAGCCTGTTGGTAGAACAGAGGTGTTAAAATAGGCTATAGCTGCTAGAAACGGTGTTAGAGATAAGACTGTGACACTCTGATCCTTATCTACCACTGTTCATACAAGATCTGTTTTTTTAAAGCTATTTATCATGTTATTTTCAAATATTTTTCTCCAGTTTAGATTTATTAGATTTAAAGACTGTTTTTCTTATGACTGGCAATATGTCAAATTGAGAAGTGTTTCGATCAGCTGTTATTGTTTTATTGCTTATCCAGTAATAGCTTAAACTAGGTTAAAACTGAGAATACATGATGTAAAATGGAGGAAAGGATTTCTCCTTAAGAAAGATTTTAATGGAAGCATAGAGACTACTAAGCACACAGGGATAATTTTATATATATATATATATATATGAACGAGGGAAAACAATGACTTAGAATAGAGGCCTGACTGAAATGTTAAGTACAATTTTTGCTACCATGAACACTGTAAAATGAAACTGTGCACTTGTCTGCCTAGAATATAGCTCTTTTCTGAATAACATTTTCAAGGAGAATAACAGTAGCAGCAGTCACATGTGCAGATTCAGTTGCACATTTTTAAAAAGTGCCTTACAATTGCATCTGTTGAAAATGGAGATTTGCCACTGGGCAAAATAAACTGGGCAAAATGAAGTGTTTTTATCTTTTTAATGAGCATGTGTTGCTTAATTTGGATTAAAAGAAGCCAAGGATAGAGTACAAAAACTTCTTAAGCCTACCGGACTTAAATTGAAATAAATTGTTAAAAATAAAGATGAAAATATGGTCAATACGTACAATTCTAGTGAAGAGAGTTAACTGTGCATTCAGCTGAGCACATTTATCCTGCTCTGCTGAGACAGACTGGTATGGTAGGAGATTTTCAGCATTTGTTCATTTAAAGATAAGGATAACTGTGCACAGAGCTCTGCAAGCAGAATGCAAAGAGACTTCCTTCAAAGTCTGCTCAAGTCAGTAAACAGACTTCTTCAGCATTACAAGAATTCTTGCCCATCCTCTTGTAATTCCACAGGCAGCTCTGCCAAGGCAGCTATTTCTAATTTCTGTTAAATGAATGATGTCTTATTCTACTCAGACTGATAAATAATTCTCTCAATAGAGGTCTGAACTTTCTATCTTGCAGACACTCTGAGATGTTTGGTATACGAATCAACATTGTGACTCATCTGAATTACGTTACAGCACATACCTCATGCAGTTGATAAAGATTTTTTCTATCAAAATGAAACACAAAGTAGCTTTTCTCTGGATTTCTTTCTCCCCCCTCTGTCATTCATTTTCTCGTGTGCAACTGCAACACAGAAACTGATTTTCTGAGAATGATATGTTTTCCAAGGTCTCAGAATGTGACAGATGACCTTACCTGTCTTTCATTACTTCCTTTGCAGAGTTTTCATCCAAATACTGTTTCAAAACACGTGCTTACAAAATAAACATACTAATATCAATACCATTAAGGCAGTCACTTCAAATGGGAAGAAAACCAGGTCCAGCACCTAAAAAACCTAAGTGGAATATATTCTTTTTGCCTGTAGCTTTGAAAGCTCTGAAAGTCCTATTATCTTAAGAATTAAATTCGCTTACTCTAATGCATTCAGATGGCAGTGCCTTGTGCTAGGTACAGCTGCATTTTTTTATTTTTTATTGTATTTATTTATTTATTTATTGTCCTCAAAGGAGACAAGAAAAACTCTCATCTGTCCACCTGCAACAAACTCTGTGCAACAAATTCTGTGCAGGCATGTCTCTTTGGTGCAACGAATAATATTTTCAACTAAGTTGTTCTGGAAATGAGATCTCTTGAAAGGAAAACAATTAAAAGGCAGTGCCTGCTGAAATGTTAAAAAGTAGCTTCTGAACTCAGCAGTCAACAAATAATATTTGAAAAGAAACTCAAAGTTTTTTGAACATTTGTGTGCATAAAATAAGAAGTGAATCACTGTGACCTTCATTCGCCAATTTTTTATAAGTTTAAGACATCAAAACAGGAATTTTCATTTCATTTCATTGATTATTCATGCAAATACATTTCTAACTTTTTTTTTCTTGTGCATGACAGTCATTGATTTTGCTTACGTTGCTATTTTCCATTCTCATGACAAACTGAGCTTCATTTTCAGATTCAGTGTTGACTGCAAAATCTTCTTATGAATAAAAAATGTAGGCTTTTAACTATAATACCCACAATCTTTGTTTCCAGTGAAAATACATGGGCTAAAGTAAATACTCAAAATAATGTTTGTAGAAAGCACAAGTTTCACAAAACTTGTGAATAGCAAACTCGCGAATCTGCAGATGAAAGTGCATGTCCAGTGAAACCCCCATGACGTCTCTCACGGTTTTGGTAACATAATTGTCACACAGTTAGAGAATTGAATCAGTAAGCATTACTGAGGTGAATATACTTGTTCTTAGGAAATACGGATGTGTGATTTGAGTAGGTCATACATTACAGTAAAATGGCTGTTGTACAAAATCTTAAAAGTATTCCAAAATATAAACTGGTTTCATAAAATGCATAGATGCTTCCTAATTTATATAAATGTAAAAACTTTCCACAATAAGGCAATGTCCTTATCGTGGCTTTGTTCACATAAGATAAACATGGATTATTGTCTCTGCCATAGAAAACTTTCATTTAATTATTCAGAGAATTATAGATTTGTAGAAACATTAAGGTTGGAAAAGACCACTAAGATCATTGTGTCCAATCATCGACCCATCCCCACCATGCCCACAAACCGTGTCCTTCACAGTTAGGCAACTCCACCTCCTCCCTGAGTAGCATGTACCAGTGCCTCACCACTCCCTTGGAAAAAAGTTCTTTTCTAATATACAACCTGAATTATAAGAATATGATTCACTGGTAGATAAACAAGCTAAAAAGAAAAAGTAGAATTTGCCAGACAAAGAAACAAACAAACCAAACAAAAAAAAAACCAACCCAAACAAACAAAAAAAACCACGAATTGTCTGACCTGTGTAGTCCACAGCTCATTTGTCCGAGTAGGATTTAGTTAAAGCTCAGTACTCAATGAGAGGACTAGGGGGAACAAAACAGAAGAGTAACATTTTATCATCACTGGTCCTAGGAACAAGATCCTGAAGGTCATAATTCTTGAGACTGGAAGAGGCATCTTTCAATAATATGCTGCTAGCCAGATTTTAAAACAACTTTGTATAATTTGTCTTGCCTTTTAAAGTGTATCTCATACTTCCTACATGTTGTGAATGAACTAGCCTACCCCCAAGCAAAGGTTACCCTCTGCTTTTAAATCTTTCTGGTCCCTTGACATTTCTGACTGATGGAAATTGCATGTAGAGGCAAGGCAAACTACTCTGGCTAAATGCTTCTGAATAGGATGATGGTCTGCTGCTACATAAATCCTGTGTGCTGTCAGGTCCCTGGAGCATTCTTTGTTCTGGCCTCGGAGAGATTTTGTGTCAGCCTACCAGGCAGTAAGAAGAAAACTGTAGCTGATTCTATCAGAACATCATACTTAGCAAACAAAATTACGATTTTCCCTATCTGTACATTCAAACCAGTTTTTCAGACCTCATCTTGGCTCTAGCTTGGTTACAACAAGCTCCAGAAGAAAGAGAAGTCATCTTTTAATTATCCAAATGTTCTTTTCAGAGAACAGCTATCAGACTAATTTCCCTAAATGACATACAATTTTTCTCTGTGCAATTTTGCAAACAAGAAGAACGTAGGACAGATGGGGAAGAGGAAAAGGTGATAAAAAGAATAGAAATATTGTGCAATAATTCTTCTAAATCATTTCTTCCTGATGTACCGTGTTGTAATCATATACAATTCATGCCATTTAACACTTGAAACTGCAAGCAGTAGAGATTAAACAATAAGCAGTTACTGAGAAAGTAAAGAAGGGTGATAAAGCTTGCTGATGAGACTGTTATTCAGAGTAGTAGAAGTGACAGCCAACATGGAAAAGTGCGGCAGAACAACCGTACAACATTGAATGATTAGAACATAAAATGGCACATGCATTCAGTATCTTTAATGTAAAGCAATACACACAGGAAAGGAATTCTAACTTTGGGTATAAAATTGTTACCTCTGAGCTGATGAGGAATTTAGGAATGAAACTGGGGGGTTGTAATTGACATCTCTGTGAGAATATCAGCTTAGAATTCATTAGTCACTACTAACAACAAAACAGAAAAGAATGGAAAGTTAAGAATTCTCAGGGAAAAGACAGAAAGCAAACCACAAAATTTTAACTGCTGTATAAATTTACAATTTATCTGCACATTAAAAGAAATAGTCAATCACAACTCTCATATTTATATTAAAAACATATATATATATATATATATATAATTGACTTGGAAAAGCTGCTGAGAATGTGACAGGAACATCACATGTATGGTCTCTAAGAAAAGCAGCTAAGCATTGACTAAGCATCCAGTTCAAAACCTCTTAGGACTGAAATAAAGCCAATCAAGATGGGCTATAAGAATTGTATATGAAACCATGTCAGGTGAAAATGGATCTTTTTCAAAGAATTATGGAATCAGAGGCATTGGAAAGGACACCTGGAGATCATCTAGTCCAACCTGCTAAAGCAGGCTTCCTAGAATAAGTTACACAAGAAAGCATCCAGGTGGGTTTTGAGAGAAGGCACAAACTTTGGGCAGCCTGTTCCAGTGCTTTGTCACCCCCACAGAAATTTTCCCTCAGGTTCATATGGACCTTCCTATGTTCAGGTTTGTGTCCATTGCCACCTCTACTGTTCCTGGGCACTGTTGAAAAGAGCCTAGCCACATCCAGTTGACCCCCATCCATTAGATACTTATAAACATTGATAAGATCTCCTCTCAGTCTTCTCTAGGTTGAACAGCCCCAGCTCTTTGAGCCCTTTCTCATAAGGGAGATATTCCAGATCCCTAATAATCTTTTTGTTCCTTCATTGGATTCTTTCCAGAAGTTGTTTTTCTTGGACTGAGGAGCCCAGAACTGGACATAGTACTTCAGATGTGGCTTCATCACAAAGCAGAAGGGAAGACTCGCTTCCTTCAGTCTCCTGGCTGTACCCTTTCTAATGCATCCCCAGGACACCATTGGCCTTCTTGGCCACAAGTGCACACTGATGGCTCATGGCCAACCAGTTGGCCATCAGAACACGAGAACAACTAGCTCCTTCTCCATAGAGTTCCTCTACAGCAGGTCAGCCCCCAGCCTATACTGATGCATGCAGTTATTCCTTCCCAGGTGTAGGGCTCTACACTTATCCTTATTGAACCTCATAAGGTTCCTAACTGCCCAACTCTCCAACCTGTGCACATCTCACCCCATAGCAGCATAGGCTTCTGCTGTGTCAGCCACTTCTACCAGATTTGTATAATCAGCAGACTTGCTGAGGGTACAGTCTGACCCTTCCATCCAGGTAATTGATGAAGGTGTACAAGACCTGACCCAGCACAAACACCCAGGGAACGCTGCTAGTTACAGGCTTCCAGCTAGATTCCATGTTGCTGATCATAACACTCAGAGCTCTGCCAGCCAGTCAGTTCTCAGCCCAACCACCCCCTCCACACACTTCTTATGAGGGGTAAGAAGTCCAAAGATATCATCTCTGGCTCCTGAAGCTGTGTTGCAAATTGCTGAAGCTGGGATTGCCTGTTGGGATAGCATTACTTCATGCTTGCCTTGTTACAGTGCTAAAGAAGAAACGTTGGGTTGAATGAGTCACCGGTCTTGTCCAGCACAGACATTTTTATATTCTCTTATGACAAAAGTCACCAAAGCAGAAAGAATGAAACACCAACTCTACTGAAGCAACAAATCTGTATTGCCTTCAGTAGGAATGTGGAAGAGTTGTCACTCAAAGGCTCTTTCCAAAAAGGCCTTTTTCAAATACAAATAAATTTGTTACTGAAACAGGCATATGGTGGTCAATATAAACTTACACAGAAACTACAAATCTCCCAATGACTGAAGTATATTTTACTTTATTCATCACACTGTAAAGGTGGATGGGAACTGTGCAAAGTCAGACATGGGAATACTTTGATTCAATGGTTTAAATTCTGGACTGCACTTAAACAGTTTTGGCTATATTTTTGACTGAACCAGGACCATGGTATGAGACCAAGGCCCAGATTCTTTGCTATTGCAGTTGGTATATTGATTCAATTTGTCTGTGAAGAAAGGTATATGTTGTTGTGTCTATGTGTAACTACAGCTTACCACTTCCATAACACCCAATAGTATGTTTCCTGTTTTACTTCTTGAAGTTAATTTACTGCACCTCAGTGAATCTGAGATAAGAGTTTTTTCCTGACATTTTAGCAAGTAAAACATGATTCTGAAAGCTCTGACAAAAAATCATGGCTTAACCTTTCCCAGCGTAATGATAATAATGATACCATTTAAAAGGAAAAATTGCTTTAAATTGGATAGAAAACAGGTTAAAAGACGCCTTGCCAATGTGAAGGAAGAAAACTCAGGGTACATTTTCATAGTTAATTTTGGTTAAATAGGCTAATGAAAGTTTTCCACATGGCAGCCAATAGTGCCATGTGGCTGCAATCATACCAAGGCTGCTGGGAGCAAATGTTGCTGGTTCCATTTCAGTTTGTTCTTGGATTCTGTGCCTGACTTTTGAAACTGACTTGCTTTACGCCCAAGAAATAGAGCTCCTAATATGGTGCTTCTTTAGATGGTGGATTTGCATTTACTCTGCAGATTTTAATCATGCTGTTTTCTGCATTTGAGCACAGACTTCGAGCACAACGTCCCCATCACCAATCTAAACAAATAGTGGGTCCTTAACAACAAAGGTCTGGGCTGAGATTAAATCTGGTGCTTAACCCAGCTGCTGGGCAGGAGTTGAGCTTTAACCAGGCAAAACAGTACATCAAACTACTGTGACCACACCAGCATCTGTGCCAACACCTCTCTGCCTTACACACTTATGGGGTAACTTCTTACCCTGAAATTCTTTTTGGCCTGAGTTGTTGGGTTTTTTTGTTTGTTTGTTTGTTTGTTTTGTTTGTTGTTGTTGTTTTGCTTTTGTAAATTCCAGCTTGCAGTCCTTCCAAAATCTTGAGTTTTTCTTAAAAAAAGACAAATGACTGTTCAACTCTTGTCTCCTTCTTGGAGCCCTGCAGAAGAACTTGACTCGTATTTAAATGACCTCCCTCTTTACTTGCCAGCACTAATAATTTATTATTATTTTTTTAATAAAAATTGAATCTGGTCTTTGTGATCAACTGACAGCAGGAGCTGAGATTTCTGAGAAAGCATCAGAGACAGTGAGATTCCTGATAAAACCTGCCTCAGGAGAGCTGCTTTCATCTTTTAGTCATTCTGCCTTTTCCCTTGCATATAGGTTGTAGCACTGGAGCCCCAGGTAAGCCTCAAAAATATGTAAAAAAGAAAGGACTTTGAATTCAATCCATCGTTATGGCAAATGCTACTACTAGGGTGGCAGCACTTTCTCTGTTCTTGCTGCAGAGCTTCCAGATTGCAGCTATTCTGCAGTACAAGCTGCACATGGTGTAAAATGGGCTTTGGTCTGAAACTACAGGGGCAGTAATTAAACTTAATTGAAAGCATGTCTCTGAGACAGGGAGGCAACTGTCCTTAGGAGCATTACCACAGCTGCATCTTTTCTGAATAATGATAACACTAGTGTTGGGAAAATAAACGCTGGATACTATGGGTAAGTTCATGTTATGTAACACCCAGAGTTGTATTGCAGGAACACACAGCAGAACCATAAAGTAAGTACAAAAAAAACCTATAAGGATGAATACTAGTTCAATAACACATATATTTCCTTGCTGTTGGTTCTCTCCATGTTATTCCACTACATTTTTATTGTTTGTGTCTAGCCAGGAGAACCTGATTAAGCAGTCCAATTTTTCCTTATCTCTTATCTTCCCTTCATGTTTTAGTGTGTTAGATATTTCCATCTGCATTCTATTACAAAATCCAGATTGTCTTCTGGAAGTACATTGTTTCTGATGAACAACAAGAGAAACACAGGTGGGTTTCTGACAGCAACGTGCCTGAGTTCTTGCCAGCTCATTTTATGGGCTGTTAGGGGCTTCAAAGCAATTGTACCATGTAGAACCTGCTGTTTTCAGAAACCCTGGGGCTAGATTTCCTGCAGGTCTGCAGATTTTCTGCCATATATGCATGAGCCAGGGGAGTCCTGGATCAGTTTTGCAGGTGGGATCTGAAGTTTCTGGACTTATTTTCTTTTTCAGCTGAGATTCTTCTGTCTGCAGTATCTCCTAGCACAGAGTGGGGATGCAAGGATCCCAAGGAGCATCATCTCATCAGTGGCCTTCTCCCATACTTGAATGGCAGTCAACAGAAAGTTCATAGCCATTGTGTTGCCCGTGGGACCTCCTGATCTTGTAGCCAGAGGGAAAAGATGAAACTGTGAGTAATGGGGAGGTTCAGTACATAGCGCAGACTTATTGTGACAAGTGGGGAAAGACAAACCTCACTGCTTTAAACTTCTTCCTCTGTCTTCTGCTGTAAACTCCAGCAAACAATTAAGTTCCTTCAGTCAAAGGAGCTGAAACTCCATACATCTAACAGCTTTTGATAGTCAAAAAATTTTTGTTTATTGGATATCTCAATCACTCTAAAACTTGTGTTCAAGTGAAATCTCTACTTTCTACTAACCATTTTGATCTGAAAACAAATGCTATTTTTTTTCCTCGTAATTTCAGTAGTTCTCATGAAATGGAGATTACCTCCAAAAGAAGGGAACTGCAGAAAGAGATCCACTGCCCTTCCCAGTCAGCCTTTAAATGGGGTCTAGGAGAGGTGCAGCCAGACTCCACCCCTTCTGGTCACACAGCTGAATTGCCTTCATCTGTGCTCCCAGGGCTGACTCAGTGCTTGCCTGAAGTGATCAATTAGTTAGTGGTTCAGGCAGTTCTCATACACTCAAATAAGAATGATCTTTTGACCAGAAGGGACCTGGATCTCTTCTGACATCTTCAAGCCTCTGCTGGTTGAATCACCTTGGTAATCCACAGAGCATTCTTCAGTAGGCTGATGCTCATATACATTGTCTCATACTGAACTAATTTGGTTCCTTGTCTATGACACTTCACAAATTATTGTATTATCATTTTAATTCAGAAATATTAAATTTAATTGCACTAGAGCTGCAGCATTTGTTTCACTGACATGTCAGCATCAGTTTGCTCTGTTCAAATTCCTTTAGCTTAAATATCATCCTGAATTGTCTCTTTGGAATTAAAAACCTCAGTAGTTCAGTCTTCTTTAAGTTCTGCCCTTGCCAATCACTTCCCCCCTTCTGCTGCTCACATCTATTTCTTATTAACATTTACTGCAATTATCCTACAGTGTATGTTTATAAAATGCAGACATGGTCTCCAGTTTTGTAAATATTTGACTTGTATAAATATAAGTCATAACTGCTGTTTTTTTCCTTCTTTGTATTTGTTTGTGTCATAGTAGTTTGGCTTCTAGGAGTAATTAGGCTTCCAGTTTTTCAGGACAGGAAACACGTTTTCTGGATTGGTGCAATGGGTGTCAATATTGACCCAAACCAGGAGACACAGCTATGTCATAAATAAACAATAACATCTCTACACAACTTTTCATCACCTTAATGGCTTATGTGATCTCCGCGCATTTTTGCTATTGCAGTAAGTAGCTGTAGAAAGCATTGTGATAAAGTCAATAGAAGTATGGTATGGTAATGTAAAATTAATGAGCTAGACGGTAATCTTTTTAGGCAAATTGTATTCTGTAATACAGCACACCCTCTCAATTAGTTTGTTCTCAGGAGCCAAGGAATCAGTATATTTGAAATGCACAGTAAAACTGACTGTGTTACTTGGGAAGATCAGTGTAGCTGATAGTCAAAGTACAATAACCTCCCATGAAAAGTAATCTTATAGTGAAGAGCATTATAGAGTCAATTCACAGTACGTTCATGCCTATGTTTTAAAAATCTCACAGGTATTTGTTATTAAAGGAAAGGAGACATCAGTGATTTTTGTTATGAAAACCAAAATTGGAATGCCGGACTGATGTCTTCTGTGTGTTGCCAAAACACTGATCGAGTTGTTCATGAAAGATATGATTAGGAGCGGGCATGAAAATCTGTGTCTTATTCCCTGTGGCAATTACCTTCCAAATCACTAATGTAAACATTCAGACTTCCTTACATAACGCAATTGATACCTGAATCACTCCATAATCAAAACTATCAAGTAGAAAAGGGTGGTAGTATGCTGTCACTGCAACTGGCAGAAGGGCTGGAGAAAAAGGGTCAACTTGCTTAACATCAAGCACAGGTTCTTTCAGTATTTTTTACTAATTTGCTAATTTATAAAACTTACTGCAATAGCAATGATGTAAAGAACATGTTTGATCCTATAGTTAACTAGGAGAAATTTACAGTGTCTTTAATGAGCTCCATGAGAATTTGATTAAAGATTGTCAGATTGGGTTTGTTATGTCTGATGAAAGAACAGGAAAGAAATTCATTAATGGAAGAGTTTCTGAAGGATATGACTAAAATCTGGTTTACATCCTAAGAGAGATTCAAACTTTAACTCAGTGGACATTAATCTATATTACAGCTCCGTAACCAGCAAAAACAGAAATTTGTGTTTGGGATTAGAATACTGACAATGCAGCCACCTGTGAGTCAAACAAAAACTAGTATAATTTTTTTTCAGTCTTTAAGAAAATTTTAACCAGATGTCCATTTTCTGAAGTGTTCAACTTCAATTAGTATATCCAGTTTGGAAGGAAGGTGGATTGTTTCGTGCTCTGTTTTACATACCAAATTTAAATATGGCCAGATTCATTTGAATGTTCAGGGAAAGACACCCTATGGTATGGAAATGAGAGACTCATCTTGACTATATAGGAAATAAAGTTTATCTTGGGTTTTAAACCACTGTGTGCTCAGATATCATTCTAGATCTCAAAGAAGCAGCAACTCCACAAGGCAAAAACAGTAGTCTAGGTAGAAGACCATTAAAGACATTTCAATCCACAACTTCCATCCTTTGTCTCCAAAAGATTAAAGGAAGGAAAAACCTTTCTTTTTCTTTTCTTTTCTTTTCTTTTCTTTTTCCTTCCTTCCTTCCTTCCTTCCTTCCTTCCTTCCTTCCTTCCTTCCTTCCTTCCTTCCTTCCTTCCTTCCTTCCTTCCTTCCTTCCTTCCTTCCTTCCTTCCTTCCTTCCTTCCTTCCTTCCTTCCTTCCTTCCTTCCTTCCTTCCTTCCTTCCTTCCTTCCTTCCTTCCTTCCTTCCTTCCTCCCTCCCTCCCTTCCTCCCTCCCTTCCTCCCTCCCTTCCTCCCTTCCTCCCTTCCTCCCTTCCTCCCTTCCTCCCTTCCTCCCTTCCTCCCTTCCTCCCTTTCCTCCCTCCCTCCCTCCCTCCCTCCCTTCCTTTCCTTCCTTCCTTTCCTTCCTTTCCTTCCTTTCCTTCCTTTCCTTCCTTTCCTTCCTTTCCTTCCTTTCCTTTCTTTCTTTTTTCCCAAACTGCTGAAGAGGCTAAAATAATATTTTATGTTTTCTCTTTTGTTGTTCTCTTTTCTTTTGAAGGGGAGGACTAACTCAAAATGTTGTATTACAACAATGATGAAATATAATTTAATGGAGAAACATTACTTGGAGAATATTCAGTATTGGCCATCCAGGAATGTGTTTTCATTCATTTCAAACAGCGGCCATCTCTTTATGTCAGAAGCAATTGTAGTCTACAGTGTAAATGGTGTCTACATTAATAAAATTCACTGTATGAAAAAGCTAGTGGACTATGATTTAGTATTTCTATTAACAGTTTTGTGCAGTCCATTCTCATTTAAGCCTTAAGCAGCGGACAAACAAAGGAGCTATTGATTGTATACAAAAATAATTTTGACAGCTGCAATTAGAAAAATCCTCCTCTGTTCAAATGGCAAAGCATATTCCTGGAAAATTTCCTGCCTCTTTGAGTTTTGTCTGAAAGTTAATTTATCAGATGGCACACCACTGGGTCCAAACCTGTTTTTACTGAAGTAAGTGGGAAGGTTGCCATTGGCTCCTACAGGAGCAGGTGCACGCCCCTAATGAGGTGGATAATGGAAACAGTGTATGCCCAAGAAGCCTGGACACAGTCAGGAATAGAAACATCGCAAAGGAGAAGGATTGCTCAGAATCCCAGAGCTTGTGAACAATGCATTGCATTGACATTTAAACATTGACAAGGCAAGTGAAGAGATTAAGCAGAAGAATAGAACCAGACAAGAAGATATTGTCACACTGGAACAATTTGCCTCTTCCTTGGAAAAGATTATAAAAACCTTAAATAGGGAGGGAAAGGGCACCGTGATAAATGAGAGCACCTAAACCACATTAGATCAGCTGATAATGTAGTCATCTTTGCCAAAATCCCTGAAGACCTTGAAACACTGATGAGAGAATTAATCATGAAGAGTATGGTTTGGATAATGAGGAGGGGAAGAGCTGAGCCTGAAGTGAAGCTTGACCCCAAGCCTCCATCCTGTATTGTAATCAAGGATGACCCAAACTTTTGCACAAGTATGGGGAAAAGGCAAAGGAAGTTTTTTCACCTCATTATTTCTCATTGTACTTCATCGTAGCCAAGAAAGCGTGCTGTGGATAATCTCAGAGTAGTAACAACTAAAATAGCACCAGAACAGCAAGACATTATGCCTTTAACAGCCAGTACTGCAGCCACAGTAATTAGCCCTGCTTCTCAGCAGTGAGGAAGGGCATGTTAATGAGGATGAGTACAGCGCTGTGCTCATTCTATGGAACTGATTCCATGAACTAAGTGAGGCCCTTGCTTTGTGCTAGTCTACCATGGAGAAATAACAGATCCCATGGCATTAACAGGAGTGTATCTAGCGTAGCAAAATCTAGCATACAGCAAGGCCAATGTGCACATCCTGGCCAGTGCATTTGCCAGCAAGATGCAGGAGGAGTTGAGCTTGAAGAAGCTTCATGGTATCTCATGTATAGAACAGAGGACAAGATAGGAAGAAGAATACAGCGTGCCTTCATGACGTCATCTTATTGCATACCAAATGTGCACGACACTGAGGCTTTTTCGCCTGTGTGATGTGTGCAGAGAATACTCGTGGCCTCAGTCCCTGGCTGTCTAAGCCACAAGTGGGTGTTAGTGGTCCCAGAGCCAGTCTGTGCTTTGTGTAGGAAATAAACGACACATTTTGTGCTTTGGTCTTGGAAGATTTTTTTCATATATTTTATGGTGGATGGTTTTTTTGGTGGTGTTACCTAATCTGGCTCTGAGTATGAAAGGAACTCTAGAGGGGCATCTTTGTTGGACACAAATACTGTTTTCCTCACCACTCTAAGTGTTTTATCTTGGCCACAAATCGAAGTACACATAATGAGGAAACAAATATCATTCATTATTTGTCTTCTTGATTGGCAGAGTTATATGGGTGAAGGCATATGTAGACCTCTTGGGATGCTCCAGCTATCATGGCAAGAAATTTTTCCAGTCAGATATTTGAATGAGATCTGAGAGCTCAATGTAATTTGCCTCTAGTTTTATTTTTAGTGATTTCACTTTTCTGGCTTAAGTATTGCATTCCCTTTTACTGTCAGGATTTATTACTAGCACTTTGTGAAGTGCAGCCAGTTCCAGTCTTCTGACTCCTTCTTCCTAAACTTAATTTTTGTCAATGGAATAGTTTCCTGTAAAATGTCTAATTGTTGGTTTATTGGCAGATTCAGTCCAAGAGCTTTTTTAAAACTGACTAAGGACAGTACCAATTATGTGTCTGGTGCCAAGTCCCTTACTTGCTAATGGAATAAATGAAAATTTCTGCTGTCTGGTTTTTTTGGACAGTGACAAACTTCAAAACATTAAGCCACTGATTCTTAGCCACAGTATTGGTATTTGTCTTTCTATAACTCCATTATCTGATACCTTTAATACATTTATTTACACAGCATTCTTGTTGATATGAAATGCTGTTATACTTATTTAGAGAATGGAAAACCACAATGGAAATTACAGCCAAGTAAGATAAAAAAAATACTTCACACAGAGGACAAGAAGCAACCTTTCCTAGAGGGTAAAGTAGGTTATATGGGTATGCTTTTTTGATAAAATTTATAACAGGCCCTCCAAAACTCATAAAAGGGGAAATGCTTGCTGCATTTTTTCATCTATATCAGGAAATTTCATTCATTCAAATGCTTGGATAAAATCATAGTTCTAACTCCTCTAGCCTACATGTTTTTTCTGGGCTTCCCAGGCCAGGTCTGATGTGATCCCTAGCACTGAGCTCTTTCCCCTGTAGCCCTACTGACCTTGGACTTCCCTTGTTGCAGGCAAAAATGGCTTCAAAAATACCAGGGTAGTATTTAGGTACAAAATGCCAATTGAGACACTTCTCTTTTGTTTTCTGCCTCACAAAGACGGCCTTTTCCACACCTCTGTATTTGTGTTTCTATCAGCTGCCGTGCACTCCTCCTGCACATACTCTTTAAAACACACTGCAGTGCGATCAAGAATGGGCTATGGTGAACATTTTAACTCCAGCCACAGAGTTAATTCATAAGGGATAAAGAAAGGTACATGCCCTAAACTACACTTTAGGGAGAGGTTCAATTCCCTGTTCATGCCTGAAGTTTACTGCTCAAATGTATGCTTTATCTTACTCCTAAAAAAAATCTACAATCAAGTAATAGGTAAAAACATATGGCTTATATTGTGGTTACATCGCAAAGACAACATTTGTGTATTATTGTCTTTGTGGAAAATGCCGTATACCTCTTTAATCAAAACTGATTTTAAGTATTTATTTTTCTTCATACCTATTCACCCCCCTGAAATACAAACAGGGTCAACAAGAGAAGTCAGATTTCTGTGTTCCTGAGTTTGTTGTTGTTGTTGTTGTTGTTTTCTTATTATTTTAAGTCATGATGCAGCTGCCAGGATGATGAGTTATTGGTTGTCAATGCAGTAAGTATTGATCATAATCTTCCAGAATTCATCCTTCATATGTGTGTAAAAACAGAATATGCTGTGAAGTGCAGAGCAGAATTAATTACTTTGTCCCCAAGGGAAGAGCAGATAATTACCAAATAACATTTCTATCAAAGCTGTAGCTGAGTCCTGAGCATTACGTGCAGCAAATTCCACACTCCTACAAAATGAATAAACTTGTCAGTACTTTCACACAAATTAAACCTTGTAACTTTTCACTAAAAATCCTATTAGGAGTGTCCTCATTTTATAATTAATTTGAAATTCTTTAAGGGCAAGAGAAAAAAAAAGGGGATGTTGGAAAGAGTAAGCAAATATTAAGAAGTCTTGTGCTCTCCTGTGGATATTTTTTAACGGATCCATTTTATGGTGTTAAGTGTAAAGGAGTCTTTTATCAGTTCTTGATCAACACAGTTTTAAAGACTTCCATACCAGTGTGCCATGTGCTACGATGCTTAAAATATACATTTGGGAAACAGTATTGTGGTGAAGAGATAATTCATGCTTGCCATTAATCCCCTCCCTCTTATTGACATAAATTACAGCTTTGAGAGAAGGAAATGATTGAAGCCCTCATTATTTTATGTACCAGCCCATGTTCAAAAAGCAGTGGAGATTTTTCAGCTAAAAATATTTTGCAGGACATCCGGACTGTTTTAGTGAAGCTTACATTACTTGCCAGAATTCAATGGAGATGGCTCCTGTCAGAAAAATACCGCAGTGGGAATCATTTGTACAAAGCCAAATTCTCCAATTCAGAATGAAGAAATTTATATTAGAAGAGGTTGAATTATTTACTGGAAATAAAATACTGGCAAATACGGGGTTGTTTTTTTGTTTGCTCTGCTTGCAAGTTAAGCTTAGATTTTAGATTCCATGAATACATTTGTTATTCAGAAGTTTTTTTACAACAAAATGAAATATTCTTCTGTGCAAAGTGTCAGTTTGTTGTGCAGGACTAGTAGCTGCATACCACGTGGAAGAATTAACACCCAACTGTAACTCCCTGAACAGGAGTGCAAATGTACTTTTCAACCCACCCTCCTGTAAGGAGTTGCTGCTGCCATGCCTTCCCTCAGCCTCTTCTGCACCAGGCTGAACAAACCCAGGGACCTCAGCTGCTCCTCATAGATATTGTTCTCCAGACTCTTTACCATCTTGGTTGCTCTCCTTTGGAACTGCTCTAAATGTTTCCCTATTTTGTGGCACCTCAAAATTTGTCAGCAATGCAAACAACTGAAGTTAGTCTAGACAGTGAGTTACATCGGTGCTTACAACAGTCTGTTGAATTTCAGTGCTAGCACAAGAAGTGAGAGGAATGAGACTTCCCCTTTTGGGCACTAGTGAGCTCCCTGGTAGGAAACATCTCTTGACATGCTGGTTATGCGAACTTTAAAGTGTGTTCAGTGACTGGAAGGACTCTTCCATCACACTTCTAACAAGGAAGTTTAGTAAATGGCCAAATAAGGTAAGCATCTTCCAAAAAGGAGGATTTATTGCAAATTATATTCACAAGTTGAAGTAGTCATACTTGTAGGAAGACCACAGTGAGGAAGGGTTTAATTCTGTTTTCAGAGCCTTTCTCTTCCCTGAACCAGAGGACTCCAAGCACCCTGTGAGGGCCTTTCAAGCTCTGGGCTGTGGAGACAGAATCCTTAACAGTTCTAGAAAACAATCTAGGGCAGATTTAAGGTGGAGAAGACTCTGTACACCATTCACATTACAACTGTGATACTACTGAATTAATAGCTAAAAAATAAGGAAAATCCATAGACACAATTAAAGGTGCAGTAATCTCAGACTCCTGGGGTTAATAGACATTATGTATGTCACAGACTTCTAAATAGGGACAATAGTTTCTTAAGGTTCATTCCCTGCTTTCCTTTAAAGGGAAGGATGTAAATGACAGGAGAACACTGGGGCTCTAATCACTGAAATGTGCTGAAATAATCAGCACTGATGCAGCTCCAGTGGACAGTGTATTTTACTTGTTATATATTCTAGAGCTAGGAAGTGCAAAAAAGTCTTCAGACTTCAAGAAATGCATTTACTGTAGCATGGGATTTTACAGTGTCTGGGAAAAACACTGGACCTGGAATCAGGGTCTCAGGACTTGGAAGGCTGCCCAAGGGAGGGTTATGAAACCGTCAGGAAGGACAGAGGAAAACAACATGGGAGAATGAGTAGATCAGAAGGACATTTCCAAAATATCTTTGCCTGATCTGTGGGAATAAGCTCTGTTTTTTTCTCCAATATGAATATAAGATCTGAGGATGTGGATAGTCCAGTGCTGAAGCCAAACAAGTATATTCCACTATAAAAAACACAGTAGCAGCAGCAGCTGTCTTGGAGTGTAGGCAGTGTGAGCTCATATCTGATCTCAAAAGGCTGAAGGAAAGGAACATGGGAGTAGTAACAGCATCTCTACAGTCTTAGCAGACGTTTAGGTCTGAATGAGTTTTCCCGTGTGTGTGCTGGAAAGATGAACTCTCATGTTGGAACAGAGACCTAGGATCCATGAGATGAAGGTTGGCCCAGTGTTTTTTGAGACCTTGGAGAGATTTGAGGAAGAGAACAGCATTTTGGTCCCTTGAACTTGATTCTTACACTAGACCAGAATTATATTTCTGTTTGCACGCAGCCTTTGTGCAGAAGCCTCCAGAGAAATGAGAAAGGTCTAGCAGCTGGTTCCATTGCCTGCATGCTGTTAAAAGAACAGTGGATTCTGGGATGGTGTTAGGGGAGAGGAAGGAGCCAGCAAGGTTACTCCTCTCCTTTTTTTGTTTTTGTCCCATTTGTCTGAGCAAAAAAGAGAAAACACTGTCTTCCAGAATGAACATGAATGGTTCCTGGGAGAAGGGTGCAGGTTGCAGAAGTTTGCTGGAGGCAGTTTTCACAGTTCAACCTAACTGCTTCCAGCACAGCTCTGCAGTGAGATTTTGTTATGAAGCTACAGTGATGCAACAGAATATGAGAAAAGAACTGTCAATAGAAAAGTATTTTTTTTTTCTATAATGTCAGCGATGAACAGCGTGGAAGCTGTTTCTTCTGGGAGTTAGTAATTGTTTAGCCCTAATGCATGATGTCGTAACATAGCCTAACTGTAAGATATTGTAGACAGCAGCCACTGTTCAGTTCAAGCTCAATCAAGAGTACATGGGACAGTTACATTTGTCCAGGACTTTTGGCAGTGAGGTACTTGTTTACTCAGTAGTGCAGTTACAGTTATGAAGAATGAAAGCATCTTTAGGCAATAAATTATAGTATTCAGAAGTTTTATGTGTCCCAGATGGAACAGTGGATGTTGAACAGGAAGATCCTGGTGGCCTCCTGTCCTCTCAGGATATTTTATACAAATTATGGTCAGACCTCTGCAGCCAGGTTGTGCAATCCAGGAATGTGTGACTGTGAAGATCTTAAATTCAATTTTGCAGGAAATCATGGACTTCCACAGAGCTCAAAGATGAAAACTAAGGCATTCCTCTCTGTTGTATTTCAATGATATAATAGAAAGCATTATGGAGAGGATACTGAAGATAATGTGTGATGAGAACAAGTAATTCATGAAACCCAGTAGACCAACCCACTAGGGCTCTAGCTAATCATGAAGCTGATTCCATTCCACATCTTGGAGTCCTGATCAGTACTGTTAGTTGGTGGAATCATTGGTCTGGCTGATCTACAAAGACTGCATCAGAAAGTTGAGGATGCTTATAGGACTACTACAGAAATGTATTAGGAGTAACTAACTCAATTTTCTGTAACTGTTTCTTTCAGTACCACAAGGCTGACAGAGGATCAGGACTCCTGTCCGTGACTGACAGAGATTCCTATGGCTCTGTTGCCAGTGAAGGACACAACTTCCCTTGGGGCAAAAAACTGACAGGAGAATTAATTTTTCAGGTTTATTGAGCCCATCCTTATGGTTTTCAGTTATTTCTTCAGCAGTGGCATCTTACCTGGAGTTTCTATTGCAGTATAATAACAGTAGATATAACTTAGAGATGTTTCTTTGCTTCTTCACTTGAACTCAGGAAGAATGAGATTTTCGTGCATTCACCCTAACAAAATGAGTCTTGATTTGTAGATTTGACAAGAAATTACTGTAAAGCTTATTGAGAATACACGTGGTTATTCACACTCTGTCAGTTTGAAAATCTCTACTTTATTCTTATCTAATGAAATAATTGAGCAAAATTATTATTATTATAAACTAGTTTGAAAAAGGGAAATATAACTTTTCTCACTATATGAAGCTTTGCCATACAGTAGAGAACATAAATGCCATCAGCCTCCAGTGATCATTCCTACAGTGTAAATAATATCACAGTATCACAATAATATTCACTGGGCATGCTATCTCTAATAAATAATTCAGGCAGCTGAAGATATAATGAGGAGTATAGTGGAAACTCATCTACCAGACGTGTGGTTTGGGGTATCTATTACAACACTGTGGGCAAAATTTTACCACTCAGGTTTTATTTCTTTGAACTTTCTTTGATGACATAGAATCTTCAGTATTTATTTATATGGGGAAAAAGGAAATGGAATTGGTTGATTTTCTTTTCTTTTCTTTTCTTTTCTTTTCTTTTCTTTTCTTTTCTTTTCTTTTCTTTTCTTTTCTTTTCTTTTCTTTTCTTTTCTTTTCTTTTCTTTTCTTTTCTTTCCTTTCCTTTCCTTTCCTTCCCTTCCCTTCCCTTCCTTTCCTTTCCTTTCCTTTCCTTTCCTTTCCTTTCCTTTCCTTTCCTTTCCTTTCCTTTCCTTTCCTTTCCTTTCCTTTCCTTTCCTTTCCTTTCCTTTCCTTTCCTTTCCTTTCCTTTCCTTTCCTTTCCTTTCCTTTCCTTTCCTTTCCTTTCCTTTCCTTTCCTTTCCTTTCCTTTCCTTTCCTTTCCTTTCCTTTCCTTTCCTTTCCTTTCCTTTCCTTTCCTTTCCTTTCCTTTCCTTTCCTTTTCTCTTTTCTTTTCAGTGTATATTACTCTTCTTCATTTACTTTGACAGTGCAGAATTGTGAAGAATAATATACTTGCAGTATTATACATGTTGCTAAATACCTGATTTTGCAGTACTTAAGAATGCTGAACTAATTTGATTTGGTTTTTTTTTTTTTAATTTTTGCACACAATATAATTACATGATCAGGCCCTAATTTTTTAATAATTTTGTTATATTAAAAACAAAAAAATCCCACAGAGATAGTTGACCTTGAGTTCTCACACATTCCTACTTTATCTTACTCCATATAAAAAACAGTTAAACCTATTCCCTTGCAGTAGCAACAAGGACGGATACTTGAGCTGCAGTGCTGGAAGCAAAGAGATTGCAACAGCAAACATGAGCTGTGAGTCAGTTGATAATGTACAACCCATGATAAGAAAGGCATGCTTGTCTTATTAATTATTTATATTTGGAATGTACTTATTCTAGTAGATCAAGGTTTATAGGGAGATATAATTGGGAATCAGTTGGGCTAATAAACAATGCACCAAAATGAATATTAATTAGGTAAGAATATTATTTCAGATAAGTCATTGTATTAAAAAGGAAAATGAATAAACACACACCATTTCTTTTTCAGAATATTAAGTTGATAATGGATAGTAAGTAGTTATGGGAATCCATGAAGGAAGCTGCTTCTTATGCATCAGCATAAATCTAACAACCCCCACGTTTTGGGTTGGCCCTTTGTGGATCACAGCTTTGGAAAGTTGTAATACAAATCAGAATCCTGAGCTGTGTTGAGAGTGTACAATATTTCCAGAAAAATAATTTGCTGAAGAATTAAGGAGAGCAAAATACAGAAAACTGCCTTCTCCCCCCCCCCCCAATTCATAAAAGGTTGCAAAGTCCTCCCCTGTTCATAATGACATTCCAAAGTGGCATAGGAAATGTGTGCTGGCTTCAGCTGTCAATCACTGTTTAGAAATGTCACCAGTAATTTGCACTCTGGAAGTACTCAGTGTATGGACCTCTGGATTTAATTGGATCCACTGATTTTGCTTAAATCTTGCCCTGTCAGCAGCTCTGCAGTAGGTAGGATATTGAGGCTTTAATGAATCCAGTAATAACTTCAAATTGCCAACCTGATTATATATATATATATACATACATTAGGCCTGTGAAAGTAGTTGTACCTTCCTGAGGAAAATAAATATCTTTAATTAGTTCTTAAATAGTTATGTTAAATTGTTGACCAAGCAGATGAGACATGCATTTTTAGCAAATTTGACAAAGGATCCAATGTTTCCCACATATCAAGCATCTGCAAATGTTATGATTATCTATGCCTCTAGAAGATTTCTATTTGGAAGAGTGTGTTCAGTCTCTGCTGTCCCAGTCAGTGTGCTCCCAGCTACACCATAGCAGCCAGAAAACCATTCTGCTTGAATCAGCCAACAAACACAGAGATGGTGACAGTGAATGAGGATGGTGCACTGTCCATCCCTTCATCTCTGCCTGTTGGCAAGGTTTGGCAAAGTCTCCTTTGTGATAACAATATCTCAGGCTGCTGTAGATGAGGTGAGAAAGCTAATTCACAATTTGTGAAGAAGAACAGAGAGCCACAGCAATGCTGTGGGGAGCTAAGAGGATGAGAAATACTTCATGAGGCATTAGGGAGCTCAGCTGGGATGTAGGAGGCAGCTGCATCAAATGGAGGGACTTGATTAGGAAACACTGAGAAATAGTAACGGTTTGGGTCAAGACATGTGGAGAAGATTTAAGGACCAGTAGGTGGGCGATTAGGAAGAAATGTAGAGTTATCAGTGGTTCTGGCAAATGTAAAATATAAATCCCAAAGCAACCAGACTTCACTAGCTCTGGAACACATGGAACAGTCGGGTTTGGTGGTTTTTTTTTAGATATGACTCACTTCTTTTTGGATGTATCTGTGCTGAAATGACATTGACTTAATATCTAAGGCAGCAGGAGCTATCACTCAGAAACAACATGAAAACTTGCAAGAGCACCTAAAAGAATGTTCTTGTGAATTTTCCTCTGGGCTAAAATAAAAGGCGTTTTTCACAAATATGATGCATCGTTTTATTATTCAACTTGTATAAGTATACATTGGGTATCATAATGCTGAACTAAGTTTGCAGAACCCTTAACTACAATGTCACTGCATCATAGGTTACTTGTCCTAGGAGCTGAAAATACACAACCACAAACTATATGCTCTATCTGAAAATTTAAGCCTCAGCTATTTTTGCCCCAGCTATTATCCAGTCATAATAAAAGCAATGAACTAGAACCAAGAACAATTATGGATCCTATTCAGTATTGTATATGGAGCAGTCATTTGCATAATCATGTCCTAGCATATTTTTCTATCCTGTCCTCTCTTTGTTCCAATAAAAACAATAATAATTGTAAAGTAATAGGAAATCTTGAGTTTTAGTTACAGTTTTCCTAGTTTAACTTTTTCTAGTTTAAAATATTTTCATGACAATCTTCAACTTTGCTTGATGATTATCTTGTTATTAATATTTGTTTTCCTGATATTCTCCTGAGAGATTCCTTTCCTTTAGCCTAGCCCTACCTATACACTCCTTTATTACTTTTGATACTCCCCGTTGAATGTTTGCAACGTTCAAATGCCAATATACTTCATTCTCCTGTGGTTTCACGTATTCTGAATCCAGTAACCTTCTGGCCATATTGAAGAAGACCTGTTTGCCAGGATTTTTAAAGAGAGGCATGTCTGTATTTCCTAGACGTTGGAGAAGCAGAAGGAAGGTTTATATGTATTTGGCTGACTGAACTACTCCCAAACTGATTGTTTGAATACATCTGTCATTCAGTTGTACTGCTAATAGAATGCTAAGACATTGTGAGTCTAAGATAGCATCTTTAATTACTGCTTCATGCCAAATAAGTGAATAAAATATTATTGGATAGATAGCATTTCTTGATGTCATAATTTATCCATATTTTAATGTAATTTCATTCAGACTCTCAATTCCTTGAGTTTGTTTTCTCTTAGTTCCCTTTGATTTGCCCACATCCTCCTGATGCTGAAGTATCCAAAAGAGAGGAGAGGAAAGTGATTGCAGAAGCAAGATAAACTTGGAACATAGGAAGCTGCGGTTGAATTATTTTATGGGTAAGCTGGGTCAGAAACTGCAAGCACAGTACAGAAAGAATATATTCAGATTTTGGCTTGCAAGAAAAGGAAGCAACTCATATGAAAAATGACCACAAAAGGAAATGGGTAGCTGAAGAACAGGAGGACGTAAGCCTGTCACCTGCCTCCTTTGGAACGAAGTAGCTGGTGTATGCATGTTTTGCTTGGATTCGTTTCAGTCCAGCTTTCTAAACTTCTGCTTTCCTTAATCTTGGCTCCTTTTGTGGTGGGATCTCCCCAAAGATCCATTATTATTTTGCTTCAGGTAAATTTCTTTACTCTGCTGCTTCAGCCAAAGCTGCACTCCTGTGAACAAATGTTGCATAAATTATGAAGAGAGGAAAGGAGAAAGAGGAAAAAAAAAATCCATTAGCACTGCTTAGAATTTAAGTGTCTGATAACTGTTATAATAATTGTACATTTGTCTTAAGGATCAAAGAGTCCAAAGACAAGTATGTGGATTTGCAGCCTGTTTTCATTGCTTTGTATATCTCTAGGTGGAGAAACAAAAATAAACATAGATAAAACCAAATGGAATGAACAACTGGGAAACTAAGCCCCTTTGAGATATTTTATCAAGCTAGCAAAGTTTTGCTAGAGATACGCGGTAAATGGTAAAGAAGTGGTGTTATTCAATTAGCTAATACTTCTCGTGTAAATGTTGATAAATTAGTTAATGGACTGAATTCCTTCCCTGCAGAGGGCTGATGAAAGGGAGGGTGTATGGAGGAAAGGAGAAACTGCAGCAGAAAGAGCTTGCAGCTTTCCTTATGCCTTTGCTGGGATGCAGAGGACCGCTGACACAGCAACAGCAGCAGCAGGAAGAGCAAACAAAGAGAAATCTCATCCGGTGCTCTGCTCTGCCACTGCTGTCAGTTTTCCTGCTGACTTAACCTAGCAGGAAAGCCAAGAAAAACGAGACTGGAAAATGGAGAGAAAGCCTTGTCAAGGTGTGCACAAGGTGTGTGCATGTAGACTTAGATGGGGGTGTGTTAGGACTGGGGAAGATCAAAAAACATGGGAAGAGCTGGACACTGTGAGTATACTGCAGGGTCCTTCAGCTCGGGGAATCTGGACACAAAACACTCTCACAACCATGGCTGAACTCTTGGCTGGGGCTCTTGTTGTCTGAGCAACCCAAGCAGGGAGGTAAAGCTAAAGGTGAGATCCTGTGACAGCCATGGCAGAAAACCAAAGCAAAACAGCAGTTAGGATTACATGAATGACGACTCCTGTATCTGTAGGCTGAATGGCTGTGTGTATTTTGAGCTCATTAAAATGTCTGAGTTAATTTCTTCTGCTGCGCTACAGAAAAATTTCCATTTTAGAGCAAAAAGTACTCCCACAGGTGCCTCATCCAAAATGCAAGTGTTAAAACAGAAAAGTTAGGCCAAAACTGCAACAGAGGAATGTTTGGGAAATAGTAACTGGAACATTCGTTCGTAATTTTTCTAGGGTCAGAATTTCAGCACTGAGTTCTCTTCTTGCAGATAAAATGTCATGCCTGTAAATAATTACAAACACATTTTTCATATAGGTAGTCATGGTGTTTTCATTCATGTTTTTAGAAGCGAAATACAAATATTTACAACTGCAAATCAAAGGTCAAACACGCAAGTACTTTTACTGGGCTTTCAGGTCCATATTGCTTTGGGAAAAAAACAACAACAACAGCAATAATAATCAAACCCTGGAACATTTCCTTGTCCTGTTTAAGCCACAGCAATAATTCTCACTGTTTCATGGTGACCAGGAAAGAAAACTAATCTTATTTAGTTAGAAAAAATTATTTTCTAACTAAAACCAGCAATTATTTGAGTGAATTTAAGTTCTAAGATGGACAAAAGTTAGAACATTTTCATGAAAATATATATTCTCCAAATAATTTTTTTTTTTGCAAGATTTTTGGTTTATAGGCCTACATCAACTGATCCATACTGAAGTTTAATTCAGTGTTTCCCCTTCTTAGCTTACTCCCAGAGGCTTGCCTGTGCTTGGCAAAGATTAACCCAAGGCTTTTTGGTGGTCCTCATACACAAAGGAACAACTACTGTTCTGTCTCTCCTGTACATACTTCTAAGTGAGGATAGTTGTCTGCCTCATATATGCCATAGCACCATGGCAAATACACAAGTATGGCATTTTTGGAGTAGCTCATTGCTTGGTAAAGCTCTCTGTAACTGTGATGCTTGTGGTAACTTCTTGCTTGGAGTTCAGTCTTTGACAAAGAGTAGCACCTACAGCAAGCAGTATGAACATATGAACAGGCCCTGGGCAACCTGATCAAGTAAATGTGGAAGTTTGGTGGTTCTGCCAGGCAGGGAGGTTGGAGCTTCATGATCCTTGAGGTCCCTTCCAAACCAGGTCATTTATGATTCTGTGTGTGATTCTGTGAACATATGTTCACCATGCCGAGCTACAGAACCATGTGCCTCAGAAAGACATTTTCTACTTGTAATCCTTTTATAAGAAGAGCAGTATTTATCCTCCATGCTATGCCCTGAAGCTAAGGACAGACATAGCCCTCCATGTAAAGAATACGAAACTCCAAAACTCTACCCAGCTTTTCTGACCCTGGAGCTTCAAATCCCCCTTCTCCTCTGGACAGCCATCCAATGGGGTGCAGCTGTATCACAGGAAGGGCTAAGCTGCTTCTAGTGTTCTCCCTCTTTGCCTGACTGCTCCAGCTGGGATTTTGTACTGCTCTCCTTGCCGGTTGCTTTTCCCCATGGACAACAAGACAAATTTGCAGCACTCACCTGCCACTTCATGCATTTGCAAATGACTGCTGAAACACTGGAATAAATAAATAAATAAATAGCACACAGAAGCTACGGTGTTTTAATTTAAGTGTTCACAGGTAGCTGACAATTAGCCCTAACCTACCTACCTCTGTCTGCATAAAGATGAGAACTAACACCCCTTCTGCTTGATCAGGATTGCTGAGAAAAGCTGGCTGAAAAACTTGTGGTTGTCCCCTCCTCCCCTCACCCAGCTGCTCTGCAATCACCAGTCCTCTCTGTTCAGCAGATGTGAAGTGCAGAGGTTGAAAAACACTGTCACTTTCATAGCCATATAGTAACTGCATTCACTGGGTAGGTGTGAAGGGTTATGATGTTGCCACACATCTGTAATCTTTCTATTATAATGTGGACAACGCCAGGTACAAATTGAGCTTAAGCTATAAGCAGGTTTGAGCATTTCCTCTCTCTTGGGTTGCACTGTGCAGTGGGAAAATGCACATCTATTCTCACTCATAAGGTAGTGTTGTGTGTCCCTGAAGAAAGAAAAAGCTATTCTGGGGAAAGATTATGATATTCAAGTTATATGAGGAGCCATCACAGAAGTTTTCCTTTTTACTGTGTGTTCCTTTTTAATTAATATGCAGTATCGTATGTCTAACAAGAAGATTGAGGCAAAAATAAGGGAAAGGCATTCAGGACTTCTGCTTCTTCCCAAATCTTGGAGTGATGATTCACAGTGTTACCCATCATCTGGGACTCCTTCAAAGAATACGGATGCAGCTGAAAGGAGAGCTCTCCTCTATCCCATCTCCCTCTAAGTAGCCATCCTTACTCTTGCTGTTGTCTCTTGTTATCATTAGCACCTGTGTGGCAGCAGAGTGAGCTGAGCTGAGCCACCAGAGAAGAACCCTGCAAGCAAGAACCACCCAAAGTTCCTGGGGTAGCTAAAGCTTGGTGCAGATGGGTACATGGGAGGAGGTGGTTGGCACCTTGGTCCTCTCTCATCAGTAGGCATAGGGAGCTGGTGTTGAGATACAAGAGCAGGGAGGCTGCAGAGGCTCTCTTGTTAAGCAACTTTCTGTGTTCAGTGACCTTGCAGTCATCAATTAGTCATTATGTTTCTGAAGAAGTGTTTCAGCTGCTGTATTTCAGAAGTGTTTATCGTTATGTGGGCATTCAGAGTGGGTGTAATTAGTAAACAAGATGTTTTCCCACTGTTAGACTTGAATAGAAGAAGTAAGCTGAATGCAATATTTTTTATTATTATTTCTTAAAATATGACCAATCTGTTCTGCAGTAGAAAACTATATTGTTGTTGTGTTTAAACTGCTCACGCTACATGTGAGTAGAGGAAGAAGAAATGCTTGCCTATCCTTCTGCCTGGACTGAACGCTTGTGGTTTTGGCAAAGGCAGTGGTTAGCTGGAAGCACAGAGATACATATGCAGAGATTCTCACGCTGATCTGAGCAGTGTACGTGGTTTGAGAGGTTTGGAGGAAAAAAACACCACTGTTTGAGAATTCTTTCTGGTTAAAAATGACTAACAATGAGGTAATGGTGGCTCAGAAACATGTTGTAGTTAAGGTTGCGCTCTAGAGACTGTGGTTAGCTTCCCAGGCTCTGCAATTGGGCCAAGAAAAGTAATTACAGTGATTAATAATAATGTTTGATTTGCCAGTCACACAGCTCATTCCTTCGAGTGGGTTGGTCTGGGGGAGGGGGTGGTAAATTGGAGGAAGGAAATTAGAGCAACAAAGTATAGTTCTTGCAATGTATAATCCAAACACTGCTGGAGCCGGCGCAGCCTGGCATCAGCTATTTTTATACAGCTGTATACTACAGCTATGGCTTTGTGCTGTACAGCAGGAGTTAATTTATGTATCTGTATATTACTGCTACGGACCTGTGCAGTACAGTATGGGATAATTCACACACCGTACACTACAGCTGTGGTATTGTGCAGAAGAGGTTGCTCTGTGTAATTGAACACTGCACAGATGCTGTGCTTTGTAGATGGCCTATTTTCTAGGTTTGGACACTACAGCAAGGATCACATTTTGGATTTCTAAGCATGAAAGGCTATGAGAACCTCACCTTAGTGATGGAAATGTGCTGGGGATGTACAGCAGCCAGCGATGCATAGCAGGTCTTGAGAAAGGAGTTTGGCTGCAGCGGAAATCATGAAACCTTAACAACATCCAATGGCGGGCTGCCTGTCCTTGCTTTTGGGTCTGAGTGTGGGGAAGGTCAGGACAAGGCAGAGGTGCTGCCAGGGTGTGCTGCAGCAGCACTGGAGGGAAAAAGGCAACACCGATCCCCTGGCAAAGTTGGGCTTCCTGATTACAGGAGTCCTTGGTGGCACCACAATGAAGGGAGTTGCCATGGAAACCATTGCAAAAGATTAAGCATATCAAGGAAACCTGATTGTGAGAGAATGGGTGGAAATAGGAGAATTAAATTAAAGTAGAAATGGTGTTTTTGTTTCATTCCACAAGTCATGGTAGAAACCTTTACATTCACAAACATCCAATTAAGTGAGAAGTTATAGTCAAATCTGCAAGCCCTGCTTCAGAGGAGCATGATTGCTCTATAATTAAAGGAAAATAAATAGTGTTTTACGATCCAAAATGAAAATCTAGTGGTGCAGACTCTGTTATTCTTCACTTTCCCACTGTAGAATCTGCCGAGTTTTTTTGACATTTTGAGGCAGACAGGCCACAGTGACCCCCAGGGATGTACTCACAGGTGCAGTGGCTTCCAGCCATGGAGTGGCCAAATGAATTTCAGATATCTGTGAGAGGAAGGGAATGCTTAACTCCTCATTTTCTTTTGTCACATGCTGGCCAGGCTCCTGGACCAGCTAATCTTTACTTATTTGAAAGTTATGAGAACAGAATGGCAAAGGTCAGTGGTTTCTTCTGCCTATGCTGGGCACTGCCTACACCAGTCCTTGGCAAAAAGCAGATCGGGCTTTAGACTGTTTTGCTGTGATGAGAAATAACTAGCACGGCTGGCCTGGGCAAAGGGGAAGAACGTGGGTATGACTTCCATAACTTCTCCTCCCACTTCTCATAATTCATCAGGATGCTGCAAAGGGACTAATGCCATGTAGGAAGTTAAGGCCAAAATAGTTGGACTAGATGACCTTTGAAGGTCCTTCAGACTCAAACAATTCTATAAAAATGACACAGAAGCCCAGATACCTTGGAGAATACGACACTGATGCCTCTCCTTGGATCAGTGTATTCAAGTGCCATCAGCAACGGATTCCTCTTTAAAAGATATCCACGGTAGTTTGAAATTAATAATCCTACTGATAGAGAAATATTTCTGTCAAGAGTGGAGATTATTGTGCAAGCACCAAGCCCGTGTAAAGAAAAAACCTAAGTGAGGTATTTTGCAATACCACCATATGCCACAAGAATCGCAGGATAAGTGTGTGCAGAAATTCTGCCTGGATTTGGAATAGATATTTTAGAGGGGCTGTGTTATTAGGGCAGTATTACACAGCTCAGGGTCCCTGAAATAATGGTTCTGGGATGTCTTAAGAACACAGTTTGTCTACCTCCTGCTTGGACTGAGTTGTGTCCATATATTTGTATAACTGGCTAAAGTCAGGGAGCTGAGGTTGTGTACAATAGATCTTCATTCACTTTAAGCAGATGTTCACTGACTAATCACATTCCGGTCTTATGTAAATACAGTTTAAATTGCTTAAACAGTGCTTCTTTTAAATGAAGATACATAGAGTGATAATGGAACCATTAAGTTGTCTTGTCATCAGTCAGGAAATAGAGTGTTGCGTTTCTTTTGTACTGAGCCTATGTGATGACCAATGCCTAACTTTTCTGTTTGGTTAAGGTATTGCCTGAGGTGGCAGAAGCTCACACCAGATTAACACAGACCTTCTTGTTTCATTTTTCTTACTTGATACAGGCTGGTTTGTTTAGCAATAAGGATCAGTATATATCAGTATACTAAACCCCATGACTTTTATCCAGACACAGTGGCCTGCATTGCACTGCACTGTCCCTGTGTCCTCATGAAAAAGTCCTAAGTCACTCCTATTAAGTATTTATGTTATCAAAACCATAACAGTAGGTAGGAGGTGATTAACCCTCATGAAGGTGTCACTGAGTGAGAAAAGTGTTGGTTGTTTCTCTCACTGACACATAGAATCATAGAATGGTTTGGGTTGGAAGGGACCTTTAAGATCTTGAGGCATGGATACCTCCTGCTAGACCAGGTTGCTCACAGCCCCATCCAGACCAGCCTTGAATGCTTCCAGAGAGAGGGTATCCACAACCTCTCTCGGCAACTGATTCCAGTGTCTAACCACTGTCACAGTAAATAATTTCTTCCTGTTATCTAGTCTAAATCTGCCCTCTTCCAGCTTAAAACCTTTTCCCCTCATCCTGTCACTGCCTGCCCTTATAAAAAGTCCCTCCCCAGCTTTCCTTGAGCCCCCCTTCAGGTAAAGGAACACCACTATAAGGTCTCTCTGGAGCCTTCTGTTTTCCAGGCTGAGAGGAAAGGTCACATGCAGAAAACAGCATTAATGTGGCAGTTGATTTCTTTTAATTTTCAACTCTTGCATAAAAACATAACTCTGGGCAGCAGTTACCTTGATTTTGCATGACCCCAAACTTGACGACTCTTTTCCTAAGATAACTCTAAGAAGCTTGAGTTGGTGCAGAACACTGGTTTAGATGCTGTGAATAGAGGTGCCAGGATACCAAGATGACAAATGTTAGGGGGGGGGAAACACATACAGAAAATAACGACACCAGCAGATACAAACAGCTGTACTAGTTTCCTGTTTGCATCTGGCTGCAAGTCAAGTTGCTGAGACAGCTCTCTAACATCTTGCGTAGCTGGAATCCTGTTCTGCTGTGGCTGCCTCAACTTCATGGTAATGTTTTTGCTGTGGTATTAAAGGACAACAGAGAACCCCATGCTGTATCTGGTCACTAAGGCAGCCAGACAGGGTGCAGTAGTCTCATTTTTGGTGTACAACAACAACAAATAAGATGTTTTAGGATCTAGCATCCAAGACAGCTTTCCCCTTAGGCTTTGTCAGAAAGGGCTTGGCATTTACTTTATTGTCTTGGTGCATTTATATGCTGGCACTGATCAATAGCGTGACATGGAGTTTTTGTCACTACTGCACATAGATTTGAAGTCTGGTCCTTACCGGGAAATAAAAAATGTACAATGAAATTGAATTTTTAAAAGGATGCTTTCCTTTTGATGATTACAGAGAAGGGAGCTATAAGGAAAAGAAAATACTTCCATCTCTTGCAATTATTTAAGGTTATAGCTTGATGTGGATGTTAAGAATACACAGCGTTGTAGTTTTTTCTTTCTTCTGCCTTTTCCCACACTGTTGTAACAGCACACTTTATTATTGCTGTCACAATCTGCTCTCTGTCCAATATGATTGCTATCCCCAAAGGTTTATTCTACATAGCAAACATCCTGTAATAGTGACCTACTCTAATAACAGGAAATTTATTTTTAAACTGCATAATGCCTGCTCCATATTAATCTGTTATTAATCTGTTTCTTTTCCAAAAATGTTTGACATGAAAATGTACTAATATTGTCCAATGCTTCATTGGTCTCCGCAAAACTTTATATCTTTTGAAGTTTATAGTATTTGCTAATTTGAGATGGCAGCCAGGCATTTTTTTTTCTTTCCTGTTTTGTCAATAATGCTAACTAGTAAATACCAGTAAAGTGTACTAAATCAGTCAAACATCAAAGGTCAGCACTCATCAGTCACCGTCTTTTGGAAGCAACTTCATTCACTTCATTTCAACCAGTAGCTACAGAAAGAAGTTAACCCCTGATGGGCAGAAATCATGATTTAAGATGGCTTTTTACCATATTCAAGAATGGGTTAATTTTTTCCTAACTACTTCTGTCTTTCCTCCTGCTTTATGCAGCCTTGCCTTTACAGGCAAGTGATAACTTTAGGGTCAATTACACTGTTATCCAATGAGTGATAAGACATCAGTGTTGATTTTTCTGTCTGTAAGGGATTTTCATGGGAAAGAAGAAAACCCATCATGTGAGGTGATTCTTCAAAGGGCCCAGTAAGTTTGCATTTATTACATCTGCCGAAATACCTAATGAATAGGTGTAAGCCTTTTGGGTTCGTGAATACAAAGAACTAATACATCTTAGACAATATTTTAATACTCTTAAGCCTGAAGTGCCACATTACCAAATCTCTGTTCTATCAGAGCTTTTTCAATTGTATCTTTTTTCTTCCTTTTTTTTTTTTTTTTTTTAACTCCCTTTAAGCATAGTTTGACAGTTCTTCTAGATCCATTTTATATTCTATATTGCCTGCCTCAAGGATATCGTATGCATCTCTTTCTTAATGAGGTTGAGTTCTATATCGAGTACCAGGCTATTTTCTCCCAGATACATCATTATGTCTGGTTCTGTCAATGCTTCTAATGTAATGCACAGATGAGAAGACCAGCTGGTTTCCTCTGGTATGCCTATTTTCCCCCCTCTATCACAGTGCTCTGTACTGTGTAACTAGCCCCTAGTGTTTCCACCATCACCACTCTGACACTGATCACCTTTATGTTTCATGGTTTTCCCTTTTAGATTATTACAGTGGCTTCATGCACTAAGAAAGTTTTGAAGGAAAGAAAATTTTGTCTTTGTATTAGGCCTTCTGAGAATTCAAACAACAACAACAAAATAAAATAAAAATGTAGCAAAACTTCAGTATAGTTTTCTTTCCCAGTTTGGCTAAACCCTCTTTCAGATGAATTACTCACAAAGCTGCCATTAATTCTAGCAGGAAGGATATGCTTAACGCTCCGCATTGCTGCTTTCCCATGTTAAAATTTGATGTGGACAAGGTTTACAAAAACAAAACATGTCTTTATAGTCTTAATAGTAGAACTGAGTCAGAGTAGTTTGTAAAGTCACTAATTTTTGCATGAGGAGCCAAAATATCCTGCAGATAAGCACATTTGCTAAAACATATCTGCTCTCCTGTTTCATGAACTGCTCTATTCTTCGACGGGTTTTGAGTTATCAAAATTAAACAAAATGCATGGTTCTTTGTGCCTCCAATTCTCTAGATGGGTAGTGACTTTATTTGACTTATGTCCAATTAAACTTCTAGATACATGCCAAATGTCTCTTCCAGTTCTCTAATGTATCTGTTTTTGAAATGTTCATTGCATTTCAACAGAGTGGATATGGTTAAAGTTGCATAATGTGTAATGATGATCTGCAGCCTATCCCTCTGTGCTGTCATGTTGACAACTGGAAACCAGTGCATTATGTCCTTCTCACCAGAAAACGGGTCATTATATCCTTTGCACTTTCACAAACAAAAGTGATACTGCTAGGCAAACTGGTCTTTACATGAGCTTGTTGCATCATTTTTTTCTATGTTCTTTCTCTCTGGCTTGGTAGGATTAAAAGTGTGTTAAAAAGTAGTGCAGAGCACATATTCTTATTTTTTAATGTTAGAACATTTTTACACAGTGTAATAAAAACAAAAGATAAAAAATAGCATAGAAATGTATCAGAACTACTTGCTTTTTTATCTGTGTCAGCATATATATATATACTTGATCACCCAAGAGAAAATCTTTATCTATGGGCTCTGCAAAAGACAAAAAACTGATCAAATACAAAATTGTTCACCCTTCTGTAAGCACTTGCAGGCTATAGAAACCCTGCCATGAGGACTGCTGTAAAAAATGCAGTATTCAATTTCCTTAAAATTATTTCCCAGATAAGTAAATCCTCTTTGATATTTTATTAAAATAAAAAAAATAAAACCACACCAGTTTCATACACATTTGAAATAAAAGAGCAACCGGATGACTTTGAGAGGCAGGTCTCTCCTGCTGGAATCACTACCAATATATGGGTAAAAGTAAAGATTACACCTGTTATACTCACAGGTTATAAACACAGTTCTAATTCCAGCATTTGAAATCTTTGTTGATCTAAGATGATCTAATTTTAAAAGCAAGTGCTTTCTACAGCATTCTCTTAACCAATAGTTGACACAAATAAAAAATATCAGTGGAGTATGTCCGAGAAAGAGCTACGGATTCCAAAGGTGAATTGTAAGAAAAGGAACAAGTGGACAGTGGAAATAAAGGCAACCTCACTGAATTAAGATAATAGAACAAATCTGGATCGGAAGGAATCTCTGGAGGTCATCTGGTCCACCTTCCCACTCAAAGAAGGGAAATAATAAAACTCCAAGGAGGGAATAATTTGTGAATTTTCAGCTACAGATTAAGCTGACTGAAGTTCACTTGCAAAGCAGAAATTTGGAGAAGGTATTTTTGTAAAGTAAGATGCTTGCTTTCTCTTCATCTGTGTCATAATGAGGTACACAGGACTCATGTAAACTTCTCTGTGATACTGTTCAGCACTCAGAATACCACATTAAGCAGCCAGCCTTCTGTATCAGCTGCTTTTACTTCCAATTACTGCTTTCCATCCTAGCTCCTGCTCCCTGCAAAGATTAACTGATTGACTCTGCTGAAGTCACATAAGTGCTGATAATACCAAGAATTTGGCCTGCACTTTATCAGCAGCCTTCAAATCTCATTACCAGGTGGGTAGACATCATTATCTCTTTATCCCATTGGGAATAACAGTGTGCAGAAGTTCCTCGCTCAAGGTCATACAGCAAGTCACTGGAAGAAGTATGAAAGTAGAATTGAGATCAGTTGTATCCTCATCACGGACACTCACACACTGATAGAGCTGCTGGCATTGCACCCATGCAGTTATCAAAACCATTAACTGAACCTCCCTGTAGTGGGGATGAGAGGGTTAGTGACTAAGAACTGTCAAAAGTACCTGTCTAGAATGATGTTCTATTTGTCCTGAAAGATAAGAAGCAGGCTAATGTTTATCTTACACTTAAAACTCCGTTTTTTTCCAGTCTTTCATGCTGTCACATTTTACATTTTGTTCTGTAGTGGGTTCCCACCAAATATTTCCTATCCCATAGAATTGTGAAAAGAATACAGTACACCTATAACTGTAAGGATTGCTAAAGCCTGTATATATGTATATGTCTTGAACTAAATTAAGCTTTTCTTATATACTTTCTAAGGAAGATTCATGGTGATAACTTACCTCTGGTATAATACATTGCTAGTGATCTGGTAGTGTTTTGCTGCCATTAACGAGTTTTGTTTCCTTTCTTTGCCATCCCTTTGTAGAATCAGGCAGACCTTTCTGTTTACCCATGCAATCATTTTTATTTGTTGATTCTTTCCTTTCTTTGTTTCTTTCTCAGGAGACGTCTACATTCATTACATATCTAACTCTCTTGCCTTAAATTGTCTAGCTATGAAATTCAAGATGTAATCCCTACATTTGTTCCAGTTTTATTCCAGGAATGAAAATCAACAGAAGAAAAGTTCAGGATATCTCATAAGATTTATTTCCACTACAGTATTTTAGACAGCTGATTATCCATTTATAAAGCAGTGATCTGTGTCCAAGACTGGACTTTCCTGATAAATGGACATACAAGGCAAAGCTATGCTTTCTGTGCATGATTTCGGCTTACTATGACAGGTACCTGAGGGTGTTCGTCCTTTTATAGTCTGAGTTTCTTTCTATGGCTCTTCACATCAGAAATAAAGCACTGCTCAATTGAGCTGAACTGATAAACTTCGGGGATTAAAAGAGTTCCTGATTGTTGCCAAGAAAAATGGTATGATGTTTGGTTATGTTATTAATCTTGGAAAAAAAAATGCTTTAGGGTAAAATATTTTTTTTCAAATACGTACGAGTATTTTTGGAAGAATAAAAAGCTGAGAATAGTAGAAGCAAGGCAACTTGAAAAGGAATAGAGGAATTATTTTTTTAATTCAATCTGCTTAAAATAAATTTAAATGTCTACTCCTAGTATCTAAAATAAGCTACAGATGTTCACTGTTGCCATGAAGGTGAACGTGCAGTGAAAACACCACTGATGGAATTAATTTCAACCTATTATTCTTCATCATGGTATATTGTTCACAGTATAATTCTATAACCAGATAGCATACTGAAATGGAACAAGGTAGAGCCAATTGGAGAATGAGAATCTTGAATAGGGGCTCATATAGATTCATATTCAGTCACTATGCAATATGCAAATATATTCACTGTAATTTGTAATTGACCTCAAAACTTACCATCTACTTGCTTTAATTCCTATATGGTAAGTACAGTTCACAGTTTTCCTGCCAGGCTGACAATAAAAAATCTCATAATAAAAGTTTCCCAAATACATAATTCAGTCAGCAATGTGTTGAGATTTTTCTCCTTGCTATTTTATAATTAGCCCTATTTCAAGCTAATTATTACATGTTGTTGTGACATTCCTCAGCTTAGGATATAGCTATGACTTAATGAATAGAAAATATTTTTATGGTGAAATTCATTCAGTTTACCCCACTGAGCAATCAGTATATCAGGTGAATGATATACATCTAATATACATAGTGTTTTGTGGTAGTGGTGCAAGAGTAAGCTGAAATTTACTTCATCAGCTCTTTGAGTTTTGGTGAGATGTGGAAAAGAACAATGGACAAAAGAACAACTATGGCAGTGATGCCATAGGCTGTGGGGTGAAAGTATATTAAGTGCTTAAAACAGTTAGAATTTAATGTGAATGCATTGTGAGGGCAATGGTGGAACTGATGGTCTTAATTCAACCAGCAAAGTTGTTCAGGTGTATGGCCATGATGCAATAGTCTGAAGAAATACAAGGTACCTGGATCAGTTAAAGGACAAGGCTACAGCTCTTTACCTCTGGCCTGCTGTACATATGCCTTGACTACAAGGAATATAATAATGGATCTCCTGCTCTGAAATTCCATCTTGTTTCATCCCTAATTGTATTTCTAACCAACTGTACTTCTGGGAGTAGTAGAAGATATAGAAATGGCATAGAGACATGCAACCAAGACACTCCCTGACCAAACTGAGATCTGGAGATGTGACCAACTCAATCATGCACCTACTGAATGTTGTCTTTCTCTGCCTCATTGCCTCATCACTAAGTACAAACAGTTATTGAAGAGATCTCAAGCAACATGATGAAACTACCTTTTAGAGAAAATGACCATCTTCCTATTTTACGGGGATCTGACAACGTGGAATATCCTCTGCTCATTTTATTCAAGGGAGTGTTTTTAACAGTCTTTCTTTCACATTTTGCATTTTTAATCTGAAAAGCTTCACTTGACATACAGAACTTCTTAATGGCCAAGATAAATAACATTCTAGTAAGCAAAACTATTCTGTAGAACTAGGAAACCTACTCAACTTACCAGCAGGGTCAGTCAGGGATAATAGCAATAGAGATTTAAATTAACTAAGACGTTTGTAAGCTGAAATCTAGCCAACATTTCTGGAAAATTAAAAATCAAGAAAATAAGGCCAGCTATCCAAATATTCTTATCCTAATTATTTCATTTGCTAAGCATTATTGTATTGTGTTTGTATTGTATGGTGAATAGTATTTCGTGGGGGCTTGAAATATTGTCTCTTAGTAGAAAGGAAGTTGTTAAACAATTGTCCTTTTATATCTGTCAGCTCAAGGCTATTCAGATTTGTTCTAGTGGAAGCCGAACCTTTCAACTATTTCCTCATATTCATCTGTCTTATCCCTCCCATGACTGACACAGAGTCTTCCAAAACAAATCTGGGACTTTGGAGAATGGCAGGTTACGATATGCAACTGTAAACTCCCCACATCCTACTCAACACAAAAAAGTAGATGAGACATTTTTTTTTGATTATCGGAAATCTTTTTAGAAAAAAAAGAAGTGTTTTTACACATTTCTCTCACTATAAATGCTCTTAGGCAATCAAATGATGATGTATTGCACACTATGAATAGTCCAGCTCATTCCTAACGTAGGACTTGCTTGAACATTGTAGTTTGAAAGTTTGATTCAAGCTGGTAATAAATGACTTCATATTGCATTCACAAGAGACTGCCACAACAGTGGAGAGAACGGAGGAGACAAAAGCTAATGAAGACTGAAAAATATTTTTCAGAGAGACTGAAAAATCAAGGGAATGGTTCATTCATCCTTATTACTTTCTGAAAATTTAAAACAGGATAGGAATAACTGTTGAAATGCAGACTGAAAAAATTGGTTTCTGGCACCTCAGCTCTACAGAAACATTTCTGATAATTTGTACTTCACACAGGAAATCATAGCCACATATGTCATTTTGAGAAATTCAGACTTCTGACATTTGAAAAGTTTCTCTATTTTTCCAGCACAATACAGCTACAGTGCTTTAAATTATAAGGGTGTGTATCAAGAATAAAAGACTTGACTTCAGTGGAGTTTGTCTGGATTTACATTCTTGTAATTGAAAGTCTTGCTGGTGAAAAGCCATTAGGTGTTACACGTACTTGTAGCAAAATGCAAGAGGACTGTTCAGTTATCTCCACAGCTCAAGTAATGAGACCATTCCTTGAATTATTCGGGGGAACAAATAACGTGTAAGGGTTTTTCTTTCATTTGTTCCAAGTAACAATGAATAAGCGCTCTGAAAATGGCAGGAAAGAGAAACAGCAGCAGATCTCTGGCAAAAGCAACACATTTAGCGGCTCTAGAAATAAATGAATCAAGGTCAAAGCATGGCACAGGCCCCAGCCTGTGACACTGCAGCCTGTTCCTGTCTCAGCATGCTCTGCCAGGCACAGCATCCATGAGGCCTGGATCCTGACACTCAGGCTTTCTTTCTTTTCCTTGCTTTGCAGCGAAGAGAGTTTAGCTGTGTGGGCCGTGTTCCTTGCCGTGAAGCTTGGAGAACAGGTCACTGCTTGTTTTATTTACTACCACAAAAGTAGTCAGTGAAGCTGCTTGGAGGGTCAGGAGAAACAATGAAATTATTTTGGGAAGGGAGTGGTGGATGGGAACAAGTTGTTCTCCACGTCAGTAAGTACCTGGAAACTATCTGACAAAGGAATGAAGAAGGTTCGGATCAGTTTTCACTGTCCTTAATTGTTTTCAATTTGCTTTTCTCTTTAGGTGTGAACACAGGCTCAGAGAAGCCCTGCTGTCACTGCAGCACGCTTATTTTGAAGATAAGCGTGAATCAGCATGCTGTACTTACAGGAAAAGAAGTAGCAGCCAGAAATCTCAGGCCATGCAAGAAGGAGCATGACCGGGCAATCAGGGGATTTCTGCACTGATGCAAGTCAGAAAAATGCAACTTTGCTGGGTGGACACTTCCCATGGCTTTCTTACACATTCAGAACCAAGGAGTGGATGTATCTGTCACACACACCAAGATACTAAAACACTTTTGGTCTTGGTAGAAAAATACAAAGAAAATCCAAAAGTTCTGGCCTTGACTCCCTTCCTCAATGTCCTTCCATACCTGCTCTGCCTTGGCTTTCTGCACTGCTCCCTCCTCAGCACTCTTAGGTTTAGACAGGACATAAGAAGGCACTTTTTTTCTCAGAGTGGTCAGGCACTGGAATGCCCTGCCCAGGGAGGTGGTGGAGTCGCCATCCCTGGCAGTGTTCAAGAGGTGTCTGGATAGGGAACTAGGAGATATGATTTAGTGGTTTTTCTGTAGATATAGTAAAGGGAGGATGGTTGGACTAGATGATCATGTAGGTCCTTTTCGACCTTGCGATGCTATGATTCTATGATTCTTATCTCCCACTGAATATAAGAAACAAATGCTGGTGGAAGCTGAATTGTCTCCAGCTGTTTGCTCTGCTCCTGAGCTCCCTTCCTCCATCTCTTTCCTTTTGGATCTGTTTGTTAACTTTTTGGGGCAGCAACTACTTTGCTGCATGCAACGTAAATGGACACTGTTCTTGGCTGGCCCCAAGGCACAACTGGAATAAATGTGAATAACAACAACAGTGACAAAAAGTATCAACATTGGTAATGACAGTAGTAATTATTATTGTTATTATTATACAGTCAACCAGACTGACTTGGTAATTATTTGCATAATTTGTATATATAATTTGCATAAGCAGAATAAAAGACTGTTCTCATATCCAGAGACGATCTCAACCGTAACGTTTTGTTCCCTGTATGTGCCCAGGATTCCCACTGGTGTCAGTGGGAGACTTTTTTCCTTACTTATTCTCAAAACCAATTGCTCTGATGACAGAAATCAGTGGGAGTCCCAATAACACATGGTTACATCCAGTTGGGGTGCTGAAGGTGCTTTACTACCTTCCTCTCCAATTAAGCTCTTTACAGATGAAGGTGCTCAGCACTTTTCAGAAGCTTCTCATGATGTGCAGGATTGAGCCCCTTGAGACAGCTGTCGCTGGGCTCTGACAATGCAAAGCTGAGCAGAGATTTTTTTTTCCTTCTTCTTCATTTTAATTGTCTATTTACAAAACAGATTCCAGCAGCTCAAGAGTATTTATGGCCTAATGGAGAAAGCCTCAGTGGGTGGCTTTTTGGCTCTCAAAGAGTGAGAGCCTCATCAGTGGCAGAGGGAAGAAAGCGTAGATTATTCACACAAAGCAGGGCAAGGAGCTCAGGGGAAGCAAAGACGACTTATAGGGGTGTTTGCAGAGTGCTCTTCTGAAGAATCTGGCAGTGCCTCCATGCTGCCAGGCTCAGGAGGACAAACACAGTGTTTCAGTTTTGTGCAGAAAAACATGCTGAATACATGGGAGAAAGCAAATGACTATAGTACCCACTGTTGTCATGTCAAGGATTTAGTTTCTTGGACACCTTGCACAACCTTTTAGTTCAGAAGTTCTTGCAGATTCTGTCTGGGCCTCACTGTGAGAGGTATAGCCCCCAGCAAATAGTGATAGGAAATACACCTCAAAAGACAGAGTGAAAATTGAGTTAGAAGGATGCTAAGAAGGGGTTGCAATATACAAAGCTGACATCACGTGGGATGGCAGGGCAGAAGCTTCGGGATGCTGCAGAAGAGCCATTCCAGCCAGAGGTTCTGCAGATTTATGCTGTGCTAATTCTCATATGTTGAGATAGTTTGATTTTTCTTGGAGACAAAGAGCAAACCTGAAAGTATTAAGATAGCAAAGCTAACTTCCCAACACTGAGGGCATCAGCACTGATGGGCTGGGAGCTGGGCTACTGTGCAGCACTGTCCTCTTGCTGGCAACCTGGTAGAGCCAGCTGAGCACACTGTGTAAACCCTCTTCATCTGCCTCAGTACCAGACGGAGTAGATTATATAGCAGGCAAAGGCATGTTTTCAATGTTTACTCCCATGTAGAGTACTCAGCGCTCCCATTTGCTCCTGGAACTGCTCTGGTTCTGCAGCAGTTTTGGAGCATAACAGAGGACAGACTGCAATCACTGATATCTAAACACATTATTAAGTATGGGCATGCCAGATCTTAGAGGGATCTGGCCTTCCTGCACTTGTTTAACCAAACTCTAGGCAAGTTGGAGCTTGTTTCCTTGCCATGAAATTTATCTGTACCTTGGTGGGAACTTCAGGTGCTCAAGACTGAAAACTTGACAGGAAAGATAATTTGTTGTGTAATAGTATTTTTTCTTCTGTCTGGAAAGCTGGCTGACTCAGCTTAATGGTGAGGACCCACTCCAGGCCCTCAGAATAGTTATTTCAAGTAATGATCTGTAACCATTAGGAAAAACACTATGACCTTTCTGACCGTAAACAGAGATCTACTAGTCACAGTGCTAATAGTTTATTTTATGGCCACAATAAGGGTGCTCTTTTTCTTTTTTTTCTCCTATTTTTCATGCTGGAAAACCTTGTAACCCAGCTATTGAGCAGCTTCAGTAATTTCTCAACTATTATTGCACACAAACCAACAGCTCTACACACTGTCAGCTGCAGGATTAGATTGGTTTTCATGAAGCCCACATTACTACCCCTGTGTTTGCAACTCATTCTCTTAGGGAATGTCTATCTGCGCTTTCAACCATTAATTCCACTGAGGATTTTAGCTCGAATATCTGATAACAGGTGATCAAGGAGGGAAGACGTTTCTGAATCATCATTCACAACCTTTATATAAAAATATTTGTCCAGGAGAAGATCTTTATCTTTTACCTGACTATTCAGAATGCTGGTTCCATTTTAGTGGAAGACAAAGGTAAGTAACCTGTACACTGACTATTGGAAAACAAGAAATCCCTGTAGATTGTTCCCCGTTTCTCATCTTACATACATTCTCACATACACAGAGGTTATTCCCAAAGCTGTATCTTTTTTCTTGTAACTACAAAAACAACCTAGTGCCTCTAAGTTAGAAAAGAATCTGTTCCCCGAGTTTTTTCTCAAAGTAAATCTCAATTTTTCTGCTGATCTTATGATTGTGGGTTTATTTTCCAGAGTTAATTTTCTCTTGCCTGTATTGTTGTTTCCAGTTTGCCAAAAGTGATTCATAATAGATGTCCACACAACATTTTTTTTGCGTTGTAGAACATAGGGATTGGGATGTGGTTATGTTATTAAGTGTTATATGTGAAAGAAGTATCAGTGTTTGGGGGATGAATCTGGAGAAGAGGGACAGGCAGCCTTTGTGTCCTATACTGAAAGATTAATCCTTTAGGCTTGATTTTGTGTGCAACCTTGTTTGTGGGTTTTTTTTGGTTTTTTTTTTTTTTTTTTTTGCATCTGCTTGAAACTAAAGGCATTTACATGTCTAGCTATTATACCTGATTGCTAGCTAATTATGCTTATGGGAAGGAAGATGGGGGAAGGGGAGAAAATAGGTCTGAAAATATACATTTTCCTTGGTGTTTTAGATAAATGGAGACATTTCTTATACAAAAACCATACAATAAGAGACTTTTGGCAGGGAACTGAGAGGTATGTCATATGAATGCCATTTACAAATACCATTTTCTAGCCATGGCATCTGAAAGTAAGTGAAAACATGTTAACTATTCCCCAGCCAAATTTCAAAGCCAATTTGTCTTGGATTTTTTTTTTTTTTTTTTTTTTCATTGAGAGTGGGAAAAGAAAAAGCATACATTTCAATACGAAACATACAACAGGTAATTTTGCTCATGGTTTTGTTAAGCAGGCTTTTTTGTTTCAGGACAGCTATTCTAAAGCTTCTTGTCAGCCCTCAAACTAACAGCATTTGGAGTACAGATGATTTGCTGTCCTCTGTTCTGTAAATCATATCTGCATCTAAGACACATACTAGAGGAAGAGGAGGGATAGAGGAAAAGAGATTGCATTTAGTACTTCTGTAATTTCTTACTTTAACGAGGAAAAAAAAGTGAGAAATAAACTTTGTTCAGTAGTCAAGTATGCATCCACGAGAGATCACGAGAGATCCCAAATATGTTCATTTTGTCAGACGTTACACAGAAAATGTTTTCAGGGGGCCAGATTATAAACTCCTCAAATCCATTTACCGTGGCCTGGAACAGTTGTTGATTTCCATTTCAATAGTTATTAGGATTTTGACTTTAGTCATCAATAAAGCTTGAAATAAATACATTTTATTAGAGTTAGCGAGTATGAGAACAGATGTGAGATATTCTGTAATCTGAAGGCAGGGAACCCATGGGACAGCAGTATTCAGGATGAGAGCTGTTTTCTTCCAAAAAGCATTGGCTGAGGAAATTCTCAAAGTGTGTGAGGTCTGCACACATTTCGCTAGTGTAAAAGGAGAACTAAAAGGTATAATATACCTTTATACTCAGTTTGGTTACTTGCAGTTTTATTCTGTTAATACAGAATAAGCACATCCAGTCCTGCTATATTTATCTACATTTGTTTGTGATGCCTAGCCCAGGTCGCACAGACATTTTACAGTATTAGACCCCAAAAACCCAGACCCATAAATCACAGAGAACATCTGTTTATCTCATGTGGAAAGGGTCTTAAATGAGTGTCTTCTCAGCATTTCTGTTGTGTATCGTTTATTACAAATGGGCCCTCATCTTGGAACAAAAGAGACCTCCTACTTCCTCTTCCCCAGGCAGCAATTAACTGACCTCATCTTCCCGCCCTCTTTATTGGCCCCCATAATCAATTATCCCAATCAGTCTTTCTGAAGAGGAAAACTGAACAAACAGGTGGACCATTATTCTAAGCAGTTTGGGGCTCTTAGAGAAAAGTTGAATACCACAGGATAGTTACACAACAGTGGTTACAATTGAGGAGAAACTGATTTGCATAATGGTATATGATTACAAAAATAATTACAACATTTTTTTTCTTAATTTTTTTTCCTGAATACATATATATGTGTGAGCGAGTGTATGTGTACAAACTAAAATTTCATAGATATTTTGAGGTCTTCCCAATTTACTGGATAGAGCTTACCCAAATAGTAGTAATTTTATATATCTGTTGATGGCCTCTCAAAAAAATCCAATCTCTTAGAAGGATCATATGTCTCCTATTTTGTATCAGAATAAGAATGTGTGTATAGGTGCTGACATCAGCCCACGGGGTTAAACTTCAGTATGGTAGAGGGCAGCAGAATTTGGCTTATTACAGCAGAAATGCTTTTGATCTCCGCGTAGTCATGGGCCACAGTGATGAGGACACAAGCTCTCTGTCATTCATTCAGGTGGGAGAAGCAATTAAGCTCCTCCCTGAAAGAGAACAGCTGAGACAATAGATGCTACTGTCCAAATCACTGTCCTCGGGGAATGCCTTGGCTAGAAGAGAAGAAGGGAAGATTTCCTCCATGGGAAATAAAGTCACTTTGATTATGTCAGTGGGAGCGTGGAGGATGAAGATTAACATGCAGCAGCCTAGAGAGAACAGGAAGGCCACTGAGCTGGGCGTTCCTCTTGCTGTATCAGTGGAGTTGCATATGGGTATAAGTTTGTGCATATGCATTAAAAGGAGAATTGGTACAACACTGAGTGTAGTGTATACACACAGACCTTTGAATGATGCCACAGATTGTGCCCTAGATCCCTTAGAACTAATAGAGAAACTAACAGTAAGTTTCCAGCTTTATAACATTTTCCAAGCAGTCAATTTTTGAATAACAAGTGTACGTACTCTATCCTCCTTGGCTGGCCTAACTGTCTTCAGTATTCCAAATGTCCTTTCTCATCTTCCACTGTGAAATATGAGAAATCAGAAAAGTAGCTGTTTCTAATCTGATTCATCTGAAGTCCATTCTAAAATTTGTACTTCACCAAATCAATGGAGAAACTCCAAGAGACTTTAAGGCAGCTAAGATTTTATCAGTGATCTGGAATAAAGAAGTTATTTTTCCAGACTTTCACAATAATTTTTTAATCTGTGATTTCTTTACATACTTAAAAAAAAAAATAAATAAATAAAAATAGAGTGAGAGAGAGAGATCTTGATATTCTTTTATTGGTAGCATTTTGCCACTATACTCAATATTCTGCCAGGTGACTGCAGATGAGCCTTGAAAGTACATCAAAATGTCTGGCTCAGTATTAATGGAGACTGCAAATCATAGTCTAGCTAAGGAAGATGTTGCCATGTTGCCATGTTGCCATGTTAATAACTCAAGTCTTAGTATACTGGAACTTATTTACTAAGAACAAGCCCAGCTCTGGGCTTTATTTGAACCCCAAAGTTAGAACCTGACACTATATTCACATGGTAACAGTGTACAGTCTTGGTATTTTGAGTTTATTCACCAAAGCTTGCTTAAATATTTTCTGCGTTTGTTACACTGCATTATTATTACTCATGCTGTTAGTAATACGAAGTGATCTCCCCACTTCAGAAAACACCCAGCTCTTATTTCTGAAGCATTCAATTACACAGCAGATAAGTATTATTGTCCCATTTTATAGATCAGGAAACAAAGAGGGCAAAGCATCTTTCTTCAAGGACAAAAGCCCACATGTTCTGTGTCTTAGTTTGGTCTGCGATGCAGTAGGCCGTACAGCCACCAGCTGGGGGCTAGTGATTAGGTGTTTTTATAGCAAGCTCTTTCTAATTTGTACTTTTTCCTAAGGTAAAGGATTGTTGCATGGCTGTAATGTCTATAAAATGCTAAAGCTGTTAAAACACAGTTTTTGTTGTATGTCATCCAATTTGCAGTTGGGAAATAGTAAAATTTGCTTAAATTGAAAACATGCGTTCTACTGGAAAGTAGGTAATAGCACTGCTACCTTTGGATGTTTGAGTCTCCACACCTTTTCTGCTATTTGCACAATAACAAACATAACTAACAAAGATATTTAGTTATTATAGATCATTTTATTTGGTTATATAAGCGGCTTCATATTAGAATAGGACAGGAAGCATTTTTCAGGTCTTGTGAAAACTTCCATGATTTCTAGACCATTCCCAGTCAAAATCGAGATGAACCAGAGGGTGAAAATGCAGTGTAGAAGAAGCTCCCAACCCATCCCTGCATGGGCACCTAGGAATGATCAGATACTCCTTCAGGATGTAGGATGTTCTGTGCAGAGCAAGTGACATTTTTTGACTTTCACCAGAAATTTCATACTTCATAACTGGCATAAATATTTCCAGGATTAAAAATATGTATATATGTTTTCAATGAATTGGTTTTTCTTGATTAACAAAATGTGTTTGAATTTCTGTCAAATACTCCTTATGTTTCCAGCAAACACACCGTGGCTGAGATATGTCTCCTAAGAGACTCTGGGCTCAGACATTTTCTTGTTCTCTCTGCTCAGAAATAGGCATGTTTTTTGATATTTATTTCATGAGCGGCAAGCAGCCACCTTTAAAGAATGTGCTGTGAGAAAAGCCTGTGACAATGTAACACAGTTTCATCATTGCCGTCCTTCTTTCTTCTTCATCTATCTTTGTCTTACGGTATTTGTTCAGTTTCTTTCATGTGAAGGTTTTGCATTTATCTTCAAATCAATGTCTTAAGTGTTTTATTGTGCCTTACTGTATTTTGGGTTTTTCTTTTAAACCTTCACTCTTACCATCCAGACTTTCTTTCTTTTTCACATTACTGTTTTCTTCCTGTCATCTTTTTCTTACTGTCTCTGGTTGTCATTCCCTTTAGGACAGGAAATGGCTGCATGCCAAAAGTCAGAAAGTAAACATAAAGCGCTATCAAAGGCTGAGCAAAAGATGAGAGTAAATATGGTAGTGTTGTTTTCAGAAAGTATAATGACAGCCCCTACTCAGCTTACCCAGCTATAGACAAGGATATATTTGGGAGGGTTAGGAGAACTAATTATATACCCAATCCAGTCAAACACATGAGTAATTCTCACCAATCATTAATTACGTCTTAGAAATACAAAAAATGTTCCTTGAATGTTCAGAAAGAAAAAAGCATTATTATCACCACAGAGGCATCTCAGATCTGTCAGGCTTTGATGGAGAATTGACTTTGAATATGAAATGATGGGAGGAAAAAGCAAGGAACTGATGATATTCCTCCTCACAAAATGGTTAGCACCACCAAAGGTGATACTGTACCCTCTGATGATGTGATAAGCTAGCAAAAATAGTGCAGCATCTTTCCCCTGGAATTTCTTCACTCCTTGGTATAGTTGCAACTTTGTAATTTGTTAGACTTCTACAAGAAAGCACAACTTCACCACAAATTTAAAAAAATAATAATATTCAAATTATATTATCATAATCCAACAGTGATGTCCACATTTTTAATTTCTCCATCTTGATGCTTGATTTCTGTTCAATTTCTGCTAGCCAGGACAATCTGGCACTTTCTGTGTCAAAGAATATAACATTAATTAAAGCATGAAAAGCGAACCATTGTCCTTTTTCTTTATTTGATCTCTTCCCAAAGCCTACTGTTCAGCAGTAAGGACAATCCAAACACAATGCACATGAAGGAAAGTACTCTGAACTTTGAAATGTTCCTGTAATTCTTTGCTCTCTGACTGGGAGAGGACAAAAACTGTCAAGCAGACCCGACAAGTTTACTGACATGGACAAGCTTACAGAAATTAATTTATAGGAATTTAAATTTTATTTAATTGGAGAGTAATTTTCTAGCTATCACAGTAGGAACTGTACGTTGTTAAATGAATATTCTGAGAGGAAACAATGAAGTTTGCTAGTAATCACCTTCTCTCACTGCCCAAGAGTTTTAACAATGCTCCAAAGAAATGTACCAAACTTGCTGAACAAAAATTGTTCTCTTTTCCCGCACTGGTCCCATTTTATTGTTATTATGGTTATTGCCAATACAATTAGTTCCATTGCTTCTGCTGTTGTGCCACAGTCATGATAAAAATCAAATGCTCTTTAAGAATTCCTTGTGTAAAAAAAAAAAAAAAAAAATGCTCTTGCAATTCAATCTCGGAAGGATCCCCTTTCTCCTTCTGCTGAACTTCTACTCACATGCAACACTCAGATCCATACTTCAAGAATATCCTTGACCATCTACAAATGAATGTCACAGACTTGGCAATTGAGGGTAAAAATGATAGATCAAGTTGTTGAGGAATATTGGTGTATCAAGAATTTCTGTCATATATCTTTAACCTGAATACTACTGATATGATATTCATACATCACTAGGAAAAAAAAATCTCACTGTAGATCTACTACTTCCAGACATAACTGATTAGATTAGATTTAAGATCTGGATGAAGCAGAAACAAACCCACATCTGAACACTGACTTCAAAGGCCAGTGGAGGGATCCAGTTATATTATGAGCATAATAGAGTTAGTCTTTTCATAAAGGTACATCAGAACTGCATTCACTGTGTTGGGAAACATTGTGGCATGACCTCATGTTAGAGGCAGCTGCTTGATTAGTGATTTCTTTAAGAAGTTTGTCTATATTCTGCTTCAATACATTCAATTATTTTTTTTCATTATTATGCTAGAGGTGTGCTTCAGCTGCAAAAATAAATAAAAAAATAAAAAATTGTGTCAAACATCTTCAAAGTTGGGGAGCAATTGAATTCTAAGGGCAAATGAAGGTTCTGCACTACATAAAGTTGCACACCAAGGCACGTAGCACTATGAGATGCAGGATGAGAGTCCCTTGAAAAATATTCAGGCTCTTGTTCTTTACTTTGTTGTGGCTCTAGGGATAAGTTTCAAGAGGCAAAAGAGTGGAAATAGGGCAGAATATGTCTCTGTTGGGCAGTCTGATGTCCCAGATGTTCTTTCAGATTTCTCTGTTTATATATGCCCAAGTCTTATTTTCTGCTACAGTAAAATATATATATTCCCAGAGAAAGCAAATATCCTCACGGTCTCTGGAGGCAAAATCAATGCAGTGCATCAGACTGTGGCTTTGAAGTCCCAGCACAGTCTGGAGAATGGGCTTGAAGCAGAATTGATACACAGACTGGAAAGAGGGGGCAAACGTGCATGAATCCTGCTGGCTGCTGCTTTTACTGCTGGCGCTGAGGTAGACTGGCAGGTTCATGGCAGATGTGTGATACTGTCTAGCAAGGACCTGGGATGAGTGTTCAGAGCCCTTAGCAGCTGAAAGGAGCCTTGGGAAAGAGGAGGTCCTTAAAGGAATACTAGAACAGGCACGTGAACAAGATGCTAATAAATGCACGATACTATTTACTACAGGGCAAATCCATGATTCTGATGTTACATCTCCTTATTAACAACCTTGGCACGGCACATGCAAACCTAGCCATTACTTAATTTCTTTGTAACATTATAAGGAAATTGGGCATCTCTGCCTCTTTGCCCTATACTTTAATGGTTGTTATACTGTTTCTTGCTAGGCTGAAGACTCAGATGAGACATTAACTCTACCACTGGATTCTTACTAACCAATGGCTGAGAGCACTGCTGGGTGCTGCTGCCTGCTTGCTGGGGGAAAGAACGATTCCCAGAAGGATCACCCAGATGTTTCTGGAAAGCATGCTCTGCCCTGCCATGCTGCCAGGCACAAATACTTCCTTTGCCAGGATCAGCGCTAAGGGCAAAGCCAGTGCATCTTGGTGGGGGAGCTGGGGCCTCTTGTGTGGTGCAGGCAGCCCTCAGGCACAGCTGAACAGAACAGTTTCCACTGCCCATGGCAAAGGTTTGTGAACATTGTCGTGCTCTGCACAAACTGGCTCACAGGTTTTGTGTATGATTTTCACATTAGTCACACTCTTTCAGTGTTGTTACCTGAGAATGGGATTAGCTGCAGTTCCTCATCAAAAGCACTGAGCTCTAAAATGGTTCCACATTGCACAACATAGCCCCAAGTGACAATATATGCATTATTTTCCTCTCCCAGAGTGTCTGGAACGAGCCACTCTGTATGATGTGTCGCACATTAAGAACAACTTTATTTTTATTCTGATGGATTTCCAGGAAGCCAACTTCTGTGCCCTCACACTGACTGAAAGTGCTGTGATGTGTCCTAATAGCTACAGGCAGGACAAGACAAATACATATAAAAGGGACATCTAATTAGTTGTTTCAGAAGGAGACGGAGTATTGTTACACAAATCGTGTGTTTCTGACAGGCTTGAAGGTATCTAATGATTTATAACACTAGAGGAATTTTGACATATCCAGCCTATGAAGTCTGTGAAGATAATGAGACAGATCATTTTAAGTTTCTTTATTGAGGGTTATTGGAACTTAAACTAAATTCAAGAGAAGATCTTGTTCCGAGCCATCTTAGCCATTAAACAAACTCCTATTGCTGGGATGGGGCAATGTCTGCCTTCAAATTGTTTTGCTTTCATCATCAGGTTCTACAGAAAGAGGAAATAAGCTTCTTAAATATGATGGCGCAATTGCTGTAATTAATCTTCTAGAAAAACTGTTATTTATTATCTATGTGCAGTGCAACACCTACATAGCTTACTCAGTGAGCAGGTCTCCCATTATTCTCAACATGCTATAGTTAGATCTGGTTTTGTCTGCATGTATCAGACTAAATGTGTTTGCATTTGAGCAATTTGCACAGTGTATTGAGGTGAATGTTAAGATACACATTTTTCTGACCAACAGCATTTGGAATTCTTCTGCTGTGCCTCTTGGATTTCCAGTTAGACGTACTTGCTACATGTCTCTCTTGAAAGAGGGGATTTCATAACTGTGCCTAGCAGCCCCATCTTAGTGCCAATCTCAGCCACAAAATGTGGGACTCAGAAGTATCAGATATTCCTGGGGTGGTGAGGGGAACTGAGAGGGAACCAGAAGAAGCACCATTTGGAACTGAAAATCAGCCCAGTGGCCGGAAATGTTTTCCAAGCTTCTTAAATCATGTATCTGGAAAGTTGTTCCTGACGGATGAATAAGATGTTATAACACAAGGCTTTCCTGTCTTTTTAAAAACAGCTAATAGGATCTATGTTATTAAAACAAAATTTAGATATGCAAATTTTCATGCAGATAAAGGTACCTCGGGTGATACAAAACAGTGTAATTGCATTGAAATATTTCAGACATTTAAATGTCAAGACAAAGAGGTGCCAAGTGCCATTAATAATGCAACCTTGTTTTCTGAAACAAAACAAACCAAAAAGATGCAAAGGTAAAATACAAAAATAAGTAGTTAACATAATAAGAAGACTTAGCTTTTAGCAGCTGCTTTATATCTTCAAACCATTGCTAAATTATTAACTAATTGATAGCAGACCCTGCACATGCTAGCTCAGTGCAGAGCTGCAGGGAGGATGCCAGCAGAATGCTGTTGTTGGCTCAGTAGGTAGACAAATGTTGCAATACATGTGGCAAGAAGTAGTGTTATTGCCATATACAGCGCAGTACCAGCCCCTCTGAGTACTGGTTCTAGCTGTAGTAACCTTGCCTTCGAAATGATATTGCTCTTATGGGGTTGCCTTACATGGAAATCAAAATGATATCAAGCTTTAATAATTAAATTATGAAGTAAGTCAGAGGAGGATAGATTTGTACCCAATAGAACGTAAGAGACTACTTGCTTTGGTGACCTAATTGCTGCAGTTAAAAAAAATGATTATGATAGCTGATTAAAAGGAGCCAAGGAGCTTATTCGCATTCGCCAAGAGCACACAGCAAATCAAGCTTTATGACTTGAAATCAACTTGATGCTTTGTCCAGATTAAATTAAGAAAGGAGGTCACCAAAGTAAGGAGTTCAGAAGAGCACTTGAGACTGGAAGTATGAGAAATGAACATCAGAACTGAAACGAGAATGGTATAAGGGGGAGAGAAGCCATTTTCTGCTCCTACCATTCATTTTCATGAAAGGTTATTGAGCAAAGAGAGAGGGAGAGGAAACAAAAGAGCAAGAAACAGCAACCCTTCCTATAGAGCTGCAACAAAAAAAAATATTCATGAGAAAGAGTGACCAGTAATGGAAAACTTTGGGAATGCTGCTCATTCCAGACACCATTGGGAAGGTCATGTTGCTGCTCAAAGAAAAGATGCCATAAAAACTACAACAAAATCAGATGACTGATAGTACATGCAAACAACAGTTTCTCCATAATGCACGTACGCATTCAGAGCCTCACTCTATATTCTGTGTTTCCAAAGATAAAACAATAAAATGTATTACTGATGAAGCCCACACAGGCAAGTCCGGCTCACCATTGCAGCCTGTTGTGTTTTTCTAGCTGTCCCCAAACAGTTTACAGACTCTTGGCACAATGAACTGCTATATGTCAGGTTACCTTTTCAAGGCCGAGGGGGATAGGGAATTTACTTTCAGAGCCTGTCCTGCTTCAGTCAACCCACACAAGGGATGCTAGAAATCTCTTCCACGCTTACATACGGCACTGACAGAATATTCACACAATGCCATTAAATAACTTCACTGTGATTCCTGCTGCATGCAAGATGTTTCAGAGGGAGATTTAAAGGCATATGAATGCCAACTGGACAGGTCAACAGTCCCTGGTGCAAAATTACATTTGGAAATGTCTCTTGGTACGTTGAGAGTGCAGCAGCACGCTCATCAGCATCTTCACACTTAATAATCCACAAATGCTGCCATGGTACTCTGCACTGAAGGGCTGTTCTGAAATACAGTGCTATTATATATATTTTTGTGGGCCTTTCCTATGCTGAATTTTTCAAAGATGTCTGTGGGAATTAGCTGTTTCCTAACAATACGTAATGGAAACTATCTTTTATATTTTTTAATATCCCTGTATGGGCAATTTATTGCAGATACTTAAAAATGCTATTGAAACTTAATCAAATAAGTGAATTTCTATGTTAAAAATACATAAAGGAGGCACAACATTTTAAATGATTTTTTTCCATTGGTTTATGTGACCTCTGCTGTTTTGTGAAGTATGTCCCAACCATTACAAATTCTTTTTATTGGGAGATGGAATCTTGGCCAGGGCCCTGAGATTATTACTCACACTATTGAAAGGGTACTTGGGGGATCTTTAATTTCCAACTGGAGAGCTGGCAGAAGGACAGTAGATTTAACATTTCCTATGAAGGATGACACCTCTGAAAGTGCCACACGCTGCTTATTTCTGCAATACTCTGGATGGGAGCCAAGGTCCCAGTATGAGACTTGAACCCGCACGTAGTTGGCTGTAAGGCAGACATGCTACCCACAGAGTCACAATGACACCTAGTAGCATCTTAATTTAATAGACCACTTTTTTCAGTGGCAGTCTCTTGTCTTGTATTTTTATGGTCTGGATCACTGAAGGTTTGTTTTTCTATTCATTATTCAGTTATGGAGAATGACACTTTGCTTTCCTTGACCGTATTGCTGTTGGCAACTGTGAACAATATACCGCTGAATGGTTACGCTCATGTAAGAAGAAACTGCAACTAAAAGTTTCAGAACTGGTTTCTCTAAGCTCTTTAAAGAAGCTTTTAAAAGTTAGGACAAGGAAAATTCCAACGTATTTTAAAAATAAGCTGTGGAAACATCTGAGCTCACAGAAGCCTCTGGATCCATGGATAGTCATACTGTTTTCAGGTGTTTCAATAGATCTAAGATCTGAAAACATCCATCTTCAAACACTAAAGCCAAGCTTTTCCAAACCCAAAGACTGTATTTGCTCTGATGTTTGAATGTTCTGTTTGAAATGCTTTGTAAGTGTGCTACTAGCACTTTTTGAAAATTAGATCTCTTTAATGCACCTGAATCTGATAACAAAAGCCAAAACCACTAGTAACTTTTTGACATTTAAATTTGGGAATATGAATCCTTCTGTAATGTGCCTCTGTGTTCTGACTTGTAGCAACTAGATCACAGATCTGCAGTAATACAGGCAATAAATTCGGGAGCTGATCAACTGGACAAACATGGGCAGCTCCAACTCTTGTATTAATGCTGAACTGCCATTCCTCCACACTGTTAATTACATCTCCTTCTGAAGAACAGCGGGTTTTTCAGTGCTAGCATTACAGTTAATTTCTGGAAGTGAAGTAATGTGCATCCCCAGGCACATTCTGTGGGCACTTGGTAAGAACACAGTAACAAAACCTGTCATTCTGCTTGGAAAACAACAACAAAAACAATCAATCAAAAAATCTCAACAAGTAACAAAAATCCAAATGGAAAAAGGATGAGACAGAAGCAGAGTATGAGTTGGGCTGATAGGATACTCAGATATTAATGGTGGTGGGAGTCCATATAGGGCAGAATGGAGGGGCAGAAGCTAGGGCTGGGAGAAACTGGTGATGTGAAAGGGACGGGGGACAACTGGTGCCAGGATTTTTGTTTTTGGATAAAAGCTGTTGAGAGCCATAGGGGTAAGTGATAGATTTGCTGCATAAGCTGGTGTGGTGGGGCAGCACTAGAAACACCTGGGACAGAGCTCCCTGGTCCACGTGCATGGCCTGCCATAAAGTCCCAGCTGTGCTGCCAGCAATGATAACAGTGCTGCTGCCGTGGGCTCTTCATACATTTGCTTTTCTTGGCTCTGGGTCTGCAAACTGTTGGGCAGCCCTCATTTAAGCACAGATCCAGATTTGCAGATGTCTGGGAATGGAGCTGAGGGAGCACTGCCCCATGCCCTCCCAGTCCCATGCTTCCTCTCACTTAAATGAGCTTCCTCGCATCTGAGTTTGCATAATCCAGGATTAAACTGTGAGAGCTTTACAATGTGTTTGCTCTCCAGATCTAAAAGTTTATTTTTGACCACAGCTAATAAATAGTTAATACTTACATTTGATTAAAATAAACCTTTGCTAAGGAAAAACAAATCCAACCCAAAACTTATAAACCCCTTAAATATCAGAGGGGTTTTAAATAAAAATAAATATATATAAATAAAACATCAGTGCACTCAAGGGAAAATAATATCATTTTGATCTCGGTTCAAAAATATATTTGTCAGCACTTAAAGAAAAACATAAGCAGTTCTATCAGGTAACTAACAGGATTTTTGTGACTGGTGAAGATGATATCACTTCAAAAGCACTACCACTAATTTATCTTTTTCATTTGAATGCATCAATTCAAACACGAAATGTTCCTAACTGCAAGAAGTTGGTGGGATTTTTAGCTAGACCCACAGAGACACATGTTCTCCAAACAGCTGATGCACAATATAACTTTCCAGTAGTGTTACAGTATTCTTAGCTTTGGGGTCAACCCTTTGTCCTCCACAGCTCTAGGCTGCTGTGCAAATTCTCTCTGTAGCTCCAAGCTGGGCTACTCTGGGTCATCTGCCCTACGGCAAGCATCAAAAATTAGCATGAGATAGTCACTGTGGTTGCTTTTCACAGAGAAAGGGGGAGGAGATGCACCTCAAGAGAGAAGCCCATCTCACTGTCAGATCCCAATGCTCTGATCCATCATAGACACCAGAGTCAAGTCTGATGAACTGCTTGCTGTCTGATGGCGCCTGTTTTTCTTCATCGACCATACAGAAGTCATGAGATCACCAACACTGACCTGGATAGATAACTTTTAGTTATTTGACAACAGATAAACCACACGGTATGAACTGCTTGAAATAGATATGCCTCCTTAGCAAACTACATTTCTAAGAAGAGAAACCTTAACTTCTAAAACTTTTCTTTACTTATTGCCTGAATTAAAAACTCTCATAAAGACAACGTGATCAAGAGTGATCTACAAAGAAAAAGCAGAAGAGGAAACAGAGATTAAAAATGGTCTGTAGTACTTTCCGCCCTATGGTCTTTTGGTTGACTTGTAATTGAAATCTGGTCTGCCCCAGATATTGATAAGGCCATTAGTAACTACTGTTTTTTAGAAGTCTGATTCTCTCATTCTTTCCATAACAATTTTATGCACCTAACAAAAGTCTTCATATGCTCAACCACATAGTGGGGTCCCTATCTACTATGTGATCAGTATGTCTACTTCTGACATCTAATTAAGAAGTACATTTGCCAGAAAAATTCATTACTGAGAAGTCACTCAGAGATTCATATAACTGTTACAAGCCAAATAAGAAAAAGTAATCAAGGAATTGACTGTTGGACAAACATTTACCTTTGAGTCCATTAATTAGCTAACCAGGCAGTTCAAAAGTAATTCTCAGAACTTTAATATGGAAGCTGTTGAATGACAACATGACTGTTTTAATTCCATTTTGAAGTGGTTATGATGTTAACAATTCCCAGAAGCTCTGTTCATTTGATATTTCTCTGAAAATCTCAGTTTGGGATTAGATGAGAATTCCAGCAAAACAACAGGAAGAGCAAAAGAAGAAATGTCAAATCAGGACTGGGAACCCAACAATTTTAAATTCTGCTTTTTATTTAGTCTCCAAATGTTATTTTTAGTCTAATAATTTATAAGAAGTTTTTGCTACATGAGGGATGACCTGACAACTTGAGTATTTTTTAATATATAGGATTATCATCTCTTCGAAGAATAATAAATGAGAAGAATGCATTAAAAAGGGACAAGCTGCTCTACAGAAATATGCAAGTCAGGTGTATATAGTAAATGTGCCTCAATGCCACTGACATTTACTGTAACAGCATCAAACAGCTTTGAAAGTCTGTTTCCAAGACATATACTGCATGCCATAGAAAAAGGAAACGCTTCATATAAATCACATTATACCACAATAAAGTGCAATAATGACTGCATTTTACTCTAGAGTGAAAAGATTACAGTTAATGCATTAACTACGAAATCTCTTAAAATCAGAATTTTTCACTTCAACAGCTCTTAGGACATGTGAAGTTTTTTGTTTGTCTTCAGAAAGAAAAAAAGTCTGTGGGCCTCAATTCTTACTCAGTAATTTTCACTACCATTCCTTTAACTTGGAGCTCACGTTTGCGGATTATATAATTATTTTCATTGGAAAGCACATTTTAACATCTGGGAATCATTTGAAAGAATATAATCAACTTTGCCCTTTCTTTAGAGTGTTTTCTGCTAATATTTAACCCATAACTGATTGCACGATTTAGCAGTTCAACCCTGACCAACTTGTAAAATTTACCATCTTTGGCTGTTACTACACAAATGTGTCGTGGTAACAGAACTTTTTTTCTGATTATTTTTGCATGCATTATCATTCCTGTCTGTGGCTGACTGCTCTATTCATACCTCCCTGCTGGCCAGCATTGCTAACACTGAGAGAATAGGCATTCCCTAAATGTGGTAGAACCTCTGTAAAAGCAAGTTGATTTTTTATTATTATTAAAAACAAACAAACAAACTTCCTTTTGAAAACTGGACTAAATCCTGACATCCATAATTACTTTTTTCACTAACTCTCATATTTTCAATCTTTGCTCAGCCTGATATATGGTATTATATATATAATGTAACTCACTTAAAAAATGATCAGATGACTCTGTGAGGATACAAAGATGATTATCAATACGTACACTACAGTTCTTCTGGGGTCTGATCCCAGGATTGTGTGGCTTCTTGTTCTTCAAGCAACTACTTACTAGTATTTTTCAAGAACGCATTGGGCCAAAATCAAGTTTCATGAAAGTCTGTGTCAGCTTCGTCTTGCCACCACTTCCTCTGCCTCTGCCCCTCTTCTCTGAGTGAACCACAAGGTCGGAGAGGAATCAGGGAAGTATGTCAGAAAGAGTAATATAAAAATAGGAAGGGCAACATCTGTCTTTTAAATAAGGTCTATGAAAGGTCAAATAGTAAAGAGGTGAGAAAAAAAAAATGAAACAAAAGGGCAGGTGCAAGTGAGAGCGCTATGAAATCAGAGTTGAAATCAAACTGGGAATCAAAACAAATGGTAGAGTCTAGACAGAAGAAAAGGTTGCAGACCCAAAAAAATGCTGGGAAAGAGAATTTTTCTTTGAAGAAAAGACAAATCAGGATTTGCACACATGCCCAAAGAGCACATCTTCTAGAAGAGGAAGACACAAAGGGGAAATTTATCTTCAGTATGTAAAAGTGAATGTGCAGAAACAAGATCAAAGTCCATTTGTTGCTTGATGCAGAATGACCAACTCTGATTGCTTAAATATTGGGCTTCATGATAGAGAGCAGCATCCTCTACCAGACAAAAACCTTGTGCTGACAATACCAAATGTTCATGCCCAAACAGTAAAGGGGAGAGCTGAGGGAGTTCTCCAGACATAAATCATGATAGAGTTAAGTAGAACTGGATTCTCCCTTCCTGCCTTTCTAATACCAAAGGCACAATGGGGTATGATTTAATCTGGTTTAACCCCAAACTTTTGTAAAGATAAATTTCTGTGCGTTTTTAGAGAGACATCATTCACATGAAGGTAAGAGCTGCAATGGTCAAACACATGTAAGATGGATGGATTTCCTGTTGTCTAATCTGCAGAGCAGTAACCCTGTAACCATGCATATTATTGCCCCTGTAATTGCACCCACCCTGTAAAAGCAAACAAACAGACTCCCAAACTCACTTAAAACTGGATAAACAACATCTCTCTGGCAATGTGGCAGATACTTATTGTCTACAAGTAGACCATAACTGATAGGAAGAACAAGGATTAGGGAGGATTTGTAAACCATAAATTGTAGAAATCTACCCAAGAGTCTTCAAGTCAGACTCCATCCTTAACTTTACTTGAATTATACCAGGAATAAATCTGTCCTTCTGAAGGAGATCAGTGAAACTTTGTGCAATCTTCTTTTACTATGTCAATCATCTATGTGTTACAAAAGCTAGAGCTTCAGCAAATCTAAGACCGTAATTTTTTTCCTCCCAATTTGTAGAAGGATAAAATGTTGCAATTTCTGTGGCTGGTCCTTCTTTACTCTGTAAAAAAGGACCAGATAAAATTCATTAGAAATAAGTAAAAATGCTGCAGAAATGTGATTTTATCCCTGCTGGTTTTGAATGAGCTGGAAACAGATTTACTTCTTCTAATATATAAAAGAAGTTATATCTAAAAAGAATTCAAACTTACACTTGCAAAGGTTTTGTCCACAGTAATTGGAAGTACAAAGCAATAAATTAAATTAAGTAAAATAAAGGGGAGGGGGAGTAGGGAGAGAAAAAAAAAGAAAGGAAAAAAAAATATATAGAGGATTTTGTATGCAGTGCCTGGTAAATAGGGGCAAGCCTGCAGTTTGAGCACTGCCTTTCACTGAGGCCATCCCACCTGCACACGCAGCTCTGCCAGCTCCAGCTGGAGTAGATGTGATGCTTGCTGCAGCATACGCAGCAACTAGCAAGCTTTAACTGGGCTACCTTAGCATGTCACTGGTGCTCAGACAATGCTCTGATCTTCCAGACTTTATTTCTAAATGAGAAGAGCCACACAGGAGCTAAAAGCAATTTAGGTCACAGACAAATGTTTATTGCAGGTAGTTCTGACAGCTGAGGATGATGGCTCCCTCAGCTCTTTGCTGTTCCTCCTCTGCCAGACAAAAGGGTTGAATGCACTTCTAAATTCAGTCCAAAGTTACTCAGGGGCAAAGTCATCCCAGCCTCACCAGAGCCTTGCCTGCTGCTAAACCTGTATATTTTTGGAGTAAGCAGCTGAAAAGACTAAAACCACTTTCTTAAATTGAAAGCCAGTTTTTATTTGAACATAAGATGAAGGAACAAACTTCTCACTGTGGAAGAAGCCTAGAATGAAATGTAGTGAAAGTGAGAGTTTGCCAGCAAAGTTTTTCCTGCACTATGTCCTAGCAAAACAGGCTTTCTGACAGGGTTGCTCTGAACTTCTGGGCACTTCCCAAAGCCCTTCTTTCTCTTGTTCTGCTGAACTTCTGAACCCTGCTCTTCTTGTTGTCTTAGCACTTCAGGCTTTATCCTCCCTTGCTGTGCCCACCATGTTCATCCTATGCTCCATAAACCTCCCATGACCCACCAAACACTGTTGTTTTTTCCAAACCTCTCTTCTTCAGGGCTCCTTCTAACCTAGAGTAAAAGAAGTAAAAAGGTTTTGACTGATGTGCTGCCCTCTTAGAGAAACCTCGCATGCAATAGCATTTGGTTTCCACTAAGAACTATATTAGAACTCACCTCAACAGGAGAGGAGGTGGTAAACTCACTTCACTAATTATGATCCAGTGGTCACTTAATTTAGCTAAAAATTTCAATTGCAGTCTATTACTTGTCACCTCACAGAAGCACAGAATCACAGAAACATAGAATGGTCTTGAGACCTTTAAGGATCACCTAGTCCTACCACTTGCCATGGATGGGGACATTACGCTTGGCTCCTGACCAGTACAGGATGAGTGGGACTTCTATGACTTACCACAGTGGGCTCCACTAGAACAAGGAAATAAAGCATAGCTAATTTCTCATCTGAAATAAAACAGTTTACTTTCTAACATGAATATGTATTGAATGTTTTGCCATTTTAACTACATGGAAGTTTTTTACCGTTTATGCTGATATAGCAGATGCTGTTTTGATTCTTTTTCATAACGTTTTTACTTTAAAAATTGTAAAACTTTAGAATTTAAGATACAGAAGTAAACAAAAAGTTTAAACACAATTGTAGATTTCAGAGCTACATACACAAGTTATAAAATGCAATTATTATCTTTTTATGTTACTGATGATTTTAGCACTGGGGTAATCTGAACATTGCTTAGCATTACCACTCTGACCTCCATTAATTTTTCAGATTATGCAAGGAATGTAAGTGTAAATACTTAATTTACAAGCTATATTTACCATGGGCCTCTGTGCAAGTATATACTCAGTTCTGTGTTTCTATACACGTGTACTATTCATCCTATTCTGAAAGTTGTAGTACCTTTTCTGCTTTATTCAGGCCTGTGACCACATATCTTTATAATTCTTTCTCGTTAAACACCAGCTGACTGAAAAAATAAAAATTGTTAATGTTAAATGTTAAATTTTGTCATTTTCCAGAGGACACTTTGCTGTGCTTAAATGCATTCTATCAGGTTCCACACAGTTACACACTTTCAAATTCTTGAAACTCATCTTCTCCTACAGTCAGTGTTATTTCCATACTGTCTTTGGAAACTCATATTTAGTTAAATGAAAAAGTAAATAAAGGAAAACCAAACAAATAAGGGAAATAGTTTTCCTTCTCCTTGTGGTGTAGTCTAACAAGTGTCAGTAATTTGGGAGCAATGCCTATTACACTTTAGTGTTACTATACTAGGGCATTTTATTTGCCAGAGTTCTGCAAGAACAAAATATTTGAGACTGTGAATCTATACAGCAGATTTCATATTAAGTATCAGCACTCTTTTAAAAGATAATTTTTCATTTCTTGATTAAAATCTCAAAAAATGAAGAATTTCAGCTTTTATATAACATCAATGGGAAAACTCCAGGGAAGCAGCTGTGAGAGCCATCGTGCTTCTGCTCTATGATTTATTGATGCTCAACATTTTTCTGTAACCACAGACTGACATTTGTTTGCATTTCTTAGAAATTTGACATTACGGTAACTTCAGTCATCTGTCATATTAATATTCTTTCTCCATTCCCTTTGGTTATGAGGCTGGAATTATAGAAGCCCAGATCTCCCAAAAGCTTTTTCTTTTACATACTCACCACATACTTTATTGTGTGTTTTATTCGGTTTATTTTCTCATTATGTTGAATCTTCCGCCTCTAAAGAATCTGTACTATTTTGCCCTCAACAGAAATGTGAAGAGCTAGCTATGTCAAAGAACTAATTTTGTGGTTAAGATTCCATTTGGCATATATAGAACTGAGGTTTCTGTTTCTGCTTTGAATTCAAGGATGCCAAAGAGGACCTCCTGCACCTCACACACTTGTCTCTGTCACTGATCTATTCACTATTTTAAAAACTTCAACGTATTTTCAAACAAAACACTTCAAAGACCCTGAAGCTCACTGAAATGTAGACCATGAAGTTATCTGTAACTCATGAAAGTTTCCACTATGAAAGTAAACATTTCCCCACCTAATTCAAGCATAAGTTGAGTTGGTAAATTAATAACGCATGTTGTAGCAACATTGTTGGCTTTGTTTTCTTTCCATTAGTAAATACTTAATTTCTGTTTCAAATAAAAGAGGAAAAATTTTAAGAGCAACAGGTAGAATAGGTGAATAGAAATGACTGCTTCAGTTGAGTCCAAGTATACTTCCTTCGTATGCTTTAACGCTAAAGTTTAATTTAAATATGATGCTTGAGCCAGCCTTAAAATCTTTTATATATATATTTTAATTTTCTATCTGTCCCAAGTAAAGCATCAGGCAGACCAGGAGTAAGTTAGTTATGCAGTAAAACTATCATCTGTTGCTAGTTGACAGTATGTTTACCCTTTTTGTTTCTAAGACTATAATGGGGGAAATAGGTGGTATGCACTGAATCTAGTTTAATGCAATTATTTGAGTATGCATTGTTAATAACTCACGACAAAGACACCAAGGTTTATTTCTTCAAATTTTTCTGTAGGGATGATCAGTGCATTTCGTGGGATTTAGTTTGGCTCCATTTTTAATCTCTCTGAAAGTGCATGTAAGTTATCCACAACAATCTTCACACAATGGCCTAGCCCATCAAATGGTAAACTGACAGCATCTTGGTGACCTTTCAGCACCAAGTGATCATGGCAGAGTGAATTTCTTCTCTGTTGGCTATGAAAGTAAACACCAAAAAAACCCCAAAAAATAAACCCAAAACAAACAAACAAACAAAAAAAAAAAACCAACAAGAAAATCCTGCAACATTTAAGTATAGTCAATATTCATGGGCTGTACAGAAATGTTTTCTTATCTTAAAATATTGTTCAGTTTTTCAAAACTTAAAATAAAACACTATACAAATATTTTAGGATTTGCATGATTCATATTTCTTCTTTGGAAAAATATCCACCACGTTACAAAGATTGTATTGGTTTAATAGCATCACTTGAACATACTGAATATACTCAGAGTACAGAAGAGAAAAATAAAATGTAGTAATGTAACTAAGAATTGTTAAGATTGCTTGGAAATTGAGCACAAGTTTGACACTCATAGCTTTGGTTTTATTGCCTTCAATGTACAAGTTAGCAATTTGGGGGAAACTTTTTTTTCCTACAAAATTCTCAGGGGAAACAGATTTTACTTTCCTCAGAAAATGGACCAATAAATCACAGCCTTTTTTTCTGGTGAAAAAGAGTGCATGAAGAACTAATGTTGGAATGCAAAGATTTAGTCTGTGTTATGTTTGAAAAACAACCATTCCTCAAACCAAAGGATGACCAACTGCATTTACTCTTCTAGAACTGACTGTGTCTCAGCAGATAGCATCCACAGCCGAAATGTGAATGAGAGACTTAAAATGAGTGTTTTTACCATTAGTTTCTGGCAGAGGGTTAGTAAATATCTCAATATAAAATAAGTACAAATTAAATCAATTTTCCAGTAGACAACTTATTGCTTATAGTAGGTACTAAATTCCTTCCTTTTTGCAGGAACCATGTTTGTTTGTTTGTTTGTTTTCATATATTTTTCTTTTAGTAAAAATCACAATAAAATTCTCATTTGCTGTCAGCCAATTACATCATAGAATTGTAGAATTACAAAATGGCTTGGGTGGAATGGACCTCAAGGATCATCAATCTCCAACCCCCCTGCCTCAGGCAGAGCCACCAATCTCCACATCTAACACTAGACCAGGATGACCAATGCACCATCCAGCCTGGCCTTGAACACCTCCAGGGATGGGGCATCCACAGCCTCTCTGGGCAGCCTCCTCTGGAACCTCACCACTCTCATAGTAAAGAACTTCCCCCTAACATCCAATCTAAATCTTCCCTCCTTCAACTTAAAACCATTTCCCCTTGTCCTACAATTGTCTACTCTTTCTGAGAGTTGACTCCTCTTCTGCTTATAGGCTCCCTTTAGGTACTGAAAGGCTGCAACGAGGGCACCCCATAGCCTTCTCTTCTGCAGGCTGAGTAATCCCAGCTCCCTTAGCCTGTCTTTGTAGCGGAGGTGCTGCAGTCCTCTGATCATACATGAAAAGACATAGCATGGCTAGGGGTATTATTACATCAGAAGGAATAGAAGCTTGTGTTCTATAGTGTGATGCATCATATGTGTATACTCATATATAAAATGAAGACATACTCCTATTTGATAGAGATGCACACATAAATGGAAGAAAGAGTGACAACATATACTGTATTAAAACATATCTTTTTCCCAAGTACCTCCAACAGTGAGTCCCTGCTAGGATGTAAAATTGTTTTAGCATTCATGTGTAAATAGTATGTCTTCTAACAGGAAAAAAATGACTCAGTGCGAAAGTTTTAATTTTTTTTTCCTCCTTTTTTTTCTCTTCTGTTACTCTGTGAAAGCAGATATTGGTTGCTTTTATCATTTTATTATCATTGTTTTTTTCTAGAGACAATTTGGTTTAGGTTCAGGTTGATTTAGGAAAGGCAAAGTGGCTTGCACATTCAGCAGTTTTAAAAGCCTGGCTGGTGAGTTTTTTTTTTCTGAGCTGATGTATTCTGTTTTGAAAAATTCATCATTCCTTGTCATAACAAAAGTTCATTTCTCAGTAGTGAGATTCCCTCTCATTGGATCTTACATGGTATCAGGTGCATTCAGTAATCTCAGGATAATAAATATCAGAAATAAAGTAATTTTAAAGACAGAATGAAAATTTGAACACATATAAACTATTAAAAGTGATTCTGTTTTATATCTCTGGGCTTGCAAATTAAACTGAAAATATTTTTAAAATGCCATGAGAAGTTTAAAAATAGCAAGAAAGGAGAAAATAAAAAATAAAAAGGGGAAATTAGAAATAAATACGTTGGTATGAATTTGAATAAAAATGAGCCAAGGCCTTCAAGAGGTAATATAGAGTTATTATATGAAATGCTCACATGCAGGAATGATCCACTTTAGCTGCATTGTAGAAGTAAAGACAAGTCGTTGTCTGATTTCCAAGCTCATCTTCCCCAAACTGAACAGAATCCTGGCATCCTGCAATTAAATAGCTTATTCTTCTAAGTCACAGAAACTCAGGCTTACATCCATTCCTAATCCAAGGCATAGCTTAAATAAATAATGATGCTTTCCAGAAGTAGGGTGTCAGAGCCTATCTAGTTCTGAAACTGATCCAGCACCTTGAGGAAAATACCAAAAAATTCATTTAATTTTGAACCTTTCATGTTGTTTCATTGTTTTGAGTTGATAGTTTAACAACAAATAGTTATTTCTTCCTGTGGAAATTTTTCTGGCTATAGATCATTTCACACAAAGTAGCTACTCTCCTTTGTCTGCATTTCCTTTCCTGTTAAATAGTTAACATTGTTATTTTAGAAAAATATCAGCTACGTGACACATTTGAATAGAAGGAAGGAGTTTTGTGACTGCTAGCCAGGGGCATAGGAAGGTGCCTGGTTTTATTGTATGTCGCTCCTTCTGATTCTTCTGCAGAGTTTTGTACAAAGACAGCTGCTGCAGATTGAATAATGCATCCTGAGCATATTAGATTTATCGTGCATATTCAACACTGAAAATAAATATCACTTTCTCATACTATTGTGTATTTTTCAATGAATTTGGCTGATGGTGTGTCATTTTCCTAATGTGGTTTGTCTCTTCTCTCTTTCGCCATTTAGCATTTTATTTGCCTTTTATTCTCTCTTTTTTATTAAGATATTACAGTCATCAGGGAAGAACAACCTTACTGTCAAGAGTGACAGAGCACTGGAACAGGCTGCCCAGAGAAGTTATGGAGTCTTGTTCTCTGTAATTATTCAAGACTTGTCTGGATGCCTACTTATGTTACCTGCTATAACGAACCTGCTTTAACAAGGGAGTTGGACTCAATGATCTCTAGAGGTTCCTTCCAATCCTTACACTCTGTGGTTCTGTAATCCCAGTATTTTCAAATGGAGACAGAACTTGCAAAGTCTGCAAGTGAATTCTGGAATAAATAGAATACAGTTGCTGTTGTCTGATATTTACTTGAATCTGAAACTGCATATCATTCACACCTTAACAGACCATATTTTACAGTCACAAGGCCTAATCCATGCCTGGCACAACTCCATTGAACTCACTGGAGTTGAACTGCTTTATTGAGTTGCGTTGTGAACCAAGGTACTTTAAGTGAATGTGCTGCAGTCCTTGGAGTGCAAATACCAATGCCTTTCAATACAGCACAACTTTACCTATAACCCCAAACTCCTTTATTTCCTCTAAAGGTGTTATTTTAGTTGTATTAATATGTGGGAAGAGTATTTTCTCCAATATACTTCATTAGTCTGTGCTGGTAGAGAGGCTATTCTATGACACTACTTCAACTGTAAAATTGAAAATATCTCTATGACATAACCACTTTATGAGGGTATCTGAAACTGGAACTGTACTTTTGGGAATGAGATCACATCATAGACACTGACCAGTGTGGTTATTTCGTTGCTAGAAATTCTTGGGGAAAATCACACCTGAGAATTTCTTATTTTAAATGTGTTTTTGTGCTCCCACCCGCTTCTAAGTTCCAGCTCTGCCTTTAGCTTCTTGAACTCTTCTCATTCCTTCCACTTAGTCACTATCAGGTTCAGATCATACTACCATTTGATTTTCCAGTTTCTAAGTGAAAATATTTCTCCACAAACCTCTGTACATACATATGTTCAACTACCATCAAGACCTCCCATTTCAGGTCTCAACTTAACTCATGCCCATCTGTCATCACCATCTCCCTGTTCTGCCTATTTTAGCCATTTCTATGGCAGTGGATAAAGCTAAAGCACTCAACAACTGGTGATACTGTTTAATTACTAGACTGCTTATGCCATGCCACAAACCACTATTGTGGCTGGAGATACACAGAACAGCATGGGATGGAGGTGGTTCCCAGAGGGCAACAAGGGTCAAAAAAAGACATTTTTAAGAAGGATGTAGTACTGATGTGCACACACATATTGTTATATGCCAGTTGCCATCCTGACACTTTTTATGTGCCTGATTTGTAAATTTCTAGACAGTCTGATTGTAAATTTCCTGTTCTGACTGAGAGATGATTACATGGATTGGGACTACTCCATAAGTAATCACTGTGCTGAGATGAGAACCAGGATCTCATTTCAGTTTTATGTTGCACATGTCTGTAATGTAGGACTGACTTTCCCCTGCTTTTTGTACAATGTTAATCCAATCAGTACCAATATACTACATGATAGCAAATAATCCTTTTTTTAAGTCTTAATTATAGTTGTATTTTGCCTTTGGAAGGAAGTTTATACATAGTTGTTTATTCCTCTGGTTTTGTTGCACATGCTTACTATATGATTAACCTGTACTTTCAGATAATATCCAGAAGCTGATGGATTTTAGAAAATATCGTTAAGAGGAAGAAATCACTATTAGGTTGTAAAAAGATTTTAAATATTTATTGCTAGTCATAACTAAACCAATTCACTGATATAAGACAAATCTACTGGTGAGTAAGTTGAGCTTTAAGAAGTACTTTTTTAGATTATCCACTGTTTAAAAAATCTCTGCACTGTTTGTGCATCCAGGTACCGGGATTTCTCTGGATATGACCTGGTGTAGAGAGGAAACAGTTATACCAAAATAAGAAGACAAACGAGTATGCAAAATTATCTGGATTTTACATGTATCTTGAACATATATCCATAAACTGTGATTAATAACTATAGATTTAACAACACTCATTTAGTAAACAGGCAAGAAACCTTAGATTATACAAGGAACATGTGCCTGTACCCTCCCCTCTCTACAACTGCAGTCTATAAGAGAGCTGCTCTGAGTGGAGGGGCAGCTAATGAGAATAGTAACTATTCAATTACTGGTCTTTAAAAAAATGTCTAATCCTAATGCAAGTTATTTGTTCATGTGGACTGCCAGCAATTCTTTGTGTGTATGTTTTTTGGTTGGTTTGCTGCCATGTAAAGCAAGTCTTACTCATTTATTCAACAATCTGTGCAAATTAACATCATTTGGTTAATGATTTCCCTGCCAAATTCTGAAACACAATTGTACTTAACTACAAAACTCATTTTAATATCCTATTTAAAAGTTTAATCGAACCATTACTATTTTGCTTTTGATTTGTTGTATCTTTGTGTTTGATCATGTAGATTTTGATGCTACTTCTTTCCAGCTCTACTGAGATTTACAGCATGGATGGCATGTTCCTAGAGACATAAGACAGTGGAGAAGTGCTGTCTGATGGTACATAGTTTGGGTTACGAAAGGTGTAAGGGAGACATTTCATTTCTATGCAATGGAGATGCTCTATTGATGACAATGTTAAAGGAAAATAAGTAGCTAAAGCTGCAATACATATTGTGATGATCATATTCATGGAATTAGTGATAGAACTTGAGGGTCTAAAAAATAAATACTATACCTAAGGCAGCTCTTTGAACACTTAACAAAAAATAAATATGTCAGCATCTGCAAATAAACCCTTCTAGCACAAATAAAATACATAGATTAATAATTTAAAAAAATGTTAATTCAACATACATCTCCAATAAGACAGTTTGAAAGTAAAATTTTAAAATATCTCTTGTAAAACGAGTCTAGTGTTTAGTGGATACTGGAATGAGATACTGTTTGGGAAACTGTTGCTAGAGAAGACTATGGAGTTCTGAAATTCAAGAACATAATCACTTCATGTACCAGAGGCCCTGTTAACGAGATGGTTCTGATGCTATGAAAATAGTCAGACTTAGCCTAATTTTATCACAAATAGAGAGATAAATGTTGAATGTGGTGGTTTGTACCAGTTCTTTTCCTTTTTAGTGTTGTAGCAGGAGTCATGGAAAAGACTAAAATGATCTAGGTAAAATACTTCAGTGATGTAGTATTCTTGGTATACTTTATCACTGGGGTGGTCAAACAACCTCTGTAATGGGACTAAGGCATCCATTTTCTCACAGACAGACTGAGTAATGGCTCTGCTGTATTTTTTTCCAGATTATAGAAAATGTACTTAATTCACATAGTTAAAATTAGACGGATGAAAAGCATTCCTTCCATGTAGTTAAAAAAAAAAAAAAAAAGAAGAAGAAAAAACAGCAAAATCTGTTAAATATCCACTGATACTTTTATGAGCTTAAAGAAATGCATGCATTGTATTCTGTACTACCATAGTTTCATATATCAGGTCACATAGACTGACTATTAGACTCAAATGTTTTGCTTTTCTGTGTGGTAAACAATTTCACTTGTCTATCTACTCTACAGAAGACCCAGGGAAGTCTCCTGTAGCCAAGTAGCCAGACACAGAAGTGCCCTGTGTGCACCATAGAGGTCTGAAGCATACCACAATAAGTGCAAAGGTAGGGGAATATATACATGCATAAGTACAAACACAGAGGATTCAGCCTCCTATGGGAAGCTTGAAAATTATTTAGCCATCTGCTCGACAGATCACTCAGCCCAAAGATAAACAATTTGGACAGCATATAAAGCAGATTTCTCTTGTTTTCTCTCCCACACACATTCAAAACTAATCTTGAATTTGAAGTCTCTCATTCAAAATTATAGTACAGGCTACAGTCCCTACTGGGAACTGACAAAAAGCATTACCTATAAAAGTGATTAAAGTGTCAGTATCTGCATGTACTTCTGAGCAGCTGGTCTATATTTGATGTATATCTCTGTTCCTGGCTCCATGATAGAAAGGGACAGTACAGAATGAGCTAACTGGCAGAAATCTCTGAGGATTTTCCTTTGATATCAGCAGGAATTTCAGCAGAGTTTTCTTTCTTCTCAGCCTGCATGGAGATAATCCTGGCATGCTTGAACCTGCTGTGCTTATGGACATGTTCATCAGTGCTGGAACCTGCCAGGCGCTTTGCAGGCGCTCAGGAGCACCCCAGGGAAGCCAGGATTCCCAGCCTGCTGGTGCCTGGCGGTAGCTCCAGCTTCATGTCTTTCAGAGCATTTGAGATCAGTTTGCTGTTAGGAAAGCATACTCGGCTATCTTCTTAACCCTTCACTTGGAGATATTTTTCAAACCAGTCCTGTAAAGTGCTGAGCGCTGTCAGCTCTAACGGGACTTTAGTTGGACAATTAGTTATTTGCGGTGCTCCTGCCACATGCCACCAGTGGAGCTGGAGCCTGAACAACTTTGTCCAAATACACTTATCCTTCCACAGTGAGGAAATAAAATATTCACAGCAGATTATATTAGTTGTCTGAGTTTCTTTATCACATCTGAATAGCTGTCCTATTTTTCACACAAGCCAGCAGTCTCCCCTAGTTTCATTACTTGTATCCATCTCAATACTATTTAAACAAAAGGGAGGGCTTTAAAATGTGGGAGAACAAGCCTAGATATTTTCCCATGGGGCACCTCTGAGCTAACTAGTATCTTCAATTCAAAATGTTTTCTGCATCTCTTTCAACCTAACCACATCCAGACTGTGGACACGCCAGGAAATGCCATTCTTGGGCTAATTTACTGGTACTGAAAATGTTATTTCCAGAACTGTCACTTTCCAAGGGAATTTGAGTATCCACAAGTATTTCAACTGTGAGGATCCTTTTTCTGACATTTGGGATCCATCTGAATTCCAGTCCAGCTGGAACCAAATGGGATCCATCCATCTGTAATCTCCCTGAAACTGTCCAGGACTGTCAAGGAAATTGCACTATGACCACATTGGAATCAGTGTTGGTGTTGGCTGGTACGGCTCAATGCTTTGTGTGGAAAGGGAATTAAATGAGATCATTTCACTATCCGTTTGGTAAATTCCATTGGGAAACAGCTGGAGGCAATGATTTCATTGCCATATTATTAGATGTGTTCTAGGACACAATAGAAGCAGAAAATAGGGCTTGTTTCAGAATTATATGTAACATTGTTCTCTCCTGCACAGACATCAGCACTGGGTCAACAAAGAACTGATCAAACCTGAATCCCACAAGCAGGCTGAAAATGGAAGCACACATCAAAAAAGAGCGCTCTTGGCTGATCTTGTATTGGGAGTTGCCAGTTCTGTTGGAGTAACATGGCCATAGTCTCAGCAACATTCCTGATTAACAACATTAATGCTCTGAAACTCAAACAAACCACTGTATGTTAGGTCCAGCCCCAAACCTGTCAGAAAACAAACAAACAAAAGACACCAAAACAATCAAACGAAAAGAAAACAACAAAATACAAAGTATCTGAGATGAATTAAGGTTTCAAGAAGAAGATGATCTTTCAAGACTAAAGAATCTGAGATCAAAGGAAGTTGAGGCTGTTATTTGTTTTATAAGGATAAAATTGTCACTGGCTCTGCAGAGGTATAAAGGAATAGTGGCACCTTCCTCTCCTGTATCTGATGTTTCCATACATAACCAAGAACCTGACCTATTTCATTTGCTGTGAAGATACAAGGACTTTTTAAACCTATAAAAATAGAAGGATTGGCGAGACGCTTTCCAGAGCTGACTTCCTGTAAGAGATAATGTTTAGTAAGCCAAAACTCTCCTTTGCTGTACAAAACCCACTGTAGATTAATGCTTGTCTTGGACTCAGAGTGTTATTCAGGATGGGTCTGCTGTGTGTCCTCTGGGATGTGTTCTGGCCCTAAAGATTAGTCAAAGCATATCCTGTAAGGAAAAGTACTACTAAGTAGGACAAAATAACAGCCAAACCAACAAAAACTTCATAGCGATCTTCAAATAACTTCCTCAGAGGAGAATGAAGAGTCCATAAAAATGCCTTTCTGAATGTTCCCGAGAATCAGTTGTTTTCTCGATCACATGAAGTTGTGTTGTTTGCTAAGTCAGGTAAAACTGTTCTACACTGCCATGATGGTATCTGGACCAGTGCCCTGGGGACACTGGATCTGCCTCCTTCAGAGCAAAAAGAAAGTTTTCTATTGTCATACAGAGATCCTTGGCCAGGTTCTTATTGGGAAAAACTGAGCCTGAAAGAGACAGGAACTAATTGAGAACCCTTCTCCCAGAAAAAAAGAAAAAAAAAAAAAGAAAAAAAAAAATCACAAATAAATAATTCATGTTCCTTATTAAACTCTCCAGATAATGAATGACAGTCAGTTTTCTTACATATGGGATCTTCAAGAGGAAATTATTCCTACAAACCACAGATGCTTTTCCTAGGGAGGGCTGCTAACTCGTTTAGATTTGTCATGTACATATTCCAGCCCCTCTGCTCTTCTGTGAATTGCCAGTTCTACCTTCTGTTTGCGCACAGCGGACTGTCCACCTCTAAACTGTGTGAAAACATTTGCCCTCCCCCAAGTACACAGTTTTGGTTTCTGTATAGGCAGTGATAGGCGTTGAGTGTAAAAGACTTTGATGATTTAATTTACTTTGCTGAATTATGATTCTACATGCACCATTAGTTCAATCACAAGCCAGCTACACTAAGAATTAGGTCTGTTTTGCAACATGAGACAGAAAAGGCTGTTCAGTGGAGCAGTCAAGGGTGTTTAATGTTACATTTGTTGTTGAGTTTGAAAACAAACACATGTGTACTGATGTACAGCAATCTGAGGGTCTCATGCAGATGTAACAGCAGTGGCATCTCGGGGATCCTGGGCTTATGCTCAGAGATGGAAGAGACAGAGTAGCAGCAATGCTGAGCTTGTGTAGCTGCTCTAATAGTACCAGGTGGGAGCTGTGGGCAAAGTGGCTGTCCTTGACTTTGTAGAAAATCAAAGGACTTGAGAACTAAAAGCAGGAGGTTCGCTACTGCAGAGGAGAAGTCTGAGGAGCAGTGGGTTTAGGGGAGAATGAATGAACAAGAGTGGTTTAGGACAGATGTCATCTGAACGTAGGCTTGAAATTTTGAAAGAGGAAATTCCATGTCACTGGCTTATATTTGGTATTGAATTCTGATCAGCTTTCCCTTCTAATAATATTTCTCCTGACCTTAGCAGGGCACTTTGTATCAGAGACATAATCTCAGCTTCTCCCTCATCGCTTTTCCCTCATCACTCTTTAACACCACATTTTAACACTTACTCATGAGAGGTTGGCTGGGAAACCAAAACCAAACACCTTCTAACCATGGCTACATGCCAGTCCACAGCTATAACTTAGTGCATACATTGCTTCAGAACCTCTCCAATATTTATTTTGGAGAGTCATCCTGATATTTTCAAAATTAAGCGGTAAAGTATCTAGCATACCCTCTTCCACTTTCTTCTTGGAGCCAGAATTTTCAAAAGGAAGTCCCCAGTCAGAAAAGTGTTTTTGGCAGGGTAATTACATTTAACCTTGCTTATGCTGTTAAAGCACAGGCTGGTCAAGGGGGAGAGTCTACATCTTTATTCTTGAACAGCACTGCATGACAGGGAGAGAGGTGAGAATTCAGTGATGACAGCTCAAAATTATCTCAGTTCTCTTCTTATCAAAGAAATGGTGAGAAGCCACTTTGGATAACTGGAAAAGGCAAAGCCAGCACACTCAGTAAACAATAACAACACTAAAACGCTGAAATATTTTCCATTTACATTTGAATGGGGATGGTGAAAGAATTTTTGGTGATATGTTTTACATCTTTTTTTTTTTTTCTTGGTTCAATATAATGATCTGTTTCTTTTCACAAGATGTGGCAGGTTGCAGTTCTCACATAGCTATTTTCTAATACTTAGATTATAACAGTAGCTCAAGATTCCAGCCAGATGACTGCTACCTTGTGCTAAGCTCTGCACACACACCAGAAACAAAGTCCCAGCCCCAAAGAGCTTATTGCCAATGCCATTAACACAGAAGTTGCTTATTGGCATATTTTTATGTTGTAGGCTTCCATTACACTAAGAAGCAATAAACCTATGATCCCCATACTACTTACGGATTGGTTCATTACATTTCTTTTAAAAAGCAATATAAATGTCTAAACTCCTATAAATACATCAGCATTGCTGCTTATCTTGCTTGTTAAACTGGCAGTTTTGTAACCTCAAGACACTGCAGCTGTGTAATCTTTCACATCTATTTGGCACAAGAACCGTGTATTTTTTCTCTCCCCAATTTCTGTGTATGAAAAGGTGCTTTGATACACTGCTTGTAAACAAACTGTAACTGCTACTGATTGCAAATATACTGGCTTATCCAGAGGAATGCTGGTTTGTAAGGAAAGATAGGAATTTCTGTAGTCATCTGCTTTTCTAATCTTCAGTGAAAACTAGCCATTTAACAACAAAAACATTTGTGTTTTCAGCTATGAATCAAAATCTCTGTTATGTTGGAAGTCCATTGGCAAATCCTTGAGAAGGAGATACTTTAAAATATTCAAACAGAGTTTTCAAACAGTGATACATCTAAAGACAAAATACCTAATCCACCTTTCCTCTGATGCTGCTGCATTTGCTATGTCTCAGTAGAAAGAAGAGACTGGAGTTCTTAGGCTGAATGAAGACATCTACAGTTTCTGTTATTTTTTGCAGGAATATGCTTGGTTTTTGTGCTACACTTACACTTCAGAAGCACTATCAAACTTTCAACACCAGGAGGGTAACGTACCCAACTGAGACCAGAGTCCATCCCAGGAAATGTGAGCACCTGGGGACATCCACCAAAAATCCAGAAAGCTATCCCTGGGACGGCAGTACAAATTTCTAGTGACACCTCAAAATCTCAAGCAGCAGTAGTTCTCTGTACGAGCACAGCTTTCTGTCAAAGGTGTATGAATCTCATCAGGATGGATGTCAGCTAAAATGATTTTAAAGAACAGTGCTGTTGTCTGCAACCATTGACAATTAACCTCCTGGAAACTGAAGGCAGCCTGCCCAAAAAGTACTTGGTGCATACCCTTCCAGTGGCAGGGAGGCAAAGATTGAAGGAGACAATGAAGAAAAGGCCTTAATTTTGTAATGTTTTCCAGAGATAACACTGGTTCCCATTATCTGCCTTGTTTCATGCCTGACTTTTGCACTGAGACATTTTACTTGCATCATCACAGTTAATTCTATAGGCCACAGTATGCTTTGGCATCTTCATGGCTTTAGGAGCATAAGCAGTTCATTCCTTTACTGTTTTTCCTTTTAACAAGAAAAATCTCTCCTTCTCTACCAAGTCTGTACTTAATGTGTAATAAGCATTTCACTGTGCTGAACCTTGAAAGCTAACTCTTAAAACCCTAATTTGCATCTCCAAATCCATCAAGCAGCCTCTCCTTTAAACCTTACCTTAAAAAGAACTATGGACACTGGCCCCTTCAGTTCACTGCCTACCCTGCAGAGAGCTGACAGAAAGCTGTGCAATTTTGCATGTGCTTGTGCTGGAAGGAAAACTGCATAGTACTGATGGACAAAGCAGTTAGGAGGACACTGTGCTGGGGATGCTGTGTGGATGATCCCAGAGCTGGAGGCCAGCCTTGGTCCAGGCAGCATCTTTTCTGCTTTGCATAAGGAGGTGCACAGAGGGAGAGGGTAGAACTCTTGTCTTGCTTGGGTACGGACTTAGAATGCAGCAATGATGAGGACCTCAGCTCAGGAGTCCACCTGGACACTTGCATTTGTTATTACCTTTGGGGTTGATTCCTTTTTTCTCTTCTCAGTATGATATGTAGTTATTTTTCTTCTACTGAAATAACTTACCAGTGCTTCCTCTGAGCTGGATCCCTGTTCCTGGGAAGGCTAATCCATACATTGATGCCTCTTCACATAAAGTCGTTCTTTAAAATGGAAGGAGAGGAAGTTTACCATGACTAACTTGGATCTTGGAATAGCAGGTGGCAATTTAATTGGAAGATGTAAGCTGCTTACTACTAATTTGCATGATTATAAGATTTTGTAATTGCCCTGTAAAAGTTAATTTGGCATTGGGTTCAGTGAAACTCAACTATGTAAGCATGGTATTGATGTGTATATGAAATTTGCTCTTGCTGTTTGATATGTTCCCTGCTGAAAGACCAAAGGGGAGCTTTGAGGGGTTATTTTTAAATATATACATGCAAAGACAGAAAGGTGAATCTCATTGTAATGATCCCTGTGAGCCATAGATAAATGTGTGTTGTATCAAGGAGTTCACTGCAGCAGGAGTTGGTAATTTGTTCCTTCAAAATAATGAGGAAATATCTGGTCGGAACCAAACATCGATATCTAGCAATTTTAATGAAGATTACCTCATTGATTAACATTTAACCTGCATCTTAAAGAGAAAAAAAATGTTAAGATCTGAAATGTGCACTTAAAGGCTAAATATAGCTTGCACTGAGGAAAGTGAGATAAAAAATATAATTTTGTATTTAGGTCAACCATGCATTAGTGTTTGCTCTAATACAGCTAATTAGGAAGAAAAAAATAGCTTTTGTTTTTGGGCATGCAAGTGGAGTCTGGAGCAGAGCTTACCCCATTGTTACTTGACTCTTTGTGTGTATCTACCTGCCTCCTTCCTGCAAATCCTGTGGGCTGCAGTGCATGAAAGGCTCCTTCTGTGCAGCACAGCTCCCTGTGAGAGGTCTCAGGGCAAGGCTGCAGGAGTGCATAGCCATGCTGTGCTGCAGAGAGGGATTAGCTGGAGCCTGTAAGGCAGCGCGGGCAGCGGTGCACTACATGCCAGCCCCATGTCCAGCCCCATGGGGAGCTATGATCAGATCAGAAAGCCCAAGGGGAACAACAGCCCTTACAGAGCCCTTGAAACCATGAGAGCAGTGCCTGTTTTTTGATTCCTTCCCTTTCCCTGCCTGGACCTTAGCAGAGCAAGATGGTGTGCCAAGGCAAAAACTGTGTAATGAGGGCCATTCTAAAAAGCCTTATATCTGTCATTCTGTATCTGCAGAACCAACTACCCTTCTCCAAGGCAAGAAGGTATAGAAGCATGCACCTAGCTAATAGCACAGCACTGGAGTTGCTGAACTTACATAAAAGAATGTGTCTGTGTGCCTCAGAGGGCTGAACCCCAACCTCTCTGAACACACAGACCGACACATGTCATATTGCAGCAGGTTTTATTTGATTTCTGGATTCCTTGCTCCTTCCTCTTCCTTCTTTTCTCTTTTGTACTCCATCATACATGAAAGAAGGATGTTAAAGGGATAGTTGCAGGTGATATCTGTGCCTATGATACCTAAGTTAGCTCCACCAAATTTTTCACTCAGAGGGCACGGAGACCCTGGCATGGCCTGTCTAGACAAGAAAGCTGTGGATGCCCCATCCTTGTAAATGTTCAAGACTTCATTGGTTGTGGCCCTGGGCAGCCTGAGCTTGTGGGTGGCAGAGGCTTGTAACCCGATGATTCTTAAATGTCCGTTCCAACACATACCATTCTGTGATTCTTTGATTCCACCAAGCATGGAACAGATGTGTGGATCACTGTAAGCTGATCCATAGGGCATGAAGCGGACAACTAAAGGCATAGGGACTGGAACACTGTATATGCTTTCCAGTAATGAGAGAATGCCCTGCCAAAAGGGTGGAGGGTCAGGATGGCAGCCCTGGCAAGTGACCCTTACAACTGTGCTTCATATGTGTCAGGGGAAAAAAGCTGGAAGATTCAGAATGAATTGTTACAGTGGGTGAAAGCAAAGGGAAATGTATGACAAGGATTTAAATATTGCATTAAAGTCCTAACATAAATTCTTTTAAGATAAGAGCATTGGAAATCTTTTTCTAATGGGATGCTGAAAGATATGTAGATAAAGAAACAATTAGGAAGGAAATTGGAAATCTGGAGATCTGAACATATCTTTTACTAGAATGCTTTAAAGTCATTCAGGTGTTCACAACTATTTAAATTCTTCACTTGTTTTATGTGCCTCAAACAAAGCAATGAAGCAGCACTGCCATAAAGAGGCCAGCTCCGCTCCAGCTGAAATTCGTCTGACATAGACAAAACAAAACAAAACCCCCAGAAGCCCAGCAAAGCCATTTCATGTGCAATATTATATCTACCAAATGAGAGAAAATGTAGGCATGCATCAGAGTAAAGTACTCTTAAAAGCTCATTTAGATGGTATGCTTTTTACCTAAAGGGGAAACTACTGTATATGCAAAACTCAGATGAATATTTACAACATCCAGGAATAGGTATGGGGAGGGGGTGAAGCAGGAGGGAGAGGGGGAAACATGCTGCAAACGTAATCATCCTCCGAATGGTCCAAAAACAAATTGTTCTAGCTGCTGTTGCTGAGCAACAGTCCCACAATGGGATTCAGCCTGTGCAAATGTGCGGTGGGAGAGCCTGAGCTACCCAGGGTGAGGAATGGGAGCACAGGGAGAGCTGGTGAAGGGGCCTGGTGTGGCTGAGCTCCACTTCCCGTGGTTGTGACCCCCAGAAGTACATATTTTAGCCGTTCTTCTGACCTTTCCCTGCCTCCCCGCTCTCATAACAGGCTTAAAATAAATAGTGAAGCAAGACCGGTACCAGAGAGCAATGGGACTCCGGCTGTTGTTTTAGCAGGCCAGTTTGTATCTGGGACGTTTTCTGTGAAGTAGTGCATTAGCACTTCTTCTGAGGTGTTCAAAGGCTACAAAACTCTGGGGAGAGAGAGGGAAAAGCAAATAACAAGTCTAGCAGACAATTCATGGGATTTAAAAGCAATGCCCCTCTGTGACTTCAACTCTGAAGACCATGTGTTCTCATTAGGTGGTAACACAGTGAAAATCCACTGTCTGAAGGGACAATAATCCACTATATTTTGAAATAGAAATTCTAGAATGCTTAATCATCTGACACAGTGTGATGTCAGTTTTCATTCACTTCCTTCAGCGGGTTAGTCTTTAAACAATTTGGAGACACATAAAGGAAAAGGAAACCACAAAAATGCATGTTCAAATAATGCTAATTGACTGCTCTGAAGTAAAAATAATAATATGAGAAAGGAAAAGAAAACAACAAAGAAAGTGATTTGTGGCTGATGGGACAGCTTGACAGAACTCACTGTGCTGTGGTGTAGGAAATGAACAGTGCTTTGGAATAGAGATATTTCAAGTGTGTGGATGGCCAACCTGGTAATTTGGAACCTGGTTGATTTTGCTGTGATTGTTCATAATGCACTGCAAAGCTGACAGCCCTCTGGGTGGAGGAGTAAATCTGGGCTTGCCCTGAATTTCATAATCAATACATTGTATAACGCTCTTTATTTTAGCTATTTTTCTTAAAAAGAAAGTGCAAGTTCTTTTTTTTTTTTTTTTTCCTATGTAGTTTTGCCACTTTGCAGTGCAAAACAATCTGTACTTAGGCCTCATTTTCTATCTCTAAAATGATTCTTTCACATGACACTCTAATTGAAAATAGGAGCTTTTAGATGGAAGTATAAACATTGAACCTTTACAGAAAGTGGCTTACAAAGAAGGAAGGAAGTATAGCAGTAATTTTAATGCTTCAGCTCCAAAATGTCTTAAGAAAGCTGGAAACTCACCCGGATGTCTTCATCCCAAAATGCAGGCCATTATGACCATCTGTGGGGACAAGCATCAAAATCAGCACAGCTGGATCTCACCCCAGTATTGGACCAAAACTGAGCACTGAGGATGAGCAATCTTAATTGTCATCTGGGGAGAAGGGAAAAATCAAAAGCCAGAGGCAGTGACCACTGTGATTCCACTTCCCTGGTTCAAGAGGAAAACTTCCTTTTAGCACCACTGGAGAATAAAGTTTTCTTGTTTGTTAGGCTGAACACCAAGCTGCTGCTTTTGGGGTAGCAGCTTAATAGAGTTCCTCGCACATACAACAGGCCAGGCAGCAAATTACAGAAGAACACAGAGGAAACTCTCACAATATATTTCCCCCCTATTATTTCTCAACCTATTTTGAAATTAGGAAATCATATGGAAACAGCAGGAGGATTCCTAGCCTTGTGCTATTTCCTTCCCCTGTGATCGTGAAGTTTTATTGCTGCATGAGCCCTGCTGCCTACCATTTCAGAGGAGCTCAGCAAGAGGTAAGGTTTTTCTAAGTGTGGGTGGTCATGTCCATGTATTCAGCAGAAGCAATAGGGCTATTCAGATTGAAAAAAAAGGCAGTTCAAGATGAAGTATGGAAGAATAATTTTCAAAGAGAAAATAATGAAGAACTAACAAAACCACCCAGGGAATTCATTCTTTTAGGTTTTTTTTTTTCCCTTCGGTAATTGCCGTTGAAGAGGCTGGCACTGAAATGACATCATTAAGTCAAGTTATCTCACTCGTACACTTGTGGGGAAAATTGGATGAAATGAAGGGAAATTTCCCCAGGACTCAGCCTGTTGTATTGGAAAGCTCTTCTGCTGCTGAAAAACAGTCTTACATACAAAAAGACATCCTGCATGGAGATACAGGCTAACACAGAGCCTATTATATACATTTATTTTTTTTTATGTATTTCTTTTTTCAAAAGTTGAGGGGATAGATTTGAAGGTTTTGATGTTTTATTATAATTTGTATGTATAGATATTCACTTTCATATCCACCATTATCAGTGCATTAACATTACCTGTGTATATCATGTTGTTCGTTTTTTAGAAGGTGCGTACAAATGAGTTTCCTGGAAGGCACTTTCATCAAAACAACTACTTTGCTTTTAAGTAAATGTCATATACTATTTCTGGGAAGAAAAAAAAAAAAAAAAAGCTGATCACTGAATGTTTGTAATGTACTGCTTATGAATGAGCAATAAAGGAAAACTGGCACAGTGGGTGAAGAAGAAGGAAGATCTTTCATGAACTGAGATTGGGGAAAGATTTTTTTCCAGCAAATTGGTGGTTAAAAGTGATTTGTTCCATTCAGTTCAGCAGATAACTCTTAGTCTTTCCTGAAGGTATATCACAGTAAGGCATAACGCCAGAACCATGTACTTTTTTCCTTATAGTATCTAAATTCCCCACAAGCAGTTCAGAGATCCATGCTATAGCATTAGGAATGGCGTTAGCGTGCTATCTCCATTCTGCACCCGTACATAACCTCTCTGAAAAGGAAAGGCATACCTCCAAATATGCCACTTGACTACTTTTTTCCTGAGGCTTGTTAACAAAAAACTCAGCTAGCAAAAATAGAGAATGTTTCTATTTTTCAGTTATTTATGCATTTATTTCCTTGTTAACTGCAGGTTAACTACTGCAAACAAAGCTCAAGTTTAAAGAACACAACTATTGCCTAGTCTAAATAATGGCATAAGATATCATAGTTTTCAGAACAGAGGAAATATGATCAAGAAAAAGCCCAGAGCTTCCAGTTTCATCAGGGAATGTGATTAATTTTGGAAAGACTGATCTGGGAAATAATGGCATGGAATACAAGTTGTGTTTTTTTAACAGAACGTCTTTATTTTGAGAGTTATACTAGTAACTTCATAACCAAGGGCAAATTTGTCTCTCCTGAGCATCTGGATGCCTCAAGCTTTTATTTCAGTTTTGGTCTTCACTTCCTTCCCTCATGCTGCTTTCCAGCCTGCTGTGGGAGACAAGTGGTGTTGCAGTGTTCTTGAAAGCAGAAAGAATCTACTCTTCTGATTTGAATTTACAAAGCAAAATGGTCTCTTTTTCAAGCTCTGCTCTGTGCTTTGTGTACCTTCACATGGTTAGAGCTGGATTAATTTATTTTCACACTTTCCCTTATCTCTTCTCTCTTTGGGGTTGTCACATCTCTTACTCAGACAGGCATGGGAAGGGAGAGCTCATCATTGCATTTAGATTGTATTAGAGGAAATATCTAGTCAAATCTACAGCTCTGCATCATAGAGATCTTCGTGATTGATGAAATCCTCATTGCTGTGCCTCCATGGCCAGGTAGGGAGGCAGCTCTAAAGCTAGAGCTATGATTTGTCCTGTTACTCAGAGTAATTGGCTGCAAACAGAGGCACTTAAATTGTTCCTGTTCGTAAGTGAAATATCTCACACAGACAGCTGCCCCAACTCTGAGCTTTCCAGAAAAGGATATTGTCACTCTTTACTAGCACACTGCAATTTAGCTGTTCCTTTAAATAAGTTTTTATGTTGAGATTTCCCCCTTTCTGCTTTAAGCTGAATTTTCCCAGCTCCTGGACATGGGGGACATGTCAAACCAGGAGAGGCCAAAGTCAGAGCAGCCTGCTCTCTTTGTGATTTTTTTTTTTACTTTCTGGGAGAAAATGTCACCGTGCAGCATTTCTGGAGGTACGGCACGGATTACAGGGCAGCCTGTGCCCTGGCTTCAGCATTGCAGAAGCTCTTGTAAGGCACAGGCACCTGGCTGCCCTTCCCCTCTCTGGGCCCGTTACCCAGGCACAGCAGAGGAGTGAGTGTACACACGCGGGATGCATACAAACTGCTTATTGTCTTTCTGTCAGAAGCATCACCAAATAGTCTCGATTTCCACAAACAAAAGCAGATATGGATTGCAGAGCTGGCAAGAAAAACAAACAGCAACCCTGCTTTAAGTGAAAACACGGCCAAATTCCATGAGTAACACACAGAAATCATGTCAGGTAGATACCAAGTGTGAGAAACTTAACAGTTTTAATAGAGGTTTTGTTACCTCTGCCTGTATATGAGAACATTTAAGCAAAAATCCTTTCCCCCTTCTCCTTGTTCCAAGAACCTCATTTTAATGGCTCTTTGTATTCTGACAGCCTAATGCAAGAATCTAAATATCACCGAGCAGGTTGGGGTTTGTGTGACTCTTAATGAGACAGCATCTCATAAAGGATTGAGCTCAGATACATTTAAGGGGCCTCACAGATAGTGTTTTGCAATACACTGCAGATTCTGCAGCACAGCAAAAGAAGCACAGAATCAGTAAGACGCCTGAAGAAATGCAGAATACAGACTCTTCGTCCCCAAGACATTTCATGCTCTGCAGATTGCAGACTCTTGTACTGGACTTATGCAGTCATTTATTTTTTTGTCTGCCAAGCATGGGTGACATCATTTGACAAGCAGTGTGCTTACTTATCGGTTTTCACAAAGTAATGCTTTTGCACATTTTTCTTCATTATAAGCTCTGAACAAGTGAGATGCAATGTTCCACTTAAATAGCTTTGGCATGCAAACAGCAGCATCACAAAAACAGGTTGTAGGAGAAAACACAATAAGAAATAGCAGTACTGCAGAAGCAGGGCAAAATATATTTCCTTAAGTGATATTTATCCTTTTCAAATAGTTCACTTTTTGCTGTGACAGGAATGAAATATATTCCACAGTATAAAATTGTTTCCTGGGAATGAAAAAGTGATTGACACCTAAGTTTGAATTACTGTGAATATGTGGAAAAAATGGAATTTTACACATCGACAAAGCCCATAAGAGATTGGAAAAGCATGTTTATATTGGGAGAATTTTAGTTCAGAACAACCTTATTTTTAAAATCAAAATGGTCTTCAGCAGGCTCTAGTCATGAATGAAGTACCATTCAGCAAGAAGGAAGTGACTTAACAGCTCAGTTACTGATGATGCTGCGTCAATAGTTTGTGGATTTAAAGTCATAGTTTGCGTCATCACTGGAAGCAAGAAATCAAGCATTACAGAGAAGTGAGACACTTCTGAGAAAACCTGCACTGGAACCAATGTATTTCTGATCAAGATGAGATTCCTTCAAGTGAGATGATGGGCCAGGCACCAAAGCCCTTCCTTGACTAAAACTCATCATCTAGTCATGCCAGCACTCCTCCAGTACATTAGAAATTCCACTGATAAAAGGAGTTCGGCCTCACCTGGCCCCTTCAGTCCTGGCATTATGAGAAGACACATGTGTATCCTCCCAGTGCTGAGTGCTCACCATCTTTGAGAACATTTCCTAAACTGAGTTTCTGCATCCTCACACGCCAAGCTGGTGAGCCCTTGCCATCCTTCATGGGGCTGCTCCACCACGTGAAGGTGCTACAACCTGAGCAAAAACACATCCTTCAAGTGGGAAAGACTCCAGATCTGTACTCTCACCCATGCATTTAACTAGCACCTCTGCAGTAGAAGCAGCGTGTGGGTAAGTAGAATAAAATAACTGAATAGAGGAGAGTGCCACCTCTAGTTTTTTCAAATATAAATTGAAACTCATTGTATAAAGAATGAAACTGCTTTCTAATAGAACTATCCAAAGGACAAACAGGAGTTCATATTGACAGCACTGTTCAGCCACAAGATCAGCCTTTCATATTCACAGCACTTGGGCTACATATTATATTCCTATTGCCTGTATTGCCTGTACTCTACCAAATTATTTCATTCTGCCTCTCTTCAGAAAAAAAAAGAAAAAAGAAAAGAAAAGAAAAGAAAAAAAAAAAAAGGAAATAAGCCTTCATAGTCTCGAGAAAAAAAAAACATTTTCTCTCCTTGTCTCTCCTTGGACTTTTACTGGACCATTCCTAATAAACCTTTTTACACAATTACTTTACCTTCCAACCATTACAGTACTGTACAGTTTTCAAGAATAAAGTGACCATTAGGAGGCATTAGCCAAGAATTGAGAACCTTAATTACATCTTCAAGTAAGCAATAAATGAAAGCAGCTGAGTTTCCAGAGGGTCAGCACCTTTGCAGTCATTTTCAATACACCTTTGCTACCCTTGCCTACTGTTGTACCAGATGAAGCAGAGTGCTAAATGTAGTGCACTTAGTAGCACTAGTAGACCTTGTTTTGTTTTCTTCTTTAAAGAACAAAATTGATCTGCCCACAGCCTCACTCACCCTATGAAGAAGCATTCAGATTGTAGACTTGTTACTGTAAAATATCTTCTGCATGTGCCGTAAAACCTGGATGCCCATCTGGCCTCCAAATGGTCCATGCCCAATTGAGAAACAATGGGGATCTGTTGTTTCTTAGATAAAAGAGTATCAAAGACATTCTGACTTGTAGAGATAGGTCTGGTTTCTTTTACATTTAAGTGTATGCTGTTTTCTGACTCAGTAGGAGACTAGCTGGATGCTTTTTTCAGGTTGAGCAACATCATTCTTCTTTCAGTTTGACTTGACTTGATTTGTTGTACCACTATCTGTTATGTGTCAGTTTTGAAGAGGAAGACAGTTTGCCAGAGAACAGGCATAGCTCTGCTCCCCACAGATCCTCCACAGCCAGGGGGATGTTCAGAACCCTTCAGGATAAAGTACTCTTGGCTGCCCTATTACCTATATATATAATATATATATAATATAAATAATGCATATAGTGGTTGCTTTCTTACCTATCCATTGTAGCACTGGTAAGTCACATTATTTTTACAGGTATCTATATTCATATACAACGTATGGGTGGTATTTTTTGCTTCTTCTCCACATAACTAGGGTCTATCACTATTACAGCAAGTCTTTGGGGAATATTATAGAATTAGAAGCTCCTGAGAAGCGACAGTTAAGTACCTATCATCAGGAATAAATGAATCAGACCAATTTTCTTTCATTTTTACTTTCAGCTAGATGATCTTGTAGGACAAAGCTCTTTAATTGGATGTCTCAGCACTGAGAAAAACAGAAATTTTGTCTCTCTGCATAAAGAGAATATAACACAGGGAAGATGGTAGAGTGCAGTAATACTGTCCATTACATAGATAAATCTTTCGAGCTCAGACTGATTCTCTGCATCAGCCAGGGGTTTTAACACAAATGAAAGCATATTAGCCTCGGAGGCGATCCAGTCAGGAGTACATGTTCCCTAATTAGCACTTTGATGTAGTTTTGTCCGGGTAACATATGTAGCTTTAATCATAGCAAGCCATTGTCTATGATGGTCAGTAAATCTCCAGTCTACTTTTCATCTTAGAGACTGATATCACAAAGAAAAATGCCTAGAAACACTTTCTTTTTATACCTGCTTACTAGCAGGTGCATTATGGGAGGCTCACCTTGATCCCTAAGATGCTAAAATTACTTGGAACAAGGACCCAATAATAATGTAAAATCTTTTCCCAAATGTATTCTCTGATCTTTTCTGGCTTACCAGTAAGTTTCTGGCCAATAAATAAATAAATAAGTAAAATAAAAGTTAGATTTTATTTTGAGAGAATGTTAGCAGAACTGGTCCCAGCTTCTTCTGAATGTCTGCTAGAAGAAAAAAATATTATAAATTCATCATACATTACTCATATATACCCACTAGAGAATTTGCTGTTTCTGACCTTATCTGTCATAGGGAAATCCAGATAAGCCAAATTATTCAATTTATTTTAGTATTATAAATAGCCAAATGCAGTTTTTCATTCCATGGCTCATGATACATTCAGACTGACTCACAAGACGCTGGAAAGGAACAAGGTGAGCCTGTTCCCGGGCTTCACCAGAGAGCAGGACCCCCAGCTGCTCCCATCACATGGTGTAGGGCCCTGCCAGATTTCAAATTCGCAGAAAGGCTTGATTTCATTAGGCTTGTTGCATTGACCAGCACAGACATTAGAACTGCAGGACAAATCTGTTGGCTTGAATGGGAATTATCAGGGCTCGGGAAAGCAACACTGGTTGTGGAGTGGCTGCTAAGGGCTCTGATGCAAAGAAGAAATGTGGGTGATAGTGCAAGGCAGAATATTGTTAGTACAAAGCTGTTCAGACAGAAACATGGTCAATGGTTTGCTTTTCACAGTTCAGTTAACATTTGTTTCTAGGCTGAGAGGAAAACACTATGGAAATTTCCAATCCATTCAGACACTGTGGGCTTAGGAAATTGTTAGGACCAAAAATCACAAAACCTGTGTAAACACGGTCTTTTTCAATAGAAGCAGACAGTGAAAGAGTGTGCAGGCATTTATCCTCCGGCATGCACTGCACTAGGATATCATATCAAATGGCATAAGATTAAAGGAGCAGCAGATTTAGTGGAAGTTGGCAGCAGACTTCCAGAGTCCCTGAGTGTCAGAGGTGGCCAAGAGGTCCTGTTCAGAGGGAGCAATTACCCAGAGAGGATGGGAGAGTAGAGAAATGCCATGAGTGGGCAGTGGGAGCAAAAGGGGCAGGCTGGGCCTGGGCTGGGAGCTGAGGGACATGTGGGGGGGGAAGAGCTCAGGAGGGGAGAGCTGCCAGCAGCCCAGAGAGGCAGGAGCAAGACAACTTAATGGCTGTGACAAATGAGCAGTGAGTGTAGATCACACGGAGAGAAAAAGAAAGAGGAGTGCTGGGGGCAGCCGGGGCAGCCAGCTCCTGAGGCGGCTGAAAGCAGCCACCCCGGCCCACGTACAGCAGAGCAGCCAGCACAAGGGAACGAGTGAGCTAATTAGTGGCTGCTGGAAAGAAAACTAGAGCAGCAGAAAAGCCGTGCTTCACGTGGGACCTGATGGAGTGTTCACAGCGATCCTTGCTCAGCCCTGCGGCCTTCCAGCCAGCCACATGGTGCATGAGAGGACAGCAGGATGGCAGTCACGCCAGTGCGTGGCCCCTTGGGGCTACCACTGTACCCCATATGTCAGTCCTGCTTTCTCCATACACCTCAAACTACTTCTTAAAATTATTTATGCTCCTTGTCCCAGTCACTGCCCTTGTTTTGCCATGTGATTCATTCCCTGTGCAAAGAAATTCCTGCCGGCCCCACTGACGCCTGCCCTTTGCTGATGTGTGTGCCTCCTTGCCCTCATGGTCATCGCTGGCTCCAGAAGCCTGGTATCGCTTCCCCTCACTTTTCCCCATAGGACCACGTGTACCACAGCAAGGCCTCCTTTTAATCTTCTATCCTCAGTAATACAAACCTGGATTTCATCTCCAGTCCCTGGATAATCAAGATATTTCAACAGCTGTCAGTTTCTGGCAGAGGCCTATTCTACCATTTTTTTTTAACATGTTTTTCATAGTCGGTTGGAAATATGCAATATTTTGTCACAAAACCAGCCTCATTTGCAGGAATTGAAAGATTTTTTCCCGTCTTACAGTTATCTTTCTCTATCTTACAGTTTAGAGGGTGTTTTTCTTTTGGTGTTCTTTTTTTTTTTCTCCCCACTTTCTTGCTACTATTCAGCACTTTTGCTGATGATGTTGGAGTTTTATCCACCACTAACTCCATACACTGCACTTCCTTAATGTCTCATAATATGTGACTATTGAGTGGTTATTCTCTGTTCTTGTTTTTCATTCCCAGACTCATTACCTCGCATACTTTCAAACTTGTAAGCTATTTATCTGTCTCCAGTTCCTAGACTGTATATTCTGAATTTTGCTGTGTTCCTTCTTTGTTTTCACTTGATTTTACATTGTCAGCAAATGTAATCCACTTACTGCATCTTCTTTCTTCCAGGTCACTGGTATATAAAGTGAATAAAATTGATCCACATGATAATCCTTAGGACTCTCTTTTAGTCACATCCTTATGTGTTAAACTGTTAACATTCACAGTTATCTCTTAAAAAATACTTAAGCCAGTTTGTAACTTGTTAAAATTGGAAATCCTGAGAAGGCTGAAGACTACAAATATAGAAATGGAACAGGAAGATGGGACAGCATCTAGTAGCCATCAGACTTTCGGACTGGACAGGAGTTGAACAGCACTCTCCAGCCCTTCAGTGCCTCCAGGTGCATCTCCAGCCAGGGGCAAGCTGCCTGTGGGCAGTAGAGGCTGATGTGGGTCCTGCTCTGGGCTTGCATCTCCTTGGTGAGTCTCACTCCAAAGGGCCCCATGGGAGATTCCCTCCCTTCTAATGTTCTCAATAATGTTTTGAAGTTCCTGGAGGCTTAAAGCTGTCTTCTCATCCCCATCTCTGAGATGTGAGAGAGAAGTCTTTGTAGTTTCTAACAGAAAGCTGTCAATGGCAGGTGTCAAAAGGGGATTTATTTTGCATCCCTGTAGTCAGACATTTAACACAAAGAAACCAATCTTTTTCGATGTAAAAATCTAGTTTAAACAGAAAGTATGGCTTCCTGTTATCAGATATTTTTATTGTCTACCCTAAAAAAAAAAAAAATCCCATCAGTGGATTGTTAAGCAAAAGCCCGCTTTTGTGAATTCATGCTGACTTTTTATAATTAAACTATAATTTCCCCCCATTCCTGACCCTGACAAGTACTTAAATTTCTTCCTACTGCTGCAGTTAGACGTGCAGTACAGGTCTCTTTCTTTAGAGGATTTTCAGTCACCTTTTAGAGGTGAAAGGCAATCTATCATTTAGTGCACTGGGCTGGGAATCCGAATCCTGACTCTAAACCATGGCTCAGAGGTTTCCTGCGTGATTTTAGGGAACGGATCTAACCTGCCATATGTCCTCAGACTTTCAGAGCAGAGATAATAATTTCCTGTCCTTCAGAAATCAAATACAGATAACCTGAGGCATTGAGATGTATTTAAAACAAACAAACAAACAAACAAAGATTGTCATGGTGATACAGAGTTTCTTAAAGTTATCTTGACTGAAAACATAACTATTTAAAGATGGTACAAACCACCACAGGCACTGGACATCTATAGGAACAGTTTTGAAGAACTGGGCCCTCCCAAGTTTGAAACATCAGACTGGCTTTAGCTGGTGGTCCAGCCTCTTTAGACAGAGCTGGCTTATTAACAAATATTGCTGCAGCTCCGCTGTAAGTGAAGTTGTCTATGCAGAGACATGTCTCCACAGCTGCATAGTCTGAGCTGCTGGCAGGCACCGTGCTCCATTGGGATCCATTGGATCCCACGTCACCTTGTCATTGGCCACTGCTCACTCCCTGCTGGCCTCCCAAAGAGAATGGTGCAAAAACCTTTCACTTTAAAGCTGAGGACAGATCTCCATGGCTGCTTTTTTCAGGAGGATGCACAATACTGTGGCAACAGAAAGGCTCTGAATTGAGAAAAAAATGAAGTAGGGGGGAAAAAATAGAGGGGAAAAAACAGACTTTATGTCTGCTGTTGTATCACATTCACTCACCCAGTCACACACAACAGCTAATATTTCCCTGGCAGGACACCCTGTCTCCAACTTCTTACTGAAAAAATAATATTCCTTTACTAGCAGTTCAGAACATTATTAAGTCTATTTTGCAGATTGCCTGGCTGAATAGAAGAAAAATAGTGACTTTCTCAAGATACCTGAAGGAACTTTGTGTTGAGAACCCTGTATTTGTCTCTCTTGTTCAACAAAAAAATTTAGTATTTACAAATAAGTGTGATTTTGTCAGGCATGAGTGCAAGAGACCATACCTTCCACATGAGTGCTGGCTAGCACAGTATGTATTTCTGATCATGTAATGAGGGAGCAGCTGCAGCATTCTCATGCTCATCCCACATCTCAGATGCTTTTAACCCTGAGTACACGGCACAGTATGCAAGAAGTTTCCTTCGCTTTGTTCCATTTTGATTTTAATACCAAGTTGCAACCTGCAAATCTGCTCCAGAGAGACCAGGGCTTTTGCTAAAACATGCAAAGGTCATTCGTCAAACAAATGGGTTAGGAAATGGTTTGAGAGCTTAAGAACACAGAATTAGTCTGGCTACCAAGACAGACATTTTGAATGAGAACAATTTACTATGGAGGGTTGTGCCTTGAGGAGGGGGATAATGATAAGTGTTAGGATCAATTTTGTTCACTTTCTGTACCAACGAAGAAATAAAGAGGCAGTAAGTGGATTCATCTGCTGTTCAATTGTGAAGTGGCAGTCAGGACAAAAGAGGAGGGCAGGGAAGTTCAGACTGAAATGATGAGGAGCTGGAGGAAGAAAGGCAACTTAAAAAATTCCAACTAATGTAAGCTATTTAGCTGGAAACAAAAATAAATGCAAAAGAGAGATATGATATGCACTCAAAAGTCTTAAATGATTAAATGGATGCATACAGTACACTTGCATACACAGGTGCTGCCGTTATGAATGCACATTATAAATCTGCAGGGCACTAAAGTGATTACTCTTTCCCCCATGTCTCTGAATGCCATATTTTTCCAGCATGCTGGATCCCATCTGGCCTCAAAGTTCTGTCATTCTTCAGACATTTCAATTTCTTGATTACCTGTCAGGTTATGACCCTCAATTGTTTTTCTTTTTAATATCTCCTCCTCCCCATTTGGGAGATGTCCGTGTGTTTCTGACATCTGCCACCCATCCCCGTCTGGAAGCCCCGTGACAAAGCACTAATTAAAGTGTTTATTCCAAGTGTGCCCTCACCTCCTTTCAAGAAAAGACATAGAATTTCTCTCAGAGCACCCATACCAGTTTTACTTCTTATATTTGTGCTCTTCAAGAGTTTACCACAACTGTCTCCAGTTTTTCAATGGGAAAGAATGGCCTTTAAATCCAGAGAGAGTTGCTTTCATAGTCACAGCTGAAGGTGTTATGCAGAAACTACTTTCATATTATTTAAATGGATATATTTATTTTCAGTTCTGCCAGAACCAGTTCCACCAGGACCACATATCACAATGTGATTTTTCTATGAAATTCTGAATACCTTCAGTCTCTGTTCATTCTAGATAGAAAGCAGAGCTGATTATTTTAAGAAGTAAACATTCTGATCTTACTGGAAGATTTGAATAGCAAATTTTAAATGTGGATCCTGATTTCCATCTTCTTTCCCACATTCTTCTCATTTTAGGGACTTCATTGTCTGAGAAGCACAGGAGGAAAACCTTTAATAGATGAGAAAATTTGATCTAGTCCTTCACCCCTTTTCATGACAAAAGTCTGTTTAGACCCTAGGGCTTAATTAGCATTGTCCATACTCGCTTTCTGTTGTTTTCTTTGACCACGACCAACCTAAGTATCTGGTTCTTTCTGTAGAGTCCAAAGCTGAAGCTGGACTTCCTCTGCTGCTGGGGCAAAGCGAGGAACCTTTCAGCAGAACTCAAGCCAGATGGTGAGAGAGCAAGGGCTTTTGAAAGATGGTCAGTAGAAAGGGCAAAGGGAAGGCATCAGAACAGTTGTGTTTAGCAGCCAGGTCCTCCATTTCATAATGACATGATCTTTCCTCTTACCAAAATAATAGTTCTTCCTCCTTTTCTTTTTTCCCCTCTTGTTTAGCTGCGTCTTAATTTAATCAGTTTTAACAGATGGCATCAGTGGCTCAATATTTTACATAGAGCCTGGTTTTTCCAGTGTGTATTCAGTATGTGACAGGGAGATCACCTCTTTTTAGGATCTAGATGGGCAATGCTTAACAGTGTAACTCATAAGAGGTTAAGGACGATCTAAGTGCCAGACTGTTTATGATGGCTAGAGTCGAAGAAGAGGCTTTGAACACTGGTAAAACCTGTCTCTGAGGGAACTTTATTGGCACAAATGCAGGCAAATAAAGCATTTTGGGAATCGCAGTTTTGGACTTAGATGCCCAAGTTCCACTTCAGATACTTAAGTAATTTAGGAGGATTTGGGATTAATCTTTGTCTTATTTGTACAGCTGAAGAGCTAGTGTTGCCTAATACTATGAAGATTAGCATATATAAATACATGAGTAATAACACTCACATCTGTCACTGTACTCATTCCCACCTCTTCCACTGCAGTGATATTTTTCTCGATTCTTATCCTTCACTTATGTCATTACTACATGAAATCATATCTTATACTAAAAGCATTTGAATCTGTACATAACCAAAGGCTTTAAAGAAGCAGATGAAAGTAAGAGAGAGATGTCAACTTTTTCAGAGATTAAAGAATTTACTTCATTTGTAAAAGACTGTGGTGCTTATGGAGGTAACATCTGTATTAAAGTATTAACATTACAAGCTAGAGCAGGTAACGGTGCCCTGGAAGTGAACTTGGATTATAGTACAGTCATACCTGAGTTAGAGTTAGCTTTGGGCAAAATTATGCCCTCAGAAGTTTACAGGTTCCTCTCAAAAGGCTTATCCATACAATCACAGAACCACAGAATGACCCGGGTTGGAAGGGACCTCAATGATCATGTAGTTCCAACCCCCCTGCCTAGAAGGTTAAATCCACACATTAAAACAATAGTGCAGTTTAAATTGTTCAAGAAATTGAGGGCTTTGGAAAAGATACATCCCTTTACATCACTCAACCTACGTATTATTTCATAGGCAGCATTATAAGAAAACGGGACTGATAAGCAGTTGCTTGATGAGCAGTAGGCTTCAGACTGCATGCTTTAAGTGGGGATAATTTGGAAATAGTGATATTTCTTTGGCTGAGGCCTATAATAATGAAGTGTAAAGGACACTGCTTTAGTTATCTCATTATCTTACAACCCCAAGCAACCTTCTGACATATAATATTGATTAAAGCAAGAGAAAGGTACGTATTTCTGCATAATTTATGCAAACGCAAACCAATAATTAGAACAGCTAATTAGCTATTGGTATCTGATTTTATAATAAGCTGGGAACTAAGATAAGAGAAACAATATATACAAGTCTTGTTTGGTAATAGGGAGTTTGGTTTCTTTAGCTTAGCAGTGATCATTAATTTTGCTGTGTTTTGATTTAGTGTTTGTGTTAATATATTCCAGTATGTCTAAGGATATGAAAGTAACACCTGGTGTGCTCTGTGCAAATGTTTCTCTACTTCAGGAGAAAAGCCAAAGGGGACATGCAGCTAAACCTAGAGCATCATTATAAACAGTCTGGTGGGGATAAATGTCCATACTTTCTAAGGCTAAAAAAAACAATGAAGGAAAATACGTGATTTTGTTTCTATATTTGTATATATGTAAATAGAGTGCAAGGGGTTTGCAGAAGGATCATTAATGCTGAAAAGTTTGTTTGGTGTCTGTTTGAACAATACATGGGGTTCCTTGGGCAGGTTTTTGTTTACAGCTATATTCAGTCTATGTTTGCAATTTGTTATTGGAAGCTGTAAGCCTAATTAAAAGAAAAACCCTCTGTGCTCAGAGTTTTAATTTTGCTGATATTCCAAGACTGTCAAAGATAGATATTCCACCTAGATTTGAGTACAGCCATACTGAGCTTTTCTAAACTAGAACAAAAATAAAGACACTGCACTGCCTTTTATTTCCTCAGCTTCAAAACTGCCTCTGTGAACAATGCTCATCTCCTTATGCAGAACTGAGATCTGTTAACTCACATCATTAGTTTATTACAGTACCGAGAAAAAAGGCTCTGAGAATATCAGGCTGGGCCACTGACCTTGAGACAAAAAAGCAGAACATTGTTCTCACCAAGCCAGGCTGCTCAGTTTCTGGGGAAGTGTGGTATAAATTCAGTCAACTTTGGCAAAGACGGAAGTATCTACTTTTTAATTTCAGTACATAAATACATCAATGTCCTTTGAAGATAGCTTTTATTCTATTATGCCTTTTTAGGAAAGGTCGGTAGCTGAATCAGTCCCTTTATCAGATGGCATTTCCCGCTGGTACAATACCTTCAGATGAAAACAAAATTAATCTAGTTCTATCGTTCACTTTATTAAATTCTTCTTTAAAATGGGAAGCTGGAGTCTACCTTTATGTGACAGAGAACTAGAAAGATTTGTGCTGGCCTTCTATATCTCTTGTACTTAATAGGTAAAAGCATCTTCATCTCTATGTCTACCCACACCTTGCACACTGCTTCCCATTCTTCTCTCCTTATGTACAATACTATGCATCCTTGTGTGCACTTTAATATTATTAGCACATGGAAAACAGAACTTTTGACATTCAGTGTATCTATATGTGTGCATCTCCAGATCAATAACATGGATGGATCTTCAGTAGGGAATTTCTAGGTGATTATATGAATGCAGCGGTCAGTGGATCTGATGGGTTCTCTACATCAGCTAATTTACACACCAACAAATTATTTTTTGTTGATGCACTGGAAGAAAATGAAAACCTCAGTCTCTAACAAGTTTTCCTGCAAGGCAGTATGAGAAAACAACTACTTGTACTATAAACCCATGAAACCTCAAATATCAGCTATGGGCTCTTCAGACGTGGGATTCTGACTCATGACCACACCTGTATAAAAGGTGAAAATCTACTGACCTTTAGCAGTAACAACTTCTGCTTCTTGACTATTAGCTCTTCAAGACAGATTCAAGGATGGTCCTGTCTCAGAACTTGGCCCCATCTTATGAGTTGGTCCATAAACCAGGCTGTCAATATGAAAGGGACCCTTTACCCATAAATAGCATATATGCTTAAATTCACAGAGCAGCGCTAGTCAAAGAAAGAAAGAATGTGAAAATGGCTACAAAAATTAAGATTAAATATCTAAGCCAGTAAGCATGTCAACAAAAACAGCCAGTGGCTGATGGATGCTAGGTGTGAAAATGTTAGTCTAAAGGTAGATTGTAGAGATACTTTCCTTGTACTGTTTTCTGTTTCTCAGCAATCTGCAGGTCAGAGCACTCCTGCAGCACAGTTCTTCCTTTTTGATGGGCCTTGATGCTGCCTACCATGTATTTTCCTTATTTAAGCCCAGAAGTATCTGCTACACACAACATACTACAACTCTGTGCTCCATGACTTTAACTATGCATTACAAAGAAATGGCTGATATCTTTGTGCTTATGCAGGATTGAGTCCCTTCACACATACATACACTGTAAACCACACTCTTAATCTTCTGCAGATGTGAGAAGTGCAAAGAGCCCTGTTCAATCTTAAAACACCCTGGCTAATGGATGGAGCTGGTGAAGAATTCACAGCCAGTGTTGTTCCTGCAGAAGGCTTTTAAGAAACAAATCCTCCAAGGGTCGAAAGAAAGCAACCTTATGGGGATAACCTGATGATTGCCAGGCAGTTTACGATTGCAAATAGATAACTGGGCTTCAAAATCACATGATACAAGAGCAAAAATGTCTCTTCATGCCTCTCTTTTCCTGTATCTATCAGCTAAGCAAGACTTCATAAAGTTCATAGTAGAGGGAAATACAAAAGTTTGCTCAATGGACTGGTGTTTGAGTTCAAGTTGCCTCACTGGAAGCACATAGGGGGGCAATAAGAGAGAGACAGCTGCTCCAGCAGTCACCTAACGTCATCCTGCACCACAGGAATGTGCCTGGGGAGAACGCCATTAACTATGGAGGCAAATCATTTCCCCAAATGCTTTCTTAGCCTGCACAGCCTCTGTGAATTCTGGGACAGGAAATGCCACATAACCCCTGAGGAAATGCAGCAATGGCATTTGGAAAGGTTGTGGTTGATTTCCACAGCCACAACTTACAACGTCTCAGTTTTAGCTGCTGGGTCAGTGCCCATTTTAATGCAGAAGATGCAGCCAGGCTGGCCTCAACGTATGAGTTTGACAAATGGTGTTCGAAATGTCCTGTACAGGCTCATAAAATGACAGAGCATGTTTTGAATTGTTTGTACAATGTGCATGAGATGTTTCATCTTGGAAAACATTCAGTGTCTTGAGTCTATGGGTAGGACCAGAGGAGAGACCTCCTACATGATCACTTGAGCTTGGGGTGGTCTGCGCGTGGTCAGCTGTATCCTCAGTTAGGTGAGACCTACTTGCTGTGTGAGTAAACTGCATTTCCAGGCATGCCAAAATCAAAATTTGTGCAAAAAAAGGATTTTGTGTGAGTGGTTGCAGAGTTCTACAAAGAGAGTGGTATTTGATGTGATTGGATATAATATTTTTATTACACTAAATTGTGTTTGTAATTTATATTTTGTGGTATTTGATCAGTATTGAAAACAGACAGTTGAACCACAAATTTGACTTTATTTAAACAAGTGCAACCAAATTCCTGAAGCCAAACAAGGCAGAGATACAAGCAATCCAACCAGTTTCTCTCTTCTGCTAAGGACCTTTGCAGCAAGCGGCTTCACAGTACCTATTCTTCCTCACGGCTGTATCCTTTTTCTCTAGGGGATCATTTTAAGCTCTAGAAACTGCAGAAGTCATCCTAACGCCATTTTTTTTTTTTTCCTGAAGGGAGTACGTAAATGGAAAAGAACCCTTTTCTCTTGATTTAGATAGTGTAAAATGCTATCCTGATCCTACCAGCCTGTAACCTAAAGTCCCTCATACTTTCCTAAAACCTGCATCTTCAGAGACACACTGAAGGCAGAAAGGCAGTACAAGAGCCTAGCAGTGTACCCATCTGTTTTCCATTACAAGAAGGGGCCAATGAAGCCATTTTCATCCCACTTCCCAGAGAAACCTCTGCTTTATCAAAGAGTGCTTCATCTATTGGGTTAAAAATTACAACCAACTGAAACCCACCCCAGAATTTTGAGAGAATCCCAAAGTGAGCATTTTCAGACAATGTATATTTGTTGCTTTAATATATTTTTGGTGTTACATCAGTAATGCCCTGCTCTGTCTCCTGGTTTCTTCCCATAAAAAAAATTGGGATTGCCAGCACACCACAAGTGAGCCCGTGCTTTCACATATTTCCTGCATGGTGGGAAGCAGTAAATATGATGAGAGAGAAAAATTGTCCCTGGGAGATTTTCAACCTAATTTTGTGGACTTAAGATATCTGATTGTCCTGGGATCTCTGTGCTTGCAGCTCCCATTAATTTCTGTAGCAGGTGTCTAAATATTTCTCATGCCCAGAGGTTCACATATTTGTTGGAGGATGCAGATAAGGTTTGGATAAGCATATAGCAATTCTCAGGTTAAACAAAGCAGAACTCCTTTCCTCTTGCTGTTCCTTTATTGTTACTTATTGTCAGACATTAAATATGCAGGTGACGAGGGTATATTAAGCTGATTCTAGAGAAAACCAGAGAATGGTTTTCACTTCCAAAAGTATAATGATCTACGTATAGGATGTGGTTTGCAATTTCTAAACTCCCTTTAGTGTGTGCACTGCAGTTTCTTCACTCAGTTTCTTAAATTTTACGAGGAAAGAAAAAGGGAGTGAAGATCATTAACCCCACCCTCTCTTTTCAGAGATTTGTTCTCTTAATCCAAGCCATTTTTCTCTTTCCCTCACCACTTTTTGGGTCTCAGTAGGGAAGGGTATGCCCTATCCCACAATAAACTTGCTGTGATTCACAAGAAAGGAAGCCCACAAGTCTCCAGAAATGCATGACTCACTCTTCCAAGGAGACCTCTTGCTAGTAAAGCAGTGCAATGATTTTAAAATGACTATGAAGAGTAGGGCAACAGCAAAAGTCTTCTCTATTCCTTTCCTTCTTTACCGTTAAAAAACAAACAAACAAAAAAAAAACAAAAAAAAAAAACAATCAATCAGTCTTGGTTTGCATCTGGTGGCTTCCACTGAGCAAATACTTGTAAAGTGACAAATCAGCATGCCTCAGCACTGCACTACAAGGAGTTGTGCACATGTGTCGCTTCCCAATGCCCTCGGGGTCAGGGAGAGCCGTCCCACAGCTGGCTGCAGGCTCGCTCACAGATATGTCCTGTGAATTGCACACCCCAGTCAGGGAAACAGTGTTTGGCACCAACTGCAGCACAGCAAACATTCAACCTGAGATGACTGTATTCATCTTAAGGGGCTGTCAGTAACAGTCCATCCAGTCCCTCCAAGGAATGAGTGCAGCCTTCTTGTCTTTTTCTCCAGTTGCAAAGAACATGTGCTTCTCATGTCCACCTCCTCTGTTACTTGCTTGGTTACAGCCTTTGGCATGCCAGGACTAAAAGACGATGTCCTTAACATTTCTAGGAGAAAAACTTTACAGCTTCTTTCCTACACAGGATTAAAATTGCCACTTTAAAACTTGATTCATAAAGCGAGCATTACAGCCCTGCCTGTGTACCCAGATTAATCCAAGGGGACCCTGGTCACGTAGCAGCCACTTATTTCTAACATGTTAAAGATCTGAAAAGGATCTGTGAAGGATTCTTTTTTTAATTGAGTTTGGTTCCTTGCTGTTTAGTTGCTTGCTTTCCTTTTATCACCTAAGAAAGCCTTAAGAAGGACAGTTCTTAAAATATCCTTGATAACAGCACTGGAGTTGATAAGGGGAGGTAGACTGAGAATCTGGTTCTTATAGATGATGAAGCTATTATTTATGTGCCTTTCCTTTAAAAAAAAAACAAAAAAAACCCAAAACAACTGAACACCCTGTAACTTGACTGAGTACTGAGTATATAAGTTTTGACTTTTGACTCTTTCTTCTGATTCTTCTTGTGTTTGGTGATTTTTTTTCTCTATTTTTTTTTACCTACTTAAAACCGCTGATACATGTTAGTGATAAAAGAGACATTATTTGAATATTTGTGGGTCTGATCTGAATCTAGACTACTGCCTCACCAGATTCCTTTTTATTTGTTCACTGCTTGAGTCACCTTCCTGCTTCATTAGGACATTTTTCAGTTTGTATTAAGTAACAAGAATCAGGTATTAAGGACCATCTAATGAAGGTGTCTTAGGAGCTGGGCAGTTCTTGCTCTTCTCTGACGTGTCAAATTTTCTGTGAACTCTATGAGATAACGGTGAGATATTACTTAGTTTAAAATAAATAGAAAATCATAACATGGGCCATGCTTCTGTGACTCTGAAAGACATAGAAGAGTTTCTTGAGCTTTTCTGATATAAAAATGTTCTTTTGATTTATTAGATTTTCTTGCCCTTTAACTTCAGATGTATCTTGAATGTCAAGCTTGATTTTTTCATGTTTTAGTCATGTGCATTCATTTAGTGAGCTCAAATAATTTTCTTGCCTTTCTGGTTAAATTATGCGTTTTTAAAAGGTGTCCTTTAGACAAATAGCAGTCTCTGTTAACAAGAACCAGAATTTTCAGGCAGGCTTGTACTTTACTCCTCAGAAATTTGATTGCCACACTCTTGATTCATTTTTATTTGGATTTTTATAAATGTTAAGGAGGGAGTGCAGATACTGGTAGTATGTATAACCTTATTTTATTTGTAGTGTTCTTACTATTTGTGGTTGGGCTGCAGGTTGAAATCAGTTTTCCCACAGAAGCTTTTGAGCAGTAGTGCTTTCACCCAGTGACTAGATCTGCTGCAGATACTCTGTTCTACATTTGAAAGCACAGATATCATAATTCCCTTCTGTGAAGTATTTGGGAGAGTGAGTGAGCTTTCAAGCTCCAAGTTCACAATTTTGACACAAGATGCAAAACAGCTATGGGATATGTAATAAAGAGTAATCTGGATAATAATATATTAATAAGACAGAAATATTACTCTGATTCCATTTTACTTTTCCTGAGATAAGTAATAGTTGTGTCAATGACCTTAAAAACAATAGCAAGGACCCATCCCCTTTGAAAAAAGATCCCTGGACGATGCACATCCGTTGAGCCCCTTGCAGACATGGCCCTGCTGGCTGGACCACTGCAGCTCTCCGTAAACATTAACAGCAGATCAGAAATTGCAGTGGTATAAAACAATGGGCTGAGAAACACCCTGTAGATGAGAAAAGGCTGAGGCAGGGCAAAACGACTTCTATTTGTTTCACTCAGTTTGGCACATAAAGGAAATCTTTATTTTTAAATTGAGTTATAATCTTTCAGCTATTCCTGCTAATACAAGTTCTAGCTTCTTACCTCATGCCTTTGTCCTATCCCATAAAATGGATCATGCCCAAGACAATATCTTTAGCAATGCACATGGGTCTCAGTTCTGATAACAACAGGTTCATGTAACAACTGTACACTTCTGGAAAAGAAAACCAAATCCTTGGTGTTGCAGTGCATGAAATAGTTTACTATTGTCATCAAGAACAACAGAAATACAAATCTGTGTTTGAATTAAATCCCACAAATGCTATGGTTGGTTGTTGTTTCTGTATTTTTCCAAGGGTAGTAGATTTTGCTTTAAATTAAATATCAGTATTTTTCAAGGTGCTCAAAACAAACAAACAAACAAACAAAACAAAACAAAATAAACAAATCACCAAGGCATAACAGCCTTTGATAAGGAAAGAAGTAAAGAGTCCTGGCAATCGGGCCATTGACCCTATACTCATGCTTTTGCAGTGCAATGCTCTGCACCTCTCAGAAACACTCAGCTCTGCACAAGGACAGCACAGGCAAGATTAAAATTCAGGCACTCCTTCTTTCTTGCTGAGTAAATGAAGGACAACAAGCAAGGAAAAGTACTGAAAACAAAGCAGTGGATGATTCTGTCAGGATTCACACCAAGTATTGGCATGTATTGTCAAGTTTAACTAATATTTTCCTGTTTGGAAGTCATGCTGACTGAAAATATATAGTAGAATGTTCTAGTGAAGGCTGGTGGATACTAATGGCTGCACTGGGATTGTACAGAGCGTTGGTCTATGCAGAAATGGCCTAGACTCCCTACATTAGGCACACAAATGCATTTGGGGAGCTTGTTACATAATGGGACTGCCTTGCCTATATGTACTTAAGATTAACAGTTTCCAGCCTTTATGTCTCATCTGCGGAACAAACATTTTGCTAAAGAATTTTCTGAAAAGAGAGAGAGAGAAATGGTTTCTCTGCCACAAATGCATGGAAAAATGACACCATCTGAGTCTGTACATCTAAAGCAGAGCAGATAAACCAATAGGTGCACTATTCGGCAAGGAAAGCAGTGTCAGCTGAGAAGTGATGTTACATGAGGGCTAAATCACTGCACCCCACCCCTACCCACGAGGATGCCAGAGAGCAGGGAGAACCCCAAAGCTGGGGGAGCAGAGGGAGGGAAAAGGAGATAAGGGGAAGGATGGTGAGGGCAGGATGGCCACAGATAGGCAGCAGAGGTAGAGGCAGAGGCAGCCACTTGCCTCCACAGCCCAGCAGCCTCCCTCAGAGCCTCCACTGGGCCTCAACTGACTGGAGGCGGTAGCGTTTTTCTTGAAAAACACATCTTTATTGCTTTACAAATTCATTATAACAAGGGACTCATGTTCAGACTGAAGGACACACTTATTATCGTCCTGTGGTTTTCAATTAATAAGTTCACAGCTAACAGTTTTTAAGTACAGTGAATCATGCAAATTTCCATATCACAGCAGCTAATTTATTTGTTTATTGGGGAATAGCAGGCGCCACATGAATCTGTTTTTGAAATGAATTCCAAGTGAGGCAGATGATTTAGGTCAGAGCCATGGGAGGGGGGAAGGAAGAGTAATGTAATGCAGCCTTGATATGGCATTGGGTGTCCAGCATGGGTTGTGAGCATGAGATGAGCAGCAGCACAGAGCTTGGTACCACGGGATCAGTCCTGAAGCCCTCACTAACTGGTTAATTTCTGGCCAGAACCAACATGAGTGTATCTCCAGGTCAGAATGATAGAATCCAGGTGCTTTCTGTATACCATAGCTGATGACTTCATTCTGTCTTCCATGTACAGTTCCAGCTTTTGTTCCTCAGGCAGTTTTCAGTGCTGGTTTCAGACACAAGGATCATTAAGTTACAAGCTGGATTTATTTACCGTTTGCAGCTAGATCTGAAACTAGTTGTCTGTTATACCAGATTTTAATTTCAAGCCTGTCTGATGTGTCTACAAAATGTGTTCTTACCTGTTCTTTCAACTTCACACAATTATGCTTTGGACTCAGTTCTACCTTTAAGAGCCCAAAGGGAGCTCAGAAGATTCAGGCAAGAAATACATAGCAGAGTCACGTGCCAGAGGTTCTCAGGGCATGGGAATGTTATGCCTTCAGGTTTTGCTCCTGCAGAGCTCAGGCATGGGCACGACACCTGCAAATAGCGCTGCAGAAGGCACATTAATTAGTGTCTATTGCCAGAGGTTTGCTGGATTCCAGTGTTGCAAAGGCTCTTTTCTGCATGGATGGCTTTCACTGAGTGTTCATACAAAGAATCTTCTGTAGCCCATGTGGATACACTCAAATTGAAGCTGCTGTTGCATTTTTGGCCTTCTTTTTGTGGGGAGGAAACCTGGTGGTTATTATAGTGAGCTCTTCCAAGGAATCAGTGCTTTAGGCATGGGATCCGAATTAATCTAACAAAATTTTAGTCACGTAAGCTATACCACTGGGGAGGGGAATTTCAGAAGTCATCTGTCAGCTGGGACATGGTACCATGATTTCTGGTTTGGCTGTAGAGGCAGACCAGGACTGGGCTTCATATGGTGACAATGTGGTGAGCTGTCGGAATCGATGAAGTGGTTCTGCATCGACAGTGCCCTTCCCACAGGTGGCAGGTCATGGGATCACTGTTCTGAACCCTCTTTTTAGTCCTTTTTCTTTCTTTGACTTTTTAAAATCAAGCTGAGATGTGGGCTAAACAATTCTGCAACCTGTACTCTTTGACTGCTGTATAAAACGGAACTAATCTGTCTCATTGTGGTCATTTGCACAGATTATATCCCTTAAGTGCTTACATGATGAGACAATAATTTAAACTATAATTTAAATGTAAAAGTGACGAGGGCCTGGGCAGGCTATCTAAGGGAGAGGCTGACTGATGTACATGGTGTTTGAAAGGAGATGAAAGAGTCACTGATATGGAGAATTCCATTCCAGATAATGGCAGCGGAAGAGGAAATGGTTTCTACAACATGGGAGATGAAAGTGGAAGAGGGAAACGCTTCTGTAGCTGTGAGAAGGAATTTGACTGGTTGTGACTGAAAAAGTAAAGATGCTGAGAAGAAATAACATCATGAAAAGGGATAAAAAATAGTGAACAGTTCTGAACAGATAAAAAGACCATTGGTCAGGAACGCAACAACTTCAGCATGATATGATAACACTCAAAAATTTCCTGATGCAGGATGGATATTCACATCAAATGCTGAGATTTAATTTAAAATATTTTAAACTGAAAAACTCCTCTGTCCTATGCATGCATTCTTGCATGTTTTTCATTTGGCTTGATCATCCAGAATGGAGAAAATGCATAGTTCCTGCAGTTCAAGGAACCTGACTTGAATTTGATGGTTACAACACATAAAGCTCATATGGCTAATAAAGAGCATTTCTGACCTTTCACATCAAGATAACTCTGACTGCTTCCCGCATATTCAGCCCATCTGTCTTCCTCTGGATCTGTACTTCTTCTCCTCAGCAGGATAAAAAACAGGACAGAAATGAGCAACAAAAAATGCAACTACTTAAACTGCATAAGACAGGAAAATGCTTAAATAGTGTCTTTAGAAGTGGTTTATATATATATATATATATATACATATATATATATATATATATATATATATTCTGTCTGACAGAATAAAACTCAGATGTCCTGTGTTTTCACTCAGTGGAGATGAAGGCAAAGCAGCACAGCAAATAGAATCTAGAATAATCCAAATTCTATAATCAAAATATTTATTTTCCACATTGAGAACAACTACTAATTCACAACCACAGAGTTGTTGTAGCAGCATTTGTGTTAGAAAAATCAGTTTCTTTAAAACAGAAAGGAGCTCTTAACCACTCCTCAGCCCAGACCATGTTTCTCCAACACAATTTCATGTTTTTAATAGGAAATAAACAGGTAGAAGGAAAAAAAAACCAAAACAAAACAAAACATTTTGTTGTGAATTAAGTAAGCTTAATGCAGTACACTAAGTGTGAATTGTGGTCATTAGCATGCTTTAATGTGTAAATAGTTCTGTTTGTAATCAAAGCCTTCAGAAATCCAGTTTCTGGAAGAAAAACTCATACAAGTTTCAGCCCTTAGGCTAAACTATTGAAGTCAGTGGAGGTTTCTTCTTCGTCAAGTTGGACTTGGAATCTTCAATTCACAACAATCATAAACTATACACTGAAGAGCTGCTTAAGTAGCAACAGGCTCACAGGGGAGAGCATGAAAAAGAAGATTAAGAGAGAAGAGGAGTGAAGCAATCAGAAGGGAGAAAGAAAAGGAGAAAAAAAAAAAGGAAAGAAATGATTTAAAAGATAAACAAAAGTAAAGGACATTATTTAAGCATGGATGTAGAAAACAGACAAAAAAGCCGAGGAATATAGACATGGTGAGACTGTGGAAAATAAAAATAAAGAAAAAACAAAGTCTTAAAATAAGAGTGAGTGCTGGGAACACCAAACAAACAAACAAACAATAACAACAAAAACAACAAAACAACCACATATAATCATATAATCATAGAAAAGATGGGAAAAGACCTCCAAGATCATCCAGTCCAAGTGTTCACCTACCACCAGTATTTTCCCACTAAGCCATGTCCCTTAGTGCCACATCTACATCTCTGTTGAACACCTCCAGGGTCAGACTCCACGACGTCTCTGGGCAGCCTGTTTCAGCACCTGAACATTCTTTTGGAGTAAGCCTGACCCTTCCCTGGAGCAACTTGAGGCCATTCCCTCAAGTCCTATCACTAGTTACATGTTGTGCTTGTGCTTCACACCCCTCACCAACTTCACTGCCCTTCTCTGGAGACACTCCAAGGACTCAGTGTCATTTTTGTAGTGAGGCGTCCAAACCTGAACAGAGTACTAGAGGTGAAGCCCCACCAGTGCTGAATCCAAGGGGATGATCATCTCCCTGCTCCTGCTGGCTACACTGTTTCTTAAACAAGCAAGGTTGCCATTGACCTTCTTGGCCACCTGAGCACACTTCTGGGTCATGTTCAGCCAAGCATCATCTGACACCCCCAGGTCCATTTCCTCAACAGTCTTCCAGCCATTCTGCTGCAAGCCTACAGTGTTGCCTGGGTTATTGTGGCCGAAGTACAGGGCCTGGCACTTGTTTTATTGAACTTCATCCCATTGGCCTCAGCCCAGTGATCCAGCCTGTGGTGGATCCCTGCAGACCCCTTTGTAGGGCTTTCCTACCTTCAGGCAGATGAACACTTCCTCCCAACTTGGTGTCATCTGCAAACTTACAGAGGATGTACTCCATTCCCTCATTCAGACTATCAATAAAAATATTAAAAAGGACAAGACCCAATGCTGACTCTTGAGAAATGCCACTTCTGACCAGTTACTGGGTGGACTTAACTCCATTTACTCTCTGGGCCTGGCCCTCCAGTCAGTTTTTCACCTAACAGCGTACCTGTACAAGCCACAGGCTGCAGCTACCCCAGAAGTATACTGTGGGTGACAGTGCTGAAGGCTTTGCTGAAGTCTAGGTAGACTATGTCAACAGCCCTTCCCTTATCCACCAGACAGGTCACTTAGTCATAGCAGGAGATCAGGTTGGTTAAGCAGGACCTGCCTTTCATGAACCCATGATGGCTGGGCCTGAACTCACAGTTATCCCACACATGCCATGTGATCACCCTCAAGATTATCTGTTCCATAGCCTTCCCTAGTACCAAGGTCAAGCTGAGAGACCTGTAGTTTCCCAGATCCTCCTTATAATCCTTTTTGTAAAGGGGAGTCACATTGGCAAGCCTCCAATCCTCTGGAACCTCTCCAGTTGACCAGAAACACAGGTAGATGATGGAAAGCAACTTGGAAATCACCTGTTAGTTCCCTCTGCACCCTCAGTTGAATCCCATCTGACCCCGCGGACTTGTTGCAGTTTGAGTAAGTCTGTTTCCACTTGAACTGTGGGGGGTTTATGAAAGAATCCTCAACACAATAGAGGGATGACAGACAGAGGCACTACAGGGCAGAAGAGATTAAATGAGAACCAAATGTAGCTATAACAAAGGCTCTGAGATGTAGGTAGTGAGGACATCTTAACAGGGAGATGTTTTGTGTGAATGCACCTACATGCATATATTCCTTCTCTTCCCCACTTAAAAATACCCCCACCAGCCCAGAACAGCTCAGTCTCAAAAACAAAGGCCATAAATTCCCAATGTCACTCTGAACTTCAGTTCTTATTTGATTTCTTCTGTCTTCCTTTCCTCAATTTTCAAACCAGCACCTCTGTGGGGGCTGCCCCTCCTTCAAATCCGTTTTTAAAATACTCTCGTGCTGTGATGGCTGCAAAAGATGTGACAATTGGCAGGCTGCTGCTGTGCTGAAACTGGTGTTTGTTGTGCTGACCAGTTTTCTAGCTGTTTCCTTGTAATTCCTAGAGAGCTTTTTTTGTACCAATTTATTATCTTTTCTCTCAGAGCGGAGGCACTTTAGGATGGAGCTGCCTCTGTGCTTGTGCAGCAGCTGCTGAAGGCAAATATTAGCAAAGATTCTCCCATGATTTTTTGTATGTCACTTTTCAAAATTTCTGCCTGTCTGAAAGGGATTCAAAATTGGCCTTTTTCTTGATTGAAGGGAGGTATTTAGCACTGCATTCCTGCTCACACACACCAAGGCTCACATAAAAGCTTCTACAGCAGAAGGGAGGTCACAGCACCACCTCCACAGACTGCTGCTGGTGCAGTGGGTGGCAGGGCTGTACACCACAGGCTGTCATGCCCACCCTGCTCTTCCATGACCTCCTGTGGCAAGTGAGTGTCCTCATTTGGGCTCATGTTCACCTTGCTGCCCACAGCAAGACACCACAGGACATGGAGAAGGAAAGCAAGAAGTGCTCAGGTTTGTTGTGTGCTTGGAGAAGTGGGAATCCAGCTTCCTTTGTGACATTGTGAAAGGTGCAGGAGGGCTCCCTTGGACCCTGACCTGCACTGGGGAGGGGTGAATTTAACACTGCGATGCCCTCTTAGACCTGAGTAGCTTCCATCTGTCTCTGATCTTCTCTGCCCTGACCAACGCCTGGAGCCTAGGACAGCAGGGACATCATGACCAATACATCTGTACTGTTCAGTCATGTGATGGGGAAGGTGGCTGGCTGTTGGTCCCACTGGGGAACAAGTCCCTGGAGGAACCTGTGAGCCACAGCCTCAGCTGCTGCTCAGCCCATCCTCACCATGGTTCTATGAACCATGTGCAGCGCAGTCACTCAGTTCTCTTCTGCAAAACAGCATAGAACCAGTTCTGCTTCTTCTCAGACAGGTGGTACAAGAGCCCCTAAATATGCATGTGGCAGTAAGGGGATATTTCAAATCTACACCTCAACTACTGATTGTGAATTTTTATTTTTCAAAAGAGAGCTGCTACCAGACTCACTCAGATCACTTGGGACAAGATGGGGAACACGGGAGAGGAATGAAATGCACTCATTTACAGTGTAACTGGGCAGTTTTTGCACAGAGGATGATGGAAAAAACAGAAGCGAGGAACAGTTGCTAACAGCAGTTTCATACAGCTTTCTAGTTCTTCCATAGATCTTGATGCAAAGTGAGGAGCTGCTGTGAGTGTTGAGCTTCAATGAGCCAATTTTGTTAAGGCACGTACAGGTCAAAATAAATTTAGGATGTGAAGTTTGGATAAAATATTGCAGATACTTCCAAGTTTCTCTAAATCTTTGAGGACACGTTAATGAGAAGTCACGGGAATGAAGTTCTGCAAGCAAATCTGAATTTCCCAAAGGTCTGTGCTGTACTTTCATGCCAAGAAATTCACATTATTGACTTTTTAAATAACTGATCATTAACGATGATCTTAATGATCACTGACATTGTTCTTGTAGAGGAGCCAGGGAAACATCACCCAGTGCAATACTTGCTGCAGAAGGGTTAAACACTTTCTTGGCTGAAGCAGCTTGCTGACCTAGCTGAGAGAGAAAAATGCTATAGGTCAGTGAGTGAGATTGCCCTTCCTTTAGAAGAACTGCCCAGACAGCCCAGGAAGATTACAATAAGTGTGTAGAGACCAAGCTAGGAATTAGAGACTGGGGAGTGCTGATTTCATTTCTTTTATGTGCAGTCTTTGGGCTGAAATACAGCAAGTTACATTAGCATAAAGTTCTCCAGTAACCCAGAGGATACATTTCTAAGCCCTACCTGACCAGAGGGCCTGATCCCCACCATATCCAGAACTGCTGACACTTGGACATGAGAAAGAAGAAAGGATCAATTGGCATGATTGGATAACTGGGGGCATGAATAAATTATTACGTAGGGCAAAAGGGGACCAAAAGAAGAAGGCATTATTGATACCTTTAGATTTCTCTTATTCTAACAATTAGGCTTTCTCTTTTTCTCCAGTTCTGAAATAAATGCAGGTGGTGAAGGCAATGCTGAACATATTCAGCACATTCAGCTGAGTACAACGCATGAAAATGGTGTTACATTTCCATCAGAGCACAGGTCAACAGGTTTTACCAAAGAAATTAAATCTGGAAAATGCAGAACATGGTCTTATTGTTGGCCCATTATGTAGTTTTGGACCATTTAAATAACAGCAGCAGAGAGGGTCCTCAGTGTCCTGCTTCCTTGGAGGATCAGCAGCAGAACAAAGAAATGCAGATCTTTGACAGCCATCAACTGTAGAACTGATAATTTACCAACCACGGCATCTCCAGCTTAGCATTCTCCCAGTATCTAGAGATGACAGATACCCAATGGCAGCAAAATTGACAGCTGATAAGCTCACAAGTACCCAGCACCCTGTGCTGTAGGGCTCTGTAACAACTGTTTGAAATGTGACCATGAGTAGCACCATGCTTAGCTTCAGCTGTACCTCACCTTTTGGAATTAAAAAGTAAAAAATATCAGTGGTGAATTTGTCAACAGAGATTTGGGTAAGAGAAGAGGCAAGTAGCTAAAGTCACAGATGGAGATGGGTAAGGCAGAGGCCTGGAAGTGTCTGTAAGAAACTGGATGGTGAACACATAAGCAGTTCCTTAAAGTTCTGCAAGCTGAAGAAGACAGAGTGCAAAAAACCAAGCAAAAGTCTGGTGGGAAATCTTTCTGGTGAAAACCATATTCAGACAGATTGATTTCAAATGTGGCCTTGAAAATCACTCTCAAGTGAAGGGATGCAGCCATAGCCATAGTGCATTACTTTTAATGCATGGAGACAAAGATCACGTCCCCTCTGTGCTGACCCATGTTCCAATGCAATTACCCCTCCAGCTGATTTGTACAAGCCTCCTCACAAGTGGGAGATATTTTCATAAACCTCATTGTTTTGGACAGTTTTAGAAATGATGGTCTATTTCTAATGTAAGAGAGCCCTAACAGTGGCATCCCTGCTAATGGACTGTAATTACAGGATTGATCCCACATCCCCACCAATATGAACCCTTCTGTGCTTTCTAAGGCAACAACGTTATAAATCAATGTTCTGCCACAAGCTTCAGTGGATTCAGGGTGAATAGACCTTCGTATATATAGCAAGTAAGGCTTGCTAAATGAGGACAACACACACCTGATTAGCATAGTATCATTAACTTATCTCTATGGACATGTGAAGGATTGTCCTTGTACTGTACTTCACTTAACAGCTGGCAAGAAACTTCTCGTTTTCTAATAGGTCTTTACACTTGAGAGTGGCCTTATCTGTGTTGGAGGCAGCAGCAGGAGCTGCAGAAAACATAGAACAGATGTTGAACAAGACTCTCCCCTTGGGAGAGAATGATCTCTTCCGTGAAGACATGGCACTGGCATGTTATTGGATATGAGCAGCAAAGCTATCACAGCATGGACAATGACTTTACAGTCTCTCATGAATAAAATGTCTGCAAATTCATGTTTATAAAGAGAAACTCTTGTCTGTGAAGCAGTCAAGATGCTTCTTGACACATTCATCAAAGAATAGCTACTTTTTACTTTTATATTGGAAAGCGAGATGTCTTTTATGTCATGTTACCAAAACTAATAAACGATAACAGATCTGATTCACCTTATGTATTCTGGCAGGAATCATCAAACCTATCACTCTGTCCTGATCTGAGCAAAGTTTCAGCTGTGCCACTGTCGACTATACATCCCATTGGTGTGGATTCTGACCCTGAAATGCAGACTTGGCCTCCTGATTTGACTTTAGACCTGACTCATCACTACAGACTTGTCTGGTAATCTTGACTCTTAGGTGAAACCAGCTTCTGTCCCTGGGCTTGCTTTGCCTACATTGCTGGGATGCTATGCGGCTGGACTGGCCAGAGCCTTGTTCTGTTTACTCTGCTGCCGTGCTCAGCTGCTCACTTGTATTACCTTACCAAACAGTCCACTCTTCTGCTCCCTGACATCTAGAACTTCATTCTCAATGGTCATTTGCCTTTACGCAACGAAGACACCTAGGCCCACTAGTCCTTATTTCACTGACAGTAGTGTCTTTGACATGGCAGACAGACACAATGGGGTCCTGCAGCAAGCTTACACAGAATGCAGATATGTTTCTTTTACAATCAAATCTTCTGCTCTGCAACTTAGTTGGATCCAGTAGCACCCAATATTTTTGTCAGATTCAGTTGTTCCAGGTGTTCTAAAGGATGATCTCTAAGTGATCAACAAAATATTATTTTCTTCTTATGAATCAACAATTTGTGTATGCCATCACATGAATCAAACTGATGAGTTAGTGCAGTGGTTCAGTTCATAAGGGAAGTGATCACTTGATTTATCTAAATCAACTGCTGCATCAGAAGGTTTAGCTTCTTATTAACAGTGAAAGTAGATTCACCAAAGTTTCCTCTTTTGGGTATCCTATGTGATCCACTCAGAACAATAAAGCGTTGCCCAATGAGAAAGGAAATCAATACCCCACTGTTGTGGAGACTTTGCACAACATCTTGTCCACTGAGTCCTGACAAGAGCAAGAACAAACAGATCAGAAAGGGGCCAGATGAAGAAAATGTGAGTCTGGAACTGAATCTTGGTGTCAGTGTCCAGCTGGCCTCATTATTAGCCAGATGGCAGATTCAATATCAAGCCCTTGGAAGGGTCAGCCCAGTGTATTAAAAGAACTGCCAACTGGATATGGGAAAGAAATAAACAGATAAAAGATGGATCTATGATGTCCATCTGCTGGGCAGATAGACAGCCAGAGAACATGTTCTCATAGTCCCATTTAAGTATGCAGTGGGTGCTAAGTCATGGCCTGAAACAGTGATTGAGCACCTCGTGGGAAGACAGAGCCAACCCAGGGGAGCTCAGATACATTCCCAGACCTTATATAAGTGTTGGCAGTGTCAGTAAGGGCATCTCTTGGTGAAGATCTTTGCCTATACGAAGCCTTCCAAGCATAACATTCTCTTTTCATTCATTTCTGCATCTGTGGCTGCTGAATTTGGGCTTGTTCTCATTTGCTGCAGCCAAGGTCTTTGCTACCCTGCTATTATCATGCTACTTTCCATCCCGTTATAGCATTATGAACCAGGTCTGGAGCTTAATGTTATTTCCATAGAGCACAGATTATACAGAAAATATATACCTATCTTTGCACAACACAAAATACCTTGTCTTGTAGATGTGTTCAATGTAATCATTTTCTAGATTTATTGGATGAAATCTCTCATCTTCTAGCACTTGTTTCCATACTGTCTTTTACAGCTATAGTACCAGCAATACCAGGTAAGTCCATAACATCATTAGAAACTTAGTGGCTAAGTGAGAATTAATAACCAGGTGTTACATACTTTATGTTGAACTTGCTGTACCTTTTGCATATCTATTCTAATTGGTCTGCTTGTGGAAATGTCACTGTGTTTTGGGCACAAAGGTTTAGGCCACCGAGCCTTGATTGTTTTGATGGCAACTTTACAAAGTAGGCTGTTGGAGGGACATGAGGAAAAAAATATTCCATGTTGTATTCTAGGCCCAAGGTTCAGTGTTGTAGTAGTTACCATTGGTGTGTGAAGTTGCAAGACTTTGTACAGCTACTTCTGTACAAAGCAGCTTGGAAATTGTGAGAAATTAACTTCCTTGCCATCATCTTATTTCATGATGAAGTAATGCCCTGGATGACAGAGGATGTTTGCACCATGTGTTTCCTTCCGCATCAGATTGTGAGGAAAAGGGAACCAACCAGAAAATTAGTTTCTAATACACACTTCATATCTGACTGACTTCATAACTAAAACTCTTGTGTGGATGCAGCTGTAGACAATTGTCCATGTCTGCTTAACCTCCCTCTCTATCTCACAGGTAGTGTAAGTACATCAAATCTGCAAGTTAGAGACAATCTCTCGGTCATTTTGACCCCTGAGCTGTCCTCAGTACTTGTCTGGGACACTGTTGGACTGCCTAGTCCAAGAAATGCCATATGCTATGTTAACAGTTTTACAGTATGGACAGTGGTGTACAAGTACCTCACCTTGCTCAGATTACCAACATAGATGTCATTGTGATATTCCAGGAAGAGGTAGGGGGCTGGGGATAAAGGGAGGCAAAACAGTTTCAAATCCCAGCTCTTGTAAATGTGTTGTCAAAACCTACATAGAAGTGTGGTTTATATATTTCATGGGGCTAGAAATTATTTACCCTGTAAGAGATTATAGTCATCCTGGATTTGGCACCAAGGAGTAGAAGGAATGATCTTGGCGGAGATCTAGGATAGTAACTGGAAATTTAAGTAGGAAAGTAACAGCCCATGACAAACTTCTTACTTTCCTCTGTTTTTCCTGAGCTGGGAGGGAAAAAGCTAATGAATGCAAACTCTGTATGAGAGATTCTTGGTACTCAATTAAAAGCGCTTTATCATCTTCACTATACACTGCTGCACCTGTACTGCACAAAGCACGTTACATGCACATTGCCAGAATGCATTTGCAAGGGACTAAGAAGACTTGGGAGGAACACAGTTTGTGAAGGAAACAATGATTAAGATTTTTTAATCAGTATATATAAAATTTTTATAAAATTTATGCAAGTATCACAGACATTTTGTCTCAGCTTTCTGAATTTTCACATTCACTATGTTCTTGACATTTCTGAGAATTTGGGGGCTTTCTAAGAAGTGAATGAAAGTGCTCTGAATTTGGCATATCATATAATGTGCAGCAGTTTCCTGGTGAGGATAAAGAAACGCATGGGTTGATGTGTTAATATCACAGCAAGCTGAGATATACACCAACCAAATTAGGAGATGCAGAGAGCTGAGCTGTGCCTCCCAAGCAGGAGAGCAATTGCAAACTTGGACAAAGCAACATTTCTACACCAATCACAAAGGATTCCCCTATTGCTTAAGTCAGCAAGAGCAATGCTAACTTGTCTCGTCCAGAAGAAATTACCGTCATTCTTGACTCAGTCCAATTCTTCAGGAGGCAGTATTTATTCAGTCGGTATCTTGCTGTCAATAGGCAGAGCAGTGACACAGCAGCACCCATGTAATTGAAACCACAGCATGCCACTGAACATAATGAAAGCAGCTCCATATTGGGTTACATAATCAACAGCAACAATACCCATATGAGATGCTGTAGCCATTACCTTTCTTTGTCTTGATCATTTTCATTGTGTTTGAGAGTTTGGTTGCAGATTATCATCCTGTGGCAGCAAGTAGAAAGAGAAGATTTTGCCATGATGCAACAGCCAGAAAATGTGTGACAGAATTGTACTCAGTAGGCAAAGTCCTGTTCGTAGTGTCTGTTTGGAGATGGTCTTATCAGTGTTTGTTTATACACATAGTGATTAAAGACTCATTTTCATTTCCTTCTGTACCTTACTGTTATCATCCAGATAATTTCAGTGGCCTTAATCAACATTTGCAGGAGTAAACAATGTAATGTTAGTAACAATCTTGTGCCATAAATATTTCCAAAGTCCTGCCACATGAACACAAGCAGAGTAAATGTCAGTCTGTCCCACATTTACAGAGAAAAAGACAAGACTGTAAAGTAACAGGTTTAAGATTATAACAGCTCGTGTCAGACTGGGGATTCCCACATGTCCTGTATTTAAAAACCAGAGTGTTCTGCATCTCAGGTTTTGTACTTCTGCATAAAAAAATCTCCTATGTAAATTAGTTGAAAGATTTTAACATGAAGTAAAAAAACACCACGAAATAATGATCCCCTAAAAAACCAAATCGTCCAACTTTCCAACTTAAGGGGAGATTTACTCCTAAACTGAAGGAACTGAAGGACAACTGTTTCTGTAACGGCTATGGATGACTAGAAACGATGCACAAGTTACTGCTCATTACCTGTTCCACAAGGAAAATGCAAAGATGATGAATAAGCTTGTTAAAAGATATGATACTCCAAGCAGCCATGAAGCACTTGCTGCAACAGTTGGGATTTTAGTGCCAAACATCTTGATCTTATCACTATCACATTACATGACTAAATAATACAGAAGTGAATCTGATGTGTTCTCTCTAGTGACAATGTTATCCCATAAATGGAAAAGTGTGAAAGAGGGAATGTGCAATATAAGCATAAAGCGTAGATGTAGGCCCTAATTTCCACTAAAATCAATGAACCTGGCCTGTGCTTAGCACTTGCATAGCACAATGCATCTTCCCTGTGTTAGTGACTCACCGATTAGAAAGATTAAAAGGCAAAGATAGGGCAGGAAGCTGCAACATCCAAGAAACAGCATGGAGTCTAGCACATGAGGAAAATCAAGCATATTTCCCATTAAATGATAAATTATAGCAAGCAAATGCCTAAAATAGGTGACCATTTTTATCTCCTACTCTTCGAGTTTACTTGCTACTCAAGTACATGGCACTCCTGTCCAAACCTCTGTGTTTGGATAATCTAGTTAGAAGTTTAGTCTGACTGGGGGTCTTATCTTAAGAAGATGGGGAAGAGATCTATTTTTTGCCTTCTGCATTGCTATGATTTACCTTTCTAAATTATGTTCTGCTTTTGCCTGAATTGCTGAATAAATGGCATTTTTTCATGGTGTGTGTGTGTGTGTGTTTTGTTTTGAATGCCACTGACTCAGCTTGCCTGTAATCACTAAACAATGGAAAAATGACCGTTTCTGGCATAGCACAGGAGACATTTTATCAGTATAACAGACACACAGAATGGTATGATTGCAACAGGATAAATAAGCCTGGTCAAATTAAAATATGGACAGACAAGAAAAAATTGTCATCAAACTTATATTTCAGGCACCATGCAATAAAGTTTCATTACATGTGTGTACAAAAACAGAGACGGCAGTAGTAGGAGTCATCTTGAGCCACAGGAGCAGGATTCAAAGCAGAGTGCTCTTGTCTTCCACAGAGCTGGATACTCTTCCAGAGCTTGTGGGAAAGGTGTCCTGGCTGGTGCACCATCTGACTTGTTCTTTCTGTTCTGTAGATCCAAGCAGCACCAGGGATGCATTTGCTGTAAGCAGGGAGGCAGGCATGAGTCAGGTCTTCATCCGATGCTCAGCAGCTGTTAACTGTATGGCAAAGACACAGTCATATGTCCACACAGTCATGTGAATGCCCATCCCAGCCTCACCAAGACTGCCTGTTCAGGCTGTCCTGCTCCACCTAAGTCCAGGCAGGTTTGGTGGTTGAAAGTTTTCTTGTTTGTTTTCTTATGTTGGATACATGTAATATGGGCAGGGCTGGACATGTGCTGTGCAGATGAACAGAAGAATTCTGAACTCAGTCACTATGTGATCCAACAGAGGCTGGCTGATAGATCAGTGAGGAAAAGATCACAGTCATGGGGCTTTTGTATAGTTAATATTTTGTTCATGTCCAACAGATGACAGTGGCTGGAATCTGGGCTTCTGGACCAAATGGAGAGGCAGGAAAAGTTCATCTAAACTTCTTTTTGAAGAACTTTACAATGTTTTCCCCTACTTCTAGAGATCCTTGTGATAGGTGAGATAAAGATGAGATTAAGGCTACAAACCAAGTGTTTTCATGTGGATGCTTGTGAAAATATATATATATATATATATATATATGGTTTAAATTTGTATGAAAATGATCTCTATACATTCTGATTTTTGTCAGAATTAGAATGTAGGTACTTGGAAGCTTTTTAGATGTTATTCTGGACTCATAACCCATAAGGGTGGTCAGAAAGACCATCGTCAAAAGAAAAAAAATCACCAGTATACTAGAGATATCCAAGTAGTGGAGGCTTCATTGAGAAAACAGCATCTGATTCAAAGCTCTGCTAAAACAAAACTCTCCTTGGCCTCCATGAACTTTGAATAAACTCAAAAGCAGATTATGGGTATCACATTACTTCAGATACTCTACTTTCTGCTTAAATCCAGCCTACAATATCAGTAAAGGAAGGAGACCTAATTATTATCTGAAAAATGGTTGCCTGATCCACCAGGGAGAAATTCCACACATTCCCCCTGTTCTTTCCTACTTTGATTCTTAGGAGACAGAATATTTGGTTTCGTTTTACTTTCAGTAGATAATACACCAACATTAGTTGATATGAGGCTGTCAGTCTCTCACTCTTTGTAAGTAAATTACTGCAAGCACACTGTTTAATCTTGCTGATTGGCAAGTCTAAGAAATATATATCTGTAAAGGGACCTGAGCTGTTAATCAGTGCACTGGCATCAAATTAAAAAACATTCTCTGTCATGCAAATGATAGGCTGACTAAAGCAAATAAGACAGAAGTCCGAGAAGCTGCCGTGCCTTTTTCTGTGAAGTGAGGAAACTCTTTCATGTCAAGTATTTCTGTGCAGCAGAATCTAAGCAGAACACCCAGGGAAACCACACGAGAAAGGCAGATGTTTGGACTGACTTCTACTCGCTGCTATTAGATTGACAGGTTGGTTGGCTTTGTGTAGCTGCTGAGGAGACCTAGATGGGAAGTGGGATCTTTCCCAAGAATTGTGAGGCCTCCTGTGACTTTAACCCTTCCTTCCTCCAACAAGTTAAACAGTACCATGGGGATTCCTGTACTAGGAATGCCAGTATGTCTGATCCTTCTGCTTGAGTTCAGGGAAGCAGTTTTAAATGGGTTAGAGAGCTCATACAGTAAACCACATGTGAGATATTGTTCAATTATTTCATACAAATAGTTACAAATTAATTACCATTGTTCCTCCTTGAGTTCTGTAGCTGGTCAGTCACTTGCCAGTTTGGGTTGCTATTGCTGGCACAGGAGCCTGTAATGTATTGACTGGTATGTAGAAGTTGGAATATTTTGAATAAATTAGGTCTAAAGAGAATAAAACATCATGGATTGCTTTCCAGCTCAGACATTCCTAAAAGACTTATTCAGGGAAGTGATAATTCAAGAATAACTGAAGAGGAAATTGCCCAATCAATGTAGTTTGATGTTTACATATAATTTCACAATATGTTATTATGCTAACCACTTGATTGGAATTTATTTATGGGGGCTGCTCCGAAAGTAATATCTCCTATTTTATTATGCTGGCCAGCAACATCAGAGGTGCATGTTGGTGGTGTGGCAGTAGAGACTGAACCTTCCTACCAATATTCCACTACATTTTGTTGCCATGTGACAGATGGCAGCAGAGGGACAGTCTGACAAAATGGCATTTGACTTGGAAGTGTGTATGTACCTAAGGTGTGGATCTGAATTCCTCCACATGGAAAAAATTGTACCCACTGACATTCATTGATGCTTGCTGAATGTTGATGAAAACCAAATAGTGGATGTGAGCACAATGAGGCAGTGTGTTGTGTGTTTCAGCAGTTGTGGCAGCAACAGTGACATGCAGGTAAAAATGCATAGGTAATGGTGGTAACTATGTTGAAAAAATAGTGTTTTGTAGCTCAGAATTTCCTCTGCCAAGTAATGTTATCGTGTTCTTCATAGCTGTTGTAGTTCCCAGAAAAAAGCAAAATAGATGGCATTACTTTTGGAGTTATCTACAAATGCTGACACACTTTCCAAGCACTCAGGAAATGTGAACTCAACAAATGCAATGAAATTGCTGTCAGATACACAGAATACTGATTTCTGTTTCACTTTGTTTACCCATTTCTACTTTTCTTAACAGAGAAATTAAATGGCAAAGCCCAGTAGAGACAGCAGGTCACAGATGAGGAACAGCATTTTCTGTACCCATGGAAGTTCAGCACCTCTGTGCTAAAGGTTGTTGTTTTTGTTTTTGTTTTTTTCACTGAAGTGCTTCCAAAATCTGATGCAAAATCTTCCATCTCTGACTTGCTTCCCACACTGTCATACAGTGTGGAGTTGAGCCAGTGATGACTCTGGTAGATCTACTTTTTCTTTAGTTTCCCGTAAGCTGGTTCAATAGTGCTTGCTCCTCACAAAGGCAGGGTTTTCTTTGTAAATAAGCAAGCAAACATTTCATGTTGCTCCTTGCTTATCACAGTTAGTCCTGTCCTTATAAATAACATTAATAGTTCAATAGCTTTTGTACTTTTGCCACACTACCACTTAGTCAGTTTCCATCAATCATATGCTGAAATAAATCTCTGATAGAATCAAATTAAGTGCTCTGTGAGCAGTTTACATCACTTCCCAAGCCTGGTCCCTGAACAAGGACTCTCCAATGCCTATTGAATATATACTTCATGCTACCCACAGCACAATGCAGTCTATTGCTCTTATACAGAATCCCCATCTTTGATGAGTCTTTTAGCATTTAGAAGGGAAAGATTTATAAATAACTACACTATTAGGAAGCACCCTCAAGCGCTTCCTCTTACAGTGTTTACTAACAGCTTTTCTATGTTATTTTTTATTATTTATCTTGTGATTTAAATCAGACTTTATTGTGTCATGTTCAATATTCTACAGGAAAATATATATATAGCATTTCTTGTCTTGCCAGCTGCCATTCACAAATTGCCTTCAAGATGCAAAGCAAAGTGACACATGGTCCAGAAAGTCAGTATATGCTATGAGAGATCCAATTGTGTCTGTCCCTGTTGGATTCTTATATATGTTCTGCCCTTAAGGTTACTTCCATGAAAAGCAACATTCAAGAAGCCAGAACCCATTTTTGAAATGGCTGCATGGACACAACTCTCAACAGGTTGTTCCTGGTTTTTCTCTGAGAATACAAACTTACAGCTGCAGAACAATCAACCAGAATATTGTGATAATTAGAAAAAGACTGAGATCTCTGAATATATTCAATGAATGCGAATGAGTCATAACTGAGTTTAACTAAAGGTGTTAACACTACTTTCCTCCTATTTTTTTTTTATTCTGAGCAGGAACTAGAAATGGACCAAAACCAATTTAGAAAATAAGTCTTATATCCTGCAGACTCCATTTGTTCCCTGTTAGGCAATCTACAGAATGATGACAGCCCTTGTGGAAGAGTTGCTGCCATTCCTGATGAATTTGTTTGTATTTTTGAAATAATTAAGCAGTAAAACAAAACAAACAAAAAGCACTTAAACTTAGAATGAACACTTGTATTAGCATCTATCTTACATAATTTTAAATATTCTTAAAAAATAATCCCTTTCATTCTTATAGCAGCATATACCTTATACCTATAGGTTTGTGTGCACATTTGTATACACCAACTCATTTATGGGTGAATAAATACCTGCTGCAGCTTGTTCTATACACAATTTTTCTCCCTTTATTCCTTTTCTACAGGCTTTAATCACAGCTGGAAAAAATGACTAGAGATTCAAAGAATCCTGGTTGTGCATTTCTGTTTTTGTTGTGAATTATATGTATCATCTGCTGTGTCAAACCCATCATCATTTTCAGATTAATCAGATATTTTTTCTCTGATGCTGTAAATAATGATTGTCATAGCAAAAATTATGAAGATTGTAAATGGAAAATTTTCATCACAAAAGTCCTTGCCTTCTTGCAGAATCTGAAATGAAAATATGCGGTGGCTGTAGTAGAATTGCGTAAAAATGCTTCTTTTCTTTGTTTATGAATTTTGTAAAGAAATATTTAACATAGTATTTAGCATAAACACTATTTAACATAAATATTTAACAGAATAATCAAACTGTGAGGTAGGATTTTTCCGAGAATTTCCATTGAGGACACGGACATAGAATTTTCTCACCCTCACTCTTCTCAGAAAGTGTTTCCATGTCAATATGTGAAAGGACCCAGTTCTTCACTTTCTCAACACATTTTCTGAGAAACCAGTTCCTTTTGAAAAAAGATGTTTTTTCAAGAAATTCTTAGCTTTAATCTTTTTACATATGAAAAGATTTTTAGGTTTAATACAAATGAAGACCTTTAAAGTAGTTTTATATTTACTTGATATCATTCTGCATAATTCTGCATAAATGGCAAATAAGAATTTCATTGCCAAAATGAATTTCCGGATTAATTTCTCAGGATAAAATGTAGAATCTTCATTTGCATGTCCATTGCTGTGGTGTGTTTGATTTTGGTGCCTCTTTATTGCACAATGTACCTTGCTAAGTTGTAGGCACGTCTCTACATTCACATTGCTGCTTTTTCACTTTTACACTCAGAAAACATCTAAATGGTGAATGGGTTAGGATGGTGGCACAAACTCACAAACTTTTTAACTAAGTTGTAATGTCAGTAGCTTTGGTTGGTTTTTATGTAACTTTGTGATTAAAATTTTTAGCAATCTCCTTGCAGTATAGAATATACCAATATCTTTAGTTTCAAAGAAGCATTCAGTAGCACAGAAGCACAGGACTCAACATGGAATCAAATGCTTTATTTTAAATTTATGAAACCTCCAAAGTGAATCCCCTGAGATTGCAGCCAGCAATACCTTTCATTTGTGCAACTCAGCCTCTCTTGTCTCAGGTCCCTTTGGTGCTTCCCACTTCACAGACTTGTGGTTTTTAACTAGAAAGAGTCTTGTTTAGGAGTCTGTAAAAACTAACATTTTTGTATAGAAAGCTTTTGAGTCTTCCAGAGAATTCCATTAAAGTTACTGTAAATCCTGTGTGTGGATCCCTTCTCTGCCATTGGCAGGTTATGGCATTCTGCCTGGGAGATGAGGGAAGAGTTCCTTCTGTGGGAGCATATGAGGACAAGTGTGATTCGAATTTCTAGGAATTATATCCTCTGTGATCTCATTGTAGATGATGAAACAAAGCCCAGGCCCCTGGTGGATAAAGCTATGGCTTCTATAATGTCTGTACACCAATTATATAGACTGAGCTGATTTGTATTTACAGGACTTCAGACAAAGGCACTTGTGTAACCTCCACGTATGTTTTCCCTCCAGAGCTCATCTGTTGTATGGTAGAACGTTCTGAAAACAAACATACTGGAATCCTTGTATGGAGAAATCATTACGGCCCACTCTCTTCTGAGGGCATGTGCACAATTCCTGCCGTGTTCTGAGGAGTAGGATGGGTAAATTAACAAAATAGGATAGATACCCAAAGGTTGGATACACTTCCACAAAAAACACAGCCAATCTTCCCTACAGCACTTGAGAACTGTTTTGAGTAAGCAGAGAAGACAAAGAATAAATGATTGGTTCACAAACAAACTCCAGACACAAATAAGGCAGAATTTACCTGCGAGTTCATTGATGTGGTTTCTCTGGACAGGAAGGAGGTTGCCTAATAGCCTCTTTGACAGGTTGCTATCTGATCAGTTCCTGTTTCCACTTCAGAGAGACATTCCACATCTAAGTGGTTTGTAAAGGGTTAATCAATTATTAATGATGTCTGAATACATAATAGAAACAAGGGGCTTTGCCAAAGCTGAATGTAAGCATGCTGGTGTAGGTTACTATGGTTAGTGATGAACTTTGGATAAAGGAAACATGTTGACCCGTTGGACTGCTTATGCCTTTATTAAACATGTACAAATGCATTAGCAAACCTTTGAATGCATTTTGTAAGTAAATCCTCAGTAGAATGTGTAATTCTTTTCCCTTTCATTTTATCAGTCCATGGCTTTTAGTCATTAAAATTACATCGTTCCGTCAGACAAGGTTGCAGAGGCATATGTGCCTAAAGAACAAGCAAGATAGTTACTGTTAGGAAGGCCTATGCGACCATGCTGTGGCCTGCTCTGGGAGAGGAAATGGGGTGAGATGGCTTCTCCTCAGTAAAAACAACATGCTAAAAGAATTCAATAAACACAGATTAGCTTCATTTTGCTACAAGGGTGGTCATTCCTCTTGACCCTAAGAGCCACGTGCCTGATTTTTTGTGTGGCTGAGAGACATGAGACACATACCTCAGGGACTCTGAAGGAAGGGGACCTCCAAGAGCGTTTTGGAGGCAGGAAACACAAGCTGATCCCCAGAGCCCCACCATCACAGCTGAAGGCAGGGTGGTCTATAATGGTTGCTGTACTGAGTTCCCAGTGACCCCCCTTCAATGGCAATTTCAGCCATCTCTGCTGCCAGGGCTTTGGCTCACTCAGCATAGGACAAGACTCAGGCTGTCTCCCTGCAAAGTCCCTTTGCCCCATTTTTCCCCAAATTGACCCCAGGACAGGAGTTGCATTTTGACTTCTTCCCAGCCTCAGGCCGCTGCTATTCTACAATAGCAAAAAGAAAAGAAAAGAAAAAAAAAAAAAAAAACACCACAGAAAATCCTGTAGAAAAGGAAAAGTGTGTTTATTTTACTAACTGTAGCTGTTATCTCAAGCTGGTTTTGTCAGTTTGCCCCATCTGTCTATCTATTCCCTATTGTGTGTAGATTAGGTGACCTCTTAGGCAAGAATCCTGTTTTCACAATGAGATTATCACAATTCCTAAGCAAACAGATAAAAAATATCCTTACATCCTTGCATCTAACTGAAACTAAGAGGGTACCACATTCACCTGACTGACCACTGCCCTAGAACTCTAATCCCGACAAAAACCATTAAACTCACCAGGAATTTTGTCTCTGAGGTCATGAGGTACTATTCCTGTTATGGGTTCTAAAACAAATTTGTTCCACTCTCAGTTAATGTTCAAACTACCACCAACTACTTAGTAATATTATTATTAAGGTCTTAAAACAGCATGTTTTAATGCACAGATGCATAGCCTCTTTTTAAGCATGGGCAGAATATTTCCATCCTGCCAGGCTTAGCTTTAGATGTCTTAACCCCACAAAAACCTCATCACTCTTCACTGGAACACCACAAAAACCCCTAACAAGCAGACAGGGAACATTTGTTCCTCCTTTTCCCCTTCCAGAACATCTGATCATTCAAGACCCACCATAAATATTTCCTGGCTGAGTATGCCTTGATCATGAACCACGTTTTGAGGGTTTTTATCCTTTTTTTTCTTCTTTTTTACAAGCATCTTTGCAATTTGTCAGCAAGCAACTTGGGCCAATCTCAGGAATAGTTTAGTTAACAGTTTATGAAATGAAATGATGTAAGGGACCACTCCAAACATGGTCAATTTAAACAGGCTGCCAAGTCTGTAACCTCCGGGGTCTATGATTGGGTTGAGGGGAGGAACCAAGCAGTGTGGGCTTGAAAAGATTGATGTCAGGTGGGCTGCAGATGTTCAGCTTCAGTCCACTTGTATGGCATTCACCTAGAGAGATGCTAATGCAGTCCCACGCATGTAGAAAATTAGCATGTGTATACACGCTCACACTGCAAAGGCCCCCCTCCAGCTCTGCTTTCTAAAGCACTAAGGTTTATAGGTATAGTAAAATGGCTTCATAGGAAGCAGCAGAGCTGTTTGTATCAGGCTTGAGTTTGAATTCGTTTAGTCAGCTATCTCAAAAAAACAAAAACACAGCATCCCTTACTATAGATGGAAGCTGGGTTTCACGGCACATGCAGCTGCGGTCACTGTCTTGCAGCTGTTAAATGAAGAAATACCATGTGAACACTTGGTCTGGTTTCAAAAGACCTAAAAACACTGGCCAAGAAAAATGGTACATCACGGTGCTGCTTGGCCATTCGCCAAGACAAAGAAACTTGTAGATTTCTAGGGACAAGAGGCCATGTGAAAGGAATTTTCCTCCTTTCAAAGGCATATCAAAATATACTGGAGGCTTTATTTATTTATTTATTTTGTGTGCTCTTGGCAAAGCTTTGATTGATCACTAATGCAGTATCAGCACTAAACTCGCATCACTTAGAGAATAACCGAGAAAACAAGGCAAAGGGGGATATTTTATAACTGTAGGTCCAAGGTGCAACAAAGGAGTGTAAGGCAGAATTATTTTACATGGAGAAAAACAAATGCACGGATAAAAGTCCCCAAATGGCAATTAAAGCTGAAATTTTATAGGAAGAAAAGGATTATTCTGTGGCAAAGCCACAAGAAAATGAGTTGTTGGAGTAAAGGGATATTTTGACACAGACAATGGCATGAGTGTGTCTGTGGGGCAAAAAAATTCTCTGAGGAGAAGCAGAGGTTCACAAGTTGCCCCTACAGGACTCATCTCAGCTCCCTAAATGATGTGGATGCAATAGTCTGCTAATGGGCAACATTAATTTGGAAGTGAAAGTGCTCCACATAGGGCTTAGCTCCCTATGCAAGCTAATTCAGATGTCCATGGAGCTACAGCTGTATCCTCCTTTCACTATCTGCAAGGGGAGGGACAGTTCCAGCACATCTCTTCTGCATCAGGAACAGCCACAAGTGTATTTTCAAACAATCTTCAGAGTCCATGGAAAAAAAATAATCCTTTGAAATGTAGCACAGAAATAGCAAGCTTTCTTACTGCTTTTATTTGTCTGTTTCCCCAAAAGGATGGAGATAAATGCTTAAAAAGCTGGGCAGGGGGACATAGGACACCCAAAATGAGATCATTCCTGTAGGAAGAAGAATTTTTACTTCACTGTAAAGCGTCTACCACAGTTAGCTGTGCAAAATGCCTGGCTTGGGCCAGCTTCTGGGCTTGTTTATGTACTGGAGACAGAGTGCCAAACTCTCCTGACAGGAAATGAATGAGACTGCAAAAAGGATAGTTCCACAATGCAAGAAAAACTCATAAGTTTCAGTAACCTTGTTATTTTATTGGTTTGCTTGTTTCATGTTGATGCTATATTAAAGGTCAAAGGTACATTAGATGTTAGGGGAAATAAATATGCTGGTAAGCAGATAAACACTATGGAAGCCCCAGTAATTAACAAGGTCCATATGTATAGTTTGTTCTCTTGAAAACAAACTTCTCTTCCTTCAATTTGAAAAGATGAATCAGTTCTTTGCTAAGTCTACATTCAAGGGTTTTGAGCTCACAGAGCTCAGAGGGAGTTTCCTCTGAATAAGACTTTGGTATTTGGCCTATTATTTTGGCCTTTTTTCTTTACCTTGCCCTTGAAAGACCCTTTCAGCTCAAGTCTCCGTAAAGCTCAGTGCTGGAGTCATCATATACTGACCATGCTTCTGTGAGCAGAGGACGTGCTCCCAGGTCCTTTAGTCTCGTTCTCGGAAATGTTTCTATTTCCACTCCATTTTCTTGCTTGCATTCTTCTAAGCATACAAAGTTAATGGAGGAAGTTAAACTTCCTGGCTGCATTAGTCTGAAATAGAGTGTGAGGACTGAAGGAGTGATTGCGTTATGGGCTTATTTCAAAGCTCTCAGAAGCTGAGGGAAAGATTCCTGTGACGTCTCCAGCTTTAGGATTAGAGTTCACTTACAGCAGAGAACCCAAGAAAGTTATTTATACTGTTTGCAGTACATTGGCCATATAGCTTTTGCCAAGAATGTCCTGCAGATTTTTGGTAGAAGAAAGAGGTTAAAAATCAAAGCCATCGGAACACATGGTTAACTGCATTGCATCTCATATGAAATATGCTCAGGAATCACTCACAGGAGATTACTATGGAGGTAAAATGCTCTTTGGAATTGAAGCCAAGTGCTGATTAAAGGAAGCTGAATGCTTCATGCAGTGACCCCTCCCACAAACATATCCTGCATATGCATTACCTTTGCGCTCCTACAGTCCTCTATGGCTGCATGATTATTACAAAGAGCCCACCCCAGATGCTAAAGAATTAGGACTGGTCAGTAGACTCATTTCCTCTCCAGGATTCCCCAGAGCACTAAGGAGCAGAGCTGCGATTCCAGCCTTCCACCAATAGCCCTCCATAGCCCTCCTAGCCATTGGTTCTGGTCTTGTATTGGAAAGGTTGCTCAACATCTGAACTTATAAAAATAATTCAAAATGCCAAAATCAGAATAGCACCTAACATTTCTAAGAAAGAAATTTAAGTATTGTAAGATCCCCAGTCTTTAGGGACAATCGATATTTTCTTATAAAACCCTTCAGAGATGTCACATTCTATAAGGAATTTTAGAAAGGGAAGCCCATGGGTTTTGGATGACGTTCTTTAGTTACCAAAGCAACAAATTACAACCCACTCCAGAAGCACCATCAGAGCCTGTGCTGAAGCCAAGTGCTAATTCCCTCACCCCTCCCTGTGAGCAGTTGCATCAGACAGACCACTGGGACAAATGTCTGCAGGGGCAGGTAGGGGGATGAGCCACAATCCTTCAGAGAAAAATTCAGTGGCTGGAGACTTTTTCTGAAGGGCTGCTAGTCTAGGATCTTTCACCAGTAATAACATTTGTTTCCCCAAAAAAATTCAAAGGTAATAAATTACAGAGAATACAAGGTATTTTATGCGTTGTGGTATAATGATCAAAAGATGTTATCATTCCCTTTCACATGTTTGCAGACAGTTAGCTGTAATTCTGGATAAGTTACAGGCGGCTTTTGTTTTCCTTGAATACTGAAACATTATCTTCTAGTTAATGGATGCACTGTGGGTGAACGCACATGGGAAAGAAAAAGCTTTTCACCTTTCTGGCTGCCTGTACTACCTTGTCTAGGATCCAGCCTCAGCTTCTTCTCCAAAGGGAAGACACCAAGAGCAACACTGGGAAATTGAGAGAACAGACACAGAAATGCAAGGTGTTTTCTGATTACTATTTCCAGTCCCCCTTGAGAAATTTTGCTAAAATTTTGCAAGGGCTTATGATGAAACACAGATCTGAGATCTCTAGGTAAAAACAAAGCTTGGTAAAGGGTTTGCACAAAGGAACTCTAGGATCTATTGCTAGACCATCAGGGCAGTCCTCCTTCAGTCACTACTACCTAGCACATACCATGGCTTAACTGAAAAGGAGGCCAGACCTTTTTTTATTCCTAACATGAAAATGTGAGAAATCTTTAATTTCAGAGTGCTTTGCTTTCGTTTCTAGTTTATTCTCTATTTCATGGTTCCGTCTGGTACCTGAAATGAAAACGTTGTGAGAAGCAGTTCTGGTGGTATAGCTGAGATGGCAACGAGCAGGGTTAAATCCCAATAAAAACACCAAGAACATCCTAGGCTGACATCTAGTCTTGATTAGGTTTTCATTAATTCTTTGAAAACTTCCTCTTTGCAGCTCAGAAAATAATTCCTGCGTTTTGTTCTTTAAGTGCAAAAGCCATTGGATAAACTGAATCTTAAGGGGAAAAAAATACATTTGTAACGCAACATCAAACAATTGTTCTATTGGCACACCTTCATAATGGTTTCTTTATGCAAACTTTATAGCCTTCGCACAGTTTCCTGATTCTGTTGTTTCCAGTACATTTATTTCAATGAAAGCTGCTGTAAACCTTTTAAACAATTCTGAAGATTGTCCTTATTCTCGTGCTTTAGGATGTGCAGTTATACAGAAAGCTTGCATGAAATGCTGGTGGATAGCATAAACGGAGCATTCACTTCTAGGGTTTGCAAGCCCTGTGTAAATACATACTGTTTATGGTATACTTCCATACTTCTTTTTATTTCCTACAGAGATCTTTTTATGGTGTTGGATAAAGAACAGGAGGACAGTGTAAATTGCTTAGAGTAAATAAAAACTGACCAGATCCTTTAGCTGCACTGTGAACTGAATAAAATCTAAGCCTTCCTAGATGTTTACATAAAAGTGTTCACTTTCTGGTATAATCCAGTCCTCTGAAGGTTAATCTCTCAGTATGCCAATCCAGTCACAAGCCAGCAGTACTGCATCCTCTTCAGGAGGCTCTTTTATGGAACAGTTTCTAGCCTGGTTTCTATTCCACGTGTTCTGAATTTGCAGGTATTTCTCTGGAACTGCAAACCTCAAGATATGAATGGGTGTAATCTGAGCTTTGGGAAAAATTGGCTGCTGAATCTCACACTGTGGCTGGAGTCCCATCTCTAGGTTTGAGGCTTGTTTGTGATCAAACTAGAATAGTGATAATATCATACAAAATATCCTTCAACTTCAATCTCAGCAATTTCAGCTCCATCATATTTGTATAATAGCAAAATTTACATTGCTTTCTTGTCTTTTCTACATCTTCAAAGCATGTGAGGGATTAATGTTATCATTACTCTTCTTTGGTATTTTATCTTTCTCCCCATCTTTGTTTGTTTTGCTGAGAATGAAAAAGTGAAGCAGATGCAGTAAGTTTTGTTCCCGACTCTGAAAGTTATGAGATCTGCAATCATGCTCACCTTTTTCAGAAGAAAACATTGTAATCTTTGGCCATATGTTAAGAGGATTCTGTGACTTGCTGAACTTTAACAGAAATGTCAGCTTTCCTAATCAAAGAGTGTGTCAAGGCTGCTCTTTCTAGTACTGGAGATACCATCTCAAACACTTCATTTATGGTGTCAGACTGTTGAAAAGGATTTGCTTAAATTTGCTAAGGCCATTGAGAATCATATCCTTAATGTTGTGTGGTTGGTATTGTCCTATTTGTCTTAGTAACCTTATCTCTCAGCAAAGCAGCTAGATGACAAAGATATTTTCTCTAAGGATCTTTAACCTCTTGTGTTGCCTGTAGACTGTGTGCAGAGAGCTTGCAACAAAGTAAATGAAAAGATATGGTTTCTCTTACCCTTTACACAGGCATTAGTCTAATATTGCTGAATTCTGCTACCCCTGAATGGGCTCCTCTATGAATAGCAGTAAGAAAGATTGGAAAGATATCAGGGTGGAAGATTTATAGCATTTCCCCCTAAAAAGTGAACAACCACTGGGGCTATCTCAGGCTCTCTTTTCATGATGTGGTTTAGCCCTGCTAGCCTGCCCCTGTCAGTAGGATGTTTGCAGCAGACACAGAACAAGTTTTGTATTCCACATAAGATGTCGTGAGCTATATCAGAATATAAGATGAAAACTTTAAAAACAGTATATTTAAGGGCATGGTGGAGTTTTCCCCAAGTATTTTCAATTTTTATTGAAATCAGTATGTGTGAAGGCTGCTCATATCCTTAACAATTTCCTTTTGAATTGATGAGTTTGCATACTGAAAGCATTTTTACATATATCTTCCTTTTAATCCTCATGGGAAAGATATTCACTGAACTATTTCACTTCTTTTTCTCATGGGAGAGAGAGCTGCTGCACCCACCTGTACTTCTGTTTTCATTAACTCTCTTCAAAAATCCAAGCTGAGCTCAGATCTTGCAGCTTTCATTAAGGAACGAATCCAAGTGAAATATGTGTGAATTTAGCCTGACCAAAGAACATGAGATTGGATTTTAAGATTTTAATGGAAATGCAACCTTGTCCTTTGAGAGAGATTTTCCTACTCACTACTGAAACAGAGCCACAATTTGCTGGGCATTTTTCAACAGAAACATTCACATCTTCACCTGCTTCAGAACTGTGTCAGTTACATTAAAATTATGTTTAAGGAAATGTAAAATATTTAAATAACTTACTTTAACAATACTGTTTCTTTTAAATGTGTGGATCGTGGATTATATGAGAACGTGTATAGATACAAAACAAAAATTTGTCTTTCTAGTAGCGTGATGAATTTTGAACAAATTTTAAGTGTTGTTTATGTTTTTCAATAAACTAAGCCAAAAATAAAAAGCTGTTTTTGAGATACTTAAATAATTCTGGAAAGGCTTTCCATTCTTGGCTCCACATTACCTGTAACCTCGCCAGGCTCCGGATGGAAGCAATTGCACTGTGTGACACCGGAGTGTTTCTATAAGCAGTCACAGAGGCCCATGTAGGCAAGGATGAGCCAGCTCCTGGAGGGCTAACACTCAGGGTACTTGCTCTGCGCACTGCAGCACAGCTCAAAGCCCCCTCCAGTTGTCTTGACTATATTGCAGTGGCAGCAGATTATGCAGGAACCCAATAGAGCAACATGCTCTTGCTATCCAGAGGCACCCCCCCACCTCAGCAAATTCCATCACCCTGAAATATCTCATCTCCTCTCTCCTCTTTTCCCATGCTCAAATGTTTAAGTGCGTCACTTATTTCATGAAGCATATTAACGCAGTATCACTTCATAAAGCCACCAGCTATCCTTTCCAGGAGAACACCCTCTCCTCTCCACCCCTCCCTGCCCATGGCTTGCAGCAATGAGCCCCAGCAGACATATGCTTCCTTTCTGCACCTTTTGACAGTGGCATTCTTGGCAGTAAAACCACAGCAATGCACAGAGCCATAGCCAGACCCTGTCTGCTGCTGTGTGGCACGAGGGGCAAAGCTGGACTGAACTGGGAGCTGTACCAGCACCCATGCTGCTGCTCCCTAAATCATCCTGCAGATGTAATGAGGAATAAATTCCCACCCTTGTGGATGCTCAGTGGAACAGAATCCCTCTGTCAGTGGTGCTTTCACACAGTCCTTATTTTGATTACTGAATTTATTTAATGTTTATCTCTGCCCTGCGGTACTGGTAAGTAAGGCTGGCAATTCCCTCAGTCCAGAGCCTCGCTTTGCTGCCCTTTTCTTGGATGCAAGCTTTTCCTTTTAAAAGGATTCAATTTAATACCCTGCAAATTATCTGGGGTGGTGCAGAGTGATTTATTTTGTAAGCCTGATGTTGTGAATTGAAATTGCTTTTCCTCATCTTGGTGTGTGCTGTTGAAGGGTGCATCCCCCTTCTCCCATGGGTCCCCAGCATCCAATGCAGCCTTCAATCGAGGGGAAACCTGCTCCTGGTGCCTGGGCAAGAGGCAAAAAAAAAAAGGACAAATAGAGCTGACACACACACGCAGCTGCTCAGCGCTTGAAAGAAAACGAAGCTTCGATTTGCTTAACCCCGCCTGAGGGAAGGAAAAAAGTGTGATCTACTCATCCCACCTGGGATCTGTACATAGAAATACACTCAAGTTGCAGTTCCATGTTCAGGGCAAATAATTTGGGGTCCTGGTACTGCCCGTCTGCATTCTCCCAGGCCAAATGACTGCAGTGCAAAGTCACACAGGGAGATATCAGTGACATTTTCTTCATCTAGCTTGCTTTATTAAGTGAAAAAATAATAAATCTGGAGGAAAGGAATCCCCAAACTTCCTGTTTTTATGAAAGCAAAGCTGCCTCAGAGACGTCTCAAATTAGAAAGAGGATACAAAAGAGCAGACTCATTTGTTTGATATAGTTTAGCAAAGAACTCTGCTGCAAAACGCTCAACTCAACATTTTCTTTCGTGCATAAATACTTGCTAAAATACAAAGGAAAGGAAGTTAAAAGCTATAAGAAGCAGCCATCTTTCCCTCCTCTTTTGCCCATTTGCTTCCTTGCCACCATTTACAGGAACAACCAAAAGCCTCAGCCACAATTATACCCCATAGCAGAGATTTAATTCAAATAGACATTAAGAATCATTCAGCAAAATGCATTCCCATATTATTTAGCAGCATTTAGAAGGGGATTTGGTACGGATATGAATAACGCTAACAGCTTGTAATAGGTGAAATAAATTTGTCTGGATAGGAACTTCATGCTTCATGGTTTAGGTCAATCTCTAATTTCTAGGGATTAGAGTGAATCTTTCATTAGGGTGGATTATGCTACTGCTCCTTTCCCTGGAGTATCTTTCACAGTCTTCTGAAGATCAGCTCCTATTCACTGCCAGAGGGAAGGTACTGTGTTTGATGTGTTTGATTCCATAGGCAGCTCTTACTGCTTCGTTATTTATATTCAAAGTAGGCTAGAAAAGTAAAGAATGGAAGAAGTAAAATAATAGCATTCTCACTTTAGCAATGGAAGACATAGACTCAGACTTACCTGTGGCCTTTTTCAAGGGCATTTAAAGAATTTGTGGCAAAGACAGTCCTCTTGATTGTCTTATCTGCAAGAATGACACTGCCTAACATTTTGTTCTCCTTTGATGGGACATCTTTGTTTTTACTTTTGTTCCAGAATGAGAATCATGAAAAAGATGCTTTATTTGGAGACTCCCAGAGCTCAGCAGAGTTTGATTTTCAATTAGGAAGCAGTAAATTTCTCTCACTTGTTACTGATACCACTTCCAGAATGTGAATAGCTATGTGAGCTCTCATTTAAATCATGGAAGTGGTGGAATCTGAGATTCATGTCATGGGCACAAGAGATATGGAGTGCTGAGGAATGAAAATATGTTTATGGCTAATTTATTAGAGAAACTCCTCATGGAAGATGTAGTTGATCATGATTTCCCTGTAGTGCTGCGAAAATTAGTATCTGCTTGGTTTGTATCTGCTTTGTAAATAAAAACATCTCAAGAGAAATGTCAGCTTTAGCCATGCTTCTAAGAACATGTACATTCTGGGGGTCTGAATAGCATAACATGCTTTGATCGCAGGTCCTTCTCACTGTTTCTGTTCTTCAGGCAGAGTTTGAACATCATTCAATATTGTCTGGAACACATAGGTCTGTTGCCACAGGGATGATCTAAATTCTTCACTACCTTTTTTACTGGGATGGGCTTACTGTCTCACTAATAGAAAAAGTAATTATATTTTATTTTCAAATTAAATTTACTTTTTAATTTATTTATTTTTTTACTCACTGTCATGTCCTTTTAAATCACCTCTCTTGTCTCATCTCTCTCATTCTGTAAAATGTAGTTAGCATAAATAATACGGGAAGTTCTGTGCCTACAGCCCTTTGTAACATGAAAGGATCCAAGCTGTGCTAGGTATCAAGAACTGGAAAATTTCTTCCATTTTAAGACCCAATAATAAGGATGAGCCCAGAAGAGAGAAAGAATGAGTGTACCTATCTCTGTATCTCTCTTTAATCTGGAGCGAATTTAAAGGTGATGCTGAATTTGACACAATATTCTTGTTAACAGCAGAGTTGTGTAATGTGTAACTTAGAAAAGAGGAATCAGTACTTGCAGATAGTTAATGAATTTTAGTTTAGAATACTGTTTACAATTTTGTAGTTGAAGACAAGAAGAAAAACAATTTGTATTTGTTCTTCCAAAATCTTTGGTTTCTACAGCTTTCTTCACTCATATCAGGTTTGTTCATGGAAAATGGGCTATTCAACCCATTATCACATAAAAACAGATGGAATTTAATGAAAGAAAAACCTCCAGGCAAAGGAGGTTTCCAGCCTTCTGCAGTGTGAGGGAGAGGAAAATCTGTGAATGTGTGCCTTGCACAATCTGCACATTTGTCAGTGAGACAAAGACAAGGAAGTACACTTCCTATCCCTAAATATGCATTGCACCAGCCTTTAAACTTCAAGAAGAAACTAAGTTCCTTTCATCTGCTCTTACTGTTGTACAGATAGATATGCTGAAATTCAGGAGGTACTGAAGGCCCTGGCTGGACTGATTCTTCAGTTCATGCTTTGCCATGGTTAAGGACTCCCTGGTATTTTCCCTATGATATGCTGGTTATCTACTCACAAATAATAAAATGCCTGTAAGATGATAGATGCACAAGCGTAACTGCTTTTACCTGTATATAAACTGACCTGAGGGTCAGAAATGCATGTCTATTACAAGCTTGTTCCTTTTCTCTGCTTTATATTTCAGAGCAGAATGGCTTGAAATATTCAGGGGTGTAATAAGCAAATCAGACTGACTGAATGGGGAAAAAAGTGGCTTAAGAGGAGCCCGTCAGCACAACCTGCTCTCTTTTTTAACCTGGCAGCAGTTTCTTCTGTGTTCCTGCTGCTCTTCTATGCATTTCCCTTCCAGCCCTTGTTTCCCTATGGAGCTCCCTCAGCCCATCTGATTTAGAACATCTGCTGGCACTGAACTCCTGCAACTCTCAATCTGTTTCCCCTTGGCTTCCTCCTTCCTTCCAGTTCATCCTTCTTATTTTAGTCTTGATGAGACTTCCCTCCTTCTTCTCTCTGTCACCACTCCTATCCCTCTGCCTCCCAGGTGACACCACTGAGTCTCAAGGTGAGAAGAGCATCATGAGCATATCCTCCCAAGGACACCATCCCTCTGCTAGCACTTAAGGGTCAGCCCAATGGTTGGGCAAACAAAGAAGAGCACATGAAATTGGAAGAACTACTGAGACCATATCTTAAGCTTGACTTGATCTGCCCCACAGATATGGGATATATTCCAAGACCTCCAAGGTTGGACTGCGTGGATGCTCCAGCTCCTTTCTGGGGACAGGCCCAACCAGGCTTGATACAAGCCCAGGAGTGTTAGAGCAACATGGGCCTTGGCCTAAAGGAACAAAGAGAGCTTGTGAAACTCCTGCCTTCATCTGAGGGTACTTGAGACATAGTGTCATGTTTCATCTCTTCGAAAGCCCAGATAAACATAAATACCCATGTTAATTTTATTACAGTTCGGCACTGGAGTGGAAGAGGCTCTGACTACAGAATTCAAGTGAGCTGTGTCTACAAAGTTGACAGGCTTGCCCCCACCTCCACTTCTATTAGGAACCAGGATTTTAAGTTGTTAGGTGGGAGAAATGCTATTGAAGGATCTAACATCTTAAGCATAAAGCCTAAGTTTGATTTTAAGATCTTCCAGTAGGTCCTAGAGTAGCCTCCAGTAACAAGTTTGCTTTTCTAGTGTAAAACAATAAGGTACAAGAGCGCTCTGACAGAAACACCATTCTTAATTCAGTACAAATGGGAAACCTGATGTTGGTAAAAATTCAGTAGAAGAATGAGAAAATAATATATAGAAATAGGAAACTGTTTTTAGAAAAGCATATATAGGGTATTATTAGAGAGATTTGGGTAAGTCAGTTCATAGCGTAGAATCATTAAGGTTGGAAAAGACCAACCATCAGCCCATCCCCATCATGACCACTAAGCATGTCCCCACTAATCTAAACTCTTCTTGAATGCCTCCAGGAATGATGACTCTACCGCCTCCCTAGGCAGCCATTTCCAATACCTCCCACTCTAAGAAGGATTTTTTCCTAATATCCAACCTCAGTCTATCAACCAAATCTCTGTGCGCCAAGGGGTACCTTTAAGGCATGTTGTTTTCCTATGCACTTCTTGCTCAGAAGCATCACCCAAGACCTCAAGTTACTCCCAAATAGACAACCTATTGATTTTCTACTTATTCCCTCAGGTTTCGAATTACTGAAATTAAACTAAGCTATTCCTGATTTATAGCAGTGTAAACAAGAGGAATTCAGCCCTGCTGAAGATGTCTGACCTGAAAAACATTATGCATTTTTCCAATGCAGCTGTCTGAGTCATTTTCCTTATACTGTGTAATACCTTATTGTACCAACAGGCAGGTAAGCAACTTGTCTGCAATGCTGACAAATATACACAAATGTATTGTTAGCGTAAAACAGTTGCGCTTAATTCCTTTCCTTCCTTGATATTTTTTTCTTCTGAGAAATCTTTTGTAGTCAGCCTTTTCCATTCCTGTGCGTCTGCAGTTGATAAATTATTTCTGTTCACTTTAATCCATTTTTTATTATTCTTCTGTATCTTTTTATTTTTCTGGTTGCTGCTGAAAATAAATCTTTTCAAGAGCTCAGCAGTATATTCAGATGGGGTATTTTGAACAGAGTGGGTGCTTCTTCTAGAGATTAATGAATTAGAAAATGAGGAAATAGTGATTTGAAATTAGTTAATTGTCTTAAAAAACAAACGAGCATGTATTAATGAGTACTGTTAGCTACATTATCATAAATTAGTTTTAACACACTCCTCACTCGAGTTTTCTTGCTCTTTGTTTCACGTTGAGTGCATGAGCAGTATCCTAACACACTACAGATCTGCAGTCCAGTTTCCTATGGAAACAAAGGTGCAGCGGCCAACTCTTGAGTTTGCACTCCTTTAAATTTTGAGCCTGTTGACTGAATCTGGCAAAGAGGTAGAGGTATGAGAGGCAACAAAATTCCTAAAAGCTTCAATAAAATAATTTGCAACATACAGAAAGATATTCTAAGTCAGTTGACTGAAGAAAAAATGCATTATGCATGCACATGTGGTAAGACTTCAGAGAATCCAGGCAGTAGAGAGACCGTACAAAAACATATCTAAAATAGAAATAAGCTTTAGTCAGAAGCTCCTTAAATACCAAAGTCAATCAACTGAGAAACATAAATCGTAGCAAATCGGACTTCATTAATTCTAAGGTTCACCAATATTAATTGTGTTCTTGTGCCAGCTCAACAAATTCTCAGTTTGTTTCCTTAGGTGACCTTACAACTACAGCCAGTACAGCTTTATTGCAGTTTTTGCTCTATGCAGGTCCTCTTGCATCTGCACTTTTTTTGTGGACTCCCTCTAGTTTCATCTGTACTGCATTTCCAAGTATTTATTTTGCTCACAGTGAATCAAGCTATATCTGGATTTTAATAGACTAGTAAGTCAACTGAATGAACTGTGTTCATGAATAGGACCTATGGCTACATCTGTATTAGTAAATTAAGCATGCCCTGGAACATTTGCTAGCACTGAGGCAAGCTGATGCAAAACAGCCTGCATCCATACTACTGAATTAACTTATCTTCCAGAACAGGGTGACTGAATACAAACTGTCTTCGAAGGAGGGCTTCTTCCCTGTGTTGTTACTGGGAATTACTTGGCAGTGCGTTAGCTGGGGGTGCTTGTGTCTTTGCCAAGAATATGCCAGCCATCATCCTAACAATTTCATAGTATAAATAATCAAGCTCCAGTGCCTGGGAATGTCCCCTGGCCCTGTCTAATTAACCGTATAACATGAAACTCCAGTATTCCTACCCTTGGGCAGTTTGTGCACAGCCATCTCTGCTTCCAGTGCGCCAATTCACTGCTCATGTGAGTTACGCATAATCTATAAGCTGAGCATATGAGTTGAGCATCTCAAACTTGTTCAATTAAAAAAATAATGAACTCAGACCGTCTATTTAAATGAGTTCTCCTTGTTTTGTCCAAAACAGAGAGCTGCATCTTATATAATCATCTCATCTGAATTCTATAAGATTTCCAACAGGGAGACCGAATGAGCAGAGCAAGCCAAAAGATATGTAATTAAAACAGATCCCACGTGGTCCTGGAGCTATGCGTTCTCAGAGAGCATCCTTCTTTTCTCTAAAATGTGTAAATTTTCCCAACTCTTTAAGTGTGGTGACTGTAATATATGGCCAAGAGTTGTTTTGTTGTTGCCTCAATGTACTGTACATCCTTATTTATCTTTGTTCTCAAGCAGAAACAGTGGATATTTTTTATCTCCTTGAATGCTCTGTTTTAGCTTGTTGTTCCTTAACCTAAGCCAGGTTTCCTTCCTTCCTTCCTTCCTTCCTTCCTTCCTTCCTTCCTTCCTTCCTTCCTTCCTTCCTTCCTTCCTTCCTTCCTTCCTTCCTTCCTTCCTTCCTTCCTTCCTTCCTTCCTTCCTTCCTTCCTTCCTTCCTTCCTTCCTTCCTTCCTTCCTTCCTTCCTTCCTTCCTTCCTTCCTTCCTTCCTTCCTTCCTTCCTTCCTTCCTTCCTTCCTTCCTTCCTTCCTTCCTTCCTTCCTTCCTTCCTTCCTTCCTTCCTTCCTTCCTTCCTTCCTTCCTTCCTTCTTTCCTTCTTTCCTTCTTTCCTTCTTTCCTTCCTTCCTCTCTATCCTACAGTACACACACAACTAATCTTTACACTCATTTTAAAAGCCACAGTCCAGAAAAGCAACTAACCTCATGGTAATCTCAAGTGAAGAGGTCACTCATATGTTCAAAGTTATGCAAGTACTTAAGTGCTTTTGTACATCAAAGTCTGGATTTACTGATGTATAACTGAAGATCAGATGCTGATCCATTACTCCAGAACACCTTAGAAGCAGGTTTTATGTTTGCTCCTTCCCTGTTTGCATTCCTGTGAGGCTTTGGTAATGAAGGGGACTATTTATTTTTTATTATTAATGTACTCGGCTGGAAAGCAGAAACCCTATTTTTAGTAATATATTATTCTGATTCAAAAGGCAGAGAAGAATGAGGGATGGAAATTGTTTATGAATATATTATACTTTAGATTAAGATATAAGGCTACTTTATCAAGGCTTGTTTTGTGGCAGTTGTTACTGGCACCTGCTAAAGATGAAAGGAATTAGAATGGAGCCTTTGTAGCACCACAGAACCTATGCGAGGATCAGGACTTCCATGCTCTCAAGTACCTTTTCTCACGGCTTTCCACCACAGCTGCAAAAGCCACGCACTCCTCAAAGGAGTAAAACTTGAGCTCAGGAAAATGGTTAGGTTTTTTTTTATTATTATTAGTATTAGTTTGTTTCTGTACCTTCTTGTTTAATTAATTCACATTTAAGTTTACATGCTTTAAATATCAACTTTTTATTTTATTTTATTCTTCAAGCCTGAGTTAATTAAAAAAAAAAAATAAAAAATTAACAAGAAAACAATCAATTATTATGCCATCACTCAAGTCCATAACTATTTCCTGTCCATAGCTGCAGCTTAAGGAATTAGCTGATCTGAGAAAGAGTTGGAAGCAGGACAGGCTGCTTCCTTAAAACTTTGCATCTTAACTGTATATGGTGGGACGTCTTTAGCAAATAAATTGTGAAATCAAAATGTTCCTTGAATCTTGGAGTCTGAGCAAACCTGTATCATTCTTCATTGGAAATCCAGCAGGGAATTAAAGGGGGTGTACCCCTCTGGATCACTGATTGCAGAAGAGCATTCCCTCTCTTCTTCAGCTACTCAGAAGTAGTTGGGAAAGATGAAAATCCCAGCTGATCAGGATGTCTTTTCTAGATGAGTGCTGAAGGTTCATTACCTAAAATGGGACAAATACTGCTAATCTGCAAGTGATCTATGAATCTTTCTCTCCCTCCAGTGACCTCTTATGAATGCCAAGGCTCATGCCAGTCTACTGAGAAAATGGCAATATGATTTGTCCAAGTGTAAAAACAAAACAAGTCCTTTTTCAGGATGCCTTTATCCTCGTTCTTCATTCTGGACAAAATACAGTTCTTTCTGCCCTCCAGATCTTCTCTCATGTTTAGCTTGTAAATTCTTCATAGCAGAGTGTCAAAAAGGTTGGCATGCATAATGCTGTTGCAATGCCCATCCTTCTCAGTGGGTCCCATGGTTTGCACAGATGCTTTAATGAGAACAGCATGGTTCTGCCTATGTGAGATCCAGACTAAGTCAGATGAGAGATCTGGGGTTCTGCCCTATGGACAGCTGCAGGTGCTGTAGGTCTCTTGGTAAGGTCCCATCAATTCAGAGCTGGATTGGAGGACAAGATGCTCTTGATTCTTGGAGAGGACCATGGCAAGCAAACAGCTAAAATCTAGTTTGAAGTGCTTGCTGAAATCATCCCTTAAAGTCTCCAAGATCTTTATCAAAAAAAATGGGGAAAATGTCTTTAGAACAAGCTTCAGATTTTTAATGATACAACAGCCTATGAGGAAAATGCATAATGAAATGGAGGCCAAGACAGCTTCAAGGAAGAAAGCTCAAGGAGAATCAATTAGCACTTTCCAGTCTTCAAAAACAAATGTACAACCATAGCTGTTCATCACAGTTGAATCTTTTCTCACACAAGGAAATACATGGGTGGTGAAAGTAAATAGCTGCATTAACGTAAGTGCTTCACAATTGTCCTTAATTATGAAGAACAACCATTATTACTATTATTATTACTATTAGACTTGTAAGACATAACACTGACTTCAGAAGGCTTTGAATTAGGCCTTGAAGTGTCCCATACTAATATCACACCAGCCTATAATTTTCATCTGCATTTTCCAGTGCTTCCTTTCTTGTGTTTCACAAGTGAAAATGAAGCTATTTCAGCGGAAGGAATTTCACCTCTCATTTTCAAACACTGCTTTTGCTCAGTCACTAACAGAATTTCACTGTGTCTTAGTTTGTTGGGTTTTTTTTCTCATTTCCATAGTGTTGGCAACAGCCTGCATATAAGACCAGGACAGATATAAACAGTTTCCATAAGAGCAAAGATCTCTCCTTGACATCATTATGCTAATGCATTTTGTGCATAGCACCTGTGGGAATCTCATGTTGTCAGTTTTTTTGCCAAAAGGCATGTGTTGTGCCATTGTACTACATACACTGTTTCTGCTACAATGTTAAACCAAGGGAGAGGAGAAAATTTAATCCAACTTGCAGAGCAATTATTCAAAACTAAATAGAACAATCACTTTCAGTACAGATAACAACAAACCAAAATTCTGGTGCAAACCAAATTCCTGACATTTTATTTTTCTCTCTACCCTTTTTTTCATCACTATGCATGTCTGATTGGAATAAATTGGGTCAGGCTGTCTCTTTCTGCCTGCAGAATCTGTTGTTTTGGGTTTTTTGTTGATATTATTATTATTATTATTATTATTATTATTATTATTATTATTATTATTATTATTATTATTTGTTACTACAGACTTAGCTAAGCAGCATTTAATGACTTTCTGTTCTGGGCTAGGGACATCTTAATTATATATCCTAGGTCCAATTTTCCTTGCATATAACTGCTCACACTCTGAGTCTTCCTGCGAGTGATCCAAGATACAAGTCAGCTCCCCCAAAAAAATTCTAGAACTAAAAACTCAGACTCTAATCTGTTGTGCAAAATGTGTGATTACTGTGCAAGTCACTGTCTTCCTGAGAACATACTCCAACTCTTTCATAATGGGGACTCAGTGTCAGACTATTTACAGTGAATGTAATCACTTTAATAAGAAAGGGGTTGATTTTGTAGCTGGCACAAAATTTTAATTATTGAAAATAAGGTATTGATTTTATTTTCTTTTTTTTTTTTTTATTTTTTAAGTTAAAACCATCTTTCCATTCATAGTGGAAGGCTCTGCCATTCTTGAGATCTATCACCACAGACCTTGGGCAAAGCTCTTTAGCTCTTACACAGTGAAGGAAAATAAGGGAAGCAACAAGCTATTAAAATGGATACTTGATTCATTTTATTTATTTAAATGATGTTAATGTTAGCTTTTAATGTAGACAGAGAAGTGTAGACAAGAAAGTACTGGAAATTAGATAGGAATAGATACACCAGCAAGTGGAAGCCTGGACTTTCCATCCTGCTGTACCCAGAGCAGCCCTTCAAGTCCTTCGGGACTGAGACTTCAGGCTTTCATTTGCCCACAGCTGTGAATATCGGATTGGAAAAGTAAGAATAAGGACCTGAAACTACTCACTCTGTGCCAGCGGCCTGGCTGTGTTTTTGAAAGCACAGGAAAGAAGAAGGCAGTGCACTGAAATGCAGGTGTCTTGTCTCATAACAAACATAGACTTGAACACTCCAAGGTAAATTTTCCATTGCTGAGACAAACTTAAGGTGTTTTTAGGGTTTGGTCTGGGCACATGTACAAGACCTGAGGCTTCTGGGGCAGATTTCCTAGCTGTGATGGTGAGTGTGAGTTTTGATCTTGGGAAATCCATGAGGAGATTATATCCTTTTGCCTCTCCTCATTGTTTCCGCTGATGTACAGCACTGTTGTTGTTTTTAAGTCAGTATTTGTTATTATTATTGCATTTGTTATGGCTTACTTTACTAATTTATAATACCTACTGCCTAGCAACAAGTGGCTTCAATTTAAACAATATATATAAATTTTAAAAATCCACATAAATTAACATCTCATCTTCAACAAGTGCTGGTGTACAGCCACCACTAATTTGTTATTAGCTGATAATTAAAGCTAGAGGCAGAATAATAGTCTACCTAAAGACAGGCAGCAGTGAAAGCTGAATGAACAACATACAGTGGAGGATCTCTTCTCCCCTTGCAAAGGGTATCACATTGAGTCTAGGAGACAGGAAGTCAGCTATGGGAAGAGGAATGTGCCTTTCTGGCTCAGGAACAGTGGTTTCAACTTCGTCCAGCTATGTTAAGAGGATACCTTTCTCAGTCTGCGTGCTGATAAAACAAAATAAAGTTTCTTTGCACATGTCACCTGATGCAATCTGTGCCCAAAGCTAAAAGCACTTAGACTTGCACCTTACTGAGCAGACAGTGGGTCACAGATTTTCACACTGTTGTAAAGGAGCTTCACTGAGGAAGGGAAAGCATAAAAGCCAATCACTGTACTGCAGCTTTGGTGATAACTCAGGGTAAACTGAGGTTGTTTCTGTTCTAATCATGTTCACCATCAACATGCCAGCAATCCACAAGTTTCCTACTCTCATTTGGTTTGAGTTTTTAATGTGTGTTTTTTTGTTTGTTTGTTTGTTTTGTACTTGTTTGTTTGTTTGTTTTCCATATCTCTAACACTAATGCATGATCTCATGTTCACACATGCCAATGGAAAGTTTTTTCTTTACTTCAGTGGGATCTGACTCTTGCTGACCTAGTGCAAATCAGGACTATTCAACCTACTTGGTTAGGTAGAATCACCCCTAGCTAACCCCTCCTGGAGTATTGTGTCCAGATCTGGAGCAACTTAAGGACATGTAGTTGTTGTAGCAGTTCCAGAGGAAGGCCGCGAAGATGATCAGAGGAATTGAATACCTTCCCTAATAAGACAAGCTGAGAGGTCTGGGGATCTTCAGCTTGGAGAAGGCCCCAAGGCTGGATGGGGCTTTGAGCAACCTGGTCTAGAGGGAGATGGCCCTGCCAGTAGCAGGGGGATTGTAACTAGATGATCTTAAAGGTCCCTTCCAACTCAAACCATTTTATTATTCAATGATTCATTTACCTAGTTCATGGCCTGTCCCAGACTTCCCTGTTCCCCTGGGAAAATGTTGGTTTCTCATCATGTGATGGCGATTTGGAAAGATCACAGCCAGTATTAGGCAGGCTGGAAAGCTGAGGAGAAGATGCCTTGTCTGGCTTCCCACTTATTCAGGCATCTAGCAGGCTCCTACCTGTATACTTCTTCTTTGCAGTGTGTACAAAGTCAGTCACAAAAACGTGAACAAGTTGAAGTTGTGCAAGTAACAGCAAGCCCACAGGAGCCCTGAATAACTTCTGCTCCATAGAATAAGGTATGTTCCCTCCTGTCTGGAAGAGCTGGGTACCACATGATCACAATCATAGCATCACGTACCCAGGCCATGCAGACAGCATGCTGGGTTAGTCTGCGGTCAGGGAAAGGAGGTGTGTAGGTTTTACTGCTCCTGCTGTAACTGACTTTCCATTCTTACATAACGTTAAATTCTCCCTGGGTTGCAGCCCGAGCCTTTCAGGAGGCAAAACCACTTGCTGAATGTCATGAAGAAAGCAAGTTGCTATGCTAGAATGCTGGCAGAGGTACAAACCCAGAAGAAAGTTTAAAGCAGTATGAAAAAACAACACAAGAAAATCATGCGAGCAGCATTTTTTTGTCCACTACAAATATTCAGTGTGCATTTGGGTGACTTATTCTGTTTTACAACAAAATGTTTTTGTTTTTGTTTTTTATTTTTTAAAAAGAGAAGGAAAGTGAAAGAGCATTTTCTTAAAGAGAGACCACCTGGTATGAATATAGCCATGGTTGTTAGCTTTGGCAGCAGTTGAGAGAGGGCAGTTATTCAGCAGTGTAAGCTTGTTGGCAGACTGCTCAGTGCCTACTGCTCTGGCGTTCAAAATCACTGACCAAGGACATGCAGCAGGAAAATGAAGGGTTTGAGTGGGTTGGGAAGGCATTGACCTGTTGTTCCTATGTCTCCGCAGTGACTCTTTCAGACAAAGATACATTGAGTCTGCTTAACTCTGCAAAGTGCACATTCCAGATACCTGTAACAAATTAGGAGTATTAGCCCAGTTAAATTAATCTGAGCAGTGCTAACGTGCACAGACTGCTTCTGAGGTTTGGCTGGGAAGCTCAGTACGAGCTCCTCAGTTTTATGCAGCTCAGACATACTTTTGCAGGGCTGCGTGGGACTTCGTCACTGTCACACACTGAGCACTTCTGTCTCCCAGTGCTAACACTTGCTGTCTTATGCCAACACTAGCTAGTCCCTCTATAAAAACACTCAGATGCACATTTTGTAGCTTCTGTAAGCCATGTTCTTGGCTTAGTCTCCAGAGGCTGCAGCCTTCCAGTCTTTCTCCTGACATGTCAGCCTCCTGTTGATTTTTATTTCCCTGCTTCCCTGTAATGCCTCCTCTCTGCTCTTTCATGCCAGGCTGTTGATACAGCATCAGTTCTTTCCTTTTTCTGCTGTTTACTCCCCAAATCAGGAAAGTTGTGAGCTCTTAATTCATACTTTCTTCCTGACTCCCTCATTACATTCTCAAACTCTTCTGACTGCACGTGCCTCAGTTATGTGCCTCATGGACTTTCTTCCCCTGTATCTGAGTTTCAGCTTGACCCCAGTTCTCCCTCTCATTTTCCTGCTCCCTTACACAGTTTCCTGCATATTTTGAGGTCAAATGACACACAGATCAGGCCTATAAGTTCAGACAAGCCGAGCAGTTCTAAAAAAAATAGAACACTAATTTGAACTTAAGTTGCTGGGAGATTTAGGGCATTTTTGTTTTGATTTGTTTGTAATGAACTTTCTCTTCTGAGAAGGGGTGGGCTTAGAAAGACAGCAGTCAGTCCCAGGGTGTCTGTCAAGGTGGATGGCATCACAAGTAACCAACAGTGGTCATCCCAGGGATGAATATGGATATCTGTGGATATATTGCTATAGGCTAAGTAAATACACTTTGCTTTAGGCGACTCACATCCTTTTTCCATGGTTGTCAGACAGATCCTTGGTGCTCTCTTCTCTACCTTTCTTTTACTATTGAATAAATCGGATACAGGTCTCCAAGTTGTCGTGGTGCTTCAATGGTAAGCACTAAAGATAACCAGTATGTATAATGAGCACTTAAATGGCAGATTCCCTTTTCTTAAAACTAGTATATGAATTTAATGAGTTGAAACTCAGAACTATAATCAACAAAAGGCTTCAGACACTGCTCTCTGAACTTAATTGAATTTAATTTACAGACTGAACAATTACATTCACATGTTCAAGCAAATATTTGTCTTTAAAATAAAGTCTTCATTTCTTCTTATCTTCCAGGCCTCAGTGAGGCAAAAGTTCACTCATTAAGTTTGTGGTGTTAGGACATCTGATTTTACTTGTCTTGGAAAATGAATTTGTGAAATGTGATCCCTGAACACATCGTAGAAGGATGTAAGCTCTTCTAATGGGAATATATATATATATGGTTATCAGCTTTTAAAATGTATGTGTTTAATCTCTAAAGGAATGTTGTGTAGTATTAGCACAGCAGCCTGCAAGTTCAGAAAGAAAAAAAAAAAAAAAAAAAGAAAGAAAAGAAAAAGATCTTACAGCAATTAAGCTGTGGTCTCACTTTGAAAGAAGCAGACTTTTGTTGTTTTACTCTTTTTTTATATTTATTATTATATTTTCTTTGAATTTCAGGATAATTTCTATGCTTATTGCAACAGATCACTTTGTTGGTTTTAAGTCTGTTCATTTTAATCTACCACTATGGGACACCACTGAGAGAGTTTGTAAATTATATCAATATAAGACATGGGACAGTTTGTTATTCCATGCCACCTCTCAATATGCAGGCACTGCAGTTAGCCAAGAACATCATGCTTTACAGATCTGAGCACCTTGGGCAGAAATTCTCCTTTATGTGCCAGAAGTCATGAAACCAAAGGCAGAACTCAGCATGAGGAGACCAGGCACCTCAGGCTGTTTGCAGCGTTAATCTTCAGAACCCATTAAGGTAAATAAAGGCTCCTTCTGTTCTGTTTTGGACTTGGAAAGAAAATTCAGCAACAGTTGGGGCCTTTCTCTGAAGTGACAAGAAGCCAACTATTCATCAGAATATGAAGTGTTGGAAAACCATAGATAGTAATATCCTACAGTAGCAGGTGCAGGTGCTCAGCCCAAGTTGGAAGAGATGGAAAAGGCAAGAAAAACATTGGACTGTAAGCAGCAGAAGGGCTCCCAGTGCAGGCTGTGGAGAAGGACACTCTGAACAGGTCCTCCACTGTCCTCCTGCCTCTCCTGTATCAATATTTTCAGAGACAAACTGCTTCTTGAAAAAACCAATTAGAGAGAACGTAGTGCAAAAGTAATGACTCTGTGCAGTTATAGAGTGTGCAGCAGCAACCAGAAGACAGATTTTACTCTCAGATATTCCTATTTGGTCCCACTTTGGCAAGCAGAAGAAAATTGTACAGAAAAGACAGTATTCTGACTTGGACTTCTCTCACTGAAGCAGTAAATGCATTTCAAAGTTGGAGAAGCCCCAAGTAAGAATCATTGCACTGTAAAACCAGTCATTCCACACTGCATTTTTGTGTTTGTCTCCAATATCCTAGGGGCAAGGTGAAAGCAAGGTGTCTGAACCTGAAGGAGTACCTCTGGGCACTTCCTTACCACAGCTTATCCAGAAGCTGGTGCCTTTGTGCCAGCCTGGCTGAGGGAAGCAGGTACAAGTGACTGCAGCAATAGCACCATTGGACACCTCCAGGAGGGGGCTCTGGTCAGCAGTTGCCCTTGAGCTCATTTGAAATCTAGCCCAGTTATGTCACCAGGACCTCAGGAATGTGTAAGTGCTGTCTGAAGGTAAGCCTGGAGCCTGGTGAGGCCCTGGTACTGCTGCTCAGGGAAGCTGTGTGCACCCCATCCCTGGGGGCACTCAAGGCTGGGTTGGATGGGACCTGAGCAGCCTGAGATGGTGGGGTCAGCCCTGACATGGCAGAGACCTGGAACTGGGTGATTTTATGACCTTTCCAGTCCAACCCATTCTGTGATTTTATGATAGGTTCACACTGTCTTCTGTAGTTAAAAATGCAAAATCCAGATTCGAGACAATTGAAAGTGATTCCTCTCAGTGCCCAGAGGATTCACTTGGCTGTATCAATGACCAATTAGGCCTGCAATTGTTTGTATGTTCTGTTGCCTTCTTTTATCATTACACCCATGTGAAAACTGACTGGGGTTTGCTAACAGACTTCTGCATGGTTTCACACGTCCCGTATTATAAATGCTGTCTTTTATTACACTAACCACCAGCATCAACATATACGAAAGCACACATTTTAATTTGACAGCTCTTTCCAAATAGGTGTGTATGGGAAAAGGCCTGATCACTGTGTGGGGTCGGCTGCGACACTGGCCTTTTGGAGCTCTGATTGGCTTCCAGACCAATGTGCAGATGTTATCCTGCAAGTGCTGAAGGTCTGGTGGCCTGGGAGTCCTGCTGTCCTCTCTTGCAGCTACAGTGTTGGTGGAATTTGCCCTGGGCACTGTAAAACCCTCCTGGGGGTTATACGGATCTTACCTGTGCATGTTGTCTCCTCTCTCCCCTCCTGTTTCAGACCCAGGAGTATGTTTACAAGACTTTTAAGTTTCCCAGCCCTGTCAGAAGGATTGGGAAACACACGGGCCCAGCACACTCATCCCTAACCACACACCCCGAGGTACTGAGGTGAGCTGCTGGCATGCAAGAGGGAAGGGTAGAGCCTTCGTGCCTGCTTTTCTCTCACACCCACACATCCACTCGTGCACAAGGATGAAGTTCTGATCCCATGCCGGTGGCTACCCTGCTTCCTCTTGATTCTCACCACCCACAAAGTAATCAGGCTTTAAAAATTAGCATTGAGAAAAACAGAAGTTGATTTTCCTGCTTGTAGACCCATCCCTTTTAGCATGAAAGTTTAACAAGCTCTTGCATTGAGATGCCCTAATTTGAACAAGGAAAAGTTTGCAGAGAACTGAAACCTGGCTTTTCACTTGGAGATAAGGCTACATACATCTCTGCCTACAAGCCCACGGGTATTTAAAAAAAAACACACAAAACAAAACAGAATGTCTTTACATATTTAAATGAATTAAAATGAGTCTGCTCTAGATGAGGCATTCAATTCCATTTCTTAACTGAGTTTCTAAAGGGTGAGTTCCACTACAAAAGTAACTTATTAAAGAATAATGAAGACTGTCAAAAACCATATGCTTAAAAGCTAGTAAATAACAAAGTAAGGCTTTTAGTCATCTTGACTGGACAAGGTGAGGTCAGAAAGAAACAACAACACATCCGGCACCACAGCAATGGGCTTTTCATGCTTCCTGTCTTTAGCTATTCCTTTTTCAGAGAAGTCTTGCTTTTCTTCTAGTTCATACATTCTCATCTGTTAATCACTGTCTTTACCATGACATTCTGATATAGAAATTCTCATTTGTACAATATTCTACTTGAAGCGGTATGATTCTTTTTTCTTTTTATTTTTAATCTGAATCTATGGTTCCCTCATTTGGAAGCAGAGAAAACAGGATGAAGGAATAACATGTTCGGCGCTCAACGTTTTCTCAGAAAAAGATGTATTTTGGGTGGATCCTGAGGCTGTCATTATTTTCTGTTTCATTTATACTATATTAGTTAATAAGTCATGTAAAATATTTTTCCTTGTTTATTTCTATGATTCCATGATTTTCCCCTCACTAATGTCTACACTGTAATAGTATACAGTGCCCTAAGCAACATTTAAATCACTGACACTGATTTAAATTAGTAGAAGATGTTCCAGTGGGGATAGCAGCTGAAAAAAAAAAATCACATTGAAAGTATACACAACAGTAAAGAACCAACTGATTGGTATCTGTTTCTTGTTGTTGTTGCTGTTGTTTTCTATGTGGAAATGAAGTAGTTATTAATTATTTTACTTTTTTTTGTTGTTGTTTGTTCCTTAGCATGTTCTTTTCTTCTTTATAAGTAGACAAATCATCAGTGGTGATCAGGCGCTGTTTCATCTTAAATTTTGTTTGACAGCCTCAGGGTTAACAGAAATCTCACTGAAAAACCTCCATAAACTTATGGTGACAGGAGCAGAGGCTTGCAGTACTGTGTTCAGTCATGCCAGAATGCATCTGAAATTGAACTTAGAAGACAATGGTATCTCAACAAGAAACAGTGAATATGCTACATATCTTTTAAGGAAAGTAAATGGTTTTCCAGTGTGATCTTGGTGTGTAAACCAGAGGTAATTAATGAAGACATCAGTGTAGTTTTATAGAACGTGAGCTTACCCCTCCAAAATCTTAGCAAGGAAAATCAAAGTGTATTTTATTATTTTTAATAATAAACAAAAAGGCTCAAGTTGCAGAACCGGGAATTGATAACCAGAGGACACTTGGAGGAGGATAAAGAAAGGTTGTTAGTAAGCTGAAATGCATATTCTTGTCCTTGGGAATAACATAGCGATGTAGTTTTGCAGACTGCAACATCCATTTCCACTTTTCTCTGTTTACGGTACTTTTACAGCAGTCAAGCAAATAATATTCTTCTTAATATTCCATAGTCAAAAGCTGTAAATAGTGTATAATTCACAGTGAATACTTATTGTAAAACTAAAATGCTTTATTTCAGTCTCATTCTGACACAGCTGAGGATTTTTTCCATCAACTTCATGTATGAGAAAGAAAGCATATTTAACATAGACTGTCTGTATTTCCTGTGCCAGAAATGAACTACATAACTGCTTTGAAAATATACGATTCATTATATATGAAGAGTTATGTAACCCAAAAAAGACATCATGTAAATCATTGAACTAGAGGGACAAATCTGATTGTGGCCCTTATTAATCTGCCCGCCACTCATTTCCAAAACATGGCATATGTTTTAAAATAGACGCATGAATTTATTAAATGTTATATAAAACTGATGTACTGTTGAATACTTAAGATGACAGAAGTGCTTAACTTCTCTTTCCAGTTGTCTTACCCTAGAAGCCTGAGAGGCATCCTGCTATTAAATAATAATAATAATAATAATAATAAATAATAATAATAATAATAATAATAATAATAATAGTAATAATAGTAATAATAATAATAATAGAGAAAAAGCAAAAAAAAATGTGGAAAAGGAAAAAGTGAGGGAGAGAAGATGGGAATGAGAAAGGAAGGAAGAAAGGAATCAAAGGAGGAAGAAATACAAGAACACATATGGAGAAATCTCATGTCTCATATGCTGAAAATTATTTAGCTCATGCTGTCATTTTCAAACAGGAATTCTTAAACTTTATTGTACATAACTATGTCTTCCTGCAAAGCTCCAAAACTAATTGCAGGCATCACAGGTATCATTTACAAAGCACGTGCAATGATCTGCAGTATCTATTTAGTCTGCAACATTCAAAGGTCAAACTCCTTGTGAAGTAGGAACTGAACTGAAGGTCCCATGATTGCAGTTTAATCTCTCTTCATTGATACTTTGCTTACTGTAACTGTATTGGTCTCAAACGTTTACTCTGAAAGGCTAGCAGAAATTTGTTCAAATTTTGTTTGTTTCCCTGAAAGACAATTACTGTTTCTAGAAGGATTTGTGCACTTGAGCACTGTATATAATCAAGGTTTGGAAATCTACATTTAATGGGTTTGTGGGTTTTTTTGAGATTTTGATTTTTTCGCATTCGGAATCAGAACAATAGGAAATGTTCTACAAAACAACATTCCAAGACCATTGTTTGTACTCTGAAAAATATACAATTTTACTTTCTTTATTTCAGTATTCCTTGGTTATATCTACTCCGTATATGAAGTCATAGCATGGTGTATCATAATTTCTGTTATTTTAAAGATAAATGAGATCTGTACTCACATTGACTGTGTTTGCATGATTAGAATCTCCTGTTTATCTTATAGTGAAATGGCTTACAAAAAATCCACTATCATTTAGAGATGAAGGCAAATAGTATACAAATTAGGACTGTATTTTCAGCACCATTTTGCTACATATTTTAATATTAATAGAAGTTCACCTAATTCATACCTTGAATAAATTCTCTAGAGCACATAGTGCAGTGAAGCATTAAGTATCAAATAATTCCATTACAACACACATGGTTGACACCCTGTTCTTGAAAAGATTATGTATTTCAATTAGAACAAATTAACGGCTGTTTGTAGCTATTTTTAAAATTATGTGAAGTCTTTGATATGTTTACACATGATGTACCATAATTCTACATTGCGGCTGTTAACATTTCAACCACATTTATAAACAAATAAAAATGAAGCCAAGGGAAAACAAAGTGGAAGCACTGATGACCTGACAATGAAACTCACACATTGATAAAAGTGATGGTAGCTATCAAATTAGTGCTTGGTTGTTTATTCTGCTTGCATGTATGCAAATGTGACTTTAGGATCTTGGGCTTTTCAGTGTAAAGTAAAAGTTAGGTTAAGACACATAAGTATTCAAAGTTATGATCAGTATTAAAAAAATCAATAAAAGGAAAATAGAGCAGCTTAGACTTGCAGATAAGTAGAAGCCAACAAGTGAAGAGCCTTCTTGAAATCTCGGGCTAAACTGCAATGAAACATTATGTAATGAATGAAACATTCTTAAATTTCTAGTTGTTTTAGCACTCAGTCTTGCTGGCCAAGTGAAGAAGTTAAGCATCCTAGAAGGCTGTGAAGAGGACTGATCCTGCTGAACTGATGCTGGAAAAAGGCAATATTTTCATGCAAGATCCTTATCAGTTTTGTAAACACAAAGGCAAGCACCCCAGCTCAATTTAAAATTTGAGCCTAGTGTGTCTGCACAGATAATAGAAGTCTCAGTAGCAGAAAGACACATTATGTACAGCTTGGCAAAAAGAAGACACTTTCCAGGCCATGAGATCTCTAAATATTCATTTGCTATTTCTTTCTTCTCTTACTGCATTGCTGTAGATCATTTCTCTTGTTCTGTCTCACATTGTTCTTGGTTAGTGGCACTTGCCTGAAATTAGTTTCTAATTGGGATAAATGAACTGAATGTATTCATGGGGCCTGGGCAGTTGTTTTTGGCTTCCAGCAAAAAGCAGTGAACAAGCAGAATCTGGTGGCTGCTGACAGCTGTTTCACATAGAATTGTGCTATCAGGGCAAACACATGTAAACGATATGAATAAATAACATGCAAATGTTTATAAATTGAGTGAATTTAACTTTATCAGATTATCCCCAAGCTAGTTTTAGACCAGATTTAGGAGCACTAAATCCTTTAGCAGCTATCACCATGCAATGCTTCCCATTAACAAAGAAAGTGTAACACTTTATTTTTCAGTCAGCTTTCCATGTGATACCTATGGAGCAGTAATTCACAGCACATGACAAAGCAAGGGCAGCATGTAGTGTGCGCCAATAGTCCCAGGTGTGTACCATGGTATCATTTTACCATCCCATCCTGCCAACAAACTCACCAAGCCCAGTACATCCAGAGTTATGGCCTTATTTTCTAGCCAAAAAACACTTCTGGTTTTGGCTTGCAGATGTTGGCATCTACAGAGAAACATCTAATGTGAACTATAAAGCATAGTGGAAGTTGGACAGTGGTAGTTTATTTGGATATGAAGAATGAGTTTAGAAACTGGAGATAGAATTCTTCACTCTCTTTGTGTTTATTTTTGTATCAGAGATTCACTGCAATAAAAAGATTCATGCAGAATAAGTGGCCTTATTCTCTTGTGTCCTAAACTGCAAGAAGCAATCAAACATACTTAGAAAGCACTCAGTATCCAAGCTAATATTCCCATGGCATCTACCTCCATTGAAGTATGGTGAATGCTTACCCCTGCTATAGGTAATATCTACTGTTAGCACTCTCCAACAGCTTCCTGTAAAGCTATTTAACACCACTCAAGTGGCTTTCCAAACTATATAGCATTAGTTTTAGACCAGACATTTACACTGTGACATCTTCTAAACTAGCAATATATAGTGTTGTTGCACAATTACAGTCTTGTTTAACTATACAGTTTATTTTAAAATTTCCACTTGGGGTCTACTTTTGTCTCTATTTTATTTATGCCAAATTGCTAGTTGCCCTTTAATATGCTAAACTGCCATTTTATTGCTTCTGCTAAATATGCTTTTCTCCATAATCCTATAGTGGTTAAGTTCATCTGGATGGTTAATACCATTGATTTAATTACGCTCTGAATGAATATTGCATATTGAATTCTAGTCTTCTTTTTGTAGTTTAATATGCACAGAAATAAACCACATATGATTTTTATATAAAGCAAGAACTAAAATATTAGAAATGTATAAATATTTTTACCTCCAAAAGTCCTTGGAGATATGCTAAAGAAATAATGCTTGCAGTCAGAGGTAAAGTGAGATCTAAAGATAAAACCAAAAAAAGCCTGTGTTTAAATTCAAAGCAACAAATCATTCTCTAAGTCCTTATTTAATGGTCACTTAATTTTCTTAATAATATTCTTTTTGTTTTGATAGTTGTTACTCAGTACAGTAGCTGTTTCCATTGCATATTGCCCAAGAAAATGACATGAAACTGAGCCAGGGTATGTTCCAGGTTGAGTGTTAGGAAAATGTTTTTTGTCGAGAAGGTGGTCTGGGACTGGAACAGGCTCCTTAGGGCAGTGGTCATGGCACAAAGCTGCTGGAGTGCAAGAAGTGTTTGGACAATGCTCTCATAAATATGGTTTGATTTTTGGGTGGTCATGCCTGGAGCCAGGAGTTGGACTCAGTGGTCCTTGTGGGTCCCTTCCAACACAAGACACTCTATAATTCTATAATTTAAAAATTGTTTCATTTCCAGCTAATATTTCCAGTCTTTTCATCATTTCTTGTTGGGAATTAATGTGCTAAGTTTAAGAATTTGCTCTAAGATAGCTTCTTCATTTTAGACTAAGCCACCTCTTGACTTTCTGCCTGATCAAGAGAATAGACTGAGCACCTTTTTTGTCTTGAGTGCTCTCTCTGGTTTTGGAATCAATACAACACAATGCCTGTTCACATAATATCTTACCTGTGAACTAGAGCTTAGTTTGTTCTTTGCCTCCTATAAAATTAGAGGGAATGAAGATATTAACATGCTGTGCTTTTTACAACCTCCTTTCTTCCTCTTTTCTTTTCTTGCTTTATTTCTTTCTGCTTTTACAAAATTCTGATTACACCTGCTTTGAGAATAATGGTGTCATTGGTTGTTCCTTCTGAGACAGCTTTTTCTTACCAGAAGTACAGTCTGATGCCTAAATGACCTTGGGAGCTAATCACTTCTTCCCCACTGGGCCATAGATTTGGAACAAAGTAATTCTAGGAAAAAGATCTGGCAGATGAAATTATTTTCTTTCTTTCTCTGGCATATTGTCAAAGTACCTGTGACAAAAGCACCAAATGAAATTCTAAAAAAAAATAGACTGCCAGAGTAAAGTTTCTTTCTTTCCATAAGGCCTCCTAAGGTTTATGCATGGTTACTTGTTCATTTATGTGCTTATGCATTAAAACATATCAGTGATCTTCTTTTCTGAGAAAAATATTTTATTGGAAATAAATTAGCCTTCTCAGAATAATCTGTATTTGACAACATTTTCTCAAGGCGTCTTGATGGATCCTAAGAAAATCAGACCTTGGGAGAATACCTGAGCACCTTCCAACACATGCTCTTTTACATTTATCAGATAAACATTGCTTTCTTGAAGAACCTATAGATAGGATATTCTGCAGTGTATCAGCATAGAGAAGGCAGAGAGCACATATGAGGGAGTTCTGCATCCAAATCCTGAAGGCACAGTCCTCACACCAGAAGCCCTCAGACCGCAATGCAAGCATCAGTGGATCCTGAGTTCTGTTTCTACATTTGTTGGTGAAAATAATTCTTATCAACAGTCTGGAAAAACAGTCATCCCTCAAAATTATATGTGCTAAATTACCCACACTGAGGTCAAAATGCCATTACAGAGACTGAAGTACTTGCATATGCCCCAGTGCAGAGGTTTCACTTTAGCTAAAAAGCACCACGTAACAGAGGTAGCAGATGTTTAATAGCTGCACCATTGACAATGTGTTTAACTGTTATTAATATTTATAATTCAGTAATGATAACCATGGCTCCAAAGTGCACTAAATGCACTATCCTTATTGCTTTAAGTTAAACCTTTGTCTCAGTTAATTGTCTATGTATACCACTCCCTTGGAGCCATATGGCAAGGCCAGGAAATCATAATATTGTTATGTTGGAAAAAATGAGTGACTGCTCTCAAGTGACTGTATGGTCTCCAGACAATTATTGAACTGGTTTAAGCAATGGTCATACTGAAGAGCCGTTGTTCAGCTTTAAGGAGAGGAGTAATTAAACTATTTCATTTAGTGAGATTCCTAGAAATGGCAGAAGTCGTTGCCCAAGGCAGCTGGTCACAGGGCAAGGCTTGATGAGAAGCTGGTACCTGTGGCCCACAAGTTTGACTCGTGCTGCAGCTATGTAAGGCTGATGTGGCAAGCTACAGATAGAAGTTGCAGCAGAGGAAGTGAATATAAAATTATCACATTGAGAGTAGTAGGCATGGTCATGGCCAAGAAAACTGAGAAAATATTGCCTTATCACAAAGCTGGGTAGAAAGGAAGATCTAGGGGTTTCTTCATGGGAGAGAAACTATCCACAGCTAGCGAGCTCCAGAAATGAACCAGTGAGACAAGATACTGAGTACACTGATGATTTGGATGGAAACCAGGAAGAACTGTTAAATAAATAACTGTCACTTCTTCATTACTTTTTTGTAATTTTTCCTTCAAAATACTTTTTTCCTTCAAAATACTTACAGCATTAAAAATCAGTTGATTATTACATCTCACGATGCATACTTATGAATGTGACAGCTTCATGTCTAAAATAATAAAGAATAAATGAATAGCTATCAAAAAAATTTTAATATTTTTATTATAAACAATCAGGACATTAAAAATAAAACAGTAGAAGTTAAAAAGAATAAAAGAAATTGGAAAAAAATAAGTTGTTATTTGAAAACATTCCTTGAAGCTCCTGCAATTTAGGAAAATTTTCTTCCATCTCACGAAATTCCAATTTAGAACATACTCCCTGTCTCTGAACATTTCCTCTATCCTTTTTTGATAAATACAAAGAAGTTTTACCCTTTTAATGTCTGAAAAGCATCGTGTGCTAGATTCATACATCTATACCAAAATACTTAGAAAATCAGAGGAAAAATAGTAATGAAAGACATTCACACATTCTGTCTTGACAGGGCGATCAATATTTCTTGGCTCTCAGAAGTTATGATCCTTGAATGTTATGTTAAAGAAATGGAAAGTATAATTGCTGATATTTCTGACTTACATTTCTCATAGTTCCAGGATTTTTTGGAAGCTGCCAGGTATACAGGAAAACATTTGAGTTCTAAAAGTTACATGAATTATGTATCCCTTGTATGAAATTTCAGATTATCCAATATTTGTTATACTCCATTTGCTATTCATCATTTGCTATTCATTATACTTGTATTTATAAGTTTCAGTTACCCAATCAGGGAGCACAGACAATGCTGTGTGATTTGGTTGACCAGTCAAACACTTCAAATAGTGAATAGATGACACCAACAATCTGAGAACAAAAAAAAATAGGTTGAAATCTGTTCACATAGAAACTGTTCAGTGAATACGTACAAAGAACAAATGTGTTTGTAGAAATCAGGATTATTTCCAGAATGATTCATGAACAGCAAAACGGCCAAATTAGCAACAAACACTATTTGCAAAGGATAATTCAATCAGTCATAGATGAAAGAGAATTCAGCAGAATCTGTGATTCTCTTCTCAGGAAATGTCAAGTAGCATTTTCCTTCATTGCCCTACCATCAAAGCTGAATGTAGAACATGCTCTTTTGTAGCAAATTTCAGTTTGTATGAGACGCTAAACAATACTTGAAATCTTTACAGAAATCTTGTTACCCACCCTTTTTAGAGTCCCCAAGTATTTTTATCCACACTGATCAGCAATAAACTGAGGCATGACTGCATTTGATTAAACCTGAAAATCCATGCCTGCTTAAGCACCTATATAATCAATCAGTTTTGAGAGTTAACTTTAGAAAGCTGATTTTAATGACTTTTGGGAAGCCCCAGAAAGACTGTGTTGGGACAGTCCCCTCTTAATGTTCTTAGATTATCTGTGAAAGACACAGAGACCACAGAAGATTGTGATTATTTCTTTTCTATTCAGGCAGTGACACTATTGGCATAATCCTAGTCCAGTGGGATGACTGATGTCTGAGCTGTACTGAACATATACTAGATATTGTATGAAGATGGCAACTCCATTTTTAATAGCGTTTGAGTACAGAGTCAGATGGACATTCCTTACCTTCAGCTATGTAAAATGCCAGGGAATATTCCACTTAAACGGCGAGATTCTTTCAGTAGAAACAGGAAAAAATCTATAGCAAATTGCCTGGAACAGGAGAGATGACTGACAGTGGAAGGAGATGGGATGAAAAGATTTTTCCACGTGCATAAGGTGGGATTTATAAGCAGATGTTAGAAATAGCAGGTATCCCATGTGGCCTCCACAGGCCTGTTCAGAGAGCTATGGATTTCTCCTAGGACCTGTTCCATACCTGCCAGCCCTGCACTCATGTTCTGCATACACTAGGCTGCAAAACATTGTAGTAGATGTCTCTACACAAGGAAGTGTATAGCTCTAACTTTTAGACTACGTAAGATTTGACTACTGTAAAATCTCTGCTCTTAACTGTGGTCAGTGTCACTTAGATACTGTATTCTAAATTTCATTTTTTATTTGAAAGCCAAACACATGTTAGCAAACATTAGCTCTTACATGCTACAGTAAATAAGGAAGGATAATATGGAAAGATAGTACGATTTCAGCGTAGAAGATGACAAATTTCTTCTCCTTTAATGACATTCACACCCTTGCATCCTTGTGTGTTCATCACTTGGTTCCCAGAGCCCAGGACTGGAGGCTGACCAGAAAGATGGGAACAAATGCATTTGCAGCCTACACAAGAGTATAAGGCAGTAGCTGCAAATCACGCACATGGTCCCATCCTGGCTCCCTTCCTGCTTCCTGCTCCTTGGAAAGCAGGAAAAAGAGGATGTGAGACTACTTATCTCCCACTTGACCAGCGCTTTTAGGCATCCTCTCTTACCTGTTTTCTTACATATGCTGAATGATTCTTGTTTTCATTACCAGCTCCCTCAGCCATGCACAGTGGGGAAAAAAGTCATAATGAGCTGATGGATCAAGTATTATCAACTTATTCAAAAATGATGTAGAGAATATATTTCCATTCCCTCATAAATAACACCATCACTTTCACGTGTGTCATCAGTCTGAAAAACCTGCATTAATTGCCCCACTTCTTAAACTGTGAGAGCTGCTTCTTCTGCTACCCACTGTTTAGATAGATATGATTATAAGAAAAATCTGCTGTATACTTCCAAATGTTCTCTTTTGCTGTGTTTGTTAAGTAACAAACCCATGAAAATAGAAGGCAACAGAATGAAGTACATCAGGACAGCACTGAAAATTTGTTCATTTTAGTTTACAGCACTTGTCACAATTAAATCTCAATGTGTAATTTACGTTTACATTTGCTTCTGTATTATTTTAACTCTAAGAGGCTTTAATCTTCCATCCTGAAAATGTGGGTAAATTACACATCAGTGACTTGCTCACTTACGTTATTGTTTGTTTTCTTCTTTTTTTCTCTTAACCTGCAGTCATGCAGCTTTTTTTTCTCTATCTCTCTTTTTCTAAAAAGAAAAGAAGATTAAAAAAAATGGAAAACAAAAAACAGGAACATGTTGCCATCTTACAAGTCATAAAGGATTTTTTTTTTCCTAGATTAATTAAAAAAGGCTTACCAGGCTTGTACTAGGAAAAAACAGATGGGATGACTCTAAGTAGAATCATTCATTTACATCAGAGCTTGAAATGAGCGGGGCTACTCGAGTGAGTCAAGTTACATAAGTAAAGCACAACTTGGACGGTAAAATGGACTATTACAGCTAATCAAATGTTAATACATGGAGTCTGAAGATGACCTTGGGTTACTGAATCTGGCAAGATGCTTTTACCTACCTTGAGTTGAAAAGCTTCACAAAGGAAAGCCTGGAGAAACTATTTAAAATAGAAGCATCATAATGTTTCTGATTCACAGAGCTTTACAGAATGCAAAGAGGTCACGGTGTGGTCAACCCCTTGAGGAAATCTGAGTAATATAAAATTTTCTGCCCTCTGACTTGACTGCATGGGTGGCTGAGCTATTTTACCACTCAGGAAGTCTTGAACAGCAAAAATGCTGATCAGAGAACAAAAGTTGCAGTACTGTTTTCCTTCCCCATTCAGTTTCTTCCACGTTTATTTTGATACTGGGGTTTTTAAACTGCATGGAATGACTTGGATGATAATTTTTCCTGAAGTTTCCTGGAAAGAAAATCCTACCATTCTCATAAAACAGACAAGGTTTTTCCGTTAAGAAACAAATGTGTTGGAAGCAGAAGGTAAACTGAAGTTTAGAGAAAGGAAAGAAAACAGGATAACTTAGCCATATGTAGAAAGACGAGTGCTCACACATGTACATTCTTTGTGAATGTAAAAAATAATACCTATATATGCAAATAGATCAACTCAAGCAGACATTTGTATAGTCATACATGGATATGAGCATAGGCGTACAGTTTGCATTCTTTATTCATCGTATGAAATTATATATAGACTGGCACATATCACATCATATTCATATTCATTGATCTATTTAGATTTTTTTTAGTCTAGCATCATTGTGTTTTAATTATTTCCACCATTTATTTGTGCCAGAACACAGTGTTTCTGAGAGTAATACAGGAACAGCCTTACCGACTGATTGAAGGAGGTGTATTTCCTGAAAGCAAAAGAAAACATTTGCTTTCAGTTACAATGTTTTTTTATCCCAGTGCATTCGCAAACTTACCCACAAATTTCTTGAAGGATGAAATTCTTTATAGGGATGTTAAGAATCAAGTAAGTATCTTAGAAGTGCTAAACCCATGAAGAACTCCTCAACAAAACAAACCCTCAAATACACTCTAACAGCTGATTATTTTCTGGCTCCTATTCACACATCCACATGTGGTAAAGGCAGAGTGTTGAAAAACTTGCAGAACTGGTTGCTGGATTAAGCTTATTCCCATCTATCACTACACAGGTTGTATCTTGCCACTAAGACAATGTTTTGTGGATAAGGACTATTTCTTGACTCTGTATCTATGAAACAGTCAGCACAGAGACTAATGCAAAACTGCACAAAAGGGAAAATTCCACCTCACAAGGCCATGGTTTGAAGAATGCAAAAACAGCTGTTCTAGTTTAGGTCAACAGTCCATATAGCTAAGCATCTTGTATCTGCCAGTATCCACAAGTGAAAATCCAAGAAGCAAGCATATATAACACTTCACATATTCAGACTCAAACTATTTTCACCTCAAAGATTTCCACACATTTATGAGATTTATCTTTTTAACAGTCTCCAGAGGATGACTTTTGCAAGAATTTGTCCAGAATCCCATTGATATAGTGCCAATTTTATGTAGAAGAGCGACAAGCAAGCTGTCCAGCTGGTCTACCACTGGTCATGTGGAAAGCCACCCTCTGAAGTTTGTTATGAACCTGGCTCTTACTTGTGAACGTGAGAGTCCATTTCTTGTTCATGACAAAGAAAGTGAGCTGCCAGTCTTCCCATCAGCCATAATTCTGTAAAGCTCTACCATATTCTCCCTACGTTTCTTTTTTGACTTAAGAAGTCCAGTCTATACCAACCGCTGTTTGTGAAGAAATCATTAAAAAAAATAAAAAATCATCCTTTCTGCCCTTCTCTGGACCTTCTCAAATTCTAATACACCTCAGAGACCATTTTATAAGTGGAAATGGGACTGCTTTTCCTTATGTGCATCACTTTACATACATCTACATGGCATTTCATCATTTTATTGCCCAGTCATTCAGTCTTTGTAATACTTCAGAGTCTGCCCTTGGCCTGTGAGTCTGAATAACTTGTATCATCAGCGTATTTTCTTACCTTACTGCCTACACTCTTTTTTCAGGTCATTTTTTGACACTTCTTTGTGAAGCAGTGCTGGTTTAACCAGCTTGTACCAGCTGCACAGTCTCAGCACGGCTGGAGTAACTGTCCATGACCTGGACTGGGGTGACACAGTGAACTGGATCAGGCGAGTGACCTGCTTTTTTTTTTTTTTTTTTTTTTTTTGCTGGGCTATTTTTAAACAGAGAGGCAAGAATAGTATAAGCTGATACTGTCAAATGAAGCATATTCTTCCACTGCCCCAATGGTAAGGTGAATGAGCAAGCTTAACCTTGAAATCATCAGCTTACACTGACCACAAAACTTACGTGTTTAGACTATCATGGCCACTGTACCTACTGCCTCTAACTGACAAATAAGACAAAGGATAGGGCAAAGAAGCAGAAGTATGCAATTTCCACCTCCTGTGTCATGATTTTGGGTGGGCTTATGAAGTCTTTTTGTGTGTTAACTGTCATAAATTAAATAGAATATCTTACAAAAGAGAACACAGCAGAAGGAAGAATAAGGAATGAAGAAGAGGGCTGAGCAAGGAAAAGAGTGCAGTGAAATACAATGATCTACAAAATCTTACAAAGTTGTTCTATCTTCTGTCTTCACCGGTGTGTGCCTTGAGAGCACATCCCATTGGACTGAGATGTTCTGGAAGCAGTATTAGCTAGATCAAAATTCAAGTACTTCCTACTTGGAAAAAATTTCATGTATGTTTCATAAGAGATTCCATTTCAAGAAAAGGCAGTGCACCAAATGTACTCTATAAGAATGCTATCCCTGGAAACTTATGTGAAAGAGGATGGAAGAAATGTAGATCAAAATGAGTATGCTTCAGAGTAAGCCTCTAAGCTTCAGGCATTTGTCATCTATACCTAAGCTCATCATTCCAAACTCCCTTTAGCCAGCAAAGGCAGATATTTTTAGGAAGCAATTCACACAACTTCTTTGGCATGTTCTTATCAGAATGGATTGTACCCTTGATTTCAATGACAACAAAAGCCTTTGGAAAACTAGTTCAGAAGTAGACACCACCTTTGTAGAACCCCACCTTATGTTTTTCCACCTTTCTTGGGACTAGAAAAAGTTAAATAATTTATAACTTGGTAGACTATGCATTGATTCTAAAAGGCTCCCTTCAATTGATTAAAATTTTCAGCAAGTTTGTCCCCAGAAGACTTTGAAAATCATCTTATTCATCCTAGGACATCCATGATAGACATGGACAATAACTGCAATTTTTCTTCCCTTATCACTTTTGTCAGAAAAAAAATCCTGGAAAATCTGCTCAGCATTTCCAGAATGAGCTGTTTACATGGTCCAATCTTGAAAAAATAAAAATCTCCTTCAAAACATCTACAGCTTCCTCAGATGTAGCTGGTTTACTCACAACTATTTGACTGGTAGAGCCATTTTAAAACAGGGACTAGAACTTCATAGTAACAAAGAAAAATATGGGTGATTTTTTTTTTTTCATTTCCTTCCCTTATTCAAAATCAATGACTGAAAGTTTCAGAAAGTTATGAAATACTGAAAAGAAAGGACTAGAGTGGAAAATATTATACACAATTAATTATAGTTATCGCTTTTGCCATGATTGTGATTTACAACACATATCACTCTTTGCAGTTAAAGAAAAAAGAAATAAAACATGAAATTAGTTGGAGAGCAATACTTCCTCTCTGTATGTTTTCCTGGGTACCAGACTTCTACAAATTCCCTGACTGCTACCAGTTTCCTACAATGCCATAATCATACTGGGGACAGCTTTATATCCCAATAAACTGAACAACACAAGGTTAGCTTTCCTTCCTTAAGGCAAGTGAATGAAGTCGAATAGGATGCTGAAAGAGCTATGGACAGTCTTAAAACAGTGGGACATCTGGCTACCCTATCTAAGATGGAATAGAGCAGCTGCTGAACTGCCACAGGAATGCTCCACAAAGGCGCACAGGAACTGCCGTTCCAGATCAAACTAATGGTACCACTACCAGATGCTTCAGAGGAAGATGTAAAACTCCCATAATAGGCAATTATACAACAACATGTTGGTGAGGAAAGTTTTTTTCCTTTAAGTCTCAGACATTTAGTGCATGATTTATATTCTGAAGAATGTGCATTGATTTATGTCCTGGAGAAACCACAGCTATCCTTATAATTCATACAATGGGTAATCCTTTCTTCTGAAACATCTACATTCTTTTTCTCAGTTACATGTTATGGTAGTCATGTATTATTAAAAATCAAATATGAACAAATACTGCAGCCAAATGAAATGCAGAGAAAAACATATAGGGACAGTGCAGTGATGCAAATTTTATTACATCCAAGAGGTTATGGATAATCTCAAAAAATGTATGCATTTTCCCTTTTAAATACATGACTGCATTAGGTATGGCAAAATAAAACAAAGCAAATAAAACACAAGTTGGAGGCATCCAGGTGTGATGGTATGCAGATGGAAGGAAATGGGGATGAGCACTGCCAGCTGGGTGGATGAGGCCCCTGTCCTTCCTTGTGTCAGAGCTGCTAACCACCACAAAGGAAAGGAATCAACAGTGAGGTTCTAAACCATTTTCCTTAGTCATTAAAATATAGCCTGAGGAAGAGCAGGGCTTAAGTACTATCTTTCTCATAGACTTAGACTGCATACAGCACATAGGCTGGTATTATCCTTGGGCAGCTTGTAGTTCAGATTTTGAGTAGGCCACTGAACTGCTTCTGAAAGCTGTTAAATCATAGACTAAGCCACTAGATTTGTGTCATTGAGATGGCTTCTCTAAAGAGGGCATTAAATCCCCATTGGTCAGGGTTGCTACAGTAGACTGAGCAATTTTTTTTTTCTCTCAGAGCATGAGCGTGTACTCTAAACTATTTATGTTAAGAAAATGCATGCCAGGATCTGAATGCTTGCTAGGGGTATGACATGACAGGCACACATGCTACAGCTGTGTGCATCCTGCTGATGCCAGAGACTGTATTTCATTTTGAACTACTTAAAGGAATAGTTTAAGTTTTATGGCAATCCACATAGTACATCAGTGTATAAACACATTCTCATCTGAGTGAGGGTTTTTGATCCATTCTGCCAATACTGAGCCAGGAAAAAAAAAAAAGAAAAAAAAAAAAAGAAAAAAGAAAGAAAAGAAAAAAGAAAAAAGAAAGAAAGGTAATAGATCGAAAAATGGAAAACAGAAACAGCAGACAGTTCTTCAGTCACCCAAAGATTTCTTGGATTATAATACTGTGAGGAACAACAGTACTAATCTAATCCAATCTTTCTGATATCCTGTTGTGAGTTACAGATTGTCAGAGACAAAAGTTACACCATAATCCTTGTTAAATTGTTCCAGAGGTTAATAATCTTCCTTATAAAACTACTGCCTGTAAATCTAATTTTTTCTAGCTTTGGTGTCCATTTTGTTATGCCTTTGTTGGATGGGAGAACTCATAATTATCAAACATATTCTCTCCATGGAGACACTTATGAACTGTGTTTATAACATCTCTAAACCTTGTGTTGGTAAACTAAATACATTGAACTCACTGAGTATACAAGCCTTGTTTTCTTGCTAAACCACTCCTGTAATTCTTCCCCAGACTGCCTCTCTCACCTCCCCAGTAGGTCACTGTAGAATGGTGAGCCTCCAAACTGGGTGCATTAATCTAGTCACAGGCATAGAGATAAAAAAATATTAAAAAAGACACAACTGCCTAACTCCTCCTCACTCTTCAAGGATCACAAAAACTATATTTGTTCAGTTATGAGTCTGTTTACATTTTGTGACTTACTGGTTAGCCAGTTCTAATAAACTCAGCGTGTTCTGTGTTGACTATTAGTCAATAAAGTTTCTTAAAGAAAATGTTTGCTGGACACTCAGATTAATTCCTGACACAAATCTATGTATATTGTACCAGTGCTATTTACCTTTATTAACCCAGCTTGTAATCCCATCAGAGAAAGACAACTGGTTGGTTTGACAAGAACTATTTTCATAAACTCATGTTGATTGACATTTAATATATTATGCTCTTTTGGAAGTTGCAGTATCCCAGTTGATAGCATTTCATGAGGAATTATTCCATCAAGTACTGAAAGACTGTATTCTGCCCCTCTGGAAATTCCACAGGTCATTTCATATTAAGTGGTTCCTAACTTATATTAAACCTATCTCTGACTTTTGTCATATAATATAATGCAGCCATCACTGCAAAGAGGCTGCCTTATACAAGTGAAATGGCTGGGGTAAGAGTGTAAACACTTCACTGCAAATTAAACTAAGCAAGTAGTCATATTTAAGCCTTAGGCTTCCAGAAAATCAATCTTCCCGTGTGAGAAAAACTCACCGATCTACAGCCTACAAGAGTGTGTTTATTTAAGAAATACATTAAATTTATTATGATAACATAGGTCACTATATAAAAGAATGCATCAAATCCAAGCCACTTAGATTTCTCCAAAGCCCTCATACCAGTGGTAATGCCATACTAGAAGAAAAAGAAAATTCCCATTATTTACTATAAAGCAGCTTACCATCATAAAGGTAACAAAAATAATAAACAGTATTCCAGAAGCGAAGTGCAATGAACAGATGTGTAATAAAATGAAATGTAATCAAAATGCCCAAAATTCTTATAGAATAGGTCTGAAAATAGAAGTGGTCTCTGAGGCGGTAAGCCAGCCCAGTCTGTTATGGCTGTGATGAGCAAGTCACTCCAGTTGTCATAAAAAGAACGCCTTGCACATGTACCTCCAGTGACTGTAGAGTGAAGCTAAATGAATCACTCAGCTTAGACAACTCATTTTTTATGGCTAAATGAAGGTGAAATTTACCCTGCTCTTGCAGTCATAGCTATGCATAAATTTCAGGTTTGAGGGAGAAATAGTGAAGGAGCTGTGTTAATTTGTACATCAGAGTACCTCAGACAATCAATCCCATTTAATAGTCCTTCTGGTTATGGTCCAGTGCTTTACAATTAGATTAAAGAAACTTAATTCTTTTTGCTTATTTCGTCTACAGAAACTTGAAATCATCTCTTTGGAAATCATTTTGTGAATCCAGAACTATATAAAAACTTTAGTTCCTACTTTCTGTATCACATGACTCCCCCATCCTTTTCCCAAACTGCACCAGCATAATCTGAAGAAGAAAAAAAAAACAAAAAAAAACAAAAAACATTATTTTTCAGAGTTTAACTGCGCTGATAGGTTGTGTTCCATTGTGCCTGAACCACTGTACTTTACTAAGCTCCAATTCAGATCTCAACACGGTTGACCCCAAACTGACATGAAGGCAAAAGATTAGGTCCAAGACTACTTGGCTGGAATCAATCAAAATTTCTTTGTATTAAGGTAAAATAACAACTTATTAGCTGAATTTTCTGTATCCATGCCTTATCCTACTGATCATCAGAAATGTATCTGCTCTGACTGCTGGCCACTGGCTGGTAAATTGGTTCCTTTCCTGAGTATGACAAGTAACTGCAGAGACTGACTGTACTCAGATGAGATATCTGGAATTTCCAGCCTACAGATTTCCTGAGTTCTGAGATTACCTGTTCTTGGGTTGTTGCTGTTTTGGGTTGTTCTTTCTTTTGGGGGGAGCAGGGGGATGGAGGGGGTGAGGGGAACAGAGGGGAGGGGTCTGTTTGTTAATTGGTTGGTTGTTGTTGTTTTCTGTAGGAGAGGGAGTTAAAAAGGAGAGGAATATTTTGTATCAAACAGAAGTAAGCATTTCTACTGAATAATAAAGAGAAAGAAAAGGCTAAGATTAACTGATAGAAAACATGAAAGTTTCCTTCAGCACTTTCATGTTTCTATGTGTCATTACCGGTGCCTATAATTATACACATTAGATTCTTGCACCCGGCTTAGTGATGTAAGCTAGTCTGAGAGCCAAGCCAAAATTGTCATGTACCATAGACTCTGTTGCAAATCACAGATAGTGTGAATCAAATAGTTTCTAGAATTATCTTCGTAAATTCTCCAGGAGCTTAGCTGACCCCCATCAACCTTCCAGTATGTTATAGCTAAAAAATGAAAAATACAGCGCTTGAAATGAGAAGTACAGAAAACTGATTCAGCTGTCATTTTCTGATTCTGATAAGAAAAGATATAGTAAATAGAAGGCACTTCATCTTCTTTCTTCCACCTCCTGCTTAATTTTTTAAGGATAGGAAGTAACGTTTTCCCATATACATTAATAAATAAATAAATAAATAAAACTCATTTTTCAGCTAAACTAAATATTTTTCTTAAACTAACTTTTATTTTCCCAAATATTTGACAGGAGCAGACTGTACAGTTCTGAAGAAGTTTAGTCAGCTGTGCAGATTGACTTTTGAAGTGTAAAATAAACCTTTACTTAACAGATGTCAAGAATATGACTTTGTGAGATAATGACAGGTTTTGTAATAGGTTGGTGGTGGTTCTTTCTAAGTGGAATGAATGAAGTTTTGGTGCCAACTCTTTAAGTAAAATGACAACATAATTATTAACAATTGACTGGAATCAGAAAAGAAAAAGCAACAACAAAACTGACTGTACTTCTTTTTTTCTGTGCTTGGAAGGCACAAATAGCTCACTGAATTTCACCAAAGCACAACTGTCTTTAATGGGTGCATTCATCTTCCACTTGGGAGATGCAATATAGCTGAAAGGAGATCCATGAAGATGGTACAAAACCCAGTCTTGAAATATCTAGCAAGTCTTACCTCTCCCTTAGGCCCATTTTCCTCTGCAAGACATGAGTATCCTGATTTCACACCAATTTGATAACAGTTTCTAAAGCTGACTCATCCCTCAACTAGTCAAAAACAATTCTTTGCCCCACCAGTTCAAACAATTATGACTTTTAGGGAAGGAAAGTGAGATCCACTGTAAGATTCATGGCTTCTAATATCTTCTCAGGAAACAGTGTTGGTACTGCTGTCAGCACTCTGAACTGCACAAGAAAGGCATTAACACTCCCTGTAAATATTTTACACAGAGCCAACTCTTTTTCCTGGGCAAAACACCAGCAATGAAGGCTTGGAAAAACTGAGGCACCTGAAGTGAGTGGCACTAATTTTCACTGCTGGCTGAACCCATTGGCATTTGGTATGGATTCCATCAAACTTTCTCATCCTCCAAAAATAGCCCTGTGGGCTGTCACAGTGAGTCTGGCTGGTTGTGATTGTTCTATATTGTCAGCCAGATGATATCATTATGAGCTGGAAGCTGAAACATGGGCTTATTGTGGGACTTGGAAAAAAGATGAGGGACAATTTTATCACTGGTTGCCCCACACTGAACTTGCTTGATGGCAATCAGGAGTTCCTCTACGCAGACCTGAGATCTTTCACAGAGGCTGAGTCCCATTAGAGGGGAGTACTAACATGGACATGTGTGCAGACTCTTTTCTTACTTGCTGGCCTTGTGCCCAAGAGCCAGACCTGCTTCTAAATATATCAAAATTTCTGAAGTCCCATGGGAACAGTCCTTTGCCAGTGAAACCACGCGCTGCTCATCTCCCTGTCAGTGCTGTACTGCCAGCTCCCAGCCCTGCCAGCTGACACACCAATGCGGTGACGGCCAGTCATCCCCACCTGCCTGTTGGGTCACCCAAGGACCAGAGCTCAACACCTCTCCACCTTCCTTACCACTGTCCTTCAGACTGACCCCTCCAGTACTTCTCCAGTAACTCCAGCCTTGTCACTATTTCTGTCCTTTCCTCACTCTATTTTTATTTGGGATCTTCTTCCTGACAGTTCCTCACTGCATTGTTGAAATAATCTATTTTCTTTCCTCTCTTCCCCTTTTTTTTTTTTTAATATTTTTTGCTGTTGCTCAGATTCCCCTTCCAGCCTTCGGGTTCCCATGTATACTCTGCAGCCAGTTTTCTGGCTTTCCTCTATACATTACTTCACCTTTTCTTTCATCCTATCAATATATACTTGACAGCCCTCTCCATTCTGTTGATTTCCCTGTCCATTATAACCCTGAATATTCAGGACAAGACTACGAGGAGAAATAAAATCACTCAAAACCTATGTACATGGGTACAAATGCCATTGCAAATATGATGTTTGTGTGGACAGGTTATTCAAAGTTAACCATTAGTACGCAGGACAAATGTTATTTCAAAGCATCCCCTTCCTCCTCTGAATTGCTATATGTACTTTACAACAGAAACTAATGAAGAAAAGGAAAATTCTTTACTCTGCATAGGAAATTAATGCAGCAGGCCTGCCATGGTTCTTCTGGACCTCTGTAAATACATACCCTCAACCTTTCTGTTAAATGTGTGCTATTTACACAGTAGCCCATTACGACAGCCCATCTGTCAATTATCTTTCATGACCATAGGTGAAACATGAATAGTTCTTATGAATGGAGCATTGAGGGTCTTTGGAGGGAATCTTGTTTGCCACTGTAGAGCTAGGCCTCCCACTGAGTCAAGATCTGCAACCTTCGGGGGCTTCCAGCTATGGCTGGCCTTTAGCCAAACAGTGCCCAGGGCAAGTCAAAATTTCATGCCTTTCCAGAACACTAATTGATTGGGGATAAACATTAACCAAGAATTTCAGTTGTGCACTCTAGTCTTAAACATGATGAACAGATGCCCAGCTAACTCTGCCCTCAGGCGTACCCTACTTCAAGGGTCTTTTTATAAGGCCCAGGAGGTCATGGAAGTTAAGTTCATTTTATTATGCAGAGGACTACAAAGCATCTAAACATTTTTATTTTTGAGAGTTTCCCTACAGTTTGGAAAATAGCTATGAAAACTTGTACAGGGACAAGGCACATCCCAACTTTATGAGATGGACTTACTGGTTCAGAGATCTGAGCAATGAACTATCACCTCAGCCCTGGCTGCAATCTGGAGCCAAGTGATTATTTAGATTACATACACACTTACAGTGATAGATACTCCACCCATTCCCTGAACTCTAAGAGACATCTTGCCCTTCCAAGAATGTCATCACAGGTTCTCAACAGAATTGGCAAGGAGTATAAGAGGTTTCAATACCACTGGCCAGAGTCCAACAGAGAATATATAAGTCATGGGCTCCCACCCTATCATCAGTGTGGGAATAAAGTTTCTAAAAGGCGGTTAGAAATCAAAGATCAAAGAAAGAATGACAGAGATTTTGTGACACTCTAAAACTATTTGCTGAGAGCTGTAGGATTGCCAGCCTCCCTACTTCTTTTTTTTTTTTTTTTTTTTTTTTTCCAGAACAGTTCAACTACTCGGTTAAAAAAAAAACAATCCATCCTAGCACAAAATTCAAACTCAGAACTAAAATCTAAGAAGTACAAAAAATGTTAGTATGCAATAGGCAGCGCTTAAAGCCAGGTTGCCCCTTGCATTGACCATATGGAATGTATTTATTGTATTAGTTTTTCCATTAAGTTCCCTCTTTCTTTTTCTGCTCATCTCAGCATTTGCTTATAGTTCTACAAAATCCTTGCTCTCCTCCTCTTTATTTTTATTCTTGTATTGGAAATGACTCTTTCTGAGCCTTCTACCCCAATTTTATCCTAGTAGAACTTGAAACTATTAACACTGAAATTAAACTTTTGAACCCAGAGTGTTTGACTTCATTCAAACTTAAGTAAAACCACACAGCATCCAAAAGTCCTTCTTATATTCAAAGAAGAAACTGGAAGATAAGATATGGAGGAAGCAGGGCAGATAAACCTCTCATTCTCTACAGCATCATCAGCTGAGGACATGTCCACACCTTCCAGTGAAATGCTGCAGCTTTGGCTGTTACCTAAATCCACTGCAAGGAAAAGAATCCTGACAAAATCATCTTACCTCAGACCCTGGAGACAGAAGATCTACATTTATATAGCACACGACTCTAAAGAAATTAACTCTGCTTCATAGAATGGCTAATCAGAAAAGGAACAACACTGTCATGAAGCCAGATGAGAAACTGGCTGGGGAATATCTATACTGTGCTGCATGGTACAGTATAGACATGCCAAATCAAAGGTACTTTTCAATACAATCCTTCCTCTGAATGCTAATTCCACAAATGTCAGTCAGAATCATATTTCTGACATGAAGTGCCCAATGACAGAAACTGTGAAGTGTTTAGGAGTGTACTGCCTTCTAACTTTAAGGCTTTCTATGCATTTAAAATGTATAACTGTCAAAAATAGCATTTTTTTCCATTACTCTTTGTTCTTTCAGTCTTTTATTTTACAACTAGGTACCTTCCTTCCCATCCACTTTCTGTCTCAATGATAGTTAAGATTTCTGCCTGCAGTACATAAGTGCAAAGTAATGGGTTATGTAGGCAGGAACATAGGGTGCATTAGACACCAGAAAATAGTAAATTCTATGAAAAAAGTACAAGTTTGAAATACTCACTTTCAGTAACTTAACTGCCCCATCAAAGCCCTTCGTGCCCCATCAGTGGCCCGTTTCAAACTCTAAGAGTATTGAGATCTAAGCATTGGACATCAAAGGATTTGTGTGTTTTTTCCAGCACATTTACACCTAACTTTTCTCACATTAATGCCATAGTTGCTTATGAAAAAACGTTCAGGCTATTTCCTATGCTCTTGACAATGGATCAGTTCTAACCATGTGTACAAACTTCTGCGGATTCTTCCCAGATTAGGCCGGTGAATGGTGGTATGGAACACTGTCTTTTATTCTTGGTCTACAGTGTCTGCCTGTCTTATCTGTGGCTGATGGCTAAATTTCTATCTGATACAATTGCTGAAATAGCCTTGAAATGGGAATTGCCTGTAACTGATGCCTGTAACATCTAGTGATGTCTAGAAGCATTTGCCAAATCTAAATGACAGGCTGCAAACACTGTCCATCTCTGAAGCAGCATGTCCAGTTCGGTTTCTTCCTGTTCCAAAAAGACATAGTCAAACTAGTGCAGGCCAGGAAAATTACTCCTAGTTAAATGGGAAATTGATTTTGCTTTAGGAAAAGAGACTGGGAACACTATGTAAAAAGATAGACACTTGAGCCGTCCTTAGACTATACCAGCCAGACCACAGCACTCCACTTCCATATAGCTGGATCATATTGGACCCATTTAGAGTATGGCAATATTGATCTTGGTTTGTCTTCATCCACACACTCACGGCTTGTTCGGCCTATGAAGGGAGATGTATATATTTCACTATTTTTATTCAAATCAAGAGTGTGCTCTTGAAGCAGATCTCCTGATCTGATTGCTTCATGTTGCAGAATGGTGTTAGGCAAAACCTGGATTCCTTTCATATTAAATTAATCTGGAATATGTAATAAAAGTTCATCTGGTGAGCTCTAGATGCTAACAGTAGGTATAAAAACTCCTCAGGAACAAGTTTCATTCTGCAGATTTGGTCATACTATGCCATGATTCTCACTAACGTAGACATAACCAAATAGTGTCTACTTATTCAGAAGCAAACTAAGAGAGCCAACACTGAGCTCTATAGTTCAGCTAGATTGTTTCAAATGCTTATTTACAATTAGCCCAACTATTTTCACACTGCTCTAAGCTAACAACAGTATCCACAGCAAAGAAATTAAACCACTACAGTGATGAAGATCTGGACCATTCTTTCAGCAAGAACAAAGAGATAACACATTCTAAACAGATCTTAGCTGTGAGAAATCACATGAACTGACTGACTGCCTTAAATAGGGATGCAGAGGGCTTTGTCATCCCTAGAGTTTTCTCCCACTTCTGACTACTTTTTGATATTTTGTAGAGAGCTTCACCTCTTCCCTCCTCTCTGTAGTAGTCATTAAGCAGCCAAGACAAGGTCCTTAGCACCATGAAGGCAAAGCCTTGGTCAAAAATCCCCAAAGAAACATCGCACCTGAGAAAAGGAAGTCAGCTTTGGGAAATCCAAGAAATGCGTATGTGATCCTGAATCTAAACTGGATTCAGGGAACACACACACACAGAAAGGATAATATGTAGAATGTCTTTGAAATACAAGCAAGCATTGTCACACATAGATGCACCTTCTTTGACAGATAATGGACTTATTTCCTTTTTTATCCAGGAAAGAAACACAGGGGAGTTTCTTATGACTCCTTGAAGGTTGTTGTAAATTTTGCAAACTTGTTGCCGGCGGATTGTGTCCTTTGTGGCTTATCGGAATGGACTCAGCTCCCACATTTCTGCAACCACCAGGGTACAGTCCAGTTGCTACCTAAGACCAGCAAAATGATTAGCACTTACGCCCAGTCCTTCAGGCATAACAGCACTTTACTTTTCTCAGGTACATGTCCTATGCTATAGCCAAAGGGAAGAGAACCCAGAGCTGAGACTAGCGTCTATCAGGGTTCAACCCAGTAGGAATTCATCTCTTGTACTTTCTAAGGTTAAGATGGCAGGAAATAGACTCTGAACCTTTCACTACAAAAATGCTGTTAGATTATACTTGCTGCACAATGAATTTGGCATTTCTGAATGGCCAGTTCCCCAACAGGAATAGAAAAATCTCTGAGGTACACAAAATACAAGTGAGTTTATGATCCGTGCGCAGGACATGGAATTTGGGTGCTCTGGGTTTCTCATCTGTCACTGGCTTCTTCTGCATCACTGGGAATGCCATTTAAATGTATATGCCTCAAAACCCACATCTCTATAGGCTCGTCATGATGACGTTTATAAACACATCATATCCTCAAGTGGCAAGACTCTACAGGGGCAAACAGCCCTTAGTGTGGGCTGAGAAAGAAACAAAGTAAATAGAGTTCTACTCTAAGAGTTATTTAAGGAAAGTGTGGGTGTTAAGACTAATATGTCATATTGAACAAACACACTTTCTTTGTTTTATTATTCATTTCTCACTTGGCATTCAAAGCACTGAGAGACTAATGGATTTTAACACTTGTGCATGTTTTTCCCCATTACTGAGGATATGCTAGTTCATAAAAGTTAGAAAAGTTGTTAATGAACAAAGTAAAAAGACATGAACTTAGGAAATTTGATCACAAATTAATACCCTCCCAAGGGAGGACTTTGTTTTTTGCCTTACTGGCTCTGCTTGTGACAAATTTGAAACAGCATGACAACTCATTTTTCAACAACAACAAAAAAAAGGAACTTCAAAAATGTCAGTGTGATTGTTACTTAATTCTATACATTTTTTTTAAATAATGCTATTTTGAATGACCTTAAAGTGAATGACACTAAAGCTGATATATATCAGTAACAGTCTTAGAGAATTAAATCAAGCACCATGTGTTGGCTCTGCCTGCTTGTCTGCCCATCTCTTTTATTACCACAGCTGTTTAGTGCTTATTCATAATCAGAGTGTCTATACAATTCCAACAAGAAGTAGTAAATCAAGTATCATAATCAGATTTATCTTGAATGTCTAGCGGCAGCCACCAAACCCCCTGAATGCTCTGCTACCTGACATTTATCCTACACATGTGAAGGTCAAAGGCTGACGTTAAGTGAAATTGTGAATGTTCACATCGTGTCCAAACTGGAGTGGGTCTGGAGAGATCTGGTACTGAAACCGCAATTCAGATGGTTCCAGGATTAGCATTTTGGGACAAGCCTAGAGAGCATTTTACATAATTTTCAGTTTTGCAGAGATATGATCTGTACAAGAAACATAATGAAAAGAGTTTAAGCCAACACACAGTTATGCAAGTCTAACTGTCACTTCATATGCATTTTAAGACAGAACCAGTCAGAATTCATGCCAACAGGGATCTTGCACCTATTACTGCAGGTTGCTTGTTTGTGCCTTTATGTCCCCACTGCTCTCATCGCAAGGGTTCATGTGAATGGTTTTGCCAGCATTGTAGAAAGAGCAGCAGGAATACAGTGATGAGCAGCAGAAGGATTCTGGGACTCCTAAGTGACACCAGTCATTGTCACAGCGAAAGTGCAGTTTATGACTGCAGCAGAAAAATAAAATTGTTTTTGGCAAACAGAAGTAGAACAAAGGGGCAGTGGGCAGAAACTGGAACACAGGAAGTTCCATTCTATTGTAAGGAAGAACTTCTCTATCAGAGTGACAGAGCAGTAAAACTGGCTTCCCAGAGGGACTGTGGAGTCTCCTTCCATGGCAATATTCAAGACTCATCTGAACACCTACTGTGTGACCTAATGTAGGGCATCTGTTTTGGCAGGGAGGTTGGAGAAGGTGATCTTTGAAGGTCCCTTTCAACCTCTAGAGTTCTGTGATTCTTTGATTCTGTTTTCCTGAGGGGGTCAGTTTCATGTTGCAGATGTTCTTGCAGAATTTCAGCTACTCTTTTTGGTACCTGATTTCATCTGGAAAATGGGCCCCTTCTGGTTGGAATTCATCCCAAAGCTAAAACACAGGAAAAACCAAGGTCCAGAACTTGGGCAAACAATTGCACTTAAAGGATACAAGAACCACGTCTGAGGAATTCTTTATACAAGTCACATTTGATTGCACCTCAAAAAAATGCCAGATCAAATGCCTCCCAGCCACTGTGCAAGTTAGATTCAAAACAATATGTGGTCACTGGGGTACTTGAAGTAGCTATTGTTCCTCATAAGGACAAATTCAGAGAGAATATGCAAACCAGTTAAGGCTCACACAAACACTGAGAGGAAACTCTGCACATTCAGTTCCCAAAACACGTGCCAGCAAACAGACATTTTTCATTTTCACAGCAATACTGAAGCTGTTCTTCTGCTCTGGGACCCAGGTGCCAGACCCAGCTGGAGAGACAAATCTACAATCGTGTTCAGCACATGGGTAGGATAGAGGTCCAGCAAGGGTGTGGTTCCCAGCTGAGCCAAACACTACAGCATGTGGCTGACCAGTTTTGTGACTGCTCCTCTATCCCACCCAGACAGGGCTCTGTGTGATCTTCTGCCCCTGTGGGTGTGCTGTCTTAAATGACTTGTCTCATTAATGTGTTTGCAATGGACAATGAATATTGCCCCAGATGAGGCAACCCAGCCAAGACAGAACCAAAGAGGTATTCATGGGGAGGCAGTGACATTTCCAAAAAGTGCAGACTCACTTCCCTTTTTGCTATGAGGTTGTGAAAGGGACGATGGCCACCCCATGCACAGCCACTACTTAGGATGCCCCTTAAGCAGATTTCTGCTGCTCCCACTGCCATCTTATCTCCTCTTTCTTTTTACAAAGTGTCATTTGATATAATTGTTGTCAATGCCAGTGCATTTTCCTCCTTTTGTTAGTGACATTTGTGAAATCGTCTCAAAGGATTTTAGAGTATTCAATCAGGATTTATGAATGGGCTTTAAAGCAGAAAACCTGCTGTTGAATATCCATGCTCAGTCACACTTTGATAACCAGTCACTTAGACGGTTAAAATATAACTTCTGTGAGCTGGGTTTCCTCCTGCTTGAACGATTACTAAAAAAAAAAGAGCCTGCAGACTGAGTCCTCTCACAACAGAACCCTTCTTCCTGCCTCGCTGTCCTACGGCCTCATAAATCTCTCCCCGTGACATCATAATCTGTTGCTGTGGGAATCCTGCTGGTATCACAAACAGGGGATTACGACCTCAAAGTGGGAGCAAACAGAAAGAAGAGATTGGTTCCGTGAGAAACAAAACATCCTCAGGGAAGATGGATAGATCGTCCTCTCAGACCTTTTAAGATCGGGCTTATCCATGTCCTGGAAACCTGAGATCAGATTCCAGATTGCTGTGTCGTAGTAACCTCATGGACAGAGTAAAGAACCTGCTAAAGGTTAACATCACTTGGCAGCCCCCTACAAAAAATTGGATAAGGATGCAAGGCAGGCAGGCTTACAGAATAGTTCCTTCAGCAAAACTTGGAAAAAGATCTATATTTTTATTAGTGTAAAACACATTCCCATCAGATAGGATAAAATAGCTATAATAAAATACCTTTATGAATTGTGTTTATACAAAGAAAGTTCATTTCAATCTTTATCACCTGCCCATTTGATGATCTTCTTGTACTCTTGTCCTTGGAGAATGCACATGAGATTTTGGCCATACCACTGTGGAGACCTATGGTGAGATTTCCTAATGGGAACAAGTGCTACAATGTGCATACATCCAAGCAGTTCGCAGACCCAGTGGGTCACAGGCAGGTCTGAGCAGTACCACATTCCTTGACTTGTGTCACATTAAAGGACAGAGCAATCACTCTACAAATTGCTTCAGGAAGAGGGAGAAGATGGCCTGAGGATATTCAGTGCTCCCACCCACAGCTGGATGAGACCCTGAGAGTCACTGCAGCCTCAGAGTTGAGGCCGTTGCTTGCAGGATGATGTGAGGTCGTTCAGAATTTTCGCACAGAGCTCTTTTGGTGTTTATCCTTTATTACTAATCTATTCGAACAGAATACGAAGGAAGTGCAAGATCAGTAAAGGCGTATGCAAATATAACTTTTTTCTTGTAGGTCATTGCCATAGAAACTATTGCTACAGGATCTAGAGAGAAATGGCTGGATCATGGGGGCACAGAAATGAGGGTCTCATGCTCTCGTGTCCAGTACCATTAATATTTATGAAGATTTACTCCCTTTTCAGATGAATTACTCATATTCTTATTTTCACTGTCCGCTAAGTGGTAATAAGAGTCCCAGTCCATCTCACTAGAGTGCTAGGAGGAAGCCTCATTCTGCGTGGGCAGGAAGATGAAGAAGACAACCCAACTGCTTTTTGGAGTGCATTTCAATCTCTATTACTGACTCTGTCCTATAAAGTCCATGCATCCAACTACACTAAGGCCCTGTTTGTGTCTCAGGGTAACAATTGCATGTCACCCAGCAGGCTCTCACTCTTCACGAAGCAGTGAATCTGAATGCAGTAACTCCACAATAGTCTATATTGAATCTTTTCATTGAGTGCAATACCAATGCAGAACATGGAGGAAAGATGGAAGTCCCTGGAAGGGCTCTTGCCTTCACTCAACATCAGTCTCGTTTCTCTGGGTAGGTACTGAAGAACTCCACTCAAAATCTGTTTTATTACAATTGCTTCCCAAACTTTACTGGGCAGGGGAAGATACAGGTAATGAGACAGTCTGCATTACATCTTGAGACAAGTGCTGGAGTGGAGGGTGCTTGGGAAGGATGAAATTGTTGTTGAAAGCTATTTGCTGTTTGGTTTCTAGGAGACAGCATGACTCATTGCATCTTCCCCTGTAGTCTGCACCTCTCAACCATTTATCAGCTAACACACTTGATCAAGACTGATAAAAAATCTTTTAGAAAAATTATGGAGAGCTCCACTATAGAATGGGAACATTAAAGTGTAGAAATAAAATGATTGCCAAAGATAAGGCCTGCTGTACTAGCACTGAAGAATGTAGTCTCCCATTCATCCCAAGGGATTTATTAGTGGAACTCCCACTAGTGCAAGTAATAAATGTGTGCATAAATCCCTTTGTATCTTGACAGTTTTCCCCCAAACCTGATTTGACCATTGTCAGCAGTCTTTCTGTGTGCGTCTTTAAATTACTGCTGCCATTACTTAATTCAGCACTGTCTAAATATATCAAGATTAGAAAAGAGCCTTAATTTCAGTTGATAGGTATCATTTGCATATGCACACCTTTATAACAACAATAAATAATCATAGTAGCAATAAAAACAGTAACAGGCCAGAATATAATTTCAGAACCACAAAAAAGCAGACATGATTTTAGTGGAACGATAATAAATAAGTCACAGCTGACAATTAACACATTGCATTTCAAGCTTTGAAAGGAAAATGACACTAGTGTGATAAGGATGCTCACTGCAGATCATTCTGAATAAAGGTGTAAATGGCATCGAAGACATTTCACAACTGTATAAGCCCAGAGATTAGAATGCAGGATGGGAAAGCAGAGACATCATATATAGATTTCAAAGGAAAGTTCAGCTACTGCTGTAAATGTATAGATTAGTTCTGATAAAAACAGTGCGCTTGATGCCTTTTCTCTGACAAGCGCGAAAATGTTGTCAAACATTAGATCCATCAAATGTTATCTTCACCATACAAGAAAAGTATTCGAAGACCCAACAAAGAGAGGAAGCAGCAAATAAAATAAAACAGAACAACTTTGCTGCTGAGCCAGAAAAAAACAAAAATATGAAAAGACCACTGAAAATGAGCAAATTCCTTCTTATGCAAATGTAAGCTTCCATTTTGAGGGTTGTGAGGTCAAAGATTCTATTCATGTTGTATTTTCAAATTTAGAGCTGAACAGTTTGGGTGACATTTTCTACAATGTGTGCTTGCTTTAAAAATCTAAATTCCATTTTTAACTGGTTTTAGCATCTCTGAGGAATGTGTTTAGGATGGAGACCCAAAAAGCCATGGCTGCAAACCAGAGGACATTGTTTCAGACCAGATCTGCTCAGCCGAGGTGGAAACCACGTGAGAAGTTTTGTATGAATGAAAAATTGAAGCCCAAAACTAAACTTTGATGTGACTGCCTTCTGCTGCCTGCTGTACCTTGAGCACAGGGTGTCTGCACTCCTTGCAACCAGGGCTCAGTGCTGCTGTGTTGCTAAGCAAACTGAGCCTAAGATGGTTTCCCCTCTGCAACAGGCTCAAAAGGGAGCAGCTGTCTCTGCAGAGCAGCCTGTGGTATAGAGCCTGGTGCCCCCGTGCCCCCACGCTTGGACCTGCTGCCCTATGACTCATGATGATGAGCTCGGCCTTCTTTTCCTGGTGTGCTTTCCTTTCACCAGGAAGGCCAGATACTCAAATACTTTATCCCGATGTCTTTCAATAGAATTTCTACACATTTGCACACAGGGTATACACCTCACTAATTTTAAAATGTGTTAGTTTAACCAATAAAATGACTTTATCAACCAACCCAACAGCCTGCCCTCTAAATTCTTGTGCTGCTTCTCTAGTAAACCTTAGGATTGCTTTGGATATTTCCAATTTAAATTATTTAAAGTTAATACACAGTCCACTTTGCTGAATATAGCTTCAATCTCAGAACCACAGAACATCCTGAGTTGGGAGAGATCTACCAGCATCATCCAGTCCAAATCCCAGCTCCACACATGACCACCCAAACCCAGTGTCTGGGAGTGGTGTCCATACGCTCATTGAACATCAGCAATTCAGTAGCCCATTCTAGGCCCACCACCCTCTGGTGCAGAACCATTCCCCGACCCCCAACTGCCCCTCCCCTGACACAGCCCCATGCCGTTCCCTCGGGTTCTGTTGCTGCCAGTCCCTGTGCGTATCTCTTAAAACTATTTTTTGCTATGGCTTGACGTATACAAAAGCAGGAAAAAAAAAAAAAAAGGCTGGCGGCTGAGTGAGCTGTTCTCCAGTAGCATGTGGGAGAAGCAGGTTCTCTTCCAACCCTCTTGTTCCCCAGGCTGTCATGGGCACCAAGTGCAGCAGAGATAGCAGCAGCAGCTTCTCCAGCTGATTAACCAGAGACAGTGACAGACTTTAGCAGGAGTGCTACCCAGCACTCCAGAGCCAGAAGAATAGTTGCCTCAAAATAGAAGCAGATGGGTCTGTGCAAAATGATGGGACTTTGGAATTCAGGGGAAAAAATCCTTTGAGTTATCCTCAAAGGATTGTTACCCATTCACCATAGAAAATCCTAAGGATTGGTCTTTAATTTATTGGTATGATCCCCAGATGGCAAATCTATACCCTAAGGGCCTGGTGCTGGGCTTTAGGGTTCTTTTACTCTGCTCTGAGACAGAATGACTTGTTTTCCCACCATATCACATGTGCTGTAGCAGCCTCCAAAAGACTGAAAATGATATTTCCTTAAGGATTCAGCTCATCTTTGGTTGCAGACTTCAAGAAGTTCAGGCTGTATTCAGAAATAACATGAGACTGGACCCATTCTCTGATCCTGAACGAACTTTTTCACATCCATATATCCAAACTCTCTCAGCCCCTAAGCAAAATAACCATATGTAATGCTCTTATGGAGAATGTATCAGGCCCATGCTGAGCCCTGGACTGTGTGTGGCATTGCCTGGGATTGTGTAGGGCTACCAGTGACAATGCTCACAACTTGACCATATGGGTGGTCATGCACTGGTGTGCTGATCTGCACAATAGACTGGCCCAGATGAATAGTATAAAAATAGTCTTGGTGTCTGTCTGCTAACTCTTTAATCTCCTTCTCAGATAGAGATGCATTTAGAGATGCACATTTCTCATCACTGAGTCTAGAAGTCATCTATGGTGACTAACGCAGACCCGAACTTAACTTCCTCATAGATGACATGAGAGCTGCTCTGAAAGTAAGACCTCCTATTTTATTACGTTGTTCCTAGACATCAGAGGAGGATGTTGGTGGTATGACAGTAGAGGTGGAACCTTCCCAACCATGTTCTGTTACATTTTGTTGCAGTGTAGAAGACTGCGGCAGAGTGGCAGCCTGACAAAATGGTGTCTGACGTGGAAGTGCATATGAAATGAAGACGTGGAACTGAATTCCTCTGTGCAGAAAAAATGCACTGACATTCATCAGTGTTTACTGACTGTTAATGGAGACCAACCAGTGGATGTGAGCACAGTGAGGTGCTGGGTGGTGCACATCAGCAGTGGCAACAGTGACATTTGGTCTCCTCTGCTGGTGCAAATTTTTACTAGTGCTGCTTGCAGGCTCTTGTTCATTGTTGGTGAAAATGCATAGTTCATGGTAGTGACTATGCTGAAAAACAAGTTTTTGTAGCTGAGAATTTTCTCTGTCAACTAGTGTAATTGTGCCCTTTGTATCTGTTGTAGTTTCCATGGAATTAAATAGGAAGCATTACTTTTGGAGCAATCTATGTACATCAATGAAGAAGGAAAAAGGAGGGCAGATTTCTTATTGTGCGTGCCTGGGTTGAGTATGTGGTATAGCTGAATCTTTGTGCAAAGAAATAAAGAATGAAAATAAGGTACTGTCTGCCCTGTGTAGATCAATGCAGAAGCAAGCACTCAATGAGCAGGGTGAAATGCTGATATCGTGCATTTCGCCTGGCCTCTCTGTAAGCAATATAAACAGCAACAGATATTGTATCATTCTAAATTGCCTCAGCATTGTAATGCTGATTTTAGACTTGGCTTGAGCCTGCTAGCTACCGTGGAGCAGAGAATATTTACTCTCATCTTAGAAGGTTTTACCTGGCGAGACAGAGGGAGCTGCAGTCAATACCATTAGGGTGAGCAAGGCCCTTCTTCACTCCCAGCAATCCTTCAGGGGATCATCCCCAAAGAGCTCTGGAGGGTCTGAGAATCAACTGGAAAAACAGAGTAATGGGTATGTCAGCGCAGACTGATTAATCATCAGTCAAGTTAGTTCGGAGGATGCACAGACACTTATCCTAATGTAAGGAGAGGGCCCCACTTACTGCCTCTGCTAGCTAAGCCTGACACAGCCTCAGTATGCAGTTAAGCCTGGCAGAGACCCAGAGAGAGATGCTGATATTCAAAGCTGCAGTTGCTGATTCTTTGAGTGTCCCTTGATGCTTCTGATTAAAGCAAATGATCGATACTAAAGTTTGAGAAAAACTAGTGTGAGGATGTTACAGATGACAGCCCATGAATAAATAACTCTGATAATGGCATTTGTCTTACTATAAAGCTCATTCATAATTTAGCAAGAATAATGCCCATTAAGGAACACCTAGAATGATCACTGCCAGAATGAAGAGTTAATTGGCTTCCATCTTCTGGGAACTGTCTCATAATAAGTTCGGTATGGAAAACTGGCTATGAACTCTATATAGTGATTATAAAAGTATCTGCTCTCCACATTACTTCCCTCTCGTTTAGTCTTTCTTTAGCACTTCTAGGATATCTGCTTTTGCTAAATGTCCTTTAGCCCTGAATTGAAAAGAAATACAGTAAAAAGAAGAGAGAAGTTCTATCTCTCATTTGGGTTGGACCTAATCTCCACTGAAGTCATCAGAAACTGAATCATGTCCCAGGGTTAATACCAGGGGACTCTTAAAGTAAATATTGTTCTTTATTAAGCAAATCAGGGTTGCTGTCTGCTAAATTTAGGGGAAGAAATAACCCAGTTATGTCGGAGAAGTTCTATACTTTAATAAAATGGACCTTGAATATTCATACGCTACAGTTATGTAACACCTATAAAACGTTTCCTGCCCCACCACCACCAAAACAGTTTGCAGATGTCTTTTAATCTGGAAATACTGTCTGTCTAAGACAAGGGGAGAGCGCCAATACCAGAGCCTTGCTCTAACAAAATGCAAGTGGTTTGTATTTTCACATAAGGACTGTGCATATGCACTGGCACATCTGCTCACGCAGTTCCACAGCCTGGAATGGATAACACTGACTTCAGGGATTAATGCCAGCCTCACTCAAATAACAAACACTTGTACTCCAACAGTCTTTGCAGCACTAAAACAGGATACGCTTCTTTGGACGTCATGTCAGAATGCAGAGTAGCATCTGATCCCACTCTCACGAGGTGATCACCTGTTTCTATTTAACATCTTCTATTTAACAAGTACAGCATAATGGTGATGGAGCCAGAGTGTTTCAAAAGTATCCTGGAACAATACTCCATGTGGAAAATTATGGTGTCCCGTAGAGTTTCACATCTACCTCAACTATATTAAACACTACATAAAACAATCTGAATTCCAGACGTTCTCTCTAGATATTGTAAGTATTTATGAGATCAAAAACACGCCAAGGCTTTAAATCCATGATTCTATTTAGAAACTTTGGGTTTCATGCAAGAGTGAGCTTTCAGCACACTGCTCTCCTCATCTGAATACAGCACAGCTACAGCCCTGGATATGACCACAAATGTCACCACTGCCTCTTGCCCTTAGTCAAAATACATAAAGGCAGGAGAGTGCATAGTAGTGTTCTCCAGAGCTCTGCTTTCTGAGCCAAATAGCTCAGAGGACCACTACTGAAACCCAGTGACTTCCTAGAGATCAGCTCATCCGATGCCTCTGCACCCAGGCCTCAGTAGTACTACTTCTTCTTCTTGTACCACTGCTGGGTGGTACTCCTCTGCAATCATAGCAATGAGAGTAGCAGTTTAGAAGCCTGAAGGAAGGCTGTTGCATTCTCTTCATCTGCATAGATTTATGTAAGTCCAAAAAAGCAGCGTGCTGAATTACCAGAAAAGATGTCTGTAGGAAAGCAGGAGATGGGGCAGAGCATGCCATCTGTTTTTATAGGAAAGAAAAATGCTCCTGCCTTTCTTTCCCCAGGACAGAAGTATACCAGGACGGGAAAACACTCCTACAACTTGAGGGGAAGTAGCACAGGGCAACTGCACAGCTATGCAGGAACTTATTGTGGGGTAAACAGCACAGATTAAAGTTCCTTGAGCTCAGACAGTTTCTCCTCAAGCTAAGGAGCTACATCATGTAGTCAGTTTTCTGGTGGTTTTTTTTTCTTTTTCTCTGTAGCAGACGAACTTTTCCTGGAATAATACACTTACACCTCCATGCCCTGAATTGCACTTTCTTCTGTGGCTGTCCAGAGTTGTGGAGGACTGATGTACATTAATGCAGAGAGCTTGTACTGCACATACTACACGAGGCGTGCTGAGGAGATTTTAGTCTCCAAGGACAACAGGCCAACATACTTAATGAACACTGTTGCTTTCTGTTATTTATTGTAAGAGAAATTTGAGAGATAATTCACTAAGGAAATCTGCATAAGTGGGTCCATTATTTCCTACAGAGAGGAACTTCAAAGGCAAAGTAGAACATGTTCCCCACCCTTTTATCAAGTCTCCTCAAGTAGTATCAAGTATCAAGTATCCCTCTCCATCTTGGAGAGGGATGAAGGAAGAGATAATACCAAAGATACTTCCATCAGGAAAACTGCTTCTGCTGGACTGCAACTGCCTCAACTTCTCTAACTTTCTAACTCTAAACATTTTCTGTTCAGTTTCACTTTACACAACATGTACTAGCCCCAGATGGAATTTTGGTCTGGCAGCTCAGGAACAGAACAGCAGTACCCTGATGCCTGGTGAGCTCCAGGATCTGCTAAGTACCATGGGTAAAGCACAGGCTGCCATAGGACCAGTGCTGGAGAACAGCAGTCATAAATTACTGCTTCAGCCAACTCTGTAGTTTGCTCTGCCTCTTTCACAGCAGGAAGGGTGATCACTGTATAAGGTTTCTGTGGAAGGATTTATCCAGACTGGGGTCATCCAGGGGGAGGGAATGCTGAGTTGTTCAGAACAAGAAGAGGGACATAAGAGAAACACAGAATGGCTAAGATTGAAAGGACCTTTGGAGTTCAATTGATCCAGCTTCTCTGCCAAATCAGGGTCATCAAGGACCAGGACTACATCCAGGTGGCTTTTCAATATCTACAATACTTCATATTTCTGGGCAATCTGCTCCATCATCTTCACAGTATAGAAGCTCTTCTTGATGTTTAGGTGGAATAGGATAGGACAGGACAGGATAGTTCAGCTGGAAGGCATCTTCAATGATCATCAAGTCCAATTGCCTGATCAACTCAGGGCTAACCAAAAGCTAAAGGGCTTTTGATGATGAGGGCATCATCAAATGCCTCTTGAAGACTGACAGGAATGGGGCATAAGCAACCACTCTAGGAAGCCTGTTCCAGTGTTTGACCACCTTTAAGGTGGAAAAAAAATAATAATAATGAAAAATGCATTGTCCAGTCTGAAGCTCCATAGTGCAGCTTTGTGCCATTACCTCACATTCTATAATCATTTGCCAATGAAATCTCCTGTGCTCCAGTTTGTGACCATTGTCACTTGTCCTGGCACTGAGCACCACTGAAAAGGGCCTAGCTCTGTGTTCTTTGCATCTTTCCTTTAAGTATTTATAAGTATTGGATGAAATCCACCTGACCCTTCTCTTCTCCAGGCTGTACAGTCCCAACTCTATCTGCTTTTTCTTACAGGAGAGATGCTCCTGTATCTCAGTCTCATAAATTCCTTCATTTCATACAGGTGTTAATAGATGTTATAAATGTATAGTCCTTATTTATATTTTGTATTACTTTACCAGAAGTTAATGGCACAATATTGTAATGTCTTAAAAAAAACCTCTAAATAATCCCGTGTTGGAGCCAGTATTCAAAGCAATCAAAATGGGAGGTTCCACTCTACTTTTCCATTTCCAGCTGTGCAACACCACCTCTTCATTCAGACTATCTGCAACGCATGTGTGCACAGCCCTTGTCCCTTCCCCGAGATAGTTTTGCTTGCTACTCAGGGCAGGAAGCCAATTTAAGTAATGAGAGGAGGAAAGGGGAAAGAAGGATAGATTTCTGTTGGCTCAGTGAGTTAAAACAGCCCTGGGAGGCATCTGGAAAATGACAGAGCCGGTGCAAAGGAGAAAGTAGGGCCTTAGGGCTAGGGAGAGAAGAGAGGAAGAGGACAATGGTGGGGGGAGAGAGAGGAGATCAGCATTTCAACAGCAGCAAACTCATTTACAGTCTCAATTGCTCTCTCCTTTGTATCCCCATTAAGCTAGGTAACACCAACTTAAGACATCTATAAGTTAAGGCCTCAGCATAGTGTTTTCACTTTTAAAGACATTTCAAAACAAAAATCACCTGTAAACCTAACCTGTGAGCGAGGGACACTTAAATTACACTTGAATTCGCCTTCATTCAGTGGCTCTGAGCAGCTCAGCAACACCCGTACTGGAAGGAACATCTTGCTCAGCAGTCTCTATCAGGGTGCCCAACCTTTTGAAGTTTTTCCAACTTTTCCCCAGCTGAATGTGTGCACGTATGTCTTCTTCTCTTGTTCTCATATTATTTTTCTTGTACTGCGACTGAGAAGAGGAGCTCGGAGTTTTGGATTGCTCGATAAATTTAATATAGTTTGGCGTTTCTTTGTTTGCTTTTACTTTTTATGAGCTTTTGAAATAAATTATATAACAACCGAACACCATAAAAATGTCCAAAAGAAAAGCCTTAGAATAGCATACTTTATGCAGAGTCAATCAAATGAGGAAATCAGACTTTCTACAAAGTGTCCTTGTGACAACGAGTGATCATAATCTCAGCTTTCTGTAGGACACGTGGACTGTATACTTTCCAATTTGCTTTTCCTTTTTTCCCCTCTCTTGATTGCTAACATATTGAATTATTTTATCTCCACTGTTGGCACACCTTTCTCGGATTAGTCACTCGATACAGTATCTACAGAATCATTTTACACACCTCCACGCTGGAGCTCAGCGAAAGTGGGAAGTTTCATAAATCATGTGAGAAAGCCATTCCTTGTAAAGGTCTGAGACTTAATCAGCCCGGATAAGTTTTGTATACAGTCCTAAGCACCTCATTCTTTTTTTTTTCTAGCTAAGCCGTCTCAAGTCAGAAATCAGCCCTCCACATTCCACCTTTTAAGACGAGGATAATTACCCTCAGCTCCACAGGAGCTGGAAGCTGTAGAGCTACACTAAAACCTGTGCTGTATCGGAAGAAAAATTAAATTTTTCTTCTTCTTCCCCTCCCCCCAGTTCTGTTAACAATGTTATTACTTTGTAGATCAATAATAACTTTTCCCGAGCAACTCTTGCTTAGTCAGTCTGTCTGGTTTGGGGCAGTAATAGACAGTCAGTTAATGTTAGCTGTTTTTGTGATGTGAGTAGTTTATTAAACAGTACTCGCCAACCCAGTGTCCCCGGGGAAGCGCTGGATTGGGGCAGAGCAAACAAATGGTAGCGTGCCTCTCATGGACCACAGGCGCCTCTGCTTTGCCCAGAAAGCGGCTGCCTGAGATTTCTTATCTCCTCTGGAGTTTGACGCTAAATCAAAGATCCTGACAAGAACTTCCTGTCCCCCACCCCCTCAAACCCCCGTAAGCGCCCCGCACCTAAAACCTGATGCCAACATGCGGCCTTCAAAGGTGAGATTTGGGTAACAGCTCTCCCCTTGTGCCTCTTTGCAATACAAAGCAACCTCCGACAGCCTTCAATTGTCAGACAAAAGAGTGTGCCTTAACCACACAGTGCCTTTAATTGCGGTCCGCATTGTATACATCAGTGACCTTTAATGGCAGACCATTAGCACCTTGAAACATCACACCCTGATTGGTTTCGAGTCTGTGAGCAGAGAGGGCTTTTGGAATTTAAGGCCTCTTTAATCTAAGGGAGAGGATAATACGGTCCATCACCTGGAAACGAAAGTCTGGAGAACTTTGGATCTGATCGTTTCACAGTGAGGGCATTTGGCTTCAAACACCTTTCCCAGCGCTGGTCTCCTGGAAGCTACTCCAGTCAGCTCTGTCAAAACTAAACCAGTAAAGTGTGGTAAATAGCAGGAAAGAGGGTTATATGGGAGGATTTACGGCTGGCTGCAGGACTGCCAGTGACTCACTGACCAGACATCAGCTGCATTGGCACAACCGGTCTAGGCTTCATTATGCACTATGGGCCAACTCGTTTCTTTTGCCCTTGGCTGACATTTTAGGAAGATGAGGACTCTGGGATCGGTTTCTTTACCACTCTGATTGCTGTAAGTCTCCCATCTGTCCCTTCAGGGTGCTTTATAAGGATTGTCAAACCCAGCACTTAGGGCAAAAGTGAAAGCTTAGCAGGCCTGAGAGTATGAAATCTGTCAGGTCCATTGTACTTCAGGTAGATGCCAGAAGCCTTTGGGCAAGGACTTTGAGTAGTGTGGAGATGGGTAAGAGATACTAATCATCATTCCATTGTTAAAGGTGTCTCAACTACTTCTACACAGGAAGCTGGTAGTCTGCAAAGACAACACATCAAGTCATATCTTGTTGCAAATTCTGTATCTGACTTGGATAAGACTGGGAGAAACAGCCTGGGGGGATTCTTGGTAGCTAGGACACTAACAGCCAGAAGCTTTTTTAGCATCCTGATGCTTCGCATCCATTGAATGTTTCTTCCTGCCAATACAAAAGCAGCTGGTGATGCTCATATGATTGTAGCCGTGGGCTGCATCATGCCTGGATGTGAGAAAATGTTCCTTTTCCCTTTCTTTTCCTTCTTGTTTTATTTTCCCCTGGTCTTCTCCACACAGAGGCTGTTGGCCAAATCAGCATACAAAGCTCTCCTCCCTTATCCAGACTTGTTATCTGGCTTAGGCAGACACCCAGCTCCCTCCAGACTCCAATGTCCTCAGCTTGCATGCCAGAAAACAGCAATGCTTCATGCACTCCTTTCTCCTCCTGACCTACCCCTGACATCCTCAGGCTGCTGGACTCCAGATTTTTCATTTTTTTTCAGAACCCAGTTGTTTATGATAGCAATACCCAGCACGGTTTCTGGAGGAGCCACCAGGGTGGGAGCCAGCTTTCTCATTTACTGCTTTGAGCACTGGTGATTGTAAACATAGGCCACACTTGTTCTGCTGACCCTTACCCTGCCAAAGATTAAATTAACTTTTTAAGGAGAGCAAAAACATGGTTAGTCACCAGTCACTGCAGATAAGCATTTGTAATCTGGTAGTTCTAAGTCATGTTTGCCAGGGAGATAAGCTGAGGCATAGGAAGTACTGTGATCAAGATGTGATGTTTGTGAGGATGCTTGTCCTATCCCCAGTTCCTGAACAAGCAACATTCCTTTACAAGCCCTGCAAGAGCTCTGGTAGCACCAGTTTATCTGCTGCTGGGTAAATTTTTGCAAAGATGCCCTTCTGCCACTCCAACTGGGAATGCAGCACTTATAATAGGAATTATCTGTAGTCCTGTACAACGAATCACCTGTACAATGTTGTACTGACAGCTTGCATACTGCACTACTGTGAAGGGTCCATCATCATCTATAAAACCTGTCTTCTCCTTTCCTTCCCACCATGAGCATAGGAAGTGCTCAACAAAGGTGTGCATTGAGCCAAAAATGTCCACAGCTTGACTACAACCTTTTAAGAACATTTCAGCCTATGTACAATGCTGTGCTACAGCATTGGTAAGACCACAGTCTCTCTATGGCAGCCCCTGTCTGCATCACTGTTTGAAGAATTTCTTTTTCTGCATTCATGGTTTCAGAATTTACAGCATATGAGGAGCATTTTACTTCTCCATACACCAACCTCTGAAGAATCACAAAGCCCCCCTAGTTGGAACTAGTGCTGCTCTGCAATAGAGCTCATTTATACTCACCTCTCTTTGTTCTTGAATGAGCATGTACATTTTTCAGTACTTGCATTAAATGTTTGCTTTAACCCCCGATCAGTGTCAGGTTTTGTCCCAGGCTGAAGTGCTTTTCTTCTGATTCAGAAGGCTTATTCTTCATTTCATCCAGTGCCTACAGAAATCAATTGGTGAGTTTGGCTTCCATGCAGTGGCCAGTCTGTGTGTGGCAGACAGACCAAATGTACTTGGACTGCTGGCAACCAAAAGAGTTCGCCTACAGCGTATACAAATTCCATATGGGGAAAGATAAATAATTAAAAAATTATGATCAAGTAGAGAGGTAGAGAAACAAAAGGAGTCCTCAGACAGTAGAGATGTGTGCCAAGCTTTTGATAATTTATTGACCAGCTTTTTCACACACACATTCCTTCCTTTCTTTCTTCCTTTCATTCTTTCCTTTCCCTTTTTTTTTTTTTTTTCCAATGACTGCTCACATCTTTTAATATGAAGCATTCTGGCTTTCAGAAATCTGCTGGTTGGATAGATGTCACCAACCAAACTGTGGGACATTGGACTTAACTTGTCTTCTTCACCATGATGTTTATCATTACTGTCAGACACTTGAAAGAAGTTTCCTCTGCTAAACTTAGATATTTACTGTGACTTTCCCAGGATGCACTTATAATAGTGGATATTGGTCATAATGTCCATTGTATGGAAGCCTGTGGTTGGGCAGCACGCCTGCAGATGTCAGCTCTGTCAGTAACTAGGGTTAACTGAGATGAACCTTACCTTGTTTGTTTGCAGTACAGTCTCTTCCAACAAATCCATCTTTATTTTCTGTATCCTGAATAGGCAACACAGAGTTTCAGCTCAAACCATCTTCATTAAATGTTTGTTTACATTCCCAGCTTTGTGTAGATGTCTATCATCATCCCAGAGAACAATGCAAATGTATGGTTAACTGACTGTTTCAGAAATCTCCTTTTTGGTCCCTTAATCTCATAGATTTCTGATTAACGACCTCGAATAGCCAAGGAAAATATCCCACGCTGCAGTGAGAAAGAAAAGTACACGGTACTTTTGTGTACACTATGTGGGAATCTTTCCTTCAGCTTGAACAGATTTTAGCTCATAGCCAATGTTTTCAAGTGGAAGCACAACTGGACAGCTGTCCATTTCCAAGACATTTCCTAATCTGGGACAAGTCTGGAAAGGATCTTAGATATTTGATTTAGGGAGTAAGTAGTGCTTTGACTTAATTTGGCTATTTGAATTTGCCAGATGCAAATGCGGACATTTTGTAAAGCACCTGCTGTCTCCAGGGATATTTGTGAAAATGAGGTGCTGTCTCTCTTGAGGCTTATCTTGGCAAACAGAACTCAGTAAACCAAAGCCCAACATTGCAAAACATCTTTTACTTTTTTTATGTCTGCTTTTTTTAAATAAAAAAAAAAAATAAAGAATCCTGTGAGACTAAATAGACCCTAATTAAGTTATATCAACCGAAGGATGCAGAGACAGAAAAAGAAGAGGAGAATATTTATAACAAGTTATTTTTGGTTTTGCCTTCACAAACTCTTTTTCTTTCTCGCTTTGTTTATATGGCTGGGCTCAGCCTCAGCTAAAACAGCTGATTCCAATAAAGAAATACTGGCAGCTTTCAGATCTGCTTTCTCCCTTGAATCTAAGAGGAAAACAGAGAAGAGTTTGCAAACTTTTCCAAGTGGACCTGGAGGGGCTCACTTACTAGAATTTGAATGTCTGGCAAAAGAACTCACGCTAATTATAACATCTCAGTGCTCTCAGCTTCCCAAACCCTTTCCTGGCCTTTCCCCAGAGCAGGAAAAGGAATGTGTAAGGCTCCTATTGCCAGTTAATGGTAAACTCAGGAACCCCCATTTCTTCCCTTTCTCCAGCTGAACCCACACCTGCCTTGGACAGGTCTATCCATAACAGCTGTGAAATGCATGTTTCATCCTTGTAGCTTGAAACTCTAAAGATGTGAGACTACAGCAAACTGAAAGCCTGTATCCTGCTAAGACAATTTGTCAGTCTTCATTTGCAGCAAGCTGTGTGGCAATGCCACTACTACTTAAAGGGTCAGAATGACTTTCATTTAAGATTACCTGCACTTTTCGAGGGCCTCTTTGCAATCCCACTTGTGGGTATAGAATTCCTTCTGCAATGAGCCACAGATCTGCCTTGAAAAGCTAAGCCCATAACAGACTGCTTAAGAATAAGTATGAAGAAGATTTGATTACCTGCTTCTTATAAGGGATACTATCTTCCAGGTGACAGCAAAGAGCAGCTGGAAGTGTGCTGTGTGTCTTCATACTAAACCTTTCTTTTGCCTAACCAGACTAAGTATGAAAAAACAGCTAAATATTTTTGGCCTCTTAAGTATACTCCATAACAATGCATTGCAAAGGACGTGATTTTTAAATCTGGCCAAATAGCACATGGGGCCATTGTGAAAGGATCATAATGTATCCTGCTATATATATGCCTCAAGAAAGCTGGGTACAGCAGGGATGCAATACAACTCTGGGAACAGATGAGCATCCCCCCAGGGACTGATTTGGGCTCGGACTGAGATGTCCTGAGGAACAATTACACAGCTGGCCTCGTTTCCGTTTTCTAATGTATCTGTAGCACATCATCCAGTGCAATCCCTTGGATGTCACGCTGTACCCATATGCCAAGAGAAGCAACTGCCCAGTTAGGACTGCTTTTTACAGTCTTTTATGTACAGCAGAATAGCAGAGAACACAACCTGACCCAGAAAGCTTATCCTGAAAAAAAAGAGTCTATTGTTCAAGCAGGAACTTTGTAACACTGCCAATAATAATTTTTTAACTATTATTTTCACTTAAATATACCTTTTATTGGTACATAGTAGCTTCTTTCTCATTTTCAATTCTCCCTCTGAACTTTATTTTCTGTCCATTTCATTCTTAAGTTTTCTTTTTTTTTTTCTTTCTTGTGTCTTTTCAAATGATAGCATGAATATACATTTAATGAAAATAGAAAAAAAAATAATGTGAAATTAACATATATCAAATCATACTTCAGTTACCATTTCAGAGAGGAAATGGAAAAATCAAATAAAGTGGTATTATCTTCTGGGCCCTGATAATGAGTCTATGTCTTTTCATGTATTCTTTGCCATTTTTTGCCATTTTTACCTCCTGATATGTGCTTGTAATTTGTATCCCAGGCTCCTAATACATTATTCAAACAATGAGTATCTCCTAATTTCCACTATCTCCTCTGATAACCTTGAGCCTTTTTTATCTCTAAAACGAAGCAAATCAGCCTGTTTTATTTTTATATGCTGTTTGTTGAGCCTCAGCTAAGCTCTAGATTTGAAATACTCAGACTTACTGGAACCATAGGTTTGAATACAAGCAGGTTAATCTTTCTAACACACAAAAGTGAAGTCCAACAGAATCTCTCAAAAAATAAATTCTTCCTTAAAAGTACCCCCAGAGTGACAAGCTTTGCACAGGCACCTTAAAGGCATGTTTTCTTCAAGACCTCCTCTTCTCAGAGAAGATGGGTAAGATCTGAAGCCAGAGCCCCTAAAGAACTGTAATCTTCCAGCAGCAGAATTCTTTTTTATTTGTTCCCAGAAGATTAAATGTAGGTCTGCATAGATTTCTGCTGCATCAGTACTGCATAAAGAAAAAAGTAGTTTCTCGAGGGAGAAATTAAGCCAGTTAGTATACCGTAAATCTAAACAAGCACTCTAAACTCCACCCCAAAATCAATAAGCAATCAGCATAGATCATAGGGTACCCAAAATATAATCATCTCAACATTCCTTCAGTGAACAGCTGGAGTCCTTTCCTCTGCACCAACAGAATTATTTCAACAGATTTAAGAAGCATAGTTTACATAAATCACTGTAGCGTGCTTTTGCATCTGTGAATGAAGATTGCACCCTCTTGTCCACATGTAAGGGTAAGAAAGATGTTCCAGCTATTTTTAAGACAATCAAAAAATAACTGGCAATCAAATCAGACTATTCACTTGTAAAATAAAAAAACAAAAGGCTAACAAACACCTATAACTCAAGAGGAACAAGCATTCTTCATAATAATCTGTTTTGTTTGATTTCTTTTAGTCATCAACATTGTGACCAGGTGACAGGCTGGTGGCTGTGGAGTTGAATTTAGCCTTATGCTCTATAGGGTAATCCTCAAAGAAGGCCAAAGAGTGAAAATATAGCTTTAATTGAGGGGAAAATAAATAAGTATTAATGTAACCTTAGAAATAAAAAAAAAATCTCAGCATAACCAAAGACAAATTAATTTTAAATTAAATTAATGAAATATTAAAACTTTTGAACATAAATTATTTCCTCATCCACTGCACTGCATCCTTGCTTCCAGGCAACTCCATGACTGTGAACTACCAGCAAACCCTCCCCCTCTTATCTGTTCCCTACTGGGTCTGGGGAAAACTGTTTTCATCACCTCTAAGGATTGGATGGCTTCTCTTAGCCATGCTGCCATGATCCAGATCCCTGTTCCTTTGGCATCATCATCCTACAACTTCTCCATCCTATGTGTTCAATTATGCTCAGCTTCCTAGTGAGGAGGAACCATCTCCCCTTTTCCCAAACATCACCTTACCCAGCCACTTTCATAAGGGAATACATATACAATTGTGGAGATACTAGTAAAGCAAATGCCACTCAGTACAAATACTTTTATTGATCTACCTGGCAGTGCCAGCCAGACTCACACGCAGGCCTTAAATTTTGCCATCATGAGCAGAGAAGAGAAAAAATAAATCTGTGCAGTGAAGACAAGGTAACCATGTGTTCACACCAGCACCTTCAATAGTTTGTTTTCAAGCTGAGCAAGAGAAAAAAAAGAAAAAAAGAAATAGTACTCAGAGGATAGAAACCAAGCATCTGACATTGCCAACCAAGATTTTCTATGAGTAAAGAAGAGCAGACAAGTACATGTAGGTTTATAGGTATTTTAACAGCATGGGGACATGCATTGCACCTCTTACTTCATCCATTATTACAGGAAAAATCATCCACCAACTAAACAACACGCATGCTCACATTCACTGGGAACACTGACATGCGCATATATGAAATATGTACATGTGAGGAGGGTATGCAGAGGTGAAGCCTGTAATTGTCACCTCTCCATGACCCTGTCAACAAGCTTCAGCATAAAAGAAACCAAAGCTGGCAGCCCACCCATGCCAGCTGATGGCTGCATTAACAGAAACCATACTGCTACTGTTTTGAGCAAAGCTGCTGATCTGGGCTCATGAAATAATTCTTCCATCTGCAGAGGACTTCATGCCTCCTGCTAGGATTTAATAGCTATGAAATTCATGTGTTCAGCCTCCAAGTCATGTCCCAAATATTGTCATCCTCACTACTGCACAGGCAAGGGCAAAAAAGAAGCAGAAACAATATAGCATTTCTGCAGGGAAGATATTGTCCTACCTCAACATAGATCATCTTATCTTAAAAGCTGCCTGATCATCCACACAAGGACCTCATGTCAGTCATGGAGTTGAGCCAATGTTAGGATTGTCCTCCTAGATATCTGAAGCCTAAAGCAACTTGGGGATTTTAAAATCCTGTGGTCAAGAAATCTATTATTTGCTTCTAATGTAGCGGTGGTATTAGAGTTTTCAGAATGTTTTTGCTGCAATCAGGTTGCTTTTGCTTCAGAATCCTCCAGTGTGGACTCTGTTTGTCTTCCGGGCCTCTTGAACTGCCCTAGATGACCCTAGACAACATGATCTCCAAGTACTGAGTCATGGAGGGGGATATATTGGAGTCAACCCCAGGTCTAAATCCATCATTAGAGTGCCCATGGGAAGAAAAATATCTTCCTCAGGGTTGAAACTCTAGTTTCATCTGTCTTCTATAACAGGCCATCAAAACAGGATGTCCTGTGATGACATGAGAGTCAAGACCAAATTTCGGATTGCCACCCTAAAGGGAAAAATACATCAGTGTCCAAATCTTAGGTCAAAAAAGTCAGAGAACCATCAGAATCCAAACAACAGCTAACATACCATTGGCTGTTGGAAAACTCAGCACTGAAGCAAAGCAGTGAAACACAAAGCTCTCCAGCTCATACTCCCATTCTCCTTCACAGAGACTGAGTCCCTAACCACCTGTCAAGTCATGCCTTACCTCCTGTACTCTTGGCATCTTTCTTTTTTCTTCCTACATATCACTCTTATGCCAGCAGAGCTGGCCACCCAACAGCTTCTGCTGTGAGTCATCACTCTGAAAAATGCTGCAAAAGATCACCACTTCTAACAAGTATTTCAAAGAGCTCCACAATGGTTTTTACAGTTGCTGGTATCTTTTTAACAGGCTTTTTTTTTTTTTTTTTGTCAGTTGCTAATCTGCAGAGAAGGTTTCAACTGTGAATGTATAAACTGCTGTAAGTTCTATTACTGGTGTACGTTTTAAGTTATCACAAAGACCTGTGAGAGAGAAAAATGTCCCAAATTCTAGCTGCAAAAGCAAAGATACTCACAAGGGGAGCAGTAGAGAAAATCAAGGAATTTGGCAGTGTATATATTTTGGAAATGCAAATGGTTTTCTTATTCTTTCAAGGTTGATTAAAAAATAAATATTAAACAAAACCTCCCCCCCACCCCCAGAAAAAAAAGAAAAAAAGAAAGAAAAAAAAAAAAAAGAAAAGAAAGAAAATAAAAACATATTTTTACAACAACTTCAGAGGTTATACCTAACCTCAATGTTTCAGAAATCAAATGCTTTATCAAGTGAAAAGAAATTTTAATCTGCTATTTTAAAAGCTCCCCAGCTGGAATTACTCAAATCTCTAAGGGAAGATGCTGGATACATAGAACAAGAGCGGTAAAAGCTTCAGCCCAGCAGTCTTCCTCTTATCTTCACTGGTAAGAGGAAGTGAATGAGTCAGCAGATCGGAAAGGGAGGAATGAACATGAACCCAGGAAAATGTCTGAGTTATTAAACAAACATCTAACATTACTGGAGAATTTCATTGGAAGTCAATGGAAGGATTTCAAGTTTGAAAGCGTAATGGGCTAGAGGCTCTTTGCATGGATCATTATTTTGGATCTTGATTTAGTAATAATGCTTAGTTCTCACATAAGGAACGCCATCTCATCTGAAACTGCTTTAGTAAGGAGTTCATTATTTTTATTGCTATTAAACAGAAGAGAAAATAAGCTACAAGAAGTGAATCTTGTTGGACAAAATGTTTTCAAGACTGCCACGTGATCTAGAATGAATGAAAAAAAAAAACCCACAAGTTTCTATATTTGCATTCAGTGGGTTAGATTGTACAGTTATTTCAATGATAAGCTTGTTAACTAAGACTGCAATGAGTTTCTTAAGTAGCAGCAAACTCTCAAATATTATGAGATTCATTTAGTAGTGAAAAGATTGTTAAAAATAAAGAAGTTCAATGCAGAATATTACCCAATCCCTTATTTAAAGTAGAATTCCAAATGCTCCAGAATTTTTTAGGTAAATATTCTATACATCAAAGGGTTCATTCAATTTATCTTAACCTTAAACCTGGTTATATAGCTGCAAGCCTCAAACTCACAACTTATCGCAAGTTTTCAAATATTCATTATTCTCTCTTGTGCTGGAACATTCTCAAAATATGTCATTTTCAAAGCATCTGGCATTTTCACTTGTAGTCATAGATGTGTATGTTAAATATAAAAAAGCCTGTTCCCCAGTTCCATTAAAGATACTGACTAAACAATCTCAAGTCTGCTAGGAGAGTTCAGTTTCAAAAACTTCTATATATTTAACTTTCTTTGGGTAGAACCTACGTAATATATTTGTGATCTGAAAATCAAAAATCATTGTAAAATGATCTCAAAAAAGGGCTCTTACCATTTTCCTATAGTAAGTGATGAAAGAATCTCTCTAACTGGCCAGCTACAAGCATCTAAGCATCACAGAAGGATGTGAATTTAAAAGGTGGCTTCACAAGGCATGCAACATTGTTAGCTTTCCTTGGTAGCCTGAGAGGGACTGAAATGAGACACCTGTACTTTTCATATTACTTTGGATTGGTGAAAGAAGTGTAGCCCTGGTACTTAGACCACATGAATTCTGTTTTTAAGGAGTCCCATAGTCTTCACATGTGAGAGGACTGGTCCTGTAATACTGCCAGGGCTCAGAGGTGTAGGGTGAAATGCTTCTATCTGCAGAGCAGATCCATGCCAGGGAAAAGCCACCAGTTTTTCCACGGCTGTTTTTACAAATACACGAGGGGGAATTTGCTACCTACAAAAATAATAGCATTTATACCTCAGCTTGCTTAAAACTTTCATACAAGGTCCAACAGTGATCACAGTAGTAAGCATTGTGATGGCATTGACATTGTGCTATCTGAGCATGGATTCCTGTCTAGTTCCACCGGCATCACACTGAGCTGTTGCATTTCCTCTCAATAATGAAAATATATAGAGCTACTGCCTCCACAGCGCTCACCAGGCAGTAAGGGCAGCTGTCAGGGGGAGAGGATGCTGCTCCCCACCCTCTGATCCTTTATATGATGCTTTTTCTTGACTTTCATTGGTAAAGTCAAACCTGAAAAAGTGTTGACCTGCTCAGAGATTATTCCCCAACTCTCAGACTGACAGTCATCAATAAGTCATCTAGAGAAACATTTTTTAAAAAGCAGCTCCTGGACATGCAATTACCAGTAGCTAATTCTCACACCAATGAAACAACATGGATGAGACTCTGGCTGCTTTGTTAGGAGTCGAATCACTCAGGCATGGCGCTCAGCTTTGGTCCAAAATGAGCTTTCTCTCACTGAATGGCTTGTTTTAGCAGGGTAAACACTGACCACCTGCTATTCTTTGAGCTGCAACCAAAGCACAAGGAGCACTTTTTTATTTTAACTAGCTTCCAACCTGAATTGCATATCCCAGTGCATATTAATCAGTGTATTTAGAGCTGCAGTGCTATCAAAAACCGTAATATTTAAAATTTATTTTCATAAAATACAGGGTCAAAGTGAAAGTTAATCTTTAACGGAATGAAAACATGCCATTTCCTTGTGAGAATTAAAAGGTAGACATAATCTATAACCGGCTTATAATGCAGACAATAAGGCAGTCGACTTTATTCAGGAATAAAATATTTGACATTTTGGTGTATTTTCTATGAATTATTAGCAGCACAGATAGAACTATGCCTTGCTTGTGAAATTATTTCCTGGCACTTGTCAAAGCTCTTTTCCACTAATTAACTAAATATCTTCAATCAGTGATTTCTGTGTTTATTTATTAAGTAGGCCACAATACACCGTAAACCATGATGCTAAGTTGTCTCTTATTTTAAAGAGACAATATTTAGAAACCAAGTCCAGAACTAGGTTACATGTCTGCTACTTTTCCAGGTACCATTCAAGTTTAGTAGATACTATTTATCTCAATATTTTTAACCTAACTTTTCTGTAAACATGTGGAGGAGGCATTTCCACTCTGGAATTTAGTCTTTTCTCTCTTAGAATATCTCTCTAACATGACACTTAAGTGCCTCAGACAGTTATTTGATGGGTCAGTGATCTTCTCTCATTTGGTTTTTTTTTGGCCTACATCAAGACCAAAAGTTTCAGAGGGCCAGTTCTGGCATGCACCAGGGAAGGTCTTTTTAATTTTAACAGTTATGCAAACATAAAATTGGAGTGGTAGCCCCAGTTTCTAGTCCTTATTTTAATTATGATTTAGATGGAATGATTGACTCAGGACAGGGTCTCAGGCCTACGGGTGCCCTCAGGGCACTGGTAATAATGTGGTGAAAGTTCTGAACACTCAAGGGTAACAGCCTGTACTTTGTTCCATTCTGCCATAAGACAACAAGAAGCATCCCATTCCAGAGGTGGGAGTCACAGACTAGATGCGGTCTCACCTACTAACTCTATTCAACCAGAATCTGGCCTTGGGAAAACAATAAAGAACCTTAGTGCACTTTAGAAAGTACACATTTTCAGGGGTTTGGGTGTGCCTGCCTATGAAGTGGAAGGCCTTAATCTCAGTACAATGATTACATTTTTATCATTACGTGGCATCATTAACTAATGATCAGCTTCTCTGCAACTACCCCTGATTTCTTTAAATATGCAAGATAGCTTTCCAGCTTTGGAGTAGGTGACCTGAAATGTTCTTTATTGCTCTATTCCTGTTCTTAAAATTCTGTTAATTGGTCAACTAAAAGCTATTTTTTTCCCACAAATCTCCTTTTCCTCAGTCTTGTATTAGAATTTTTCACTGTTGTTGAATATTATTATCCTGCTGCTTCCTGAGAACTGTCCAGAATAGTAGTATCTGGTAAAAACATATTTCTAACCTATGACTACCTACCTGGAGCACAACTTACTTTTTTGTGCACTTACTGTATTTTGTTGGCACTGAATTTTCTAGTAAGATGCTACGTTATTCTGTAGTTATTCATGACTTTGGGATCTTTTTGTAGCTCTTCAGTCAACTTCAAAACAGACTATGCAAAAAAGTTTTATAGCATCCTTAATGGTGACAGATGACATATTCAACCGCATTTTCAGATCCAGATTGCTGAATTTACTTATGTCCCTGTACTGTTAAGAAGATTTTGCTAATTTATTAGGCACCTAACTCTTCTCCATTTTTCCATTGTATAAACATGTTGTTTGGTTCTAACCTTCTTTGATCAGCCACTAATCCATAAGAAAAACTCCTCTGTTATCACATGAGCGCTTAGTTTCTTCAAAAGAGATTTTGTCAAATGCTCTTTGAAAATCTGCATACGTTATATTCTTTGGATCAGGCACATCCACAGGTTCATTTATTCTGTAGGAAACTACAATAAAACTATGGTTTCCATCAAAAGTCAATTGCCAAATATGTCATATTCCTCACAATATTACTAAATTTATCCCTTTTCAAGTTTTTTTTCATAACTCAGTTTTATGTAATTTAGAAGTACTGTTTCTCAGGATCACAACTGGAGCTTTCCTTCAAAGTATGATGCCATGATTACATCTACTTTCTTCTGACTATAAGACAGATTAAGCAATAATTGCAAGTGTCAATTAACAGTTCAAAAAAGTATATTTTACCTCTTTTAAAATTCTTTAGAGAGTCCTACCAGGTTCTATCAATTTATTATTCTTAAGCATAGCAATATATCTTAGAACTCTTTTATTGCCACATGAATCTGAAAGACTTTCTCAGACTCATTCCTTGTAAGAGCGGCTGTGATATAGGAACAAGTCAGTCAGGCTTTTTGTGACAGCTTATACTACATGAATATTCCTATTATTCCTTAGCCATACCTTGGAACTAGACTGGCTTTCTTGCTCTGATAGCTGTGAAAAAGAAACAGCTTCTGTATCACTAAGGATTAGTTTTCCCAAATCTTTTTGGCGTGTTTTTTGTGATTTTGGTTTTAACATGTCAAGGATTATGGTCCTCTCTAGCCTTCTTTACTATCATTTCAGCTTTTTGATTTTGAGCCTCTTACCAGAATTTACCCTTGTAGTTTATGTTTACTCTTCTCTATCTTTCTCCTTTTCTAATTCCCTTTTAAAAAATTTCCTTTAAATATCTTGTTAAGGTTTCCATATTACTTAGAAACCATCTCTCTCTCTCAGTGGTATCTGAATACACTCCATACAAATTCTCCCTTTATACTTGCATATATTTGTTGCCTTCAAACGTATACACACTGGCAGAAGAGAATAAATACTCTCCCTGTTCACCACAGTCTTTAAAAGAAAAAAAGAACAACAACAACAAAAAAAAAAAAAAAAAAAGGAAAAATATACTTAAATTGCAAATTTTGTTTAGGTGATTTAAAACATATTTACTATCTATAAAGAAGTTTAAGCAATGAGACAGATTGTCAAGGAAAGCTGTGAGAAAAAATCAGGTCACCAAGGATGTGTGACCACTCACTAAGATTTATCTGAACATAATAGAAGGGAACAGATGCCAGATGACTTCCAGTGCTGGTTCATAGCCTGGTTCATTTTCTATAACTACACTATCCTCAGTCCACTTTAATATTTAGTTTTCCACAAAGTAATTGAAGGCCCTTTGTACACTGTACAGGTTTTGACATGCAGAAAGAAAGACGTAAAGCAGTAGGGAAGTTATAGGACTAGCATGTGCTAAGTGAGCAGATCCAAGGAGATCACTTAGGACCTTTATCTGAGAGAGCACACCAGCAACAGGTATATTCTTTATGACTTTAGGTGAGGATGGAGACTTCTAAACAAGGTTTTAATGTGTTTATTGAACTGAACTAACAGGAGATGGTCTTAAAATCTCACCAACAAAACTCAAATCTCTGAGCTAGAATTTGAGATCCAAGTCACTTTGAACATCACATGATCATTGGCTTCAAGAGAGTGGGACCTTGCTCTTACCTAATTTTTTCCATTCACTGAAGCCTGCTTAAATAATCAAATTTTTATTTCATTCTGTATAATTTATAGCTTGATAGTTCACATGTGATAAAACTCCAGAATTAATATAACTAACAGATATAATGAATTCTCTGATTAATAGATCCTTGTATCTATGGAAATATTCAGTAGGCAGCAAATAATATACTGCTTTTTAATTAGCACCTACAGAAAAAGATTTTTTTTTTTCCATTTCAGATTATTACAGTTATTATTCATATCGTTTTTAGGGTTGGAAACTTCAAAAACTTTAGAAACTGTAAAATTTCCTGAAAATGTCCCAGATTTTTTCTGGTCCCTCTACTGCCTCTTCTCTCATATATCTCTCTTTCAAGGGAGACTGTCCTCATTCCACAAAAATTCTGTACTTTGCCTTTGAGCATTAATCTGTGCCCTTTTTTCATATCTTTGGCTTTGCTTGTGACCTGGCAACCAGCTGTGTCTATTAGTGTAATTTTGAATTCTGTAAGTGTTTTGAATCATGTGGCCTCATCTAGTCCCTTCCTATCCTTTTATATCTTCCCTTTTACCCTTGACCTCACATTCCTTCAAACAAATCCCATTGAGCTTCCCGCTTTTTTTCCATCAAACTGTCTGTACAATGGTAACAGATGATGCAAGGTCTGCATAATACTTTTAACTTGAGCAATTTTTGCCCTAGAACATTTAGTGCATATGACATTGGACATCAGCAACCAGCTTAAAGATGATACCCTTTTTTGCTAAAGTCCTTCTACAGAGATGTGGAATATCAAGAGGAGTATCTGGAGCAGAGGGTAAGACAACGGTGGGAAATAGTGTCAGAGAATGACTCTCACCGGGCCAGTTATAGATGCCAGAGGTTATAATTTTTATTTTGACTTACATGTATGATTCTATTTTGAAACTAATTTGTCCCTCCCTAATTAATACTAAGAAATAGTCATGAGCAACACTAGCATGCCACCACTTAAGATAATGTTAGTATCCCTTTAATACACGTCTATAAAGATTCACTGCAGGCCAGAGGTGCTTAGCCTTTTGTGTGAAAAATACAACATTTGCAACTCTGACAGACTGAGGGTTGAGCTCAATTTGCATAAATATTTAAATAAATTTGCATAGCCCAATTCTGTAAATAAGTAGTAAAATCCAGTACTTGCTATTAATGCTTAGCGGAAAATCATAGATGATGTTCGTATTTAGTGACAAAAGGAAGAATTAAAAACAAAGTTGAGATACCTATAAATTTCACATACTGTATTTTTTGCTGAATGCTTATTTTAAAATGAATTCTGGAAGATATGAGGATGATTCCATGAGGAACATACATAATTCCATTCCAGATAAAATCATTTGTGGCTTAAAATGGACTGAAGTTTGTTTATGTTGGTATGCGTTGAAAAATTTTTAATAGTATTCCCCAGTTCTATGCAAAGCTCTTCTTTAAGTGACATTACCTCCCAGAAAACTATAGAAAACAAACAAAAAAAAGCCAGCAGCAAAAACAAACAACCCAATGCCCAAAGGCATGAAAAGATTGAAATAAGTTGTCTTTTAGATTCTTATTCCTTTTCTTTTCCCCTCTCTTACTTTATTCCCTTTTTTTTTGTTCTCAGTGCTGTATTTGTGGCACCTCTAAGACAATTGTTGCAACTTCAGAATGAAAACACACTGACATTGCAGGTGACTCCACAAATAGTGAGTAAACAGATTCTTAGATAAGGGAAGTTCATTCTAATACCCTTTGGTGAAAACAGTCAGGACCTTGCCCTAAGAGAGGAACAAAGCATTTCTCATCCTTCAGGGAAAGGGCATGTTCCAGAAAGATGACCAAGGAACATATTTGGTCAAGATACAGGCTCATTATGCTCAGTAATCGGAAGATGGTGTTTTCTATAGCACAGATAGCCCTTCCAGGTAAGTCTGTCTCCACATTTAGGGGTGGATCATTCATACTGTCCCTCAAAAGTAGGGATTTGACCACCTTCCCAGCGGAAGAGATCTTCTCATCCCTCCCCACAGATGTTTTTCATCTAGAAAAGCACTGTGTCTTCAAGCTTCATGATCTTAAAATTCCTTTGCTTTATCTTAAATACAACTGAAAGATCAAGATGTATATTTACTCCCATGCAGGTATATATATCTGTAGTTTCACCACAATACATCAGCACAGTACTGCCAAGATTCTCATAACAGCACTGTTTTATCTGTCTCAGATAGCCTATGAATATAGTCATGGCCTTTATTGTCTTTAGCTGATAAATGGTGTCTTCCATAAACACTGTTTTCATTTCATCGAGAGTCCAACTCTTAATCCATAACACTGATGCTGTCATACAGAAAAGAGCTATCTCACTCCTAGGAAGCAACAAAGTTAGTTGTTTCGTTGGTGGGACTAATTAATTTTTTGTTATATTTCTGTTGCAACCAAGACATCTTGATAGGAACATAATTACTAGAGCCAGTTAGTTTTGTCTAATATTCTTGAAGGACAGTTGAGGGCATTCAGAGTTTGAGAATTTCATTTATTTTGTTTTGCGTAGATAAAAATCTAAGGCATACAAAAATTTAAGCTCTTTTCTCAACGTATATAATACCATGGAATAATACCATGGAAGACAACAAAGTGAGTTGAATTTGAACATGCAGAGTAAAAGCAAATCCAGACCTCATAATATTTTTCTTTCTATTCTCAGTGCCATACAACGAACTTGAAAATGATAGATGGGTCTCCATTTTCTTGAGTTGACAGCATCCTTTATAAGCACATGCATGCCACAAGCATTTCTGCACTTTAGGTAAGAAGATGATTATATCAGGAATGGAACTCGAAATCTTCATAGTGTGCTAATCTAAATTTAATATCTTCTTAAAATATTTCACCATTTCAATAATCACAAGAACTGTTACGGAATGAGTCACAATTCTTCAAGAATTTTATTAGCAGTTTTTGAGATTTTTAATCTGCATTTTGGCAGATACTGGTCAAACCCACATATATCTTGTCTTTCCAGGCAGAAATTTTGTCCAAGGGGCATTTGAAGACTGTTCACAGAATCAGATCGTATACAAGATTTTTCCAGAAGTCAAGACAGAGCAGAAGCAGATCAGTATGGAAGTGCTGGCTTCATAGCACTCCACACTGCTCCACAGAAGTGTGGAGATCAAGAAGGCAGACCATACGCTTTAAGGAATGGGCCATCCAGGTGACCTCTTGCAAATGTACAGACTGGGTGTGGGAGCACATATGTGTGTATCACAGAGGTCAGCTGTTGCCAGGCCCTGCTGGGTCCCAGTCCTTACCTGTACTCCCCTTGCCAAGCAGACAAAGCATTGGATTCTCATCTCAGCAGGAACTGATCCCCTCTTTCTAATGCAAAGCACAGGCAAAACCCACTGGAGATACAACCTTATGTGTCTGAATTCACAGAGCCCAGAGCATAAGATGTGGAAGGCTGTTCAGTGCCTTTCTTAGCCTGAGATGACTCAGACCTCTATTTCCCACCTCCCAGAAAGGTTTCCTAACAGTAAAACCAGCAATGAGGAGCCTCTGTTTCCTGACGCAGCAGCCATGCTGTAGCTTTATCAAAACAAGCCCACATCTGTTTCCATGAAAGCAACCACTATGATGAGACTGTTCAGCACAGCTTGACAAGGTGCCTGGATTTTAAGATTTAGTTTTACAAATGCCTTCTCCGGATTTTGCTGCTTTTCTGGGACCTGGGGACTTACACAGTCTCCTAGGTCACTGAGGTCCCTGGATATCACCAGGCATCCGGTTCTCTGCTCCAGATTCTGTGGCTGCTTGCGTGCATGTGTCAGTCTCATATGTCTGCATAACTTGCCCTGTTCTGGAGAGCAAGATGGGGTCTGGTATTGAATATGCATCAGGGACACATGGATCTGAGCCCATGGCAACCTTCACAGGACTCCTGTGGTGCAGACAGAGAGGCTGTCAGACTGACACAGCCGAGTGCCTTGTGTATTATCATCTGTCTCTTCTAGCCTCCAGCTGCCTCTGTTACCGATGGTGTTGCCCACTGGGGCTCAGATTTGTGACTTCCCCTGCCCCACCCTAGCTAAGACTTCAGAACTGTATTTTTACAGCCAGTTTAGTAAAACTGCATTAAAAAGTACCGTTGCACCTCACACTTTCACCATTCCTTTATGTCTGCAATAGTTTAATCAGGGTCATAGCATTTTTTAAATTACTTGCAGCAAATGTGGTAAGTGCTTAAACAATAGACTCCATCCGTTCCAGAGAAGCTGTTTTATTCTACTAAGTCAATTATCAGTGGTTTGAAACGTCCCTAAATAAGTAGTTGTCTGACAGATCATCATAATGGCTCCTTCTGTTGCTCTATGCCAACTCATATATTGATGCAAAATAATTTGTCTTATTCTTTTGTTTAGAATTTGTGAAACAATCCTGTTGACAGAAAACAGAAAAAAAAAAATTAAAAAATGTGAAAATGTGTTTATAGCAATAATGGAGTAACAGAACAAAAGCGATTCTAGGAAAAAATAAACTTTCTACTCTAAACACTGCTGGGATCTTCGAGCAGTACATTTTGCTGTATGAGCAATGGATTTACCAGAGTTCTCCATTCCCTGGCCATCACATTAGTGTGCCTCAGTTTCAATGCTGAAATAATCCACCCCTTTACCCCACCAGACTGATATTCACTGCCAACCCCTCTCATAACTGATGCTGAGCCCTGGTAAACCACCTAGTTGTCTTTACTGTAAAGAAAAAAACTCAGCCCTTGGGCCTATTTTGTTACAAAAACATCAGGGCAAGATGTAACCATGTCAATAAATAAATAAATAATGAAATAAATAAAATTAAAATTAAAATTAAAAATAAAAATAAAAATAAAAATAAAAATAAAAATAAAAATAAAAATAAAAATAAAAATAAAAATAAAAATAAAAATAAAAAAATAAAAATAAAAAAAAAATAAAAATAAAATCATGGGTTTATTAATGGTCTCCCTTCAGGTGTGCTGTATCCTTTTCCTTCCCATAATTTCCTCAGGGACAGAGTTTCACTGAGTGTTCACAGAGGCCAGATTTCAGGTCAGGGGTATCAGTGACTGCAGAGGCTGCCAGTCTGAGGTTAGCCCTGAACAATTTCTGTCCATTCCAGGAGAGAAAGCAAAACTACTTGATCAGTTGTGACTATTCAAACCAGACAGCATGCACACTAAGAAAACCCTGTATGGTCTCTTGCCAGACATTCCTTGGGCAATACGTGCAAAGCCACAGGGCCCTCGCTGATGTGCTGGTGAATGGACAGGCAGACATTGAGATTAGCAGTGAACAGAGCTGTCAGCAGTATCAAGGAGAGGGTCAGTTGGGAGGGGAACTGAGCAGAGCTGACTCTGGAGCAGTCTGCTCTTCTAGCACATGACAGCAGTAAGCTGAGCAAATTGAAGTCTGAAGTATTTTCACATGCTGTCCCAGATACAGCAAATTTCACCATTAACAGCTGGAGAAGCAGATTACATAGACAGCCAGGGCAAATTTTTAAGCTGGGAAGAGAGTGTTGATTCCTATTTATAGAAAGAAGAAATAGGAGGGTGGTTTCCTCCATTGACTATCAAAAGCATCTATGGAGAAAAACAATAATTTAATGAACCAAGGAACACACTCTGGGCATTGCGTCAGTTCTAACCAGCGCATTCATTATCAATACCTGCAATGTGAAAGCCTTGTGGTGGGACTGATGCAAAAAGACATGTCCCTTTGCGCAATGAACGGAGTGCTGCCACACGCTGTTTGTACAGACTACTGCTATGTTCCTTTTCCTCTTCAAGTGCCCGCTAATTCTGTAAACTTACAAAGGATATAGCAGCTATTAGAAAGGAAATAAAAAATAAACCGAGATGGACAAGTGGACATTCCTTTCAGGATCACACATTGGACTTTCCAGCAGAACATTAAAAGATCACTGCAAAGTACACTAAAGAATCCTCAAAAAAAAAAAAAAAAAAAAAAAAAAAAAGATTTAATCTGTCCTCACCTGTTTTATTGCCTAAGTAAAGAAAAGCAGTTAATTTTTTTCCTAGTTTCTCTTCTGTGCATGTTGTTTGCCATTTGCCTTCATACCATAAGATGTTTCCAGTAGAGCCCATCCTTCTCTGTTCATGATTTATATCCCCACTATCCCATATTTGGTTAATTTCCAAACATGTCTAGCAGCTCCTGGGTCATCTTATTGAGAAGTTCTTGAAAAGCCACACACTTAAACATTTGATTTCTTTATCCTCATAAATTTACCTTTTCTCTGTGTGTTGTGAGAAGGAAAATATGAAGGAAATAATGTCTCCTTCGTTAGAATCCAAAAACAAAGTTTCTTTGACGCTTTGCTCATTATTTTTATAAAAAGCCTCAAAATAGTACATTCTTTATCCACAATTTAGCAGATCAATGTGTTTTTTTCCTTGTATTTTTTCTTTCCTGCACACTGCAGATAAGGAGTCACTCATGTGGCATAAAACCCTTTTTTAAAAAAAAATTAGTCATGGTGAGTAATACTTGCAATCTTTCAAACTTCTGCTATTCAGCCACCACGTGGTTGACATGCAGAATCCAAAATTCATCAGAAATACCCAAAACCTTTCATCAGACTGAGAAAATCAAAGAGTGTGAAGTTGTATCATCTCAGGAATAGCAAGATGAGAAATAGAGGCATCCCCCATATGAGAAGTTACAAAAGGTTCAGCCAACGGTATTCAGTGGGCATTATTTAAGGCAAAATTATCTATGATAGTTTGGAACATTGCCTACAGTTACCTTTCAGGGCTTAAAAGGGGGACAATATGCATTATTATTGTTGTCATTTTAAATACATTTGACCACAGGCTACTGAACCAGATTATAAGGCTCTTTTTTAGCATGAACAGGTTTCCCATGCATAACAGCTAATGACCAAAAATGCAAGGGAAAAAAAAGAAAGGAAAAAAAAAAAAAAAAAAAAGGAGCAGTCCAGCAATAAGCTGTTTGTGGGTTTTCTTACTGTAATGGAAATAGACATCCATTACCTCTCTAAATTTTTATTAAGAAGAAGTATTTTTATCCACTTGGCTGTGGCAGTGCAAGCAGCCTTTAAGTGAAAGGCTGTGCCAATTAGACCTCAAAAACTACCCTCTGGAAAGATATATCAAAGTTTATGTGCCTACACAGACGATCAGTCTAAGATACCCCTCTCTTCTTCTTTATCCTTTTTCTTTTTTTTTTCCTGAAAGGACTTGCAAGCCACAGTGAGTTGTACACACTCTATGAGAGCCACCATGCATTGGTAACAAAACAGGGTAGCACCTCACTTTCCCTCTTGTCTCTGAAAACTTTGAGAAAAATCATGACATAGTTTTTATTCTAAGATGAAAAATGCTTCCTGGGAAACAACTTGAACCACTAGCAGGAGACCAAAAGACTTTCTAAGTTTTCTTTTTCCTTCAGTCATCGGGATTTCTTTCATGAAAAGGTGTTGAAGTCCTCAGAGAGTTACGTCTCATGAAACTGATTTTATGTCAGAGGAGATACATACAAAAATATCAGAAGAAAAGTGCAGATTTATGTTGTCTGTGCCTTACAAGAAGCTCCCCAAGATACGATCCTGGTGGTGCTCCCTGGATTTCCCTCTCTGGAACCCCCTTCTACCTTTCTTGGCAGTTTCTCTCTGCATTCTGCACAGACCTTCCAAATCCACCTCCTCTTTAATCTTTTATTCATTGATTCTCCTATTGCTTCCATAATTATCTCACTATTTTTGAATCTGCTCTTAGGATTCCACCTTTCAGCCTCACCTTTTTTCCCCTCCACTTCTTCCTTTTTCTCAAGGCATTTTTATGACTCTCATCTTTTCCAGCACTCTCACCTATCTGAAGCTCTCCTTTCATTTGCATAGACCTTTCTTCTTTGGCTACATCCATCTCCAACCTCTTCATTCGGTGCAGTATTTTAAGAGCATGAACCCTTTTCTGTCCGTACCATTCATCTCTTTTTCTTGTCTCTCCCTCCTCATGCTGCTCTGCATACATCAGTGGGCAGCTGCAGAAAGGTTAAATGGCCATTCACTTGCTTGCCTGGGGGCAGAATTTATTAGATGCTGGACTTCAGAAGGTTTGATTCTCTCAAGATAGTTCAGACCACATTCTCAAGAAATGGATTTTATGGGCCTGACTACACACAAGCAGTGTTCAGGCAGGCAGTGTAGGAGGAACACGGATTGTCCCTCACTCCTGCAGCTGGATGCATGCAGTGCAAGGCAATGGGATCACCCTCCCTCACTTCCCATTCCCATTAACACTGGAGCAGGGTGTGTACAAGTTTCTCTCCTGTCCAAATTGTTCATAAAGCTGTAGTCTCCCCATTTGCAGAGTAACCTAAACCACATCTTTTCTTTCCTGCAACTTTCTTCATTCTGCTGGCAGGCGGTGCTGTAAATACCTAACTAACCCCATCAAATCTTGATATTTTTGTACGAAAACCAGTGTTATGAGTTCCTGCGGATAAAGCTCTGTTATCTGAAGGCTATTATCTGCTCTGCATCCTACCAGGCAGGATAGAGAAAAATATGACCCTAAACTAATGTTCAAATTTAGATTAATATTTCCCCAAGCACTATTTCCATTAGTGCTAATAAAGGAACACATAGATCATAAATTGTCCTTTTAGGCTGTGACAGTTCTAAATATAGAACCAGTGTTAATTAAGCAAGAGAAAATTACGCAGTGCAAAAGTTTTGGGGAGAAGGCAGTGGAAGGGGAGAGCTGGATCATCAGTCTGAGGACTTTGGGTGATAGTAACTTAGTACACAGTCAGGAGAATAGATATGAATATTCCTCTGCTTTTCTTGATATGTACCATTTGAGGACAGCACATTATTTTTTAATTCTTTAGTTTCTGTGTGAGTAAAGAATAACCTCAATTTACCCTTCTCCTGGTCTTTTCCATGTTGACAGAAGGAGTGCATTTGTTGCTCTGACATACATGCTAATTGCTATGCTGATATGTACATACTGCACATCTTACTGACTACTGTATGAGAGAGATTTTGGCAAGGTTAACAAATATAAAAAATATTTCATAAACATTTTCTTCTCTTTTCCTTCATATAATAGAGGAGTCTGTTTAATAAACCCCAAATCATTATAAGGTCACAATGTGTTTGGCTTTAAAACAGAAGTTAGGGTAAGTAATTACAAAGGGTCCACTGTGTTCCTTATTTAGTTGCATATAACACAGAACTGAAGAGGATGATTAATACTCATGTTCTACACTGAAAGAATGTAATTTGTAATAGTTTATGTAAATACGGCACTGGTATTAGTTGTTCATTTACCATCTCCATGTTAGCACATGTGGGAATTCTAACCTTTTTAGAAAGCAACAAAGCCAAGATCCTCACAGGAGTTTGTGCTTAAACACCTTTGAGACTGTGGGCCCAAGGTATTAAAATAGCTTAGCATTATTGAATGTTTAGTTAAAATTAGACAGAATACTGGCATGTGTAGCAATGTTTGTTAAGAAGTCTGGGTTATATTGAGCTGTGTTGGCAGTGAAGGGAGATGGGAGAGAAGTAAGTGCTTTTACAAGATCACTGAACTAAAAAAAGAGCAAAATAAATAAAAATTAATCATCAGCATAACAGAAATTACACTTTAAAATTGAAAATAACTCAAAATCCTGTACAGAATATACTTGAAATCAATTAATTTATTTCCAAATTTCAATTTAAATTATGACTACAGGGTTTTATTAATCTGTACGATCTATGAGAAGCCTGGGAAAAACATGAGCTTTGTCTGTAGCCCACGGTGCACCCTCCTGGCACTATGGAATTGGTTCCTATCTGCAGCCTTTGATGAAATGAAACAATGAAAGTATCAGCAGCATTGCTCTCTCGTGTTTCTAATAGCAAGCTAGGTCACAAATTTAGGGCACACTAGCTGCATTCCTCTCACCTTATGGTTGGATGCTCTTGTCACACACACAGGTCCACTGTAGCTAGAAAGATTTGTGCTCTGAAGTATCTTAGTGAACCCACTATTAGTGTGAACTACATACAAGCTAACATTTCCCTTTTCAGGGAGGAGTAAATTTCCCTCATCTTGTGTGTCCTCACAAAGACTTGGTGCTAAATAGACTGTGTTCTTTGATTTCTATCCAGTAATATAAATCAAGGTTCTGTTTGTTTGTTTGTTTGTTTGTTTGTTTTTATAAGGATGATCAGGTTCTGGGTTGTAATATGCTTTAAATTAGTTATACATCTTACTGCTATTCATAGAGGTTCATGTTCAGGAAAAATAACAGATTTAAATCTAGTGTTTGAGACCATAATAAGCTTTTAAACATCATATATAAATGGTAGACTAAAGAGGGTTGCTTTTTTGAATGAAAAGCCCTTGGAAGCTAATTGACCCGGTAATTAAAGGAAAGTGCTCATATTCCATACTGCAGAGGCTGGATCATGCATCGCCAGTGGGAGTTCTGCCATTGACTTCAGTGGGAGCGCAAAATGGAGTTGTTTTGTTCCTCATTGAGTTTGGTTAATAAGATTTGTGCTGCAGGCTCTTTTCACCAAAATTCTGGCAGGCTTCTTATAGCATTACTGGAAACTAGACTCTACACAAATTACTAAGGCCTTTTGTATTTTAATGTCTTTTCTGTAATGATATTCAGTCCTTTGGGGTAGATGCCTAAGAGAGACATTTGTCAACTTCAGTTTGTTTTTGAACAGATGAGCCAGAGCCAAAACCATAGGCCTGAATAATTTGAAACTTCGGAAGAGCTTGCATCCAGATTTGAGCCCCACAACCTGAGGTCTTTGCTAATTAGCAAGCCCATATTTCAGCTTCTAATGGTGTCTTGTGCAGTAACCACATACTAGGCTTCTGTTTACAAAGGCTCAACAGTTGCTGTCAGCATCCTTGGTGCAGTAATCCAGCAGTAAGTTTACAGAATAAGCTTTAGGCTGAAAAAAAAAAAAAAAAAAAAAAAATTAAAAGGAAAATAAAAATGAAAATAAAAAATAAAAGTCTCCATAGCACAGTGTCCCATTTCCAGCACTGTCATGTAGCCATTACCAAGAGAGTACATGGCGAGTACATAGTTATATTTCCCCAGCACAGCTTCCCCATCTTCCGAGGTGGAGTGCTAACAAGCATTTGTTAGCAGAGGGAACTGACTTCGTAAGCAACGGCTACTTCTTTCTTGAATTAACTATCACTGTTCCTGCACCTCTTGATCCTGAGGCACAGAGCTGGAAGGGTGTGTTTGCAAAATTCCTGATACATCTGCATGTGAAAGAACTGGGAAGGGGAGATCTGAAATGTGGGTCATGAAGATTGTACTAAGACAGAGGAATGGCTGAAAGGGCTTGAAAGTGCTCTGAAGAACTGGGATCTGGAATAGCAGTCCTAGACTTTTGCAAAAATATAACTATATCTAGATAGGAAATGGCTGAAGTTAAATCAGTACAGCATTCTTCCAAAGATAAAACCATGATCTCTGAACGTAATCCTGTATTTTTAGGAAAAATTACCATGCATATCAAAAAGTAGCAATAGAAAGGCCAAAGAGTTTGAAATGTCTTCTGTGAAATGTCTGTGCAAGACTAATTAACTTACAGATGGCATTTGTCCATCTACCCAGATGTGTTTCACTGAGAATCGCTCTGGTATTGTAGAATGCAAATACTTTGAAAAGAAATTACCCAAGGGATTGGATGTCTTTCCTTTACATTGTTTTTAAAAGGAAGAGTTTCTTGTGCAGTGTTTATTTGCTGCTAAGATACTGTTACGCTAGCATCACCATAGCCTGTTTCTCAGTCCTGTATCCCATAAATTAGATTGTTGCAGGGAGTATTAAGAATGCGCAAGCACTGCCTGACTAGAGCAGTTTTATTTGAATAATGCTTTAAGACCTTTCTTGCAACAGGGTCCTGACTAGAAAAGCATAGATTTACCAGGTATCCTGGTTGTAGTGAAAGACTGTAATTACCATTCTATTTTATCAGTATTAGTAGAGAGAGTTCCTGCCCTGACATCTCCTCTGCAAGCACAAATGAAAAGTTGGGAAGCTGTAGGCTCAAGTAATGAAGTACATTAAAACCCAGTACCTGTTTCAAATCCAACAATTGTGGAAATGATGGAAGAGCCATAACCATAGGATGACTTTCCAGCAGGCTCATTGAGATGGTTGTGTGGCCTCAGTCCAATTCTTAATGGACAAGAGTCCACATTACAAAAAGCAACACACAACTGGCAGTAATTGATACTCTTTTGGCACTCAACAGAGAAGTGGAGTATTGAATGAGCATGAAGAATGGACTAACCTTTCACCTCCCCCCTATGCCAGGTCAGGGATGAGACATCTGATAGAGCTGCATAGGAAGCTTAGACTGCTGCTCTCTGTACCGCCCTGTTCTGTAGGCGAACAAAGGACTTCTTTCTTAACAAACATCAGGCTGACTTTTCATGAACTCCGAATTTATGTGAAAAATTGGGAGGCTTGGAAGTTAGTGTTTAACCTCAGGATTCTGCCTGAAGACTACAAGCTACTGCTTCCCAAAAAGCTGCCTTTCTGATTGCCAGCTGCATTAAAAACTATTAGGTTAATTCCCTGTAATACATGTGAATATATAATGTGTATGTACATGCATAGCTGGAGTAAGTGTATTAACTATTTATGTGTGGGTATAAATAATAGGAGAAGTAATGCCTTTAGCTAAGATTGTCTAATGCTTATTTATAAGAACTCACTCTCAATTACTTATACAGTTTGCCAAAATTTAACAGTAACAGCTTAAATTTTCCGTGGTGGTTGTCCGTCTCTAACTGAATTGTTTTCGGAAAGTTTTCACTAAAATAGCTCAAATAATGTCACGAACGCAGTTAGTAAAAGTACATCCTTTTAGTCATATTAAACACTCCTGAAACCATTGCACTGAGAGTCTCTACATGTTTGAGATTTGGAGCTGAAGTTTGAAACTCCACAGTGAAATTGCCTTGATGTCAAGACTTATCTTCTGTCACTTCTGTGGAAATCTGATCCATCCATAATCTCCTAAAGACACTAAATTCTGACATGCTCAGGTTCTGTTAAAATGTAAATTCTCCAAGTACTCTTTTTGCAGTAAGCACAGTCTTCTCATACAACTGTGATATCTCAAACAGTGCAGACCCTTCTCTATGGGAAATGCTTCCACAAATACATATCTATGTTTATATAAATGTACAGCTACTCCAAGGCAACTTGTGTGAACCTTCATACACATTGCATAGATCAGACTTGATAGGCAAATACACTCATCTGTAGTATTAAACTTCAGCTCATCTGAGGGATAATATTGGCTTTTTTAATTACAGCAAGGAAGACAGAAAGCACTTGCAACAAGGATTAGGAAGCTCTTACACCTTGAATCAGTGTGCCTAAGTCTATTCTCAAGTCTTCTTAATCTCACAGTGAACCTGTAAGATCCCAAATGCCTAGTATCTTAAATAAGATCTGCCCAAAGACATCTGGAGGCTGCCCTGAGTGGTCTGCATGGTTACAGCAACCAACAGCGTGGAATTTAACTTTTTTAAAACCCTCTGGATAGGTCAGATGTTGCTCTCAGAGTGCTATATAAGCAAGTTTAAGGCCCTACTTCATAGAAAACATGAGCAGTAAACATACAGAAGGGTCATTAATTTCTGAAGGAATACAAAGTGAAAAAGTGCTTGAATTAACATTGTCCTTCCAAAAACCTCTGTGTGAGAGAATAAGGTAGAAATTCACACTATCATACACAAAAAATAATTAGAACTAGAATACAAAGTATCTCAGCGGATTCTCACTCTCTGATCATGATAAACACACAGAAAGAAATGTAATGATTTTGTTGGTGATAGATGTTCAAGTACTGTGTATTAGAAGACTTATGGACAAAACAGATAGTAGAGAGTGAGCCTGAAAACAAGATAAAATTCCTATCCTGTGAGCTCTCTGAGTACAGTATACTAAATAACATGAAAGGCAAATGGAATGAATAAGATGAACACATAGTCAAAGCTCTATTTAGTTGCTTACTCACTGTAAGGATGAACAAGGGTTGTACAGGCTATGCAAAATCTAGTAGTTCCTCGGTTTTAAAACCTCTTATCTGTAACAATGGTTGGAGAGCATGTCCTATAAGGAAACATTGGGGGATTTGGTCTTGTTTACCTTGGAGAAGAGGAGGCTCCAGGAAGACCTCACTGAGGTCTTCCAGCGCTTGAAAGGAACCTACAAGCAGGAAGAGGAATGACATTCTACACAGACGGATAGTGATAGGACAAGGAAGAATAGATTAAAACTAAAAGAGGGGAGATTTAGGTTAGATGTTAGGAAGAAAATTTTCACTCAAAGGGTTGTAAGGTCCTGGCACAGGCTGCTCAGAGATACTGTAGGTGCCCTATCCCTGAAGACATTAAAGGCTGGATTGGACTGGGCCCTGGGCAGCCTGAGCTGCTGGGTGGCAGCCCTGCATACAGCAGAAGGCTGGGACTAGATGATCTTTGATGTCCCTTTCAACTGAAGCCATTCTATGATTGTATGATTGTGTGATTCTATGAGAAGGTCTCCAGCGGTCCCTTCCAAATTCAACCTCTCTGTAAGTATAATACCTCATTAACACAGTTTTTTGTATGATGCAGATATGTGTTTATTCCCTTTTCTTACTGCATCCTCCTGCCCCACCCCTCTTCCCTCCCCCAACAACAACAACAAAAAAAATAACCATCAATAATTATAACTCAAACTATATCAGAAACTAATGTTTTTCTTCCGCTTCTGTGTCTTATGTTTCTTGTTATGCAAGCCAGCACTCAAGATTAAAGCACTTACACATTTTGGCAGTCAAATGAATATGATGAAAGGACACCTGTAGGCATTTACTGCTGCACATCAATTATTTATTTAGTTTTCTTCTTTAGATTTTTTTTTTATCAAGGAAAAAAATAGTAGAAACAGAAAAATTGTCTGCTATATAGTTTCACTAAGAAAAATATAGAAAAGAACATTGTTTTTTCACCTTGGCAAATAGAGTAGGAATGTTATCTCTGCATTCTGTGAAAAATAAGTCCTTCTGGAATTAAGATAATACATTCTCATTATGATAGCTATTATTTAGATTCTATTACAAAAGTAAAAACAGACATTCAAACAGACTTGGCAGTGTTGTGGAGAGAAGATACTACTCAGCCAAACAGAAAAAGAGGGCAAAGAAGTGGGGGCAAAGGAGGAAATAAATCCTGCCAAAGTGAACTCAGTCAAAAGCGAAGCCAAAATGCCCAGGGATACAGATTAAATGTCCCAAATGTGTGTAAGTAACCTGCCCAAAAAAGGCTGTGTGCTGAAAGTTCAGACGTGCTGGAAACACCAAGAAGCACATAAAGAGAACGATTAGATATTGTTTAAAGAAAGGTCTGCTTTTGTTGAATGAGCATTTGAAAGTCACACATCTTCTGAAGAGAGCACGTTTTAATGCAATAGGAATTTTTGCAGGCTTTTTCAGCACCTGAAAATCAACCATTTAGTAAGTCCACAAGATGAGACTTAGAGTACCACAGAGTTTGCTTCCTTTTAGTTGTTCGCTGGTATTTTTTGGCTTGATCTGAAATGGCCATTCTAAAAAGTGGAATCATTCAGATAATTCTTTATTGGCTCCTGACTTTAATGAAAAAACTGCAGGAGAAGAAAGTTCTTATCTTAAACATAGCTGCTGACTTCCGATATCTCATTTTTCTCTCACAATAATCCCAGTGTTCAAAGTAGGTATTGTATTTATCATCTTTCTATGGAGCTGGGTTTCACTTCACTTTTCTTTATGGTCTTATCACATCGCTTACAAACACTTTATCTCTGTAACTGAAAATAAATGAAATCCTAGGCTTTCGATGAAATGCCATGATGAAATGGATGGTCCAAAAATCTATATTTAGATGACTGACTCCTGTTTGTATAAGACATGATAAATGTTTCATGCATATAAACTGAAGGATGATGGATTTAATGATCTTACCCTAACGGGGAAATGTTATTTTGGAATAATTAAGTGTTCAGTCATTTGCAAGTCTAAATAGTCCGTTGTTAGATTGTGATTTTTTCTGTCAACAAACCATTCCATTCTGTGGGAGTTATTTATCATTAAAACAATTGATGTGATGGAAACAAACCAGAATGTGTTGTTAACAATACATTTTGTGAGACCATATTTTAGATCCATATTTCAGAGATAGTTAATTGATGGATATTTCTGCCTTACATAAGAAATAATATGACAAGAACTATTGAATGACTGGAGATAAAGACTGGAGATAACTTTCTTGCTTGAAGTGTGGCATGCAGACTGTGTTCATTGTCCCTCCTCAAAATGTTCCCAAAGTTAAAATATCTCAATTTCAAGACTCGCATGTGCAAGCCGTTAACATGGAAAAGCAGGGCCCATTTTCCAGCTGTTGCTCAAAAAAGGGTACAAAATTTCAAAATTTGCAAATACTGACATGCCACTGGCAGCTGTAGCTGCCTTGGACACCCCAGATGGTACCGTAAACAGACACCAGAATTTAGAGAAATTAATCTTGACATGAGGAATACCTTGTGTTATATCAGCATCAATAACTGCAATAAAGACAACTACAGTAGCCTTATTTCTTCTGTTGTGCACATCCGATGTTATAGGCTCTGTGTACGGAAATGAATGCCTGAGTGCCTTTTTTGCAAAGTGTAATAGAAAAACAAATGACAAGGAATATAAATGGCTGGTAAGCAATATGAAAAGTGGAATCATTTTGAGAAAAATATTCTGTGGCTATGCATATAGTTGAGTGAAAATAGAGTATGATATTTAATATTTGAATGATCAACATACCATTGGAACGTGTAAGCAAAAAAAATGAATTTTCATTGCAAAATCTATTTCCCAGATTGTACAGTATTTATACTTGATAGATCACTTCATATATCTTCTTATCTCCTGATTCTTATAGGCAGCTACCTTTTGTGGAAGATGTGAGGCACATATATCCAGTCATCAACAATTTGTCCTGTACTGTAGGAAAAAGAGAAGTAGTTAACTTATTCGCATTGCTTTGGAGCTGGAATTCAGTGGTTCACATCTTGACAAAACTGGCTGATATGTTAAGGCACATACATTTAAGTCTCAAAACTCTTTTGAGATTCTTCTAACACTTTTCCCCATGAGAGAGTCTTCTGTGTCAATGTTTTCCAGGTCATTTTCTTAATCCTGGGTGTAGACAGTAAAGAATGTCTTCAGCAGACCCTTGAGAAAAAGAAGGGGAGGTCAGGGGGAGCTAGTACACTCCAAGAGAAAACTGAAGAGTAGTTTACTGGAGAGCTTTTTCTTTATTTGAGACTGATTTGAGACTTGCTGCAGTAAACCTTTGTGGCCTTTTTTTTTTTTTTTAAATTATTTATTTATTTTTATTTTTTTAATGTGTGTGTGTATTCCAGTACTTTCTTCTAGTCCTGAAATATTCTAAAGCTGGATATTACTCACAGAGTTTTGATTTAATAAACATTTTTGGTTTTACATTTGGTTTCTTAAGGAACATTTTTTTCATTAAAAGGTTTTAATTCTTCCTCAAATGTATGAATGTATGTAATGTTAGCAATTGGTTGCGTTGTACTGAGGAGACAAACACACTGAAGCATCAACACTGCTTTCAGTGCATAATTTCATTATAATATAATTCCCCATTTATCTCTTTTGCTATAATTTCCATTCCTCATTAATAGCAGTGCTTTATTTATGGGAATAATCCATTCAGTTCTATGTTCCATAGCCTAATTACCTAACAACGTTAAATTTTGTTCCTCTATGAGCAAATTTTCCTGGGAGCCTGCATTTCAGCTCCATAAAGCCAGCGCACTTCTATACAAATGAAACATGCTTTGGAGGTACATTATTCTGAACTCAGAGCCATTATTCTGAAAGTGAAGTCAATATGGGCAGTTGCTCCATTTGAAACAGGCACAGTTCCTTAATGGCAAGAATGTAGGACAAAAAAACACAGAGACAACTTTTGATATGCCCCTTCAGCCCACCCAGAATGTGCTGAGGAGATTCTCTGGACATACACAGGGATCTGTGAGGGATCTGATTGTTATTAGGGAATTCCTTTACACCCTGAATCATCTCAGTATAAGGGACTTTGTGCCAACCTTCTAGCCAGCAAAATGAATTGCTGCCTGCAAAAGAGAATTGATTTCCATTCTCTGAAGGAAAAAGTAGTGAAGTACTGCTATTTCACTTGTTGCCAGTGCCCCAGGACCAATCACAGCTTAGTTAGACTAGATGAGGCCCAGGACAACCCTGATGACATTGGTCTGCTCAGATATGAGCAAACAAACAAGCTTGCATTCCAATAGTCACTGAAATTAAGGGTCTGAAATGCCCATGTTCTTGTAGGTTTAGACCTTATCTTGGTAGTTTCACAACGAAACTGCGCAGTAAAATAGGTCTGGAGGAATTATTTCAGTATTAATTCTTTTTTTATTTCCACGAGAGTGAACAGCTTACCAACAAACCCATTAAAATTATTTTCATGGCAATACAGTGAATACTTTGAATATACTATGTCAAGGTTTTAGTTCAATACGTTCACATGGTTTCAAGCTTAGCAATTTAGTAGAAAATATTTACCTAATTTGATGTAATTGATGCTAAAGACTTTTTTCTTTCCCTAAATATGCTGTCTTGTACAGCATAAAGATAAGAAAGATAAGAAAGAATGGATTTGTAGATGTTTTTAATTGATTCCAAAGGGAATGCCTACCATGAAATCTACTGGTGAGTTCTGTGATCCAGTCATTCTACACATTTTTTATAAGATGCTGTAATATTTAAAATACTTTAAATACTTTTTAAAAATCAATTTAAATTTTAAGCACAGATAATTAAAAACTGATCTTTCTTAATACTATTTCAATAACAACCAAATTTTCACTGGTGGCAGGAGTGTCTGTTCTGTTTCAGATGCCCAAATTGCACAAAAAGACAATGATAGTAGAGCTACCAAATATAAAGTTCTTTGAAATTCTCACACTGCATGTTAAACTCTTGATTTTCAGTTACAGTGTTGAGATTTCATCACAACTTGCCTGACATGATGTATCATTTGCCACTCTCAGTTATTTAAACATTCGTTGTTCATTGCTTTTCACATGGGTTGAAATTAAATTAGGCTAATCCTTTGGCCTGCTTCGTGGAAGTCATCCTCTTTGTGTGAAGAATCCCACTGGCACCAGAAGAACTGGTTGAATGACTGAAAGTTGCTCAGAATTAATAACGATCAGGCTTGGTGTTTGTAGTGTGATTTAAGGCTAGCTTCAGGCAATAGGAAGCAAGACTCTTGGGATGCTGTTGTATTGATTCACTGTGTAACAATTGTGTGAGATGTTTAACAGTATAACAAAAACAAATACAGCAATGACATTACATAACAGTGTCATGATTTAATGAACACCCCATATTACATTCTGTAGATTCATCTGTAAAAACTATATGTTCTTTAGGATGTGTAAGCAGAAATGTAACCTGTAGGATGCATAAAGTAATCCATCACTTTTCTTCGGCAATGACAAGAATTTAGAAGAATTTCGTCTAGTTTTGGCTTCTGCACTTCAAAGAGAGCTGTGGACTAATTGCAGAAAGCCCTGAGGAGAGCAAAAAGAACAATCAGAGGTGCAGAAAACATGATCTATCAGACAAGATTGACAGAAAAGGAGATGTACAGCCTAAAGCAGAGAAGAGTGAGCCTCAACACAATAAAAAATTTCAGGTGAAACTAAAAAGCAGACTAATGTGGTGTGCAAGGAACCAATGTTTGCTATTTCTAGTGAAACACACACACACACACAAAAAGGGGGAAATCAGAAGTTTTCTTGGGAATAATATGTTGTATTACTACACTTCTTTACGGAGAAGACACTTGCCACCAGGAACAGTGGGTGTTGTCAATGGTATCTTTGGGCAGGGACAGAAGAGATGAGACTTATCAAGCCTTTCTAGTGCAACAATTCAACAGGTTTGTGATTGAAAGATGTTGCATAAATGTAAATTGCTTTTGTGACTGTAGAATCATAGAACCACCAAGGCTGGAAAAGATCTCTATGGTCATGCAGTCCAGCCGTTGATCTACCACTCATATTTCCCACAGCATCTAAAAATTTCTTGAGCACCCCCAAGGATGGTTGCTCTGCCACCTCCCTGGGCAGCCATCTGACCACTCTCTTGGAGAACTGTTTCCTAACATCCAACCTGAATCTCCCCTGCTGCAACTTGAGGCCATTCCTTCTAGTCTACTAACTATCGCTAGTTACATGGGAATGTGTTACAAGGGGAAGTGTTATTGTGCTTTCAGTGTTTACCATCAGGCTGATAAAACTACATCATCAGTACTTGGAATCTGGAAAAATAGTCTCTATATACTGCTCAGGAGAGTGTCCACATCACACCTACTGTGGCAAAGACGTACACTGGATAGAGAGTTCCCCTCAAAACATAGTGGATCTAAGACGGTAACTAAGTAAATAGGGCAAAATATTCTGCTACTTCCTCCTCAGCAAGCACAGATGGAAATGTACTCTATCCAGGCAAGCATGAGTTGAATAGAAGTGACCTGAAGCAGAAGGTCTGTTCAAATTGCCTGGCTTTGAGGTCCCAGTGAAATAAAAGTTCACTACTTATTTAACTCTAAAATGGCTCCAAGGCCTCAAGTGTTAGTCAGGTAGAGATCAGACAGGGTATGCCTTTAAAAGATGAGCAGATGGGCACATCTGTTTATTTGACAGCAAAACTTATGTTGCTTGACCTGGCAAAATTTCTTGGTGCAGTGAAAGCATTGCACAAAACATCTCAGATAGAAACTGAAATGCAACCCTCAGATACAGCTGAAAAATTGAGATATGATGGTGTCAACTCCACAGGAAAATGAGCCCAGTTAAAGGAACATTGTTCATCTTGATAACCCTGAAATTAGCTGTGCTACCTGTGCTGAATGATTCTGTCTTGCTCTGTAACTCATGACAACAATTCCCCTTTTATTTTCACTTCAGTGGAAATAGTTTTATGAGGATACATCAGAACAGAAGTTAGGCAGAACCAGCATTTTCAGAAAAGCTTCCTATCCCTTGTGTAACAATTGCAGAGAGATCTTCTGTTAGCCTTAACATTTGTAGCACCATAGCCTTGCATCATGCATTTGCACCAAAGAAGTTATCTAGCCCTGTATCCATAACGTGAGGCAGTCTTTATTCCTTTCATAAACAGATCTGGTACTGGTCAATCTGGTATAACACAGCTCTGATTTCTGTTGGAAATATTAGCTCTAGTTCTAAAAGCTGTATAATTACATTAGCATTGTTCCATGCCTGAGGAAATAAGGTCTGTCTCTCCACTGTGTAATCAGCTTCAGTTCAGCACCATTCCAACTGCTTTATCTAGAATGGTCCCTAGTACTCACTGGGCATCCTCTGTACTGAACATAATGCCACCACACTAGGGCCCCCCAGCTCCATGAAACCTCTCTCCATGGTGGATATGGAATGATGGAATGTGACATTACCAGTACATGTGTGTGTTGCTGAGATGGTGGTCAAGCAAGATTCTTAAATGAAGGGTAATTCTAGTTTCTTGAATTTACTCCTGGGAATGGCAAATGCAGGCAAATGTGAAATACAGAGGAACTGGAGACCTCGGCCTGTTCCCAGATGTCAATGCCTGAATACGTCAAGAACATCTGAGCTTTCTTGTTTGGTTATTGTTTTTTGGCTTGTTGATTTTTATTGCTTCAAATAATAATATTAATAATATTTTGTATTTGAGTAAACAATAGCTTTCATTTTAATGAAATTTGATACATAAGACAATTGTATATAAATATTATCATCACTGCAGTGGTCAAATTGCAGAAATCTTGGATTCTCTAGGGAGCAAAGAAACACGTATTATAAAGTGTTTTCCATTTCAAAAAACAGTTATAGTCCTCATAAAATCTTCGCCCAAAAGAGTTCTTATGTTTTGCTTTTGGTTACACATTGTAATCCACAAAAAGAATACACTAGATTTCAGAAGTCCAGTGTACCCAATTCTTCATGTAAAATTAGTAAGATCTTCAACCCCACTAAAAATCAGATAGAGCGCCCATCTCATGAAGGCATCTGGAATGTTAGTCATGTAATTCATGGTTACTCACAGCACTGTCTCTGGATATTTTTAAAAAAATCTACATTCTCAGCAATAAAATGTGTTGCTATGGGGCATCTGTTTATGTTTTTATGTGAGCTGATAATTGCATTGGAGTTTCTTCTGTCTGTAAAACCTGTAGATTTATTTTCCGTAAGTGTATACACAATTATCAGTTAAATGAAAGGATATTCACCATTTTATATCAGGAAAAAAAAAAAAAAAAAAGTGAAATATGAATCAGTACAAGCAGTTATCCAGGCAATTGCAAGTATGAATTATATGCAAGCAATATTCCAAAACCTCAAGCACTACAGAAATACAATATTTACTGTGAATAAAAGAGCAAAAGGAACGTAGAACAAAATAGATTGTAGATCCATTTTACACACAAAATAGTAACTCTACAAGACAAAATCCAAAGGAACAGGAAGCCTTTTACCATCATTCAGACGGTCCAACTTCCTACGTTACCTTTGACCTTCAATCTTTTTGTCCAGAAGACATCCTAGCACTAACTTAGCTGCTGGTAGAGATGCTGCTCATTAACTCACCCCTTGTTTACTTTCTTTTGGCAAATTCTTCTTCATATGAAATTTATCTGCCTTCGTTAGCACCTGATCAAAGACGCTTACATAGACACTCTCTGAAAATGTTATCGATGCACTCACAGTTTTAGGAACAATTTGCCATCCTGTGTGCAGAACAGTCCTTCTGAACCTGAATGCGGATAGCACCTTTTCTCCAAAGCTGGCTTCCACATTTCATTTTCATCTCACCCTCCTTCCTGCCTTAAGAATCACAGATTTACAAACTACTTATTCTGGTTACTGGTGTCAGTTTGTGTCCAGCTCATTTTTCCTCTAAAAATGATAAGGTTCATGTTTTCTTACAGCTTCTTAACTTTGTTCTGTTCTGTGTCCAATGTAATTGCTGACAGATTAATGCCCATCTGTCACAGTTCCACACTGTTCATTTTTAGTGAAAATATTCTGTACTTATTCTTCTGGGTGTTACAACCTGAAAAGAACCAAATCCAAATCCACAATAATAACATTACCAGAATTAGATAGATATCGATAACAAGATGTCAAGGAAGTGTTACATATGTCTATGCATATGTGCTTTGAAACACCACAGTTGGGCGAGTGGCTGTGGGATAAGGGGATGTACAGCAGAAAGTAAACATAAGATTTGGGTACAGAGATACTGGAAGTATGAGAAGAGGAAGAGGCCAGAGGCCCATCAGCCAGACACATGGCCAATCACTGACAGACACACAGTGGCCTAATGAAGCTGCCTGCCCATAACAGATAGCACAAATGAAGCATTTTTAAGTTGTGTTTGTAAGACCGCAAGACTGCCACAAAAGCTACTGGATGACTTTATCCAGTACTTCAGAACTGGGTGTGCAGAACATACTGCTTGGATTTGTTCTGAACTCCTGAGAGCCATGCTAATAGCATGGTAATAATTCATATTATGGTCTTGCTACCATTAATGTAACAGTGTTTTGGTATAACATTTTGTTGTGCTGATCTGGTGACCAGCTTTAAAGGAATGGTTACTAACTCTGCAGGTAGATAATGATGGAGGACATAGGCAATATAGGAAACTGAGTTCCAATAAATATCCACCATGGTGTGGGAAGCTCTTTCTATCTTGCTTTCATGATCTAGTTGCAACTCAGACTCAACAGCATAAGTACCTAACTTAAACAACTTAAACACCTTCACCATTTGGTAATAAAAGTTTTAGGTACCCAAGCTGCCTACGTAATCAGTTCTCAGTTATCCAACGGATAGTAAACATATGTGCAGAAGGAAAAAACAAACAAACAAACAAACAAAAAAACTACATTGAAATGATCATAACTACTTTAATCTCATTTTCTCTAGGATAGAGGAAAATGAAAATTCAGTTATAATCCTGCATATTGCAGTGGGGTCCAAATCCATGGACACAAGATATTTTACATGGGAATTAGGAAAATCATAAATTCTTGATGTCTTAACTTTAATAGAAAATGGGAAAATTATCTGCAATAAGTCAATAAGTTCAAAATATTAGTCCTATGGGTATTTTAGTGTATGGAAGATGATAAAGGTAGGAAAGAAGAGAAAAATCTAAAGATACCAACCAAATAAACATAAAGAGTCTTAAAAAATAGATTAAAGGAAGCTAAAGATTACTGGGGGGGAAGGGGGGGGGGAAGAGAGAGAGAGAGAGAGAGAGAGAGAGAGAGAAAAGAAAAAGTATAAACTAGAATCAAGCCAAGAAGACAAGCTATAAGAATCAAAACAGAGATAGAAGAAAATGATTCCAATTAATGCAACACAAAAGGAGTCACAATGCTAACATATCCAGGAAAATATAGAAAAAAAGACTGACCAGTTCCCATAAGAGGAAGAAAGAGCCAAAGGAAAAAAATTGGTGAAGTCCAGGCAACTCTCCTCAGTTTTTACTGTAAGACAGAAAGAGGAATCAGATGAGAAATTTGATCATATGCTCTCTTAGCAGGAAATATGTCAGTTTGAAAATATTTTTTTTAAATACCAGTTTAAAAATAACAAGCAGCGAAAGCAAAAGATATTTTTACATCTGTACAAAAGGAGAATAACTTGACTACAGATGTCTTGTACAACCTAAATTTTGTAAGACCTAGTGAGTTCCCCAATAATATAATACATTCTCATCATGAAGAAGAGCCTGCAAATCAATAATTAAATCAAATGCAAGTAACAATAAAACCAGCAATCACCAAATGAATTGCCAAAGCAGAAGGAGTAAAGGATAAGTGAACAAATCACTGTTGAAACAAAATTGGATACCAATCATGTTAGAACTACTGGTGAAGGAGCTGGTGAAATATCCGAGGCTAAACAGTGAAGATCAAACTTGCATTGATCAAGCAACTGCAACAAATTTCATCTGGGCTCTACTTAGTTCAAAAGGACAGGCATTCAAGAAGTAAAGTGCTTTAAGAAGGTGAACTTTACAGATCTTACAGGTTCCTCAAAAGGGTGGCAGAAGGAAGGGAGGGAGGGAGGAGGGAAGAAAGGAAGGAAAAAAAGGAGAAAAAAAAAAAAGGAGAAAAAAAAACAAAAAAAGAGCAAGGGATATACACAACAAAATAAATGCTGAGGGACTGCAGCAAGGTTAGTGCCTGAGAACAATACGGTGTATTTGTAAAGAGGGTTTCAAACTATCTGTATGTGAAGATCTAAACCAGGCTACAAAGACATCTGAGCCCAGCAAACCCAGCAAATGTTAAGTGAGAAAATTTAATATGTATTATTTGAAGACAAGAAGAAATTTTACAGTAAGGATGTGAAAGTTAAAGACAACCATATTAAGAATGAGAAAAGAAAAATGAAAATGGTAACATTTTCTAAATAATGACCAGAGGATCATTTACATACTTACTTACTTACTTATTTTGTTTATTGCAAAGAGTGGAATAAGGAGAATATGAGTAGAACATAGGAAAAATAGACTCCTAAGTACTTTATTGAGAAGTGTAGGTGTAGGCAGTTGGACATTAAATACACAGTATTGATTTCAGATGCATTTCTTACGTATTATGTATGTATTTCTTATGTATTTGCATTTGTCATGGGTTATCTATCGAGCATTTCTACAGGGAAATAGAACTTTACATATTTTAGAACATAGTCAAGGAGATCCCTGTTCTTTCTAACATCTCTTTTAGCTTCAAATGCCATAAAAGCAGAGCAAAAATCTGTCTGGATTACCACCTATGACAATATACATTGTTTGTTACTACAGTTTTCCAAAATTTAAAACAGAAATGAATTTAAATAAAAATTAAATACAGAAATGTCTGCTTTGGTAAATATTTCAGAAGTTGCGTGTGCATACATATATCCTTATAGCATTATGATTGGGAAAGGTGATGGTTTCTGAATTACTACACCAGGCATGTTTTATAGTATTTTAGAATAAATATATATAGCTTAATAAGCTCCAGACTGCCTTATGAAAACACTAGAAAATGAATGAGACAATAAATTCTTTAACTGTAGAGGTATAGTTATAATCAAAACACTACAAATCTGTATGATATGAAAGCATCCAATTTAGTGGAAGGATTATTTTGTTTTCAAGGAGCTAATCAAGTATTTTTAGAGATGTCCAACAATTGTTCTCCTAATCCGGGGAAACAACAGCAAATATTCATCATGAAGAATCATTCAATGCAAAAGTTATCTTTTTCAGTCTGGAAAAAGCACAAATTTTATGTACTTTGTCATGTGTTATCTTGGCAGTTAGACTACACTTTTTAATTGAAAACAAATCTTTATCCAATCAGATGGGTTCAAGTGCACAATCAAACATACAGTTCTGTCACTACAGTAATTGAAAATAATACATAGGATTTTCATTGATTGAAACTTTAACAGAGACAACGAATGGAAGAAATTATGGAAAAAGTCTCAACATTTCAGTTATGAGATAAATACCTATTAATAAGGTGAAATAATATTTATCATACATATTTGCCTTGAAACACCATGATTGGACAGAGTAAATTACTGGTGGGATAGGATAAGGACATAATGACTGCAGTAAAGACCCCCCAGGGAAAACCGTGGATCAGAGACCTTGAAAATACAGGAAGAGAAGGAAGCTAGAGACCCAACAGTCGGACATAATGCCAGTCATTTACACAGACAAGTGGACCAGATATCTATTGCAGGCAGCTTTTGAGGGCCGGTTTTTAAAATGTATGGGAACAATTGGCAGATGAAACAGATCAAAACTCTTTGCTTTTCTCTCTTTTGTGTTCGATATTTGCAGTTTTTTAGACAGTGTAAGTCAAGAAAATCAGAATTTTGTGTGAACATTAACCTTAAAAAACTGTTCACCTCAAGACAAGGACAGATTTGAAGGGTTCAGAGGGCAATACAAATGAAAACACATTGTTTTAGCTGTGTCTGAGGCCATTGGCTTTGGCACTATTCATTGAAGAGCAATATGTCATCTGTGTTAGGAACACTCTGCTGCTGCAGCATTTAATGTGATTGCAGGAATGCTTTAAAAAAACTCCCCGTATAAAATGGAATCAAAGAAGCCAGTAGAGCTCTTCAGCATGCCTCTTGAGTTGCATGAAAGTGTGTTTTAAAGGAACATGCTGTTGTCTGAGATGACCAATTGTTCACTGCTAGCCAACTGTATTTTGTGGTGGATTGATCTTTTCTTCTTTTTTCCTTCTTCTCAGTATTCATACATCGTTCTGGAAAACATCGTAGTTATTTGAAAAGGTCTATGGAAGTATAAATTTCTCTATGCAAAATGTCTGTTTAACAAGATTGCCTCCTTGAACTTTTCACATGATTGTGACAGCCACTTTCATTTACTAATGGAAGCTTTATAGCACATTTTCTCACTACTCTCATATCTCTGTTTACTGTTATTTTATGGAGAATACTTTACAAACAGGGTCTCTGATACAAAGAAAGAGACATTTGATGACATTCCCAGACTTCTATATGACGTGTTCGGAGGGCTGCCCAAGGGACATGGAAGAGTATACAAGAGAACCCCACCTAACCTGAACTGCCTCCGCTAGTGGGTGTATCTACGCGGGAGTTTGTTCAACAGTTGTCATGGCCACTGCCAAGAAACACCCTGTGTGTTAACCCAGCTTAGTGTTAAATTAGGAAGAACAACACATTTGTTAGGAATTGTTCCTCATTATTCAAGGTGCAGATACAAAAAGGATGGGGTGTAGGAGTAGAGTTGGTTTCACAACAATAGTGATAATTTAAATGAAAAGGGAAAAGAGAACTGAGGAGCAAATGATTAGGGATGCAACTGAGACTATGTGTATCCAATATCCATCATCTTGTAGCTGGCTGAGTTTTGGAACAGATCAGGAACTGACTGCTCTACAAGCTCATGTATAGAAAGCATTCACTTGGTATTTTAGGAAATGTCTCATGTATTCCATCTGTAAAATCCCTGCATAATTTTATGTTAAATGGTTGAATTCCCTCAGGACAAAAAGTAAAGATAGTTTCAATTGCTTGATTAGGAAAAAGAGTAGAAAGGAGGAAAGAATGTCTGGAGAAAAGGAGAGATAAGTAGGCATCTAGCAGTAAGGATCTCTGAGCAAGCATCCAAAACATCCAAAAGAGTAACATGCGGAGTAGCAGAAAAAGACTGTGAGTAACAGCAATGAAAGAAAGATTTATTTATGTTTTATTTTTCCAGGTCACTTGTCTTTGTGAAGTCTCTGTTGCAAAAGAAAAATCTTAAGTTCGCCCCATGTGCTATTTTTCATTTTGTGTTGCTTCATTTATTTTTTTCAGAGAAAGACGTTGCTATTTCTCCTAGCAACTAAAAATTGTTTGCTCCAAAAAATTATAAGTGTGAATTAAAATAAAATTTTGAAAAGCTTTCACTAAGTAATTTGGTAAAAAGTCTCATTGCTACAGGCAAGCATCCTCTTTCGGATCACTAAAAATATATACATTTAGAAATATCTTTTTACCAGAATAAGTAACTTTTTTCTCAATGAAGCTCCAAAACTCCACAGAAGCTGTAATTTTTTAAAAATCTGAAAGAATATTTTGCACATTCCTAAATGTGACATGATGAACACTTCTCAGCTTTTAAGGTTGGGTCATCTTTCTGAATGAGGATCATCCAAGGTCAATGCACTGTGTTCAACAGTGATAATACGAAGCTTACGACGAATCATTTCTACACATGAAATAAAGTCATAAGGCTGCATTTTTGTTCTAGATGTATCCATTAAATTACACAGAAAAATTAGTAGGAAAGATCCGTCTTGAGTCACACAATGTCAGAGCCCTAATTGAGATGGCTTGTGCATACTCCAAGATTGAATTTGTTATAGTGGTTGCACGCTGTTGACTGAAAACTGTTTTGATTCAGTTTATGTGGTTTCATAGCAGCAACCTTCACTTTAATTCATACTGGCATCATGGTGATTAAATTTAGTTCTTAAAACAAAGCTGATTCTAATAAGTTTTCATTTCTTTTTTGTTTCTATATAAATGCTAACATTGAAAATGTTAAGTACATAGTAATCACATCAGGAGCCAAGCAACTAAATATGCAGCCCTACCTCCAGATCACTTAAATTACCTACTGTTGAGGCACATCATCTACATCAAAAGAACAGAATTCTGGCAGAATATGTCCTCATCCATTACTGTGGCAAGCAAGGAGATGCACGATCAGATTACAATTACACTATGTAAATGCAAAGGATCGGAATAGGACCTCAGAGATATATATTCTGGGTTTCTCAAGTAGAAGAGATCCTAAATGTTATGCAAAATAATACATGGCATTTAATCTTTTAAGAGATATAAAGAAAATGTCTTCTACTTTATACATTTAAAGGGGAAAGTCTTTTGTTCATCACATTGGACAGAACTTTTATCCTTAAACTGTCAAGATGATAAAGGCATCAGCATACATTTAAATTCCTTACCTCAAAAGATGGTAAATGATGTATGCAAAAGAAAATCAGAGTGCACAAGAAATTTCTTTACACAGGGTTTGTACCATAGAAGAAAATAAATGTAAAAATATAGATGCGTTTTTTAAAGCTGATGTTAATACATGATGAGGTCAAGTGGCAAGCAAATCCAGCCAGCTAGAGGCTTTCTTTCTAATAAGAAAAAGATATTTTTTGAGAGAGAAGAATTTTTTTTGCTTTTGCTTATATTGATGTGCTGTGAAGGTCAGGAAGAGATTGATCCACAAGGCCAGTAAAAGTTAGAAGTAATTTAATTAGCATTGTCCAAATCCGAAATATCTTCAAATCCAATTATATATTTATTTCTGGGGGAAGACTGTGTGGATCTCTGTATTTCCTGTAGAAATATGCTTTTCTATAATCCAAAATGATTCAGTTATCAACTCCTGATTTGACACAATGAGTGAAAACAATTAAAAAAATCCTGGAATATTGGAGTACTTTTTCATATTTTAAAAAGTATATATTCTTGTATTAGTTTATACTTAAAATTGACTGCATGTATGTGTCTATAGATTTGTAGGGATATATTAGGACTTCATACTGCTGCCGCTGAAAGAATAAGGCCACAGACAAGCTTTTAGGAATGTATCCCACATATTGAGAATTGCAGCCTTTACTAGCATAATACAACAGGATTTGCCTGAAAACTATTTAGTTTTCTCAAACAGAAATCATAAGAAGTTTGGGGTATGCAAAAAGCACAAGAGTATAGGTCGTTCTCAGTGTCTCCATGTGTCCATTTGTAGCGCTGAAACAGAAAGAAAAGAGGTTCCGTAAGACATTTGGTTAGGTTTTTTAAAATGCTCCTCCCTTCAGCTTCCAGAATCCAGAGCCAGAAATAGCAGTGCTGAAATTCTATGGGAAAGACCACTCTCACACTTCTGGGAAATACCACTGTTATCTCTAGAAAGTCTGTTACTGTAACATTTGGAGCTCTTTTGCTGACTGAGAATATGTGGATATTCTTCAGATAAGGAATTGAAAGTTTGTCTTAAAACCAGATGCAAATCTCCAGTCTATGTTCCACCCATTAATAAGTTAGATGTTGAAGTATAACTATAGTACAAATCTGGTAGGATCTCCTCAAGATTAATGTTTGTAATGCTGTCCTCAAAAGATTTATAAATATGGATGGGCCAGTGGTGTTAGCCAACATAATTAAGATGTTCTCTAAATCAATCACTAACACAGAACTGCCCACAAATGGCACAGAAATGATTTTATTTTGAGTAATAAAACATCAGAGATAAAAAGCTCTTTGTGCTGTGTGCTGTGCCTCCTGGGCTTTGATTTTTTACCACTAGATGAACATGTCATACAAAAACCAACTACTTTAGGCAAGAACTTGAGTTCCATGTGCACAAGCTCTTTGCCAAACAGGCATGAGGTTATTCATGTGCTTCAATATGTCTTGCTATTACATAGATAATTCAAAATTTTAAATTTATATCCACATATATCCTACCCTAATGTAACAATTCTGCAAATGAAAAAACTTGCTGTGTTTTTTGGATCTTGCTGTATCCTGGCAAACAGAGAACATACCCCTCGCTCTCACTGGATATTTCACTGGACAGTTGATTTTCTTGAAGAGTATAATGCATGCATTCCTAATGATTCATGAGCTAACATGATGACAACTAGTTTTACCTTGAATGCTTCCCTGGATAGCTGTTTTTCTAAGGTGCTAATAAGATGTCTCAAACTCCTAGAGCAGTAAGTAATACTTTCCTAGGAGCTGTGCTTGTCCATAGTGAATGAGGGCCACATGAACAGCCTCAGGGAGAAGTCACACGAAAGCTTTTTTGTTGAAAAAAAATAAAAAATAAAATAAAAAAATAAAGGAAGAAAAACTGGCCTAAAAGAGTTTACACAGCTGTGAGTGATAAAATATAGCAGCCATGGCAACCCACTCTCCAGTATTCTGATAATGCATCAGAAATGAGGCTATTAGAATTATTAATTCACATTAGTGGCTATTAAAATTACTACCTGCAGATTCACAGCCTGAAAATCCTTTTCTATTTCTAAGAGAAGGCTCAATTGCAAAAGGAACCTTTTTGCTAAATAGGTGCACTGTATTGTATGCTAGACATTATGGGAAGTCCAATAGATAATAAAGCTCACATTGAGCTTTATGTGGCTTCTTTGTAATGCAAGGGTAGCAGATGTAATACTTTATTCTTTTAATGATGGCAAAGAACCAACACAGCCCCAATAGCAGTAACAATAACTGGACTCTTACTGGTTCCCTGGAAGCTAATACTAGAAATCCAACTTGCTCTGGGCTATTTCATTAAATAGCAAGTGGCATACAAAATATTCTACTTTGGTAGGTAATAAACAAAGCCAACAGAAACCAGCAGAAAAGCTGAGCCAGACCCATTGAAAGATTTTGTAGAGATTCTGCAGCGAGACTCAGGGAGTCCTGTAGAGATTTGGATGCATCCTTTCCATCCCCCATTAACTTAACTCAAAATGCAATTGCATGCTGTTTTAAGTAAAAGAAGAAACACTATTACACCAAGGTCACAGCAGGAAATAATCAAGGGGAACAGCAACATGGCAGAGAAAGAACATTTTATTTATGGAAATGAGCAGAAAAAGTAACACACAAGCTAGAAGCAGCCAAATAGGTACCAGTAAAAACAACAAACAAGTAAAGAACATGAACTTGGATCACAACCAGTTTTTAGGAATTCACATCAGTGTCTACCTCCTTTAAGAGTCCATGTACCAAAAATGGGTATAACATCCAGTGCTCCTTTTAAAAAGTATTATTCTCAAAAACAGCAAACAAAAAACAAAAAAACAAAAAAACAAGGGTGACTGCAAAAAGAAATTTAGCACACACGTCCACACACTAGACACAACAAATGATATAGGCATATATAATGGAATTTGAGCAGCCTTTTCACTAATGCTCTTCGGAATTTTCTCCCCTTGGTTGCCACCTAACTCAAGAACATCCTGAATTCCTTAAGGACTTTATTTTTCAATAAAGTTTACTCAGTGCCTACAGTTCTTTATACATTTTATTCATTATATATATTTTGTCTCCTTCTGATATCCTCTACAACTACCATCATTTTGGTTGGACTGGATGATCTTCTAGGTCTTTTCCAACCTTGATAATTCTGTGATTCTGTGATCAGGTAATGCCAATGGGCACCTGGATGTATACTTTTCTCCATCTCAAGTATTGCTGACAGAATCAGATTTTCAACAAATAGAGCAACTGTGCTTCTTTTCAGACATGGTAGCACCAGTCATATAGGTGGCAGTATTTATGGTCATGAATTAGAAGTCCCAGGGCTCATTTCCTCTTGGGGGTGTTTCGACTCACAAACATTGAATGTTTGGATGCAGTTTAGCCTGTGCCTCAAGAAGTTTGGATAGTTTAGCTTTGTCACCAAAAAACAACTACTGTAGGTGCCTTTATAATGTTAAGAAAATAAATGGAGCAATTTGTCTGCGATCTTATTTATACAGTTTCCAAGGACTACAACTCTGCAATATCAGTGCCCTGCCTTTTTCGCACTTCTCCTCCGGCATTCAGAGAAATATTGGTGTATATGGTATTATTCATATAAATAACAGTATCCCTGCTCGACAGAGGAGTTTCATGCATGAACAAAAGTGTTTTTTCTTCCTCAGTGCTCATTCATCAGCTCAAGTTCATGTCAGCGGGATGACTCATGTGCTTCTGTTTAGCACGTGCTTAATGCTCAGCTGAGAGAAGCAAAGCCTGCTGTGGGCTGCAGGATCCAGCTTGTCACCAGTGAGGGGAGAGGAGAGCAGTCTCTGTGTAAGCAGTTGCCACAGAGTTGAACATGGCACTGCTCCATAACATGGGGAGAGCTGTTTCATCAGTTACTCCATCAGTCTTGCAGAGGAGGGGAATGAGAGAGCAGCTGGGGAGCAGCCAGCACCATGTCCCATAACTTGGGCAGAGCCCATCACCAAGCATCTTTCTCTTTTCTCTTTCTGAAAAATTTTAAATATTTTCTTTTTTTTTTTTTTTTTTTTGCTTTTTTGCTTTTTCCAAATTGTGTTTGGAAGTATATCTTCATTAAGACAAAATAATCTTTTTCTGTATGGTTTGTGCACAATGGAGCAATAAGCAGTTATTTTTTCCCTGCCTTGTAAAGGACACCTTTGAACACCTCTCCTACTAAGACAGGCAGAGGGAGCTTGGCTTGTTCAGCCTGGAAAAGAGAAGGCTCCAGGGAGACTAGAAAGCAACCTCCCAAAACTTAAAGGAAGCTTATGAGCAGGAGGAAAATCAACTTCTTGCACAGGTAGATAGTGATAGGATAAAGGGGAATGATTCTAAACTAAAAGCAGGGAGATTTAGATTAGATATCAAATAGAATTTTTTCACTCAGTGGGTAGTGAGGCTCCAGCATAGGCTGCCCAGTGACGTTGGGGATGCCTCATCCCTAGAGGCATTCAAGCCAGATTGGGCACTGGACAACCTGGTTTAGTGTCTGATTTAGTGGTCTGAAACCTGGATTGGAACAAGTCAGTCTTTGAGATTCGTTCCAACCCAAACCATTCTATGATTCCATGATTCTGTAATTCACAGGGACTGTCTGGGAAGATCACGAGAATAAGAACTGACAGTGAGAGTCAAAAGTGAACAAGTAGCACAGGTAGTGATTCCCCCTTCCCCACTCCCTACCTCTCCCTCCCCCCCCCCCAAAGAAAACAACCTCTGAACAGTGCAGGGGAAGTGTTGGAGGTGAAGCACTTCTCCTCACAAACCATGACTGCATTTGCAGAGATTGCTAATGTGCAAAAGTATTTGGACATGACAATACCCCCAAAAAATGCACCACAGTTCAAAAAGCAGGCCCATACTAGAAGAGAAACAGGCAGAGTATCTAAATGCATTACTACTGCTTACAAAGGGGTCAATGTTTTAAAGAAAGAGTTCCATTTTGTAGTAAAATTTAGATGAACAGATCGATTTTGAAATTCTTCAGTGGGTGAAGGAAACCCAGCACAATAAGTGTAAGTTGTTCTGGCTGCAGCTCCTTAGATGCCCCATAAACCTCTGCTCCAGAGCAGCTCCGTGGTGGGAGCAAGCTTCCTCAGAAAACTGTTTCTGCCAACAATATTATTGGAGGGAAAATAGTTCCACATCATTCACTTATTCCTATTTTAATATTCTCTTAATGTTATCCTTCAGATCATGCTCTTCTAAGTCACCACAAACACATAGCTTCTATACATTGCCCACTGAAAAAATGACTGCTGCTACTTTTAGTCATTTTGATTTTAGCTTAATCTCATATTAAAATCTAAATGAGAGATGATTTCAATTTCTTCTTGGAGGCTGGATGGAATGGCAATGTGGGACTGTACCAGCTGCAGCTTTAGAGCTTTATTTGGAAGGCTACAAGGACACACTATATTTCCTTATGGATCTCAAAGGCCTGGACTAATTAGTACTTATTAGAAAACAAATTAGAAATGCATTTTAGTTCTCCATATGGTGAACACAGGAGCTACAGTACAGGAATAGGATCCCAGAAAAGCTGTGATGGTGATTTCCAATGCTTTTTTTTTTTTTTAACTAATTTTGCCTTTCCTGCCCGTGCATTGTCTACCAGCAGGTAACAGCTTCCCTGAATCTACCCATTGTTCAAAACAATTCAACAAATACTTTTTGCCACACGGCTCATCAGTGAACAATTTATTGAATATATTTGATCATTAAAATTCAGAATTGTAATGCAAAAGATATTTACAGGTGGCGTGACCCCTTTTCTTATTTAATAATGTGGATACCACTATAATAAGGGTGTTTTTTTTCTATGTGAGTGTGCTTGATTTGATTTTTAAATTTGTCATCAGCATAAATGCTTCAAAATTTATCTTAAAACTACCTGATCATCAGTAACTTGGCTGCCAAAAAGAAAAATGGTGCTATCAGGAATAAAGAACTAACTTTTCATTATGCCTTGCGTACATTAGAAACTGGAACAACAATCACTTTAATGACCTTTACCTCTTTTTCTTGCATTGGACATAGTTACCACCACTCTGAAGCCACGCTTCTCAGCCCAAATTTTGACCTTTGGACTGGTTAAAGTCCTGGAGGCACTCTTTTCCACATATACAAAGTTCAGGTCTTTATTTTCTGGGTGGGGCGTCATGCAGTAGATATTCTTATGAACCACTTCTAGGAACTCACCAACCATATTTATTGCGGAAGTCATTTTGTGTGGGTCAGTATCGCCAGTGTGCGACCACACACAGAACAGGGAGCCTCAGGGGAGCAAGGGCATAGTGCCAGATCTATTCATCCCAAACAGTTTCTCCCATTTGTCTGCTCTGGTCAATTTAAGACAGCAAAAATGATGCGAGTAGGAGTGGTGAACAGAAGTAATTATATCTATATGTATGCGAACCATGCAACTGCATGAACAATTGATTCCAGATATTCCTTTTATAGACCCCACACCTGGCTAACTCTAAGCTGTGGTCTTTAGACCCCTGTCCATAGGGGATGCATACATCCTAGTCTCGTGAGCAGGATGACTAAGATCTTTTGCAAAAAATCGGGTACCATTCACACTACTAAATGCTCTGAAAAATGCCCTGTACTCACATACATACACTGGTAGAAAGATACGCACAAAGAATTTACATAAGCATGACAATTTGAGGTAATTGATTTCATCTCCAGATTAAACGTTTTTGTTCTCTATTTTAAGATTCCAGTCAGACTTAATCTATTTTATTCCACTGAATATAATGGTTGGAGATCTGCTATCTTCCTTAAAATGTTTTTTGGCTAGAAAACGCTTCTAATTTGTATGATGCATTATTCCATCAATGTTAGAAAATTATAACTTTAATTTATGCAAACTATAAGTATGCATGGGCCATACACAGGTTTTCAAATTCTGAAAGACCTCTTGACTTGCTTTTCTCTGTTGATTTCCTTTACTGAAAGGACTGATCTCACCTTCCAGCCACCTCTTTTAACAGAACATTGCTCAACTGTAGATAGCATATAAACTCTTCTCTCTTTGAAAATCTTTTCTCCAATATGTCCCACACTCAGCGCTGTATTTCAAAGTGCCACTTTAATCCTTTTTATCTTTCTGATAACTTAGAATACTGGTCATTATTTGGTTATTCCAGTCACATTTCACTGTTCTTCACTGAAATCTCTACAGAGAAACAATGCTTAAGGCAAAATGAACTGTGAACTTTTGTGTCATCAAAATCTTAATATAAGTATATTGAATACAGCCTGCACAGCTTAGCCTAAAATCATAGGAAACACATTCGCATTATAAAGCTTGCACCAGCACACAAATGTAAGCTTTTGTGAAGAAGAAATTTCATTTCTCAGTGTTATTTCCTATGACCCTGGGTACTTACCTAATCTAATAATAAAAAAAAAAAAAAAAAGAAAAAAAAAATTGAAAATATTTATATCAAATCCAGGAAAGACAATGTAGTGAAGATAACAATAAAAACTTTCTACTTCCTCCTATAGAGACCAGAATGCTTTTTACTGACCATAAACTATTAAATGATTTGGAATTCTACAATTAGAAAGCTATGACATTGTCTTCATGCACCACATCTGAATACATACAGGTTGTGATGACACCATAAAAGTTAATGTGCGTACTCTTTTTTTAAATACCATTACTACTCCAAGTAAGTAGTGCCTATCATAAAATTGCATTTAATTTGAAAAGACATATCAACGGGAGTTAAAGTGTCCTTTTTCTCTTTGATTCTTTCGATACTTCATCCCTCTGGGATTATCAGAAAACTACTTGTTTTTTTGAAACAGCCATTTATGACATAGGTGCCTCAGCTCATACTTTTCACATATATCCCCACATCATTATTACATTAAAACACAGTTTTTGCCGAGGACTTTCTTTTCTCTGCTTCACGTTCTGCATTTGTTATCAAACCTGCTGCTCCCTGCTGGTGCAGACCAATTTCTCACAGCTTAATACTCAAATTATTATCTTAAAATTCCTAAAATACAGCTCCACCATGTCTTAGCCACTTTTGCCACTTTAAAAATCACTACTTATTAATGTTAATCATGTTAGAATACTGGGTTTTCTTAACTACTATAAGAGCTTACGTTTTTAATCTGAGTCTTTTTTTTTTCCTCACAAATTTCCAGAAAATTGCTAGGATTAAAATACCATAAAGATTTCCTTTCAACTTAAGTGAGCCTGTAGCCCAGATTGCTTAGGAGAAAATCTTTTATCCCATGCGAAGGACATATGTGCAGACTGATGTAAAGCACAATCAGGTACATATGTGTTCACTCTGACAGGACATTCACACATTTGCATTCTGTGGTTAACAAAAAATTGAAAACTGATGGAACTGCTTTACAAACTATATCTTCCCTTCACCTTCACCCCATATTTATGTCTTCACTCATATCTTATACAACCTTTGAATGTGCCCCCAGGTGAAATATACATGGGCTGTGGAGAACCCAAAATGTAGTGAATGCCGGATCTCTCTATTCAGAGTAACAAAGGTGACCCCAGAAGGGAAGCCATGCCAATCTCCTCCATTGCAATTTATACCTAGAGGAAAGTGATGAACACGTCAATGTATCATCTCTAAGACAAGCAGTGTCTCCACCTGTTGTCACACAGCTGAGTCTGGAAGAGATAAATGTGACCTCTTCTCTGGTAATACCTCAGCCATTTGAAGTAACAGTAATTTTGAAGTTTGTCAAAGAATCTCATTTTGCAGCCTGAATTTTAGAACCAAATTGAGCCCAAACACATTAAAACAGATATTTCTGATTCCTTGTGGAAACTAAAGATAGTATCTTCCCAAAACTGTAGTCATTAGCCTTCATTAAAAAAAAAATAGTAATAACTGTATGTCTCAGTACTTGCTATTTGTTTTTAGCATGTTGCTCCACAATCTCATTTCTAAGTGTTATTAAGGAGGAAGAAAAAGTTCTTCATCCATTTTTAATTTGATTTAGGAGAACAGCACTGACTATTCTCAGTTCTCTGACTTGTTTTCTGTCTAGAAATGGGCAAAACTCTCACGTCTCTTTTACTTTCTTAGATCAGTTGACAACCTTTGATACCCATGGTCCTTAGTTGCGATGAACAGCATAGCTTTTATTACATCACTCACTTGAGTGATTTTGCTCTTTCTTCTCCAAATGCCAGCTATAGTTCCCACTCAACTCAACTGCAAAACTGCTTTAGGCTTCATCTAAAACAGGTTTGGGCCCCAGGAGATGAAAGAAAGTGATTTTGATCAATTGCTCATCTGCCCAAAGAACAGTTTCACACAGGTTCTGCCAGGCGATATTTTAGCGCCCCTCCTCTATGTGATGCTGAGAGAGATAATAACACAATTTGGGCTGTTGTACTATCAAGATGCAGATGACACACAGCTCTATGCCTCATTTTCATCAAACCCAGATGGTGCAGCATCTTTGCTTTGCCTGTGCCTGGCAGAGATTAATACTTAGATAAGGACAAGCCGACAGAAGCTTAATTTGGACAAGATGGAGAAGGTGTTATTGTGCTAAGGAAAAATAGGGGCAATCTTACTTCCTTTCCGTTTCCCATTTGGTGGTTCAACCTGGAGTGAGTTTGGATTCCGATTGCTATTTGAAATCGCAGGTGGCTTAGAGGGCTTGAGACAACATTTCGTATCTGCTTCAATTAAACATCTATCACATTTCTTCTTGGCTTCGGACAGTGCCACCTCTAAGCTATGTCTTTGTAAATTCTAGACTTAATTATTGTGATGTGCTCTATATGGGGCACGTGTTGAAACCAGATGCTTGCCTGCTTGGCAATGGAAGCCATGGAGCACATCCTAGATAACTCGTGTGGCAAAAACATCCTGTCTTTCTCCCCACCAAGGAGATGTTTCCCTCCCTATGTAAATCAAGCTTCTAATCAGAATTGGTGTTAAATGACCTGGGTCCCATCTTCTTGAGAAAACATTTTCTGCCAAGTGAACTCTCAAAGCAGTTTCTGACAATATTATGTTAGAGATCTAGAATTAAACAAATAGGAGGCAGTAGCAATGCTTTTAAAACAAACAGCTCTCAGCTTCAAAGTTGGCATCCCCAACTACTCCAGCAGAGCCGAAATGTGTTAAGCTTGGCACAGTTAATGACCCTTCACTTTTCCCTAGTTTTGGATTATCACCAGGCTTATCACAAAGGACTGGTTTGGGAATCTCACAGTAATTGCATCTGTATTCATGAGCTTTTTAACATGATCATTAATATTGCAGTAGAGTTATAGGATCTCCATAAAATTCCACTGAACTTACATCAAGAACATAATCTAAACAATCTTGAACTTTCAATTTTTATTTTAAAGATCCCACTCATGGTACACTGCTCCCCAAAATGTATGGTTCAGATAAGCACTCCCCAGAATTCAGTATTTCTCTCACCTGCCTCTTGGATTAGCAGAAGTGGTTTGGAAAGCTCTAGTCAGTCGTCTTGTTTGTGACATTTCAGCACTTTCTTTTCTAGGTCCAGCTAAAACCAGGATCTGCAGGAAGGAACTTTTACTGTCTTAGGACAGTAAAAAATTCCTTTCAAATTCCAGAAGGACTTTAGGTGTAGTCCTAAAACAGAAATAGCCTGTCATTTCTCACTGCAGAAAAATCATGTATTTCAGAAGCATGTTTAAATAAAATACTGCAATCAGGATTTACACCGTTATATATGAGATGCAGGGCATCAAAATTCCTTTCTTTTAGACAAATTTTGTTTTCTACATTCATGTCAGATAATGCTATTCTCCATCAGCAGTGAAACTGTCAAAGTGGTGTAAGATACGGAGAACTAAGTTATCTCTTTTTGAGAGTAACAGTGGCAGAATACATTTATTATGATAATAGAATCAAATTCTTTTATCAGTTGCTCCAGCTGACCAGTTCAGACCTTGTTATCTGAATATGACACTTGCATCTCAAATATTCTGAGTAAATGGAGTTTGGCTGTGGTTCATACATCTAAAAAAGGGAAAGAAAAAAAAAAAAGAAAAGAAAAAAGAAAATCCTATATAGACTACATATACCAATAATAATTTAAATTCCTAGAGATATGCAGGTGCTTGGATGGAAAAGGAGACATTTCAATTCCTTGGTCTCTACTTTGCTTAATTGGATTTTGCTGAGCATTTTAAACCAGCTCAGACTTTTGATCAATGGCACATCCATCGCCACTTCCAAGAGCTTTCACAACAGTACAGACCTGAATATTTATCTGACAGACATATTTTTGAATCTACTAACAGTTCCTTACTAAGACATTTTCATCAAAAATGTAAAATCTTATAAAAAATTCAAATGTTTTGGTTCAGTTGAGGCCCTCAGCTAGAATAATGTCATCTCATGACTATGCTGTATGGTGTTGTATTTAGTTGGGGGCTTTTAATGCTACAGTGATAGTGATTTCAAAGTTTCTGGCTCCTTTTTATGAGATAACTACAACATACTTGATTTTGATCTGTCACCACCTTGCCACAGTATGATACTCCAGGTTTCTTGTTTTGAGTAAATGTATTTTTTAATCATTGCAGCTTGATAAAACAGAAGCCCATTTTGAACAATAAAGCATAAGTAATGTATTTCTATTTTTATGTTTTCTTGGATATGATTGCAATTTATGAGAAAAACCACTATAATTACGAATGCAAATGATTTCACAGTTACTGCAACAGATTTTGTTTATATATGTTAAACTATGCTGAGAAAGAGACGGCTTTGATCTGCGAAACTCATTAATGCCTTTGCAAAACAGCAATCAGAATATGGTGTGTAGCAGTGATAGTGACCACAGTTCTTCAGGAAGTGGCTCAGACTACACTACCTTTGAAATTCATATTCTTGTGTCAGAAAACAGAGATAGATGATAGAGAAGCAAGTATTTTCAAGTTAAATTGCTTAAAATTTTCTTTCCAGCTTGATACTAATAACAACGTAATTTATTAAACCAATAGAACCTTGGTTTCTGTCAAAGAAGACAGAAGCTGTACTGAAGATATATACATATCCTTTTAAATAAAAGAAGGTGAGGGAGCAAGGCTATGCATTCAGCTATTGACATCCACACTGCATTCTCCTTTGCCATGATTTGGACTATACCCTGCACACCTCTTCAAGATGAAGCCTAGGTTCATCCTGAGGTTAGCTCTCACCAATGAACAGTATGGATGAGGCCATACTATGTTCAGCTATCTCCATCTGTCACCATCCTCCAATGTTATCCCAGAAGACCTCATATCATCACATGCAACCTGAAATACTCACACAACACTCCAGGGCATGTGTATACTCTCCACATCACCCTTATTGAATTCTCAGTTTTGAGCCTGCAAAGCCATTTCATTCTCAGCAGTGTGGCTTATGGAACGTGCCCCGATGACAAGTGTTATTAACACCGCATCAACAGATATCTGTTAGGCAGTGTGGAGATGGTCTGGACCTTTCAGAGAGAGCAGCCATGCTTTCAGTCTTCAAAAATTAAGTCTAGAAGGGGAGAGCCATCCAAATGCCCCAAAAGAAACACCAGAATATTGCAGCCTCCATTGGCCATGATGGTAGCACTAAGCAAGTTTAAAAAAAAAAAAAAGAGAGAGAGAGAGAGAGAGAGAGAGACAAGTTACAAAAAAATTAATGGCTCACCTACAGATTCAACATAGAAATGGCAGATCCAGTGATGTCTGATGCATGTGTCAGATCTATGCTAAGTCTAAATATTATTTAGACTCTTGGCCACCACTGTGCCCTGCAGTGCCCACGGCCTGAGGCTGTGGTGCAGCAGACCTATTAACATTCTCCTTTCTTGCTTCTCACTGCTGTAGAGCAGGATCCAGGAGAGCACCCAGGTGAAGGGGTATCTCCTAGCATACCCCATATTCAGAAGTTTCTCTCACTCCTCTGCCAGAGATCAGTGACAGTTCTTCATCATCTGATACCACTGGAAGGAAGCCAAGGGATATGAATTGCATTTGGGATCATACAGTCTTTGATACCACACAGCCTGCATAGGTAAAAAGGAGGTATCAGCAGAACAACTAGTCATTCCTCCAAACAACAGTCTTTGTTTGCAGTCTCAGGGAGTAACTTGCAGCTACAAATGACAGCTGGTTACAGCACAGATACACTGCCCACAAGACCTCTAACAAACAAAAACTTTGTGTAACATAATAAGCTGTACAGGTCTCCAGGACAAGGAGACTGGCTACTGCCAATGGTTGCACCCCTGCAACCATTGTCTCCTGACATCCCCCGCTCTCACAGATCACAAAACAGAGTGGCAATTCAGAAATGGCCTCACATACCTCAAATGCAAAATAGCCTTATTCCTTTTTCCTTATCACAAATACAGGGAGATCAACTGTCAGAACTGGATTTGTACTTACATTTCACCATCAACATAAAATAGGTGCTCCCACAAGCCACTCCCACACACTCTCACACTGGGCACAGTCCAAATCTGTACCCTTGAAATTCATGGTGAAATATCCTGACTGTATCCCATAGGCGATGTTTACAAGAAATTCCTGGCCTTGTCCTTGACCATGTTCCTGATATTTATCCACACCCCTATTCACAGCTGGCCCAAGATGAGACTGGAAAGATCCAGCAATTCCTTGCTCACAGCACAGGGAAGATCTGTAGGTGACCCAATATATGGGGACAAAATGGGCACTGCACTGAACAGGCTCAAGACTCAGAAGAGGAAGGCATGAACTATGGCACAAGGCAGGAAATATGACATGACAACAGTCATCTCCCACTGCTTTCAGTTTTTCCTCAGGACTCCCCAGCTCTGGAGCACAGCACTCACCATCATGCATGGACTTCCACCATGCAATGGAAACACACGCCTGCCCTTCTCCCATAGAGAAAAGAGCAAGTGCATTCCTGGAAGTAGTAGGGGAGCAGACTGGCATAGAAGAGATGAGCAGTGCCTCTCTGTTCTTCTCAAAAATACTAACCTCCTTCTAGTATGGCATTTGAAACCATAACAGCATTTGACCCACATTTGTCAAAAAGCAGCTCCCTGATGTTGTAGTTCTTCGTAGATCTTCTGCCAGCCAGAACAGTTGGGAACTCTCTGCACCCTGGCCTGGCAGGGCAGAGAAGTCTGAACTATCACATAACACCTGAAAAACAGGAATTTTGATGGAAGAAAGATAAAAATCTTTTGCTTATCCTCATCATCAAGACCCTCTGAGAAACCCTGTCTGGAGCCTCTGTAGTGCTTGGCCCCTGGTGTTAACTCAGGGACCACAATCCACAATGGGAAACTGAGCAACAGGTTGTAGTACATAGGGTCCCCCTTCATTTTGATTGCTTTCACTCCACACCAAAAACATGTTCCCCAAATGAGAGGCCTTTCATTCTCATTAACTCTTGATAGGTTTCCATTAACTGGACAGCAGCAATTTTTGCAAAGATGTGGTTGTGTGAGCAGCCACTAAATCCATACCTGTGTTAGTTGAAGAGATGGGCGATGGATTTCTGCTCTGGCCTGAGGCCAACCAACCCACGCTCATTATTTGTGTAGTATTGCTTTGCTCAAACTTCCAGATAGAAACGATCCCTGGCCCCCTCCAACCCTTACCCAGGCATTGTCTACAAGCACTATTTTACCCTGATCAAAACCACACCAAAATCATAATGACAATTAATAGCAGTGCTCAGGTCCCCACCACATTCTGGTTAGTTTATCAGCATAACCAGGTCCTGTATAATTCACTGAAATACAAAGTTATTTTAAGCTGATATAAGTAGGGATTGGAATAAGAGTAAGTTGCAGAGTGACGCTCTTTCTTGCTCTCATCCTTCTGAAAAATAAACTTGTCTTTAGACTCAAAAATAAGTTGACAGCTGACTGAAATTATCCTAATCTTGTTTAAGATATAATAAGCCGAATTTCAGGAAAATGAAGTTTTCCATAGGGTATAAGCAAGTATGAGTATTTATCCAGTAAACCTTCTGATTAGGTGCCAAGGAATTGTCTCTTTCCAATATTTGCTGTAACTTTTTCTTCAGTGGGAGCTGATTATGGCTGGCAGTGTTCCCCTTCTGAGGCGGTGGGTCAGAAGGTTCATGTCTTGGCTAAAGGACCTGAGCATGCCTCACTTGGCAACACTGTTGTGTGCTGCCAGCATGCAGCAATGGGCGATAAAAGGCAGCTTAACCTCCCCACTAAGTCTAGTCTTCACCAAGGGAAGCACTGTACATGAATATCTCCAGTTTTGTTTACATACCTGTTATCAGCCCTCTGCTGGGGTTTAGTATCTGTGTGAAGTCTTGCTACCATGGCTATAAATGCTACACTTATAAGCTAAAGTTTTATTTTTGAAAGGAATCTTGCATAAAATGCTCACATTTCAAATGCAAAAATGTAGTCCTTTGGTATGATGAGCAACAGCTCATTCCTGGTCTTCTTTAGTCATTAAAAATATAACACTTAAAAGCACTAATAGTTTGTCAACACAGTCTCATCAAGAACATTTTTTTTCTCCAAGTACCACATTTACATAATTAAGAACTATTTATACACTTTGATTTTTAATTTCAATTTACCTTCAACTCCCAAAAACACAGCATCTATACTTTACCTGAATGGAGATTGAGACTCTGAATGTACTGGTGAATATAGAGTGCACTATATTTATATTGATTGCACCAGAATCATATATGCATGCTACAAAATTATCTTGTAAGACAAAATTCAAGGCAATAAATATGAAAGAGGCATTTCCAATAAATCCAGCAAGTTCCCATCATTCTCAAAAATGATATTTTAATTATATTCAGCAAGTGATACTGCGCATGTCAAAAAATCAATTCCATTAATTTTCTAATGTTCCATCCAGATACTGTATCACAAAGGTCTGGAAGCCCTTTTCTAATTATGGGTAATTGGGTGAAAGGACATTTGAATTTTTATTAGCACGTGAACTTTCTGCATGAAGGATACAGAGCTTCACAGCAAGATGCTGATCATTTTACTAAGGAGCTGAAAAACCTCCAGCTCCTATTCCATGTGGTGTGGCAGCTGAGGTAACTTTGTGTTTTATAAGATTAATCAGTATCTTGTAGTGTTAATTTGAAGAAGAGCTCTTGGCCACTGGTCACAGCATGATATTTTACGCCCAAGTAGAATCGTCTTCATTCCAGTCAATAAAATCTAAGCAACCTTTGGATTCAAAACATGCAGTTGAGAGATCATTGAAGTGGACTTCGACCATTTTCCAGTGCACACACTGTACCTATTTTTGTCTGTTTATTAGTCATTAAGGTCTTTGTGACAGAAAAAAAATTGACACAAAGGAGGAGAAAATAACTGAAGGTTTTATGGTGTGCTATGGCATTATGAACAAGCCATGAAGGAAACCTTAAAAACAACGTACCCTATAAATGTCAGGGAGTTTCCATGCAAACATGAATCTCACAAGAATAAATTAATGACAGTTGCTAATCAGAGTCCAAACTAATCTTAAAGATCAAAAGTGTACACGGGATTATAAGTACAAGGATGAAAAAGGAGAAAATACATCCATAAATTCTGAAAGTGTGATAAAGAAGCTTCAACACAGTAATGCCAACAGGAGCAGTTGAGAACAAAAAAGCAATGTCTCCGGATAGATTTAGAAAAACATTGAATTCAATTTTTTTTCACAGCAAACAAGATGTTCTCTGGCAAAAGATATGAATCCTTTGTCGAGGCTGTCCAGATGGCCTTTGCGAATAAAATACTGCACGCAGCAGTGACATACTTGTTGGACAGATAACTTACAGATTTGGAAACAGCCTGTTGGAGAGCTTCTTCATTAAACTAATAATGTTTCTGGTTATTTGGTTACAAGAAGCCAAGGGCCTGGTGACAATTTCATGAAAAGGAAAGTTTTAGCTGCTATGACAACCTGGACAAGTCTGATTCTCCTCATGACAACCCAGATGAATTATATAAAATTGTGAGCTCCCAGTCAAACCAGATCCCAGAAAATTCCCTAAAAATATAAAAACGTATATGGAAGATGACAAGAAATTCTATTCTGATCTCTTTTTCATTAATAACATTGAGAAGAATGTGTGAAGTCTTAAAAACTGCTTTGGTTATTGTGAAAGCTTCTTTAGAAAAGACTTTTTCATAATGTAAGCAAAGAATACATTGCTTACACACAAAACTGAAGCCAACTTTCTTCCATACAGGTGTTCTTCAGTTGCCCTCGCTGGCAACTTAATGGTCCCAGTATCAGTAAAACAGCAGTAGAAACTGTCGGGAGGGAGAACGCAGACAAACACATCAAATTTCTGAGATAGGAGAAGCTGACAGGTGAGGCCTTTTAAAACATAACCTCTTATTCGGTCAGTCCTTCTACAGATTCTCTTTCATTTTCTTTTTCTGGCTGGGAGAACCTGACAGTCCAATTTCTGTCACCCCCATTGGGTTTCTCTGACATCCCTCTATTGCACCCCCACAGACTGAATTTTAAAATGTTGCCCACCTACCCTTATTCTATGGCCAAAACATCTTCCTGCTTTAACTGGATTTTCTTGATAAAATAAAAAATAATAATAATAAAATTTTTTAAAAAATTAATTTATTTCTCTTTTTCAAGGCAATTTTATGAGAAGTAACATTTCAGAGCTATTTTTCTGTAAACGTAGAAATAACAATTAAATACTAAATGAAATCAACTTTCTGAAAATGTATCAATTTTATCAGGCCAGTAATGATTCTCGCTTTCTACTTTCAGGCTGTGGTATGAAATACAATTATCCCATGTAGACCCTTACACCTCCTTCTGGATGTCAGTCTGTACCCTTAAGTTGCAAGATCAACAACGGTAGACTTAGAAACTTTCTGCATTTGATTTATTTGAATAATACTCCTACCATTATATGTAATCTCCTGAACAAAGATTTGTGTTGCTTGTTGCTTCCACTTCCTCCAACTCAGTAAACCAACTGGAGGCAATCCATTGCCTGAGAGTTAATCCCTTTGAATACGATTCCCCGAATTTCTAGTTAATCCACTATAGTCTACAAATGGGTCCTCCATTCCATGTATAACATCAAAGTATGCCAATGTAAATGTTCTCTGGTTAATAAATAATCCAAACAAGCATTTAGCTGAAAAGCCATTTAACATCATCTGTAATAAGTGACAAAGAAAATTATGATAGAGAACATCTCTTGAGAAAGATGAGAGATGACTGAGAAAGGGAATCTGATCTGTAATGAATGCAGTACAACTGCTTGTTTACTGTGATTGCTGCATTGTAGCTAAAGGGGGTGCATGACAACCATGCAGCGCCGTGGTGACAGCTTCCATTTCCCTAATAACATCACAGCCTTCCTGGTATTAGTCTATCAGATGTAACATATAAAATAGTGCATATAATTTTCAATAATATGATATAATTATATGGACCTGCACAGATGAATAGATTACATGAGTGAGACACCAATTTTTCCAGCCAAAAACAAAGCAAGACAAGATATACAAAGATAAATCTATTACAATTTACACCTTCTTCTTAATGATTATAGACTTTCAGTCTAGCAAAGCCTGATTTTGAAAGGAACTGTTATTTTGGCTTTATGCAGCAGATCTCAGTGTAAACACAGACACTGATATACTCATTGTGCAATCAAATGGGAAAAAAATGAAGTTGATAAAACAAGTTTATTATCTGAGGGTCCGTGATCATTATTCAGGGCTTCTTTTCTTCTTTGAAGTCAGTGGAATTTTGTCATTGCCATTAGAAGAAATATAATCAGATTCTTAGTCCACATGGGTAGATTTGCTGTGTATCATTACTTTCATCACAGCAAGAGCTATTTCAGAACCCCTTGAGATGATCAGGCATCGTTAGTAAACACACCACCATAAAACCACTTTCATGCTGTGTATGTCCCCCACTTCCTATTTCAGAGAAAAAGCAAAAGATGCAGAGAAGAAAGGAGTGGGCCAATCTGGTGGAACATGGCACTGACCATGCCTAGATCTGGCAGCACTAGCAGTGCAAGCAGAAGAGGAACTGAGCCTTGGAAAGACTTGACAAGCTTGTCAAAATGGAAACAGGAGTAGAATGATATGAGTGATGATTTGCCTTTGACACACATGAAAACATTTGACTTTTGATAATCAGATAATCAGCTAATAAAGCTTCGGGCTGTGCTAATTTGTTGGAGTGGAATGTGTTTAGACAGGATGATGAACATGTTTTGATAAGGCATTTGTGAGACAACACAGTAGTGATTCCAAGGAATTTTGTAAGATACTTGTAAAGCCACTCTAACCCTAAGAATGAAGTCAATGTGGAGGTGATGTAAATGCAAATGAAACTGGTCTCTAACCAACCAGAGTAGAGGTTCAATGTGTATCTTCCAATACAGGCCCATGTGTAAATGTAAATAATGGACAGATCAGATGGCTTTGTTTATAAAAACTACGTATTTGCACTGATTCTTTGGAGGAGGTGAAGATGAGTGATGAAAGAGGACGGATCGTTTAGATGCATGTGGCTGTGTGTGGAAAAGAGGTGTAATGTGAGAGGACAGGGTAAGAAAGCATTGGGTGTGAGAGACTGAGTAGGAGGATAAAAGATGTAAGAGATAAAAGGGAGAGATGCAGACAAGAGAAAATGTATGTCTGATTTTAAAGATAAGGGTAAATACCTTCAGTTCAGTACAGCAAGCAATAGGAAGCCAAGCAGTGATTCATACGGCCAAAACAACAGGAGAGGAGATGACACAGAAGCCTAATTTTGGAGAGATTCTTGGGGAAGATAAGCTAAAGAAAAAGAAAACATTAGAAAGGCAATTATAAACGAGTACCAGGCTATACATGAACACACTAATAGTTTTTAGTCGTAAAGCAAATGTATTTCCAGTTCTCCCCTAAATATTTGCAGGAAGTCTTGATTTCATGGCATTTAACATTATGGATGGGTTTAATTTGTTGTGTTTCTTCCTGAAAATAATACCAAATAAAGGTGTCTACAGCCACGTATTAATCATTTGCCAAACTTAGTTTTTAATTAAATGCATTAACGTGCTATATGAGTGTATAAAGGAGAAAACATCAAAGTTGCTCTGTTCTGCTATTGTTAAAATGGGAAAACTGTTTTCTCTTTTGGAATTTTAAGTTTTACATTACATGATTTAGCCCAAGGCAAATATATTTTATGGCTGAATTATAAACTTCCTGAGAAACAGGTTTATAACAGAAGTGCAGACAATCTTCAAAAAGGTGCTCTAAGCACCAAGTCAAATTACGAAGCAGAGATGGGCCTCGACCCAAACCCCAGAGCTAGCCACTCCATTAACTTCTACACAGACAGGATTCAGACTCAGTCTTTGTAACACTAACTCATCCTTGCCATAAAATCCCATTACTGATGTGAAAATGGAGAGCTGAACAAACGTGTAAGCAGTTGCAGGATCAGAACCTAAAATACTAATACTGAAATGTGAGAAGTGGATTATAAAAAGAGACTTCTGAATGTTTCATTTGATGACAGTTCGTATTCAGGATGATTAAAGCTTAAACATTTTCAGAAAAGTATATGTAAACCAAGGAAAAAATGTCTTCACTCATCATTTCAGCTCAGTGCATACATGGAAGATGTATGTATGTGCCTGTGTTTGTGAAACAGAGAGAAAAAGAAGGGTAATAAAAACAGACCGACGCCATCCACATTGTGATAGGAAAGGTCATTAGTGTACCAGACCTGTAGCACAGGCTGCCCAGGGAGGTGGAGTCACCATCCCTAGAGGTGTTCAGGAGAGGGGTAGATGTCATACTGAGGGACACAGTATAGAGTGATCGCAGGCACAGGCTGATGGCTGGACCAGATGATCTCAAGTGGTTTTTCCAACCTTCACAATTCCACAATTCTATGATATTCTGCTGTATTTCCTAAGAGTTTGAGAATTCAAGAGAAAAAAAAAACAGTATGAAATCCAGAAAGCCTAGAGAGCACTGAGAAAAGGCTGAAGTTCCCATCCATGGCCCCAATGGAGACAATCCTGCCCAGCTGTCCCTGCAGCACATCTCTGAGCAGGAGGAGAAAGCACTGACACTGGAGACCCGTGAGCGCTGCAGTCAGCCCCAGTGTGTGGATTGGTGTTACAAAGCACAAGCCCTGCAATTCATCACACCGCACCATCTCACTAATGTACACACTGTACCTGCGTTTTAAGTATCTAATTCTTCTTTCAGATAATGGAATTCCTTTAAAATACACCATCTAGCAGTACACCATGCCTGAACCCATAGAAAGTGTCTTTTTCATCTGATATAGAAAGAAACTGAAAGAACCCTGCTGTTGCTTGATTTGTTTGGAGCATCTTTAAACTGTACAGCTGGGAATAGGCATTGGCTCCCTTCAGATTCATGGGCACCGCCTGATAGGAGAACAGTGATGGAGCCAAGAGAGCCACTGCTGTCAAAAAATAATTGCAACTGTTAATATACACAACCTCTGGTTATCTTCTCACTGCATTTCACTTACAAAATTAATCTTGGCTTGTAAGGCTAAGCTTTTAAAACTCACATGTATGTATACACTTGTGTATACGCCAATTAGCTGCCATCAGCAGGGAACTTCAGAATTCAGAAATAGATGTATTTTATTTCAGGATGAACGTTGTCTCTCAGTTGCAGGCAACAGTGTGCTTCAGGACAGAACCAATTTATCTCAAGGACTGTCCAGCAGCATGAGAGCTTTAATCATCAGAGAGCTCTGCTAGCTCCCCACTTCCCCCTTTTTTTCTGGGAACTTCACTATAAGAAAAAAATAAGGGGGCTCAATGTGCTACCCATAAAATATACATCCCAATCAATCATGGAAATGCCCAAGGATTGTATGTGATGATCCAGAGAGTGCCTAAAGACAGAGAAATGAGTCTGAACCCAGTAACTCAGTATGACTGGTTCCTGCCTGTGGACATGGGCACAGACATGGGTTCGGACACGGGCAGGGATGGGGACACGGGCATGGGCAGAGATGGAGGGCTGAGGAAAAAGAGGATGAAGTGTGCAGAGAATGTAACAGGATCAAACAGTGCTTCAGTGCGTGATATTGTAGAACTGCAGTCACAGAAGAAAGCAAAGTGTCTGGCAAAAACTCAGAAAGTAGCAATGAAAGTGCACGGTATGAGCCCAGCAGACAGATTTCCTACGGACTTAATCTCCAGACTTCAGCTGACCTTAAAGTCGGGGCTTCAAAAGGGCAGCGAGGGAGAGGGAGAGAAAGAGGGAGAGGGGAAGGCTGAGATGCGAGGCTGGAGACAAAGAGATGGAGGAGGCTGAATCTCCGTACGATGTCTGAACACAGATGTAACACATTTGTAGTTAATCTGTGTGGCTGCAGACTTACAGCTATGTTTGAAGATTATTTCAAACATAGTTACATCTTTTGAGTGGATGGGGATTTACAGCTGCAGCCTCACGGGGGCTGACCCCCAGCAAAAGCCCACTCCCTTCCCCAGCAGCCTTCAGAGGGGCTCCTTGGGAGAAGGACCTCCATGGGCCCTTTCTGATGGAGCGTGAACAGGGTTCACTGGCTGCACACTACTAACAAATCATTTCCAAACTTGGCTGCAGGAGATGTGAGTGCCTGATATCCACGGCAGCCCCAGCTCATTTAGCACAGACTCATCTTTGGGGACCACTTAACGCTGTGGTTGAGCTTTCAGTCTGCAGGCTCTTGGTGTAACCCCTACCACTGCACCTGACCACCTCTGCACAGAGGGAGCTCAAAGCACTCCATGTGAAGGGAGCACTGGGGTTCAGCCCAGCACTGACTGCTGAGGTGTAGTTAAGCCTTTGGAGCCGGGCAGTGGGGGAGGGCAATGGGGCAGGCCCCATTGCTGTCCAGAACCACACCACACATCCAAAGCCACAAGACTGGGAGAGTACTGTGCCCTCATGGATCAAGATTTGAGGCTGCACATTTTCTCTGGGGAACAGAGCAGGCCTGGGGAATCTGGGCTGCTTCTCTGCTCCTTTGTGGGGGATGGACAGAATGGTGACAGTCGAGAGGGCACGAGGGGAAGGGTTCGGCTGTCGGGAATAGGAGGGTGAGAGAAGGTGAGCACAGGATGCAGAGGGGACAAGAGCAGGAGGTCCAGGTGAGCCTCCAGCACGGGGTTCCCCATGCGGGAGGGCAGACGGCAGTAGCCGGGCGGTGGGCGCGGGGTCAGGGCGGCACCGCACGGCGGCGCGGGGCCACGCAGGAGCCCGCGGGGCGCAGGTGGGTGCTCCCGCCCGTCTCGGCGCTACCTGCCCGGCTCGGGGACGCCGCTGCCCGTCCCCCCCTTCCCTTCCGCATCTCACTGAGCCGGCCCCCGCCCGGCCGGCTGTCAAGGCCGTGTTTGTTTGTTGGTTCTTCCGCGCCGCCGATGTCTTGGGGGGCAGAGGAGGAGGAGAAGGAGGAGGAGGGCGGGGAGGGGGAGGGGACTGGGGCTTGGGAGACGGCGGCTCCTCGGCCTCTCTTATTGCCGCTGAGTTGCGCTCCTCTTCCTCAGGCTGCGAGCGGGAGCCGCCCGGACGCTTCTCCTTCCCGGCCGGCGCTCCCCGCGGCTGCGCCGCGCTCCCTCTCTCGCTCCCCGCCGGGGCAGGTGAGTGCGGGGCGCCGCCGCCCCTGCCCGAGCCCCGGCCCCGCCGGGCACCGCCGCCCCGGGGCCGCCGACCCGGCGGGAGCCGCTGTGCGGAGCAGAGCAGAGCGGGGAGGGCTCGGGGAAACACTTTGCCAAACTCCGGCGCCCGACCCCGCTCACCGCCGCTCTCCTCCCTTCTCTCCCCTCCGCAGAGCCGCCCCGCAGCCCGCCCCGGCAGAGCGCTCCCGAGGTGCCAGCAGCAGCCGCCAGGATTTTTGTCTGTCTTGTTTGTCTGTTTGTTTTTCTTTTTTCCTCCTCGTTTTCATTTGGCTTTCTAGTCTCGCTGGGAATGGCCGGGGCAGCGGCGCTCGGAGCGGGAACAAGTGTGGGGAAAGGCAGAGGGAGCCGGAGCTGAACGCCAGGATGATGCGGGCGAGCTGAGGCTCAAAGAGAGCGACCCTACCTCCCGGGACTGCCCGTGCGGACCGTGCCTTCTGCTCCCGACTCCGGCCGGAGGATTTAAGACCTAGGAAGAGTTGTGCGTGGAGGGCTTTTTTATTTTTATTTTTTTATATTTTTTGTCTTTTCCCCGCTCTCGGAAGGGAAAATGGATTGGGGACTTCTCCTGCACTGCGCAGCCCTCACCTTCACTCTCGCCAGGGCTCTGCGAAGCGGTGAGTGTCGCGGGGACGGCGGCTCTCAGCCTGGGGGGCGGCTCCGGGGCAATGGGAGCGGAGGGCGCACAGCGGGGCAGCTCCGACCCGCTCTCCCAACCCCCCGGGAACTTTCCGCTGGGGGACGGGAGCGGTGAGGTGTCCCTCCAGGCCGGGCATTGCCTTCTGTGCTCTTTGGGGTGCTTGTACCGAGCAGGCTGCTCGTTCTCACAAGATCAGGGCAGCCAATTATCTTAATAGCGTTTCCTCCCATCGGCAATTAAATAAGTCTCGCCTTCCGTATCTCAAAGATAATGAACGCTGAAGGCGGAAGGCTCTTCCTCGCCCTTTCTTTCACCAAAGCGAAAGGTGTCGGAGTGCCGTGCCCGTTTCGGGCTGTCCTCGTACCTGCGGGTGTCACAGCTCTCAGCCCACCCCTTCCCGAGGTGCTCAGTTTGTGTACAACTCGCTCAGTGCCCGGGGGGGGGAGAGAGGAGGGGGGTGGGCTGAGCCTCCCCACGAAGGTTCAAAGACTCTTCTAGGAGAGAAATCCCGTAACAGATGAGCGATGCAGACGGTTTGCTATCAGTCATTCCCTGCAAACACAGCAAATTGAAAGCACCGCGCTCCTCTTTCCCCGAACAATGCCCGGGCACCGCGGATGTGTCTGTCACCGCCTGATGCGTTTTTCAAGACGCTCCGGCTGTGGGAGCGCTGACGTTCCGCTCCCACACATTGAGCAGCTCCTGCGAGTTTGCCTTTCCCGACAAATCCCGAGCAATTATTATTAACTAATTATCAAATATTTACTTTAGCCTGGCTGGGTTTTCAATCAAAGTAATTAAAAGGAGAGAGCACCCTCCGCTCTGCGCTGGTATATTGTTTTAATAAGGGACCGCGAGCGGAAGAGAGAGCATTAAAGCCGCGTGGTTTATGACGGGAGTTCATCTCCTTCGCAGCGTTTGAGGGAGGCTGAGTTTAACCGGTAGGAGCCGCCTCCCAGCACAGCTGCACAGTAGTGGAGGTGTCAGGGGGTGCTTTGGGGCTGCCCCCGGCCCAGGTGAGGGACGCGGCTCCCACATCACCCAGGGGTGCCCCAGCCCTGCAGGGCTGTGCTCTCCTTGGCCTTTGGAAGAAGGGAGCAGGGCAGGGTGCTGGAGAGGAGCCTCCGTCTGCTTTGAGCGGTGGGTGCTTGGCCCTGCCCCAGACACCGAGCCGATAACCTCCCTCTCACCCACCGATGCCAACTTCACCTATATCCAGCGCCTGGTGTCTGCTAAATTAATTCATTAACCTTATTTAGAACTAATGGTCCAAAGTCATTAGAAACTACTCTTCTTAATCAAGTGTGAGAGAGATTGCACAGAGCCGCGGAGCCGACCGGAGCGCATTATCTTATTACACTGTCACTTTCCCAGAAGTCGCAGATGAAGCAGCGCTGGTGGTGGTGAGTCCACCTCGGCGTCCTCCGAACTGACTCTGTCAAGTGAGTGGGAGCAGCGCTGCTTTATTTCAGGCGTTAAGCAGATGCCAGACTCTGCCATGTTGTTTGCAGGGCTGAAGTGGGTTTAATGAGACGGGATCACTTTCCAAGGGTGCTTACAGAGGGAGGGAAAGGCAGGGTTCCCCCGAGCCCAGACAGCGGATTAGCGAGATCACCAGTGACAGCTTTGAGCTCTGAGCCGCAGCGCCTTTTGTTCTGGTCAGGGGGAAACAGGCTGTTCTGCAACGGCAGGGCGGAAATAAATAACAAGATAGCCGTTCCCAGCAGCGTGCTTAGCAATATCTGGTTCTTGACCACACAGCTGCGAATGTATCATCCCCTCCTCTCTTAATTTATGGCAAATATTCTCTACAAAGTGTGCGGCTTAATGCATTTTTGATGTGCTCTTCCTCATTCATTTCCATCTGACCTGGTTTTTCTACAATAAAATCCTGTACATTCATAAATTCATGCTGAGAGTAAGGAATGCCATTTTGCTTTTGCAGAACGTGCCTAAGATACAGCAGTGCAGTCTGTGTGTACCATTACTGGGACGTAGTGACATACAGGCTCCTTTCTCAGTGCAGACAGTCTTCCTGTCTGTAGTTTACTGTCATATTTTATTGCTCAAAATTAAGCAGTCAATGTGTAGGGAAAGTTTTCCCTCTCTGAACATCCAGGCGTAGAAAACCATAGTAAAAAAAAAAGTGAAAACAGAAATCTGCATTGGACAGTGAAGCGAGTGACCACGTAGGCTGAACCTCCTGTCTCTATATTGGTCTCCCTATATTTTTGCCATAAGCCCTAAAGCACAACCCTGCAGTGCTGCCCAAAGGATGAAGATGTGACATGATCCATCTCACGGTCATGCTCGGTGACTCCAGGAACTTTTGCAACTATTTTGCTGTGAGAAATAAACCCTTGTTGTTGTTGTTGGGGGGAGGGAGAGAGGGAAGGGGGAAGGATGTTGTTCTGCTCCATTACTTTGATACAGCCTCCAAGCATGAACAAACTTCCTTGAAGGAATAAATAGTGGGTGATTTCTGCTTCACTAAAACCACTTTGTTCTCTGCCAGCATGGGTTTGAGGAGCATAGATAATTTTGGTCTGCCTAGATTTATGGCCTGATAAGCAAGGGGAGGGTCTGCTGCAAGGAGCAGGGATCCTCAGGACCATCCCAGTGACACTGACCAGGCTCATTGTGGACAGAGGTCAGGCGGCCTCCTTTTAGCCGCCCTCCCACAGCTTTCCTTAAAACTTCATCGTTAAGGAGATTATACTTTGAGGGATAATTGGTTCTGTGACACCTCCTGAGCCAGTGTTAACACTGTTGGGAGGAGAGGTTTGAACACCGTATGGGCACTGTTTGCTTTGGAGAGCTTTTAAAATTCAGGAAAGGGGGGCTTGTGCCTGATGTAGGATTTATGGATGGATGCAGAGTTGGGCCTCTTCCCTTCAGAAAACTTAGCAGAGATGCCTTTGTGCAAGCACACAGAGAAAGTTTGCTTGAAGAAAGCTGTCATTGCCTTGAAGTACCAAAAACAAGCCAACCTGTTTTTCTTCTATTGCAGATAAATGCGGCGACACGATCAAAATTCTAAGCCCCGGGTACCTCACCTCCCCCGGCTACCCGCAGTCCTACCACCCCAGCCAGAAGTGCGAGTGGCTGATCCAGGCCCCGGAGCCCTACCAGCGGATCATGATCAACTTCAACCCGCACTTCGACCTGGAGGACCGAGACTGCAAGTAAGTGCTGCCGCCGCGCTGAGGAGCGCTATGGCTCCACCTGCCGGCTTAGAGCCGCTCAGCTCCCATCCTCCGCCCCGCTCCGCAGCGATCCGCGCCCACCCCGCTGCATTGCCCGCAGTGCCCGCAGTGCCCGGGCTCGGTCCTCACGGCTCCGTTCCGCCCAGCGACAGTCGTGGGCCGGTGGGAGGTGGGAAAGTGTCTTTGCGACTTTTCTGTAGGTGATCTGACGTAGGTTTGAATTTCCTCTGTCTCATAGGAGAGGCAGGTGGGCGATGCTGTGTGTGCAATTAGGATGAGGTGTTCTGTGTTCGTTTGGCTGTTTGCTTTTTGGAGTAGGTTTCCAAAATGTTAGAAGATACTTCCTCTTCTTTCAGTATCCCTACAACTAACAGCCTGTGGCAGAAATGGGCAACCTATAAATTGTAAACTCCTCTTATTAAGGCAAAACGTCTGCTATTTACTCTCACCCATTAAGGGGCAGTGAACTGCAGATACGAGAGCTGTATGTCCCCTTTTCTCCCTTTGCTGCTGATTTATAGCCAGGAGCTGCTCTTATCCCTCCTCCTGCTCTGCTGTAATGCTCTGAGAGGAGGAAGGGGAAAACTGAGGCACTCTGTGCATATTTTTCCATTGACCATCTATAATGGGAGTGGAACTCACCCAGAACATTGTTCTCCCCTTTTCCCCAAATCTTTGCATGGAAACCATTGAACCTCAGGTCATTCCCCTCTTCAACATACTCTCTAAATTCAGCCTACTTGTTCCACAATGAAAATATTTCAATAATTCACAATTAGAAAATTTCTTGAATATCGTGGAGTTTTCATCCCCTTCTGACAACTGCAAGAGAGAGTCATTGTTCATTAATGCTATCAGTCAGGATCTTCTCTGCATGTCAGGAAGAGATTAAACTCAGTTGCCATTAGTATTTGACATTTCATGAGAGTGCTCGATATTCCACCGGCTCTGGTACTGTAAAATGATCAGGAGTGGTTGTCATGGACTGTGAGGTGAGACTGTTGGACTTAGGGAGCAACTGTACTCAAGCACTTAATTTTTACCATGCATGTCTCTGTTCCTATTACTTAATAAATGGATTACTCAAATCATCATTATTGATCTCCCTTAAGATGAAGTTCTTTAATGATGCATTGTAGTGCTTAGCCGCTTTGTTGTTTCTGTAATCTCTAGTATATCAGCATTTCAGTTCAAGTGATAATGCAGGAAAACCCTGAGCTCATAAAACTAAACGGGCTCTTTGTTAAAATGAATTTTTATTGTGATGTTGGAGCTGCAGCTCATATTCACACCATATGTTTGCACGCTTGTTTCCCGTTCTTTAATTTTTAATTTGCTGTACTCAGGCCATGATTCACTTCCTTGTGTCTTCTTTGTATGGGTTTTACTTTCTTTCTGTGGGACAGCATTAATGCTTAAAGATGATCGTGTGTGTGTGTGTATCTCTTTGTCTTTCAGACAGAGATTGAGAAATTAAATCAAGCATATTTCAGTGTCAACCCCTTTTTTGTTCCTTGCTAGAATACATGTTTTTCCAGTGCTATAAAACCAACGTGGTCTTTGACAGCAGTAAAGCGGTGCACAGCATACAATTATTTAAAGAACAAGTAATCTTTGTGGCGTAGTGTTGTGTTAAGTAGTGCCAGACTGAGCTGAACTGGGTCCAGGGAAGAGATTGACTCCCTCCCTTCATCGCTCCCTTCTCAATATTCATTGTCCACTCTCGCCCTTGCATTATTCCTTCCTCTGAAAGGGGCCCAACGAAGTAATGAGATGGCAGTGGGTGGGAGGGAGTCTGAACAGGGCTGTTTGCATTGTCTTTGCAGTGTGTGATGGTGATGACTTTACTGTCATTTGGTCTATGCTGAAATGCTAATCTTCTAGGCTATGATAAATTACTCAGCTGCTACTTCACTTATATTTAAAATTGCTCTTTTTAAGTTGAGAAGGATTGTGTTTGTGCCAAGAACCTTAGGACCAGAATAATAGAAAATGATTTCAGCAACAGAAATTTGTCAACAAGCTCTGTGGTTTCACATTTCACTGTCTGCTTAGGAAATCCACATTCCTCTTACTGAATATTGGGTGCAAGCAATGATTAATGCAGAGAAAGATTTCAGGAGATTTTTTTTCTTTCTGGTTTTGCAACTAAGTACATTTTGATTTCCTAATATTCTTAGTTTATTAGCAACTCAGCGTGCCATCTCGAAATGTGCAATTTAGGTTACACACTGACTTATTGAAAGGTTTAGCACTGGAAATTAATAAGCACTTAAATATGAAAAGCAGATAGAAAATGAGAGGTAGGGGAATTCATGTCTGGGAACAAAAATGCCCCATACAATTAAAGTGGACTGGAGGAGAAGATTAGCTTTCTGGCCTAGCTCCCAAAATCCACTTTGTAATGCTGTTCCTTGCATCTTATACCTCAGTTAGAGTTGGAGATAACATCAACAACAAAAACCCATGCGCCCAAGGAGGGGAACAGTGTGACTTTGGAAAGGTTACTATTGTGGTCTGTAGTGTCAGTGGGAAAACCAGGAGGCCTTACCTTAATTGTAAATATCTCTGTATGTAGAAGACTGGGCATACTGAAAGGTAAAACTGGTGAAAGGTCTATTCTCTGAGGAGAAGCAAAAGCAGCAAATCTCAGTATCAGTTATACTGAAGCTGTTCGTGGCGAGTCTCTTTGAACGTGAGGGTTTGGGATTCATTTTGAAAACATACTCTTGATTTACCTATGATTATGCTGTGCTTTAATGGATAAGTGTTTCTCAAATGACTGATAGTAAAATTCATGTGTGTGTGATTTTCTGATGATCGTTTGAGTTGTTTTAAGCAAACACGGTGAAAAATCCTGTTTTTCTGGAGGCAGTCCAAAGTGCTCAACTTTCACAGTTCTGAAGAATAAAGATACGCAAATAATTAGAAATATGTTCTCACAAGCTGGGTTCATCTGACAAAAAACCTTCTAGCCAGAACTACTGAACCAGTGTAATGGAAATACTAGGTCTCAACGGGAAGCATACAATCATGTCAACCACAGATTGTTATCAAGAGTATTAGCACATAATGAAAAAACACACAGTCTCTTTGTAACTTTTAACTTTAATGAGTGTTATGCCTCCTCTTCAGGAGGCAAAGAAACTGCAATTACTGCGTACTCTAAGACAACGCAAGCTTGTTTGCTGTTTTGCCTTTTCTCAAGCAAGCGTGGATAACATCCATGCATTTTTTGGAGTCAGGAGGATGGTTAAAATGAATAGAAGAGACAAAACATATGTCTGAGTATTAAAATGCTCCAATGTTTGTTGCATGTGGTAAATGCTTTTCAGCACTTGGAGCAAGCTGCATACATCTCGTGTCGCTGAAGGAGCCTACTGTGTAAATGTAGCCATCTTGAATCCAGTAAAACTTTATACCTAGATAATAAACAAGAATGTCACTGATACAGTACTTTGAATTTATGGAACTTTTCCGGTTTCCCAGCAATGCATACTATCAGCATGATAATTTATAATGGTTTGTGACAAATGTTGCTGAGCAAAGAGGTGTGTGGTTACATTCAGATCAGATGTCATTATCTGGGGAGCAATAAAAATTTCACAGACGCTAGGTTAAAAACATTAAGAAAATGAATGTGAAGCTTCAGAAGAAAAGGGCTTAAGAAAGGTGGAGAACTGGGTAGAGAAAGCCCAAAAGTGGTTTTCTTACTGACAAATTATTGACTTTGTTGCCAGACTTGACTATATTGCTTTACAAGGTCTTCATAGATATTCCATGCGATATAGTTTTTTTATTGGCCATTTATAGATGTATAGAGTAAATATCATCCTTGCTTGACAATTATAAAAGGTGAACACAGTGCTGTCAAATTGGTTCAAACAGAAGAATTACCCATTTTGGAAACATTTGTGTCTTAGATAGAAAGATGTCATAGATAAGTTTTTTTGTGTACTGCATTTACTAGGAATTAGATATGCTGATGAGATTAGGGCTGAATAGAAATTTCAGTTAGTTATAGAATGCGGAGGAAAAAACCAAAACCAACCACCTATGTTTGTTTATGTAGAAAAAAGCAGCTCCTGCAGACCCTTGAGTCTGGCAGCAGAAAGGCTAGACAGACTTACTGAGTGCAACTGTAGCCCTACAAACTTCTATAGTCCTTAATGATGTTGGAAATTCATCCATCCATTGTATTTCTAAATAATGTCAATGGATTTATGCTGTAAATCTGTAGGCATAACAAACCGAGGCTGGTAAAATAAACAGGAGCAAGGCAAGCCATGGCTCAGCCTTGCTTTAGTTTCTGCAAAGTTTAAGCTTTCATTTACTTTTGTTTAAATCCTGGTTACTATTCCTCCGCACAGTGACAGGCTGCGTTAGCAGACTTTGTGGTTTATGTTTCTCTTGTGCAAAGGCAGTTTGAGCCCCAGGTGGCACTGAGCTTCTTTGGCTATGCAGTGATGTCCTGGGAGACCCAGTTAAACCACATATGCTGGAATGGCCCTTTGAACTGCTAAGGCTGCACACATTACAGCTGCATTCTGACTGCCCAAAGGTGTGTCTGGGGTCTGGCTCCAGGTTTACCAACCCTGAATTGCTCCCAAATCTGTGCAAAGGACATCTCAGGAGTAATGCAAGGATCTGCATAACTGTCCTGTTATCATTGAAAGCAAGGGGAGTTTTGCCCTCCGCTTTCACAGAGCTGTATCTCCTTTTTCTTTATGGCTGCGAGGAATGGTGGAGCACAGGCTCTGTATGACTGTTTTATAACTGTATCAGTCATTTTGATGGCAAACGTCAATCAGAGCCTCCTAATTTCATCTCTCTCAGTTGCTTTTGAGCTCAGTAGGCAGTGAGGTGACTGCAGCTGATGATGGCAGCTAAGCAGCAGAGCTAGTAAAAGAGCAGATTAATTTGGGCCTGTGAAAGACAGGAACCATATTTCCTAGAATCATAGAATCACAGAGTGGTTTGAGTTGAAAGGGACCTTAAAAATTATCAGCCCTGGCAGGGCTGCCTCCCAGCAGCTCAGGTTGCTCAGGGTCCCACCCAACCTGACCTTGAATGCCTCCAGGGATGGGGTACCTGCAGCTTCCCTGGACTGCAGTGCCAGGGAACCCATTTCACCATGGTTGAAGTCAGAAGATGAGCCTGAATGAGTTAATGCCTCTGATCTTTCAACCAGAAATGTGGTTTTAGCAGCTTGCTCTGTCTGTCTAGGCACCAGTGCCATTTCTTCTAACCGTTTGCCTCAGGACCAGGTGCCTAAAACAGGCATTAATGTCCACTTGCCACCTGCCACCCTGTGTGTCTTTTGAATGAACCTAGGCACCCAGCCCTCACACCATGAACACCCCACATGAGGAGGCCGGCATGTACCTGTTGGCCCCACTGCTGAAGCCAGGTTCAATGTGACCTTGAGAGGGATGTGATTTTGAGGTAGTTTAGGGTGAGAATTGTTGCAGTGGACTTGCAATATCTGTTTCTGGGTGCACTCTTAGAGCATGTCCCTCCTTTAAATAAAAACACATTAAGGGCTTTCTCTGGCAGTGTGCTGCTGGCGACCATTATTTGATGTTATCTGGAAGACCAACAGCACCAGGGAAGGGGGTCAGCTCAGGGCCTGCTCAGAATCAGGAAAGCAAACAACTCTTGTTTCAGTACAGATGGAATATGTTGCACACAGATAATTTTTCCTTTATGTAAAGGTTCTGAATCATAGTACTTTCTCCTTGCTACAGGATTTGGCATGTATTTCTAGATGTTTATCAGATGCAAGCATGCAAAGATAGCTCTATTATTTTATTGTGTTTTAGAGATGAAATAAGAGTTTAAAGAAGCTGGAAATTAAATTGTTTTTGCGATTACACAGTGCCATAAACAGATCCTTTTGTTGTTTTTCCAAGCAATTAACTCATATGAAACTCTCAACTGCTAACCTGATTATAACAATTCTTTCTTTTAGAGTAGTGTCAGGAAAAGGCATTAGCAAAATCATGATCAAATTACCTGGTCATACCTGGACATCTGGGCACGTGTGCAATGGGAACAGAGGTACTGGATACAGAGCCTGGTTTTGCACTCTGTGGGTGAGGGTACATCCCTGGCGCAGCAGAGTCTTGATTTGGGTCTCTGTACAAAGCACTTTACAATTATAATAACAATCATATGCAGATGTTTATATTAATGTGGACAGTTAAGTGAACTGTGGGGAAAATTCTGTCTTGATGTGCTACAACCAGATGCCCTTCAGACAGGAAAACGTCTTAAGGGTCAAATGTAGATTCCCGTGAGCCTCATCTTTCAGCTTTTCTGTGGACAGAGAGGCAAATTTAGAACAGAGGGCTGAGTCCTTTCTAAAATGAAACCCAGAGCTGCAGACATTAGCCCTGTGAACCATTCAAGATGCTTTCAGTCAACCCCATCTTGCTTTCCTCTTCACCCCCCTCCCCATGTTAATGTAATTAAAATAAAAATCTACAGGTTGCTGAAAATTAGTTTCTTAATTATAGCTTATTGCAAGCTATAACGTTGGATCATAATTTGATAATTATGATATAGAGACAGCTGATATAAAAGCAAATTGAATTATTTTCTTTTGTAGTATTTCCAAAGGATGAAGTTATGTCTGAAAACAGGAGACATACTCACATGCATATGTCTAGACATATATCATATGGAACAACTTGATCACAAACATACATGTAACACGCACATCTTTAAGACTGTGCATATATACATGCATGTCATATAGATTTGATAGCTTATATAGAAGTTCCTAAAGTAAATCTGCTAATTAAAGTGCTAATACCCATCTTAAGGCTGATAATTAGGTATAAAGAGAAAAAGAGAAAGGATTAGTGTTCAGATCATGTTCCAAATGCCTCTTAATTGGGTGTTTGTAATCAATCCTGATTGCAAGAGGCAGTGGTTTGGCAGTACAAAGAATGAAAAACGCTTAGCCCTACTATTTTCCTGTTAGTTGACTTGGCCATAGTATTTAGGTCAGGATCCAGTGTCAAACAAGGTAATTTTGTCAGCATTAGCGATCCTCATAACACATATAAAATCTTTTCTAATGATAATTTCTTGCAAACTAAAAACTCTCTCAAAGTGGACAGCTATTTTTACCCAGAACCTCAAAAGTGTTTTCAAGCAAACCACAGAAACGACTTTGTTTCCCTGGCCCCCATCCACCACTGACTTCTGAAATCAGGCCTGAGTTCACTGTGGGTCTTTCATTGCACTGACCTTGGCACTTTTCTCACCGAGCCACAGTTTTCCATCACAAAACCACACAGCTTGGTATAATGATTATTTCTTTTTTCCTAGTAACCAAACAATTTTTTAAACAGGGTGACAGATTTCCCTGTTGTGCTGCGGGAAACGAGCACCTGGTCATTTCCAAATAGAGTTTTAATGAACTTCCTGAAGGAGATTTGAGAGACGTTTAATAAGTCACCTGCTAACTTTCTGGGAGCATAGGTCATTTTCTTTTTTTTCTGTAAGAATTCACAAAAATGTGAGAATAACCCCCCTCCCAAGTCTTGTACTTCCATGGAGGAAATTGATTTTTGTGGGCAATATCAAAGGTTTATAAAATAGCAACTTCAAAAAATCAGGTTTCTGATTGTGTCTCTCACATGAGGTACTGTGAAACCCTGCCAGCCACAAAGCTAGCTGTGAACTGAGGTCGATCGTAATTCATTTAAAGTGAAAAAGATTGTACTTATTTAGACTTATTTTACATGCTAATAACATATGTAATGCTTTAAAATGAAGAATTTATATGGCTCAAAAGGACTACTATGAAAGTACATGTGCATATGGAAGGACATCCATTTGACATGATGATTTCTTCCAGAAGAAACTACATACATCCCAGAAGCAGGCTAACCAGCTGTTGTGCAAGAGAAACTTGGGGGCACTAGACTGGGGCTGCTGCTTTCCATGCTGATGTGGAACCACAGTAGCCCCGTGCCTCCTCAAAATACAGATGCCTCACATTGAGCTGGAGCTTGGAGTTATCCCTTCCTTATTCTCCCACCAGCTCTCTCTGTTGTACATTTGCACTGTGGTCTGCTCGTGCCCCCATGTGCAAATACAGCCCATTAGGGCTGTGAGGTAGGAGAGGGGTTGGAGCGCCCCAGGGTAGCAACACAACTCCCACACAGCTCAGTTGTACACTGGGGATGTTCCCACCGTGTTTCATGCTGGAAAAGAAGATACCATTTTTCTATTTTTTTTTTTTTTTTTTTTTTTTTAATTTCTTTTTTTATTTCTTATTTCTAATATGCTCCTGCAGCAGTTGGTAGCTGGGAACCTAGGGAAAATTGAGAGGTCTGTTCACAGCCGCGTGATTATTCTGCCTCAAGCTCTGAGAAACGCTCCCTTACAGCCAAATTTTTCCTCATCTTATTCACATAAACAGTCCCACTGAAGTCAATTAAAAGAACAGGCTCACTTGTGCAGGGCTAACAGCGCTTGAAAGCTAGGACATACGTTTTTGGCAGTATACAAATTAGTAGTTACTTCTTGCAACAATGGATTTCAAATGCTTGAAGAGTAATTTACTGTACAGTAGAAAATTCAACTTCAGACCCCACTATCACCTCAGTTCATATCACCACACCATATGCAACTTATCATTTGTTCTCTGAAATCTTAGCTCATAATGGCGGAGTTTTGGGATAAATTGCTAAGTGCGTGGGTAAGAATCAAAGTTTGTCTCACTGCAGAATCTTGTGCCAATCTGTCATTAAGCCAGGCAACTTCTGCCGACTTTCCTCTGATGTATTCATCTGTAACAAGGGAAGCAGATCAGCAATTTAGAAAAGCTTTAGCTTGATCACCATGCGGAAATGTAGACTATGCTGCCTATTTCCATAGTGATCACTCCACTTTGCCAGATGCAAAATGGAAGACTTACATCCCTCGTGCTAAAACCCTTCTTAAAGGAAATCCTAGGCTGTCTCTCCATTTGAGTAGTTTTCGATAAGTCTGGAAAAATATGCAAAGGTAGCTCTTAAGTAAAAGCGTTTATTTTGTTTTATTTTTTTTCTCCTTTTTCAAAGCCATCTCCATGACCTGTTGTTGGAGACAAAAGCATCCAATGTCTTAGCATGGAAGGTGTATGCTCTGGTTGTGAAGTGTGTTTTCAACGTTTCCACAAAACCCCTGAGACTTCATGTCACAATTCTATAAACTTTATCTATTTGTATCTTCATACCTGGGCTCAAATCCAAAACTTCCCTACATGCATTTGTAGCAGACAGTTTAGGTTCAACCCCTTGTGTTTCTGATGGCAGGCACTTAAAGCAGGTACACATTTTAACCACTCTACATAGTCTAGCACTATCCAAATATATTTCTGAATTTTTCTGTTTCAAATAGCACATGCACACCATAATGTATGCATATAAAACAGATACAGGACCACAGTGAGTTGAGAAGCAAATGGAGACAGCTCCAGTGATGCCAATAGCCTAGCACCTGCTAACAGCACAAATACAAAATACCAAAAGCATATCGTATTATGTTCCTTACTGGTTTCCATTTTCATTCACCCTCTACAGCTATACTCGATGATGGCCTTCAGACAGTATAATAGTCTTCTTTATCTTATCTCTCTGACATCATTTTCAAGTTCCTTATTACTCTTGAACAGTGTCGCTAATAGTGCCCAAATTGCTTCTCATTTTTCCCATCATAGCATGCCATTATTCAAGAAACCAGTGCTCTCCAGCCTTTCCCACATGAATAGCTCTTCCCCAAACTAAACTTACATTTACTACCAAGAGCCAGTCTCACATTTCCCAGGCAATCAGGCTACCCCACTGCCTATTTCACTTTTACTTTGTATGTTTTTATGCTTTTTTTTTTTTTTTTAAGTAACCATACTTGTGTGTTACTTGAGACTTGAATTTTTGTGTTCTAAAGCCCAGTCTTTGTGCTCTGGTTTTTGTACTTTTATTATTTCAATTAAGGAGTTTGTGTATAGTTAAAACAATTCAGCACGCATGAGGGGAAAGGTTTGTTCCAGTATAAAGATGTCTTATGTCAGTACTTTTGCAGAAATAAACCTTGCTTTTGTCAGCAGTTTGTAGCGTGGACTACAGCTCTTTATCTGTAATGGTTTCTAACGTAATGTAGGTGAAGTGGCTGTAAAAACAGTGTATAGGCTGTGGTAAATAAGTAGTCACAAGTAGTGGTAGAGATTTTTTGGATACTATAATAGCTAACTTTGTGAGCAGAAATGGGTAAGATTACCCTGCTGCTTGCAAGCTTCAGACTTCAATATGCATTTAAATATATATGTACATAGTGGGTGACTTAGTGGCAAATCCATTTCCTCACGGCTTTGATTCTTCTAACACTGGCTCAGGCAAAGTGTCTACGCTAAGCAGTTCCTCTGCTTACTGTAACTTATTCCTTCCAGGAAGGCTATTTTTTTTTTAAACTCACCTCACTAGGCAGTTGGATTAATTACTGCATGGTGACCTTCAGGCACCTCGCTCACTGCGTGGAAATGGTCCATATGCACACTTTCACCCTATGGTATTCCATATGAAGTGCAATGTAGCTTATCCCCTTTTTTAGTTATTCCTGCCCCCACCCCTAGCAGTGCAAACTAAAAACATGTTCATAGGTGTAGCCACAGCTCAGTTGACAATCGCCGGGTAATTTTTGCATGTCCCCATATGTTCAGCATAGAAAGGAAAATACATCCTTCCTTGCCACATCTCAGCTTCAGCTCTTTGTTGTCTGAAAAAAAAAAAAAAAAAAAAAAAAAAGTCAGATTATTAGATTATTGCAATGTAAATACCTGAAGAAAGGGAGCTGTTTGTCATTGGTCTAAAGTACATTACTGGAGCTTGTGTTGTATGTCAGCTGAGCGAGGAGCTGACTCTGCACTTCAGCAGTACCCTAGGAATTTTTAGAAGACCAACACTGCAGATCCAACTGCAGTAACTCAAAGTGAAGGCAGTTAAAGTTCTGCTTCAGTGCTTGTGTAGAATGGGTAGGAGGTTATCAAAATCAAATATAATAAAGACCAAGGTCCTCCCACCATGTATTCAGATCTCTCCATTACCAGCCCTAAAGAAGAACACTGAGCTGGGTGCTTGGGCATTGTGGATGTGCTGACCCTCTCATCCTGCTTGATCTTGAGCAAGTCAGCCATCATCTTTGTGCCTCAGTTTCCTCACAGGGCATAATATCTTCATGTTTTGAAGTAGGTTGAGGATGCATTTACTAATGTTTGTGAAGTCCATAGAAGCTTCCGGGTGTAAATGTAATGTAGTTCAATAATTATTTGCTATTGTTTTGTATTTCTTAATCTTCTATCCATTAATTTTTTTAAACAATATACTGCTGTGTATAAAGGCAATCTATTGACTTTCAGAGAGAAGTGTTATCCAAACAAAAATGAAGAATAGTACTCATGCTCACAAGAGACATATTATCCGTGATGAGAAGAATCTATAACAGACATGACACTAACTCAAAACTGAGCACCAGATAGCATCCAAATGCGAGCAATTTCCAATGTGTGCATATTGCAGCACAAAACCAGGCCATTCTGCGAGCACAGAGTCCCCCAAGGAGTCATGAACCACGCAGCAGCAGCACTAATGGTTGTCTCCTCATGTGCAGTGAGGGAAGGCAGCACTTTAGAGCCACCTTGGGCAGCTTTTAAGTTATTCATTCTTAACTTACTTCTATAAAGCTGTTATTGGGTGGAAGCAGATGACAAAAAGACTTGGCGCCTGCTCTGTCTGCAGCAGGTAGGACTTCCACATCTTTGCATGTAGAGTCAAATTATGGCTTCTTTTAGGTCAGTGGCAAAACTTCTCCCTACTTGCATGGGATCAGGATCTCACTTGACTTTAGGCTCCAAAATATCTTCTTTTGAAGAACATTTCTCTGGTGCCAGTGTATGTCATAGGTCTTTTCCCAGTTTGGATGTTATTTTTCTTCCAGTGCAGACAGTGCATATCAGGAAGCAAAGAGGCCCATGAGTTTCCAAATGGATTCATAATACAAGAAAAATGATTAAATAGGAAAAATACCCAATTTTCTCTTGTTAGAGTACACTTAATCATAGAATGGTTTGGATTTGAAGGGACCTCAAAGATCGCCTAGTTACAACCCACATCCCACAGGCAGGGTTCCCACCTGGGCAGTTCAGGCTGCTGTGTACCCCATCCAATGTGGCTTTGAGCACCTCCAGGGATGGGGGCACCCACAGCTTCCTGGGCAGCAGTGTCAGGGCCTCACCGGCCTCTGAGTAGACATTTCCTTCCTAATGTCTAATGTAGATCTCTTCCTCTCTTTTTGCTTAAAGCTATTCCTCGTCCCAATGCATGGAGTATTATGCTAAGTCACCTACTTGTTTTCTTAATTTGCTTTCAGAACATTTCAGGCTGTTCAGTGATTTATTTGTTCCACCTGATGCTTGCTCCTTCACTGTGTTCTCTCTGTGGGTGACTTTGCCAACTAAAACTGTCTTTTTCTTTCTTAATAGCACCCACTTTAAGTTTCGGATATTGCAAGTTAGTCCTCAAAAAATGTGAAACTTTATTAAAGTATCTCAAAAAGTACTGAGGATTTCTTTTTCCTTTTATTACTTTTTTGGGGATTTTCTCTGTGATAATAATAGCCATAAAATTCCTTCATCTTAAATGAGAAATTTGGCAATGCCTTGATATCAGCAGCTGATGCTTTAAAACCTGCCATCAAGTTTCATGACACCAGTGATAAAAATCATGGGAACTGGCAGAGCTGGATTCTCGTTACAGTTCCAGCTTTCTGCAGCCACAGCCTCGAAACTTCCGCTCAAGCGATAGATTTGTAGAAAAAAGTACAATCAAGAGGAAATTAAAGTATTAATCTCTATTGCTTTCACTGCTTGGCTATATTTCTTCACCACTCACTGCATGATCAAAACTTACAAATACCAAATTTCACCCCAGTTAAAGAAAAGTCCTCTGAGTTCACTAACCTCATATCTGTGTATATATACAAGAGCATAGAATCATAGAATCACCATAGAATGGCCTGGATTGAAAAGGGCCACAATGATCATCAGGTTTCAACCCCCCTGCTCTGTGCAGGGTCACCAGCCACCAGACCAGGCTGCCCAGAGCCACATCCAGCCTGGCCTTGAATGCCACCAGGGATGGGGCATCCACAACCTCCTTGGGGAACCTGATCCAGTGCATCGCCATCCTCTGTGTGAAAAAATTCCTCCTAATATCCAACCTAAACCTCCCCTGTATCTGTTTAAAACCATTCCCCCTTGCCTACTCAAGTACTGGAAGGAAGCATTGGGCATCCTGTCATTATGGAAACTAAATTTTTGTTTGGCTCCAAAACCAACTTACATCCATGAGAAGAAAAAAAAAAAAACAAATAAACAATGATTAGATGTCAGTAAACACAAGGGCATGACTTTGGTTTAGGAAGACCCTGTTCTGCAAGGTGCTGGCATTTTTTTGCTGAGCTCACACTGGTTGCTGATGGGTACTCATGGTCCCCTGCTGCTCTGCCCTGGCAAGTTGTACTGAGTAGATGGCACTGAGATTAATGGTCCTGTTTTTATGTCTGTATCTCTAGTGAAGACGATAAAGCCATGACTGATATCTGTGTATTTTCCACAGAGACTAGATCCTTCCTTGCCACAGTTGCTTTACAGCAGTGGGGCTGCTCTGGTGTGCAGCAGCTGAGAAGCAAACGTGTAGCTCTGAACTCAGGGGCTGTTCTGAGGACAAAACTAGTCTTCAAAACATTTTGATGAAGTCAGGAAAATCTTAATGTCTTTATTCTGTTATTACTTTAAAATAATAATCCCGAGCTGAACTGGGAGCTATTACTCAGTGAGCAGTAGCCCCTCGGAAGGTTTCAGCTTGTCAAGTTTAGCCATTTTTTGAATGCACAGAGGAAGTCATTAAGGCACATCAGGCTGCTGATTGCTATTAAACTCTGCGGAGAGTTCTGTGTAAAAATCAATGCTGTAAGAGGGCTGCAAGAATCTAGGAGGCAGGAAAAGCGTTTCTTTACCCTCTGGATCTCGAAAGTGGATTAATAGGTTTTGTGAAACCTCAAAAAAATATCACCTTTGAGCTAGGGGCCGCATGTAAGCCTCTGTGACAAAATAATACAGCTCAGAAAGCTTCAAGCATGTGAAAATGGGATTATAGGGGAACCCTCACTGCTACAACCTCGAGTGAACATTTCTGTGCTGAAGAAATCTCACACATCTGCACGTGTACCCATGCACATGCTCTTTTATTGTATCCCAGTGAAGACCTTTTGTGCTCTATCACCACTAAGAAACCCGGAGGGAAAATTGCTTTTTAGTAAAGTATGATCATACATAGCTTGTGCTTAAAGAGTACTGAAGAAATTCCCAGATGAGTTCAGTCTCAGCAACAGCAGAACTGTTTCTTAGATGGCCATTGGGTTCTGCTTGTGTGGGAACTGCACTGAAAAATGCAGCGCAGTTTACTATTAGTTGAAGGCTTTTTACCAATTTATTTTTTTTTTTCATGGGAAAGAGTAGCTTAAATCATATTAGGAAATTTTACTGTAAACAAGTTATATACAAACAGGCAAAGCCCATTCGCTCTGAGGCCAATTGCTATGGAATGGATGAAATTCAAACCTTCCAGTTCTCAGAAAGCAGAGTGGAAGCATTAGATTCCATTTGGGGCATGAATTTCATTAAATTTCTGATGAGAAGATGTTGAAACATCTCTTTAATTTGATTATTTTCTTTGATTCTTATATGAAAATACAATTTAAATGGGTTGTAATTAGTTTGTTTCATTCCATCATAGGATCATTTGTGTTGGAAGGGACCTCAGTAAACCAACAACTCAAAGGAGCTGTATTTTATAAGTACGAAGGCTAAAATGAAGTAATTCATTTAAAACCAACTGCTTCCATAAAAAATAAAAATAAAAAAAAATAAGAAAAAAAAAAATAAGAAGAACAAAGTAGACATTTTCATTCCCAATTAGGGTGTTTAAGAATCTTCATTTCATGTTATATCCCAGCCTTTCTACTCATATCAGTACTGGTTTCTCGCAAGCTCTTCTTGTTCATTTTCATAGAATCACAGAATCACAGAATCACAGAATCACAGAATCACAGAATGGCCTAGGCTAAAGGGGAGCACAATGGTCATCGAGTTTCAACCCTTTGCTATGTGCAGGGTTGCCAACCACCAGACCAGGCTGCCCAGATCCACATCCAGCCTGGCCTTGAGTGCCTCCCTATTGTTATTCCATTTTAAATACATGGTAATGTCAGGTAGGGTTGACCACAACATGCAGAGAGCTGAGAGGCAAGGCCACAAGCCTGGTCCATCATCTTATCTAAGCCCAGAAAATACCTTTTTAAATAAGGAGCTCAAGGAGGAGCTGTCTCAGCACCAAACCTTGGGACAGGCGGGACACACGACTGTAACATCCACCTGTGGTTCAGAGGGAGGAAATTTTTTCTTTGATTTCTCCCAAGATGCAAATGCCCAACAGTTTTCCCTTTCTCTGGGGGAGCTCCCCCCAGGCATCTCCCCTTGTCCATGGCAAGAGCAAGGGTTAGGGATGCAACTGATATTGGCAATCCCATCAGAGAGTCCAGATCCAAGACTGAGGTCTGGAAGGAAAGATCAAAACTAGGCTTTCTGCTAAGGACTGTCTCGAGCACACACAATGAAAAAGCTCTTAACAAGTGAGCTGTAAAGCCTGTTTTAGTGCGTATGGTCTGGAGTGGCTGCAGTGAGGGGGCAGCTCACAGCATGGCGTCAAGGATGGAGGCTCCTACACTCTCATTATAGTTGGGAAAAATCCACTTTTCTTGCATGGATAATTTGGAAGTTATGAATCAGGCTGTTGTTTTTATTTCAGTGGAGTACAGACAAGAGTTGTGTAAAATGAGGCTGCTGCCTGTCTGTCAGGCAGCTGTAGTTTTTACCCTGCAGCCTCTTTTAATGCACATTCTTGGCAAATTCTGAAGAGAAGCAGTCACAACTGTGCACTCAGACATTCGAGCAGCCCTCATAGCATTGTCATTGAGCTGAGGACTTCACTCATGCATTTTCCCGTGTTTGATACAGCCTTTAGACATCCTGACCCAGTAACCAGAAAACTGGTTTGGTATCTGAGTCAAAAAGCAGTGTAAATATATTTTCTTGAATCATCTGTTTTTGGAAAGTTAATATTTTCTTCAGTATATCTACTTTTTCCAGGTGTTAAATTGTTCGTTTGCTATCTGCTGATTCTTAGGGTTTTTTAAAGCAGGTGTTAAAGGCTATTCCAGCCCAACTCTACAGGGTTTTAAGGTATGAGAGACAGTTACCTGAAGAAAAAAAAAATGCCCTTCATTCAAATAATTAGCAATTATCTGTCAAAAAAAGAAATCTTCTGAACTGACTGCAGTAAGAAAAGCACTCTTCATCTTTGGCTTTTTTTTCCCGTCCTTCTTTCACTCTCCTTGCCTTACTCCCTGTTTTCCCCTTGCATTTTCTGAGCAGGCTTTGCCAAAGGAAATACTGATGAAAGTAACTGTCAGTGGCTGGGCAGTTCCCGGAGTCACCTCCTCGCAGTCCGCCCCCTAGATTGCAACAGACTTCTGCCTTTGTGCACACCATGTCAGAGTCCAGAAGAGTCATTTTACATTCATTGTTCCTCCAAAATAAATAAAAGCAGCACAGCCAACGCGAACTGGCTGTAGACATCCCATTGCTAATAATGGAGCTATGCTGGTAATTGCTAATAATGATGCAGTGTTCCAGCATGGGAATGCAGTTCTAGCTGTAATGTGGATCTGGCCTGAATAAAGTGACACAGATGGTAACATTATTGCATATTTCTTTGTAGGGGAAGTTGACATTTTACTGTGGGAAAAAAAATCCATTCCTACATTTCCTTCCAGTTATTTCTTTAATATCGGCGGTGCTGGCATACTTGATCCACAAACTGTGTCAGTGGCGCATAAGGAACTTGCAAAGGAGCCTGCAAAGTGAGGAGAAACAATTGTTTCCACTTAGGCAAGGAAAAGCTTAGATGCTGTTATACAAAACTGCCTTTGCCTTCCTTGGCAGGGATGACCCATTTTGATCACACGCAAAAGCCCAACAACAGCTGATTTGCAGCAGCTCATACTTTAAACTTCTCTGTAGCTGTCTGAAGGAGCTCCAGCTCTGGAGTCTCCTCTCGTTGACACATCTGCATCTCCTTGTTCTTTGCCAGCCTGCAGGCTGCAGACAGCAGGTACAGCTCCAGCCCCCAGCTGCCTTTTGATGCATGTTCCCCAATGGGAGCACCCAGTGCCCTCTGTGTGGGCATGCACAAGCCCTCCTGAGCCAAAACCAGGGAAAGGGCATACTGCTGCTTCGGCCTGCCTGCAACACATTTCCTTTGAAAGGTGTTTGTAAAGCTGTGGCAGCTTGTCAGAGATAAGAGAGGCAGGAATCAGGTGTGTTTGCCAAGCGTCTGCCTGCGTTGGCTCTGTCCACAGAGCTGCTACCCTTACTTTTGAACTCTCCGATCTCTTTGCGTGCTCACTTGCAGAAATCACTAAGCTAACCCAGAGCCAGAGTTGTCCTTCCTGCAAGATTAGGTCACTGCATTAGATCAAAGCCCTCATATGCCATTTTATACCACGTGGATGCAACAATCAGCCAAGTTTCAAGTCCTCAGCACAGGTGTCTATGAGCTGCACTATGTACACATGAAAGTTCAGGCCAGGAGCCAAAATTATGAGCTAAATTCCATCTTGTTCCCCAGCATTACACCTTTCTTATCCACCCTTACAACTACATTTCCAATTTAAATTCTAGCAGATTTTCAGGTCACTGCTGGTGTCTAAAGCCTTCCTGCTTGTCTTTCCCAGTTTTGCAATCCTTTGCAATTTTCTGCCTCTCTCTGGCAATTCAAAAGTGAGCTTAATAATGCCGTTTAAAAAGAAACAGTTGAGAAAGAATGATCCACAAACAAAGCCTCTTCCTGCCAAAAGGAGTGCAGCACAGTATTAATTAGCATGTGGAGGGACGTGCAGCAGAAAATGGTGTTAGTATGCATGTAGGAAATAGGCAGTGTATTTGCTACAGTTGCCGTGCACCTGGAAGTGCAAGGCTTGAGCCAAAGTGATAAGCAAGTGCCACTTAGTAATGATTAGGAGAAAAATATGGAAAAAATGCAGAAAGAATAGCCCTCATCTTGTTTATTTGTTCTCCTAAAAGCTGGATGTCTCCTTTAAACTGGACCCCTGGCCTTCTCTTGTGGCTTTTGGGAAGGGAGACACTAGCAGCAAAAATACATCCCATCTTACAACTGACCAGCAGAGTGAATCATTCTTTTCAGGTGCCTCTATCTTTCTGCACAGACTCCCAAGAGATAACTAGCTCAGAGCTCCTCCCTGACCTTTAGCTGAAGGTGAAATAAATTCCACCTGATGCCCTCAGAAGTAGCTGCCCAAGCTGACAGGAAGGTGGGCAGACTGTGATAGCTACAGCAGATCACTCGTGCCATGCTGGATGGAGGGCTGACTGCTGTGGCTGATGCATGCCATTGCCCATATCTAAGGCTACAAACATTCAGTATTGTTTGCCATGTGATGGGCGTGATACACAAGTGCTGTAGTCAGGCTATGGTAAAACAAAAGCAGAAAAATGAACATAAGATCTGCATGTTCTGTTTATGTGGAAGTAAACATTTTCTTCCAGAACTGAAACTGCTGTTATAAAATATGTCACACGTTGATGTGCCTACAAGGTAAAATTGCATCTACTCAGGCATTGCTACCTGCAGCTCAGAGATGAGGCATACTGCTGTGCTCAATGCAGAGCCTTCCTGAACCTCACCAGGGCCGGCTGGCAACCTGTGCTCTCCACTCTGTGGGTCAGAGTCACTGCAGAGGACACACACTGCAGGAGCTCCAGTCAACAGCCAGAGATCTCCTGTGGAAAAGCAACCTGATAGGACAAAAGAATGTGAAGTGGAAGGGAGTGGAAAGGAAATTGCCAGAGTATAACGGCACACAGCATAGTCTAACACAGCAAACACAATTTGCCCACTTGATCTTCCTCCATCTTCCCTCAACACATCCCAAGCCCTGTTAACATATGCTTAAACTCTATTTAATTTAATGTGGCCAACAGGTGCTTACAATTAGGCTTGTGCCCTGAATTGTGTGATTGAATTAAGGCTCAAAGCCTCAGCACATGAACATGGCTGTTGCTTGTGAGGAGTTTCAGCCACTAGGACCTGTAATCACTGCAGACCATTCTGTGTAGAAGATGAGGCACTGTGAAATGCTTCTGTTCAAAGCCTGTTCACACAGATTCATTCAGGTCTGAGCCCAGAACTTTTTCTTAATTAATTAGATCATCTTATGAAGCACAAATTCTGAAGTTGCTGTTGCTTCAGAATTCTTTCAGATTGTACATGAGTTCATAATCTGTGGGCAGACCATCAAGGCAGCTTCCTCAGTTATCTCAGGTTTGACTATATTAATAGCAAGCGGTTCTGTAGCCTAAAGGTCAGGAAAAATGAAGGATGCTGGATGATCATTTACGAACTGATTTGCTGCCTCTCTACCTTACGTATTTAATGTAGGGTGGATTTAAGCATCAGTAGGTTAAGTGGTAATGACGCCAATGTTGTTTTTTTTTGCTGAAGCATTAGCAAAGCCAAGGATACAGTACTAATCTAGGGTTGTTTCTCTTTTTCCTCAAATAATATTTTTATTGAGCAAGAAGCGGATGTCAGAATAGCCTTTTGATCAGTTAAAAACAGCAGTGTCTCTAAGGGAATCTTTCCTGTTTATTGTATGTTACTGCCTATGAAAAGTGCTAGCCTACAGTAGAAATAGACTTCTTAATATACAAGAAGCAAGGCAAAACAGGATGAGGCCAAAATGGGAACTGTATATCACAGGAACTCAGAAAGGCAGGAAGTAACAAAAGAAGTAGAAATTCTTGATTAAAAATATAATTGTACCAGCTTGTGTAAGAGGATAATGACTTTAAAATGTCAGCCTTTGTGCCTGTTCATAATGATAAAGCTATTAAACCGTATGTACTGTTCTTAATTCCATTTCTCATGGCAAGTCATTTAGGATCTGCATCTATTCTGTCCACTAAAATGTAAAGTATTTCTTTAGTAGTATATTCAAACAGTAGATTAAAAGCAATGCTGACTGCAGTGCCAGCCAGAGCTCCTGCACAGTGGTTTAGAACATTTGAGAGATTCTTTAATAAGCCCTTATTTTCAAGGATTTAAATATCAGCTATAAAAATTCACTCCCATGATGAAAGTCAGCCAAAGAGTGAATATTTAAACTGTGAGAAGAAAAAGACATCATTTTTGTGTTTTAGGAGATCTATGTGTAAAAATGAAGGAGGTCTTAAAATACTTTCTGCAGATCTGTAACTGAAAAGTATAACTTTCAAAAATTAACTCAACCAGAAATTAACTCTTACTGCACTCAGTGGCATCTTTATTTCAGACAATAGGTTGTACCAGAGTTAGTCAATAACTCCGCTCTGCTTTATAACTGCTGCACGGTTGAGCTTGGTCCAGCTCTGTGCTGCTAGTGGAAAAAAACAATTTACTTCAGCAGTAATTAGATCAAACACTAACTTCCTCATCAGGAAGTTCGATTCTGGAAGGAAAACTAAGAGCTGAACTTTGCAATCACAATGCCTAAGCAAAATACTCACTTTTAATGTCAGTAAAGTTGCCTTTAAAGATAGGAAAACAAACATGGTGATGGTGTCCCTAGGGGTGCTTTTGCCTTTGCAGCATTTCGGTCAGTGCTGCTGCTTCCTACCCCTGCCGTGGGCTGTGGTGCTTCCAGGCTGAAGCTGGTTAAGAGCATGTTTTGTAATTGCAGGCACATGCCAACAGAAAAGCCATAGAGTAAAGTGTAATTGCCAGATGGCTCAATGTTTCGGGAGTTGGGGAAAGATGTTAGCAGAGAATTCTGCAGCAGCTTCCTCAAGTCCTACCCAGCAGGTGATATTTATGGCCTGTTTACAAGATTTTCACATATGGCACGATAAAGAAGTTTGCAGCTTTTATACTCTGCCACCCAATTTATTTATTTTTCAAAAATCCCACTCCAAAGGTCAGCTATGTTTTATCTTTCTTAGCAATTCCAGGTCTAAGGAAAAGTACTGGACATAACCTCAGTGTGCTGTGATTAAACAAACATGCTTTAAAACATGGTAAAGATGTTCATGTGTCTTGTTCTCATTGAGCTTAGACCTCTTGTCTCTTGGCTCCAGGTATCATTTAAATGAGAGCACTGTTCAGTGCCTCTTTCACATTCAAATGATATATTTGTGTTCTTTTGTGTAGAAATGTCTGTATATTTTCAACACTTCAATCCATGTGAAAGCAGACAGGAACAAACCAAGGAGACAAAGATTATGTCAAAAAGAGTGAATAATACTGAAGTGATCCTGATGCATCTATTCTTTTCTAAATCTTCAGCAGAAAGTCACTTATCCTTTTTCAGCCTATTGATAGCACTGTGAAGCTCACTGCCGACCCTTCCAGCCTGATGCATTGCTCTTGGTGCTGTGTTTCCATCCCTAAGCTTCCTCTAGTACATCTGATTCAGGCACGAAGGTGAAACCCAGACTTGGTGGCTTCCCTCCTCACCTGACAGCAAGACTGGATGGCTTTGCTTTTTCTGAGCATCACACCTGAAGAAATCCTCACTAAGTGATGACCTACAGGTGTAATTCAAATAATGAAAATGCCACTGGTCTGGCCTGCCTAGTTCATATTGACGGTGCAAAATGTATTTGCACCCAGGGAAGCCACAGATCAGCTTTTCAACTCGTATCCCAAACATATTTGTAGCTGGAAGTTGTTAGTACTTTGAAGTTATATTTGCTCTAAGACCAGTGAAAAATTTCAACAATTGATTGAACAGCTGAGTCTCTTGATTCACAAAAGCAATGTGATTACAGTGCAACCATTATATATACAAAGTCTGACTTGTGATATATGTGTATAATCAATTGCAAATTATGCGCCTTTCAAACATCTGCTGTGGTTTATTGTGAGTCTATTAGAGGATATCTAATATGCAATAGAAATGATGTGTAAGAAATCCATCACTTCTGCCCTGGCAGGAGGGCCATGCAATTCAGACAGAAGCTGTCTGTCTGTTATATGGAGCCACTGCAATGGTGGATCTGAAGTTTTCCACTGAACTATCATGAAAATACTTTTCATGTCTGCTATAAAACAGCTCCTTGCTCACCAAGAGGACAAAGCAGCCATACAGTACGCAAAGATGGGCACAGCTTTGTAACAGGCATTACTTCAAAGCCATGAGGCAATGCTATTAGGCTTGAAAAAGCTATTTTCAAGTCAAAATCACATAATCATTTTTTTCATTAGATGCTAATATCCCAAAGACTATTCCTTTTAGGAATATTGCCTGGGAGTGTAAATTCCCTTTGCTCTTAGTAGCCTGGTGTGCAGACCTTGGAAGCAGTGTGTGTGGTTGCACATACAGCATGTAGGGAGGTTTGCAATTTCTGGTTTTAGGCAAGTTTTATCAAACAACCACAATTTACAAACTCTGCATTCTTCACTGGAGAGAGAGCACTTGAAACTGTGTCTCAGCTGCAAGGTATATAGGCAGCCATTAAATAAGCCTCTGCTGTGTGTTTAGAAGCGCAGTAAGGAGGACATGCCTTGGGCAAGGAATCAGCGGGTTAAAGTGGGTCCACTTAAACCAATAGAGCTGAGTCATTTTTCAACTCTGGAGGAGCTAGAGCAGCCAGGCAGGACACCATGCAAGGCCTCTCCACTACCAACAGCTGTGGAGTTCCATAAAATGGATTGGAGGTAGACAAGCACAGGTTTTGGAGCTCCCTGTTGGGCAATGCCCTGGCTTGGTGCTGCATGGAGGGATGTCTAGGGCTCCCTTTTTGCTCCCAGGCTGAGCTATGTGTCATGCTTACCTAAGTGTGTTTTTTCCCTCTCTTTTCTCAGTCTGGAAGAAGTTCCATCATCTCTGAGAATTTAACAGATTTTGTGGGACTGGGGCCATGGCTTCCCGTTACACCTAATTAGCCCTGGGAATTCAGCTCCACCACACTGAATTAAGGCCAAGAATATAGGTAGCTTTAAGAAAGAAAATGAAGGATTTGCAAGGAAGATGTACAATATCCACAATTACATTTCACATGATACAAAGTAATTAAGGGATATAAGCCATAATGGTTCATGGCACAATCCAAGTTCTAACAGATGGGGATACAAGAAATTTCCCCATGGGAAAGTGATTTTGTAATTGTAGAGGTGGGTGTACTCCTTTTACTTCTGTATTTATTTTAGCTGTGTATTTATATTTGTATAAACATTAGGGAAAAACATCAATCTGTAACCTCTGGGTATTTACACCATTTCTTTAAAATACAGAAGTAATTGCTACATACTTCTTAAGGAATAAAAGGGAAAAAATTAAAACCTTCATTTTTCCCCACCCACACATTTCTCTTCGCTCACAGATCCCAGCCCTCAGATTGCCCCTCCCTCTTGAAAAAGCCTGGGAAAAGATTCACAAGCACATGTGAAAAATGATAGTTTCACATGGCTGCAGTAGGTTCACATCCTTATTATGTAAATGAGTGGTTTTGGTTTGTGCGCCTCTTTTGTGGTTTTTGTGCAGATGGTTAAAGACTTAAACACAGTGGGCCAAAGTGTTCCTACTGGAATTTCACTGGCTCTGGGTAAACTACATGAGGATTCAAAACAGACCACAGATCCAAACTCTAGTTTTGCTCATAATGAAATGACCAAATGGGTAATGGGATTGCAGCACAGTAGCAGGAAAAAGCCAGCAGTGGACAGATTTCCCCCTGTCTCTTCAGTAATTAATGAAGTACCTGGTGAACGGCATAGATCTGAGGAACCTCTCCTTGCTGCTGTGATCTGCACTTCCTCCAGACAGGTAAGTGCAGAGCTGTGTGTGCTGGGGACTGAGTAATTAGCCCAAGCAAGTTGTAAAATCTCTAGGAAGCAAGTGGTGCCTGTTTTCTTTTGCACAGGATGCCAAGAGATGTATTTAAAGTGTGAAAGTCAAAGGTCAGCTTGACATCACATACTCTAAGAACTCTCTTGGATTCCTGTTTCGTGTTAGGACTATCTTCTGAGAGCTGGGAAGCTATTGCACTTTATAAGGAGCAGGATTCATCTGCAGCAAGCAAATTTTAGGTTCAATATTATGAAAAATTTTAAAACTGTGAGATCACTTAAGCAAAGTAGCTGGCTGTCAAGGGAGACAGTCAAAGCTGGAAGTGACACTTTTTCATTGCAGGTGTCTCGCAGAGTAATGAATAAGCGTTGCTCATTGAATGGGGAGGGCTGTGGGCTCTGCTAGTGGTCTCTGCCTGAGCAAAGGAGTCTGGCAGCAGACAGGAGGCTGAGTGCCTCCACGCAGGGGAAGTGTAGCCCCGAAAAGAGTGTTCCAGTCTCTTCCCAATGTCTGTTGCATATCAGAAATGGAAACTGAATGCAAATACTTTGAGCTGCTCACTACAAAACAATTTACGTTCTCTTGCACCAAATCTGACCCAGAGGAAATTTAAGGGACAATAGTAATACCTCATATAATTCTTTCAGAACTGCTTGAGTTGCAATAGTGAAAAAGTCTGCTCCAGTCTCGATTTCTTATACCTGTTTCATATTTATATTCCCAAATTTCTCTCTTCGGTTACAGTATTTCAAAGTTTTTCACCACTCTCTTCCATTATCAAAACTAATGAATGTGTTAACGTTGCATTCAGTGACAAAACACATAAGCCAGATGTGAGGCTGAAGTTCTAAATATTCTGCTAAGGTTTTTATCTTCAGATTGTTCAGGCTTATCCACTTGCACTGAACCAGTGATAATAATGTGTCTTTCTTTCTGCCTTTGCTCTGGAAAGATAAAATTTGTCATTTCCCAGCATTATATCTAGGTGCAGCAAATTGCAAAACAAATGCATTACCTCTGAATTATTCTGAGGGGACGGTGTGTTAAATTCAATTTCAAAATCAAATTACAGGAGGCTAAATCTCAGTCCCTAATTTGTGTCAAAAAAGTTGGCATATCATCTTAAAAAGGGCCAAAGAATTATTGCCTTGGTAAAAACAGCAAATTTGAGCATGGCAGTTTAATAGATGGCTCTGTGTTGGAAATGCTGATGGCTTTCAGAAGGTTTAGGAAGGGTTGTTCTCCACTGTTGCCAATGGAGTGATGCTTCATAAAAGTATTCATTGTGCCCGCTAACAGTGGTTTTAGCAAAGTGAAGGGGATCACAGGCAATACGAAATATAATCTGTAGCTTTCCATCCACTGCACCCTACAGAGCCACAACCAGGGAACCAGGAGAAAGAGATCAAAAGGTTCTAAAAATGTCAGGCAACAGGATTGTATTTAAATTATTAGGTGAGTCGCCCTCTTGCATTTAACAATAGCGAAAACATATCACGTTGCCTGTTTTCCTCTCTCTCTTTTATGCTGCTTTTGACAGACTGGTGTAAATTGCGCATAGAAATTGTGTTTCTGTTTTCCAGCATCACTTTGGACAATGTTTGAAAACACATTTTCTTAGAACAGTGTAATATTCAAAGTTATTTGAATCACGTAGGAGCTGGAGGATTTGGAACAGGTTCTTAACCAGTGTTGACTGAAATAAAACTCATTTGGAGGGGGAAAAAGAAAAAAAAGCAAACAACAAAACCCAGAAACCTGCCTTTGGTGACACTCAGTGAATACAGGCACTTAGGGAATGTAAGAAGGCTTATCTATAATTCTGTTAAGTGATTCCACTTTAAGAATTGCTTGTTTCTAATTCACATGCATATGTTAAAAGACTTTTCAAGTCTGCAACAATTGAAATCATTAAAACCACATAAGACATTTTTTCATTGTTGTTGTTTATGTGGGCTTAAATGTAGGAAGTTACATATAGTCATAACTTAATGTTGTACTGCGGAGTAGTAAAGCTTTTTTCCTGAGCTCTTTGTCCAAGCTCTGTGCTGCCAAATCTTTGTTTGCTGGAGTGAATGTCAGGAAAGCCAGGGTGCTATGCAATCTATAGTGTTTCATGAGCATGTCAATTCTTGATACTATTGATCTTATTTTGGATTTTATGAAGTAAAGCATGTGGCCTATGCAAGAGATTGGCTAAATACTCAACTTCTCTGATTTACTGAGTGATTTATCTTCCTAAATCATGTGAGTAGTGAATAGTACTGATTTAATAAAGGATCAGTCGTCTGAGACTGATGTTCTTAAAATGAAAGAAATAGAAATAAAAAGTAATCACTCTACACATAATTAATGACCACTCTGAAGGAGTTTTCTCCGTACCACCTAGTTATGGGTTTTCATGTCTCTGTGTCTGTGCATATTAACAGAGGACTGAAATGAGGGCAAAGAAGACCACTGCATCATTCTTTCTTATTTATGTTAGCGCCCTGGGGATTCTCATGCAAAATAACAGAATTAGGAAAACGAGCTATTTTTAGGACTCAGTTCATATGTAATCATTTTTGTTTACCTTATAGCAGCTCTCTGGGTATCTTCTCACAAGCTGTGTTGGCTTAAGGTATGGGCAGGGGACTGTGAAACTGAAGCGAATTGGACTCACATCCTCAGGGATTAAAAGCACCAGGAGACAAAACGTGTGCTGGAGACGAGCAAACTTAAGCTCTGGGTCTAAAGGTCAGCAGTCAGACTGGATGACAGACATCTCAGCATGACGTGTGGTGGAGAAGCGTGTTGCTAATGGTGCCTGCTTTCTCTCGTGTTGCCCCAGGTAGCTAAGAGAGTTCCTGTATGGCAAACAGAGGGAGAGCCATTTGTAACACAACAGACTCACGCTAGGGCTGGCAGGGAGTGCTGTTAACCTCAGAAGCCTTGATGTGACTGAAGAGCCTCGGGATCTGTATGGGAGACAAGTCTGAAAATTAACAGCCTCATTAATCAAATCACAATGTTTTGACAACTTCGTGGTGTGTATGTAATCTATCCTGTATACAGTTTGGCGAAGGCTTTCAAGCAACAAGATGGTTTTTGCAATAACTTTATGTGGTAAAGCTCCACCCACAGTACAATTAAGGATTGTATGCTGATTATCAAAGGGTGAAAAGGCTTAATCAGCTGAGCTCTGGAAAGAAAGTACTGCCAAGATAGTGAAGGATCTCTTTGTTTTCCATCTGTTTTTCTGAGTGAAGCATTGTCACCTTCATCTTTTGCTTAGAAAGTTTACGGAAGGGCATCCAACTTCTCCCACCTGAGCCCAGACACAGGACTTACCACCCTTCTTCGGTGATGAAATCCTTTAAATTCATTCTCCGATCTGTTTAGTCAAGAGATAAATGTGCAGGAAAACAGAGCTTGTCCTCAGAGCTCCAGTTCTGCATAGCAGCAGGATGCTCAGCACAGCATAATTTGGGGTGATTCTGGGTGCCTTACGTGTCAGACAGTCATTTTCTGCTTAAAAGCAGACTCTCCCCCAAATCCTTTGTTCTCCAGGCATCTTGTAAGTACTCTTTCTAAGGAGCTTAGAGACAAATGGCAGCCTCCTTCCACACCTAGGGATTTATGCAGAACCCTTGTAAATGCTTTTGGGTATTAATTGTGTAAATGTCTGCACATCGAGACAAGACTATATCCACAAGTACTTCTGGGCTATAATTAAATGTTATTGCTTCTTATAATGTGCTTATGAGAATGAGGCATGATGAACTGTCAGGAGTCACATGGTGCCATATTTCATCACCAGTACTATGGAAGAGAGGCTCACAAAATGTACGTAGTATTACAAGTCTCTTTGTCCTTGCTGTTTGTCTCTTTGCAGAGGTAATCTTTTAAATCATAGCTGAAAAGGATTAGGAGCAAGAATGCTGTGCTGTCAACTGCATTCTGCTGTTTACGAAAGACATATTAAATTCACAAAGTTAATGATGGAGTCACAGTTGTAGCCATCCAATTTTGTCTCATGCTTTCAAATGCTTTCAGGGAAATATCACTGTCTGATCTTTCAGACTGGGAAACTGAGGCATAGTAAAGTTACCTGCACCTGACTTTGCTGAATAGTGATGCAACAGGAGCAGAGCCAGTGCCTTTGTCCTTTCTCATCCATTGCTCTGCCCACTCTCTCCCCTCACCCCAAGCAACCCTACCCCCATCTTACTGAAAGCCAGACTGGCAGCTGGTTGTGGCACCAAAGGGTATGTATGGGTTAGTGATATGGTGGTGATGGGTTGACAGCTGGACAAGCTGATCTTAGTGGTCTTTTCCAACCTCTGTGATTCTATGATTCTATGACTCCTAGTTTCCAACCTGCCTTATGTTGGACATCTGTATCCACATTGCAGTTGAAGACATGATTGCAGCATCCATAATGGTGCCAAAACTTGATTCTGTTAGTGGCAACACTGCAGTGCCATAGGTTTTATTGTCCCTGACGGGAACATACAGCACTGAACAGAATCTATGGCACTATTAGTACCTCAGCCAGTCAAATAAAAATAGCTCAGACATGTGTCCCTGTGCTGTAATCACATCTCCAAATGCTAGAAAAGCAAATTTTGGTAGAGGTTATCACTGCTCTGAGCAGCAGCATTAATGAGAAATACTGTGATTTTCCCAGAGCATAATTCTGCATAAAAGCCTTACTCAGATTTTTTCCAGCTGATACATATCCTTTTGTTGCTGGCATGAGACTCATCCCTGATCCTTATTCCTATGGGAGAAAGGAGACAATCCTTCATCAGTTCCCCTCTTATCCCTTTGCTAGCTCTGATTTTGGTGAACTGCCGTGTGGAGTGTTCATGGGGTAAGGGCCACAGGTATGAAATATTTGTCAAAGTTGCCTGGCTGGTGTGGATCTTAAACCAGACATGTGGCAATCATGCAAGAGGGAGGGTGCTTTGTGGTATCGTATTTAGGAGAAATGGGTCGTAAATGAGAAAAAGCTGAAATATAGGATGTTATATGCCAAATACGTGAAAATTCCACTCATTGGAGCTGTTTCAGGAATCTGTTCATATTAACATGTGTTGTTACTGTGAGTCAGGCAGAATTTTGCCTCAGTAGCGTTCTCTTGACATCCCTTTGTTCTGGGAGGGCTGGCTTTACCATGTACGTAAGACCCAGCTCAGCTTAAAGCTAATGAAGAATGTGTGTGTTTAATTTGTTAAAGGGTTTTTATGCCCGTTTCGGGGAAGAGGGGGGATTATTACCATTCCCCCCTAATGAAAAGCAGGATCCTGTATCTTGGAAATGTTTACAGTGTAACAAAATGCAGTTATTTTGGGTTGTAAAATTTTAAAGGGGACTGTGGATGGACAGCTCAGCTTGGAGCGAGTGGAGGCTTTGCCGATCCTGAGCTCCTCCAGGTCCAGCCAGGCATCCCCGCCAGCCAGCGCAGGGGGCTTAGGGCAAGGAAGGGGATGTGGCATTATCTCATTTCCTTCCCAGACTTCCTACTACTGTTTTGGGCAATTTATACCTTAAAGAATGCATAAGGCAAACAAATCTTTTTCTCCCCAGTGTATGAAAACCTGTCTTTTGCATTATTAAGCTGCAGAGGAAGGCATGGCTTATCTGGCTCAGATTCTCTGCACGTACAGGAGAATCTGGCCAAAATACATTTCACGGCTTGTCTGTCTGGGTTAGTGTGCTGCTTGCTGTGAGTGAAGGAGAGGAAAGAATCAATGCTTAATACCACAGAGCCTTGCAGAGATTGCTCTTGTATGCTTATCACTGCTAAATAGACAAACAAAGCTAAATGCGTTAATAGATACCTGACTGGAAGTGTAAATGAAACAAAAGCTATCAAATCAGGATTTTATCCATTTAATTGTGGAGTAGGTGTTTTCGTCAGCCGTGTAATAGTTTATTGCCTTTCAAGGCTTGTTTATTGTAATTGATTAATGAAGACTTAGAGCACCATTCTCTTATGGCTAACAAAAGGAATAAAGCTGCAACACCATCTATGTTTCTAATTCACTGGGTCACTGCAGGCCTCCCTTGATATTTGAGATAATGCATTATTACAGTTCCATGTCACACTGCCTGTTCCCATGAGTAGAAAGCAAGGACAGAAGTCTGACCCATGAGATGAAGAAGTCGTATCTACATCCTTATCCCATGCTTGCTTAGTCCCACTAACAGCCATCTCCAAAAGTCTGTGTTCTTTTCTGGATCACAGTTGTAGAAAAATCCAGAATGAAAATGAGGGAGAGTGGTTCCATGGAAACATTATTGTAGATCTCGAAAGCAGCAATTCCTATATGATTGCATTAGTCCTGACTTTTTAGTATAGAGTGTATGTGTGTATAATGACTGAGTATAGGCTCAAATGCTCAGCGAGCTTGAAAGACCATATCTCAAAAAATTGCTCAGATGAGAGAGGAAAAGGAAGTAGAAAGACAAACTCCATCCCATCTAATGAATTGCGCCCTGACATATGCGTGGCTCCCACTAGGAACTGAGCGGATGCATTTATGCAGTGTGGTCCCAATTACTGAAACCCGTGAGCTGTGTATGTGCTTGGGTTGTATGTGTGTTCATTACCCTGCTTGCTTTCTCAGATAAGTATCTAGTGCCAGAAAAAAAGCTATGCAAGTTTTATTTCAAAAACTACTGTCAGGCTTTTGACGTAGTTTTAAAATAGCTTATGATGATGCATCCCTAAAGCAACTCCACTATACTCTAAATTTGCACTGGGAATGACGCTGATCTGCTGTACACATTTTCCTTTCTGAAAGTCGTTATCACATGCCTCTCTAAGAAAGACATTTTTATGAGAGGTGGATCACTGGGGTGGGTTTCTTTTGCATGACCAATGTGCCCCACGCGCTGGTCGTAACAAAGCAGTTTCACTGGGCTCTGGGTCATATGGCTGACCTCAGCTAACAAGCTGTTCCTGTTTGTACGCTACTGGGAATGTTTATTGGCCACTGTTTTCCTCCTTTCTGAGCACATAGTTATTTCCCAACACCCAAATAAATCATAAGGTCGCAAAACTCATAGAACGTCTGATATTCTCTGTGATGCGGGACACAAAGGAACTAACTTCAAGCTTAGCAGCTTTGAACATCTATGATATATTTTACCATAATGTAAATGCATTCGCTGAAGTTATTTATACTTTTTAGTTTGATGATATACATAATAAAATGGAAATGTAGTAAAATTGTGCTGTGGGACAAAAAATTATATAGTGATCTTTCAAATCGGTGCAGTTTAACTGTGGTCTCTGTTACAAAAAAAAACAAAAACAAACAAACAAAAAAAAAACTACTGTAACAGTACTAAACTGAGCTTAAGAGTAATGTTAATTGTCTACACACTTTGTATAGAAAATTGTGCTAAGATTGCTACTGAGTTTCTTAATGCAGACTTTGAGTAGAAACCCATACTAACATGCTGCATTGAGAAACCCATCTGTACAAAACCCAGCTCTACCAATAGGGAAATACACTCATTTATCAATAGCTGTTTTATTCATAATGCAAGTACCGAAGCTGGACAACAAATTAGTGAAAATAAGTGGTGGTCATTACTATAGTCATTTAGCAGAAGTTTCCACTCTGCTCCATATTTGCATTTGGTTCAGTTGTTTTGAAATGCATATCTTCTGGGCTGAAAGTTTCCCAGGCTGCTCCTCTGCTTGAGAATGTATTTGGAAAGAGAGATCTAGGATGTGATTCAGGCCTTTTTAAGTACAAGGAATATAAAAACACAGAGACAGGCACACACATGCAAGTGTTCCCAGTGGAAAACAGAAGAAGAGGAAGAGCTGTGTTCCTTTTTTTCAGGCAGATCTTTAGCCACATTTAGTAAGATCAGAAAACTGAGATTTGAAAGCAGCCTCCACGAGTAAATGTTCGTTGCACTGCTCTTGTGAAATGCTGAAATGTTATTTAGACTTCCCAAAGCCACAGATGCTTTAAAGTTGCTGTCTACATGAATTACTCATGCTGCTTAAGAGTTGGTTGTTAAAGTGGCAATGTACACAACAAGATGATTTTGTGCTGAGATAACACCCAGCCAGGAAGCATGCAAACACTGTAAGTGGGCTGATCTCTGAACTGGAAATGCTTCTTATTCAGCCTAGTGTGCCTCCTGTGCCAGACAGCGCTTACAGCCAAACACTTTGTCCTTCCAAATTTGTGTTCTAGGAAAGATGTAAGAAGTGTTTTGTTTTTTTTCTCTATTGCAGGAGAATGTCAAAGGTCTTCTCAGCATTATAGCAGTATTTATCTAATAAATCTCTACATTCACACACCCTAGAACTTCATTTCCAAGCCAGAAAATCTTTGAAAGTTGTGAGCTACTTTCACAGAATCATCATAGAATGGCGTGGGTTGAAAAAGACCACAATGATCATCTAGTTTCAACACCCCTGCTATGTGCAGGGTCACCAACCACCAGACCAGGCTGCCCAGAGCCACATCCAGCCTGGCCTTGAATGCCTCCAGGGATGGGGCATCCACAACCTCCTTGGGCAACCTGTTCCAGTGCATCGCCACCCTCTGAGTGAAAAACTTCCTCCTAATATCTAACCTAAACAACCCCTGTCTTAGCTGAAAACCATTCCCATTTGTCCTATACACTCTCATAAACAGACATTTTATTTTATTGAATTGTAATGTTTTGGTTTTTTTACAGTAGCTTAAGAGAGTCCATGTTCACCTCCAAACCACCACCAACCATACCTCACCTCACCACAAAAAAGGGAAGAAATTTTAATACATGTACATCATTAAACACGAGCAGGTCAAAACTTCAGTAATTAAGTTCTATGTCTTCCAATAATTCCTCTTTTCCATAAGTATTCCTTACTCTCTAGTTGTGGGAATATATATAGGTTTTAGCTGTAGCTCCTCCAAAAATCATGCATTCATTTGATGTGTCACTCTTTTTTCATGTGAGAAAGACCCAGCTAAATCATTTATATCAATACCAGCTATGTGTAGACACTAACCCACCAGTGGATTTTTCACTTGGCCAATCATTGGCCCAAAGGGAAAGTGGAATAGAAAACATAACAAAGGGGAAAATGTTGAGAAATGCTGAGTTCCAAGTCCCTAACACTGCATCCTTAATGTTCTCTTAATATAGTTCCCAACTGCAAATAAGTGAATAAATACCCATCATTTTGTTGCATTTACAGAGCTTCAGGACATGGTTGCCATGGAGGAAAATTGCCATAACTTGTGTCCTAATGCTGATACGTATGTCTGCAATTTCCTTTCTCCTTTAGCCTCTTTCAGTTTCATTAATTACAACTGTTGCTTGGAGTGGTTTTAAACAGCCCACAAGGGACAAATATTTGAGAATTTCAAAAGCTTGAAACTTATTTTATGTTGTGAACTTTCACAGTTTCTGTGAAAAGCTAACATGTACCTAATACTTTTAAAAGTCAAGTTCCATAGGTTATGATTAATATACCACATAGACCCCAAAGGGATAATTACAAATTAATCAGCGGTTCAAAACTCCCAAATGAAGTACTATAAGGTTGCCATCCCTTTAAAGATTTCCTTTCCTCCTTTCATGGAAAGAAAACAAAATCACAGAAGGGTCTGATCTTGGTTTGAGTCAGCCCTTTCTCTTTCTTCAGGTAATTGAGGAACCAAACCTGAAGGTTCCATTACATAGCAGTTAAGTAGGCTTTTTGGTGAACTCAGCAGTACGTGCTAATAACACTCATCCAACCACAAGCCATTAAACCAGTTAGGCACTTGAAAACAATGCTTAATGGTTTTAGAGATGTACAGATAGTGCTTGGCTCCCTGCATATGCATGTGTATGTATATGCATGAGTCTCTGTATGTATGTAATTTAGTCTAAGTCTCCTACAAAAATCATACAAATGTGTTTTATTTTTAACCATGTGAGACTATGCAGCCCTTTCTTCCAGTTCAGTTGCTTAAGAAAACTTCCAAGTTCTGAGTCTCTTTCAGGAAGCCTCATTCAAAAAACCACAGAAGCCGCTAGGAGTTTTTCCATTATTTCAGGAGAAGCAAGACTGAGTTCTTACATTCAAAACACAGTATCTGACTATTTAGGCTTTGTTCCTTGCTGTTTGCAAAATTTCTGGAAAGTTGTTGGCACTCCGTCTCTCTCTTCTGTCTCCACATATGTAAAATGAGAATGACAACTTTACCTCAGAAGAATGCTGCAAAGCTTTATGTATAAACAGATTGGCATACTTGGGTGAAGTTCCTCAACTCACAAGAAGTGTTCTGATGGATGGGTGTCCCTTGGGAGGTCATAAAAACAAAAACAAAACTGTGTAATTGAGATTGGGAAATTATTTTTTGGCTTTCATGAGCCTACTTTTATGCAAGATGACTGACTGGTCCTCTTTTTTTCTCTCCTTATCATCTATAATATCTTTACAAATCTAATTATGTGGCTTTATACACAAGTAAGCCAAGACATATCTGAAATGTCCATAGGAAAGACTATAAAACTCAAACATAACCAGCGATAAGAACATTCCTTTAAAAGAAAAAAAATAAAGATTTTTTTTTCCAGTTTCTTAAGCCCTTAAATAGATAAAGTAGCTATGAAAGAACCAGTAAAACTTAGGCTACTTTTTATTTTGTGAAGAACACTGGAAAGTTGGCAAGAGGCAAGATTTTGCAGTGAAATAGGGAGGTGAGCGAGTTGTAAATGATTCTAATATCTTCCAGATGGCATATTTTACTTGGGAACTGAGTTTGGAGTAATTAGATGCATGTGAATTTCCTATAAATACTAACCTTCACCAGTTTGACATTAGAAAGCTCCATCATCTCTGATGCCTTTCAACTGCTAAGTGTTTCTTTTTCCGCTACTTAAGTGAAAGTCGTGGATTTGTAAATTTGTCTCATTTGACAGACAGAAATCTTTTTCCATGAAAAGATAGCATTTTTCTATGCCAGAAAGTTATGGACTGCAGTTCTTCACTGAAGAGTTTTAAAATTGAATGTTTCTTCCCAGAAGAGGTCTTCATTTTTATATACTGGTATTATTATATTATAATTTATTACAGTGTGTTGCAAGCAACGAAATCAGTGGAGTAAACTTTAACTTCAAGATCAACTATTTTCATTGGTAAAAGGCTTTTTGCAGATAGATGTGTTGAAGACCTTAGCAGATGAATTCTGTTAATTCCCCTAGGACTCTGCAACACTAAAATGATCAGAGATGGTCCACAGCCTCCCATTCTGCATGATGCTGTTACATTCACTCCTAGAGTGAATACTGATGTTCACATTTATGTTCACAAATTTTCCAAATTTATTTGATGTAAATAGAATTGAAGTAAATAAATACAACAAAAAATATTATGTCACCACTTGCTCTCTTCAGCCATGTATCAGTGTAAACTGGCTTAGATCCACTGACATAAAGGGGCTAATCTCATTTGCAGCAGCTAAAGATCTATCTGCTGTTCTCAGTGGAGCAGTATAGATAAAGTGCAGATGTAATCTTGCTTATTTAGTTCGTATCTTCAATTCTGCCAGTCCTGGTTATTCAGAGTACATGAGCCAAACAGCCAGAAGCACGTGATAAGATGAAGGATAATCAGATTTTAAAATAGCAATGATTATTTTTATTACTTCTGGGTTTTCGATTTTTATTGGATAAGGTATGTTGTATATCAGATTCCTCTGCTCTGACGAGAATTAAAAGCTTGATTTTAACACGGATGCTGAAATCTTAGAGTTCTTGATGATGCCAGAAAACAACATAATAACAAAACTGTTGCTAACAATCTCAATCAAACAGTTTTAGTGGGCAACTGTTGATCTTCATCCATGTCTTTGTCACATCTTTTTCTTTTTCACTACAGCACTGTCATGCACTAAAATAGACCCTGACTGTTTAATTCTTAATGGTGACCCACTGTCACTTAATGGCATTAGTAAATTATTGAACAGTGGCCAAATCCCAATGGCCTTATTCCCAGAAACCTCTTAGGTTGACAGGACCTTTGAATGAGTAACTTCAGTGAATTTTGGCCCTGGGTGAAGGACATAAAAACAGCAACTCACAAAAGACCAACTGGAACAAAAGCCTCCCAGACTGATAGGCATTTCAGTAACTTACAAATCTCCAACTGGTTGCAAATTGCTTATCTGAATACCCAGGACTTTCAGAGAGCAGTAGGATTCAGATGGTATACCAACTCCCTCTGTGTGATTCATTCCATGCAACCTGCACAACCAAAACCAGCTTCAAAGACTCTTGCCAGAGGTGCTTACTGCCACCTCAACCTCACTACCATTGAGCTATGCAGAAGTTCTGCTGCAGAGCAGCCTGACAGACACCATAGCTCTGGGCAGAAATACAGCCTCTTTGGGGCTGCGCCTAATTTTTTATTTGTAATGGCGTGTGCTTCTTTTTCTTGTCTCTAATAAAGCGGGATTAAGTTTGGTATCCCTGGAGTGCCTGCTGTTCTGGAGCTCTCAGCTCTGGGATACAGATTGCCTTGTGTCACAGGCACTGCAGTAAATCCCACACTGCTAACCCTCAGTCACTAATGGGACACAAATCCACAGTGCAGAATAACTCAAAACTAGTGGTTTAGCTTTCCTTTTGCAACGCCTTCTCCTTGGCTAGAGTGGAGACTTGCAAGGAAGAATAAAAATTGTTATAAAGTAAAGGCAAAAGAGAGCAAAACTTCTTATAAGCAAAGATAGTCTAGCCAGAGTGGATAATTCCTATCAGGGAGAGATTTAGCAGCTCGGGGATAGGGGAACCAGAGAAAGAAAAGGAATAGGGGGCTGGAGGATCTTTTCATTCTTACAGGTGAATAACCAAAATACTCATAACCACCCTATAGATGCATATCACAGCAGGCTGCAGAAAAATATGGTGTATTCTGATGTAAATTAGAGTTGTATATGCTTCACTGATTGTTTCATAAGTAACATGGCAGATATTTAGATTTCAGCTGAGTTCTGCATATGTCTTCAGAAGGGATTGTTTCTAGGCAAAAAAGCATGAGCTTTTTGCTGCTCTAATACTGTGCAGGATCTGAGCACAGTGTGTCAGGGCATCTGGCTGCAGCACTGCAAGGCTTCCCAGAACCCCACCTTCCCTCCTGCAGCACAGCAGGCAGTTTTGCATCTCAGAGGTCACCAGCATGTTCACAGCTGAAAGCAGATGAGAGCTCTGTTATCACCTACCAGAAACTGGAAATGAAAAATCCACCAAAATCTGTATTCTGCAGCTGTTTATGTTTTTTCACTGCCCAGTGCTCATTTTTATAGGCATAGCTTGGCCTTTTCCTCAAACCTATAACTTACACTTGCCAAAAAAAAAAAAACCAAACACACACTTAAAGCAATTCCTTCAAGGACTTGCAGAGGAATTCTAGATTCCTTCATCATTCCAGTGGGAAACTTTCCCAGATACCATGTTATGGTACCATTAAACTGGGACCATTCCGTGTGCACATGCCCAGGCACCATCTGGGAGGAGTGGGGCAGCACGAGGGCCCTGCAGTCCAACAGGCTCCCACACCCCACACACCACCAGGAGGTTAGTTACAGGGCAGAGTGAACACAAATGGGATATCCAGAGGGAACCAGCAAGAAGGGAATGCTTTTCACCTCTTGGAAATGGAGCTGCGTGAGTATACTCACTGAACCCACTAGCATGGGTGTACCTTTCCTGGTTTCACGCATGAGCTCATGCAATGGTCTTTCACCTGAATCTTGGAGCAATGGTTAGCGCTGTGTTTTTATTTACGTCTCCACGCCATAAACCCTGGAGGACTATAACATTATGAGAAATATTTGCCACACCATTAGCAGCAGTAACTGAGCGAAGAAATGCCAAGTGGGAAATCCAAATTTGCAAACTCAGTTCTCTGGGCTGCGCGCCAAGGCTGTCTGGGCACTGCGGAGGTGACACATTCAGTCTCCTCGCAAGGATGCCAGCATGCCAACTGCATCCCTGGCACAGCATCTTCTCCTGACAAACTTATGGAGAAGAACTGCTACCACGTCCAGAGGGAGATGCAAGCTGCTTCCTGAGCTTCCTTTCAAGTTGTGACTGTACTTTCCTCCATTTACGAGAACAGTTGTTTGCAATATACTGAGGTCTCCGGTAGAAATTTGAAAAGTGCAGAAGTGACAGCAGGACTTTGGTTTCCAAGTGTAAACTAGTAAAACCCAGAGTAAGTTTATTTCCCTATGAAAAAAATCCATTAATACTCAGTTACTGCAGCCCAGCTTTCAGATGTTGCTGCCAGTGTGGGAGAATCCAAACCCGTCTGTTTATTGCCAAACTCAGGGCAGGATCGCCAGAACATGAAGTCTGTGAGGCTGATCTCTACAGTTTCCTGTTTTCAAGTCTTACTTCATACCTATTGTCTCACAGCTCAACTTCTTTCCTTTCTGTCATTTTTCAGAGGAACGGAAAAAAACTGAGAAATCTTCCAGCCTTCTGCAGGGCACTAAGACCTATAACTTGCAAAATCCATTAGAAGGCAGATATTATTAACCAAATTGTCTCACCTAGAACTGCCCAGCAGCCAGACAGAGCACAGTAAATTACGGTTCTGTTGGTATAAGGGACAATGGGAAGGTGTGGGCAGGCTGTTTGTACAGAGGAGGAGATATGGGAAAGTGAGAATTTAATCTTAACGTTTTTTTACGGAATATTACTTCCTATAATAGCAAAACTGGTACTTATTTATCCCTGATTTTTTTTGGTTGTGTGCAACTTGTTAAGACTGTAGAAGATGGTTAATCTTTATGTGTAGAAAAAAAATAAATGCTGAATTCAAACTTTTTTTCATTATACAAAGAGTAAAAATGTAAATGTAAATCACCTGTAAAATGTGATTCACATTTTTAGTTAAAATTGTTCATAACATCTAATAATTCAGTAGCAGTGTTCTTCTCAATATCAATTTGAAAGATCATCTACTTTTGAGGCTTGAGCAATGAATGGCATTGGTAAAACTGGTGAAGTAATGCTGTTAGAGAGAGAATAGAAAAGACCTGCTCGGAAATGAGAAGGGATTAACATACCTGAACCCCACAAGTGTCAGATGATGCAAAACACAAATAGCTTTAAGCACCTGCATCTGTTTAGATTCCTAAGCATATTTGTAGCAACACCAAAAATGAAAAAAAGAAAAGGGGGGGAGATAAATCTTCCTGAAGTCCTTTAATAGCTCATCTCCCAAATTTCAGATCCTCACATGTATACGTCATAATGAAATTACAGTAAAAAACAAAGGTCCAATTTTATTTATATTTTTTAAAGGCAGCTTACTTAAATTATCCATAAAATTCTTTCAGAAGTGAACATTTCCTCTTTGTATTTCCACCAATCTGAGCAGGGGCAGTGAAGCTAGCTAGCTGAGCAATAGCTACTAGAAAAATCAAATCCACGGAATGAAATGCAGTTAACACAATATTTCACATATGTTAATGCTTATGGTTCCATCAGTGTCAGCTTTATTTTCTACTTGATATACACTAAAGCTGGCACACGGTTTTAACTGATGAGGTAATGTCATTTTTAATTTAAGGAGCCTTAAGCCGTCCACATTAACTAGTGATATCATCTCTGCAGTTGTCTTATGGGACTTCATGTAAACATAAGTAATGTGCCCTGGATGGTTTGGAACAGGGTTGTTAAAAATGACATTGGTCATCATGAAGACATTTTTTTTTCCTTTGATCTCTTTAAAAATGTCAGACACACTTTACTGTCCTGTCAGTTTTAGATCTTCCTTGTATATTAATATGCTCAGAACATTTCAGTGAACCCAACAGCGGAATAAAGGTCTAAACAAATTAATGGCTACATTTCAATGTCAGTTGTAGTAGGATAATGAAAAGTAAATGGGATTGTCTGACTAACAGCAACCTGTGAAGTGAAACGGCAGCGTGGCTGAGACACAAAGAGGCACAGACAGGGCAAAGGCTTTCACTGCAACCCAGCAGAGAGCAGAGCAGAACCCGGTCTCTAAATGCCACCGCATTTTAGAGAAGATTAAACCAGTTCTTCAGATTGTGTCTGCACGTCCTTCCTGCCCAGAGCCAAGTGAAATCATCCGCTAATAAAACATAAAACCCGACCTGTCTCTGCACCTGAACCTCGTGCCTCTCTGACTAGGATGCTCATTTGTATGCTGTGGGTTGGTTCGGCGCAACAAGCTGCCAGCCCTGCACAGCCCCCTGCAATCAGGGTGTGAGACCCAGCCACTCAGGCTGGCATTGCTGGTGTCAGAACTCAGGGTCCCAGCTATGACTGCTGCTCCTAGGCACACTTGTGCTTTTGTACATTTGCACTTTCTTTTATGAAGTCCTTGGAAATCTAGCAAGTAAGCAGGGGAGGGTTTAGCCCAGCCTGTTTGGCAATCACATATTGTGTAGGCAAGAATACTGTAGTGTGCACTCCTTGGCTCAAACACCTACTCAAAGGTGCTTTGTAATGAGGGATGGTTCATCTGAGTAAACTCAAGTGTTGTGATAGATGTGTGGACTTTGAGATTTGCTGAAAATTGTTCATCCAGCTATCAGGGAAAAGAGCAGGTTTTGCTATCTGCAGCATGGTGGAGTTTTGAAGAAAATGTAATGCTTTGGGATTTATTTATTATTCCGTGGACATATGTTTGGAGGACAGCATATGGAAATGAAAGTATTGTTCATGAAGAGCTCCAGCTAAAAAGACGTTTCTGAATTCATAACAGAACTTCACAGTTTGAAAAGAATGCTATGCATTATGTATTGATAACAACACCACATAGACAAAGGAACACAATTTAATAATGCAGAATTGTGCTCATGAGATTTCATTTTTTTTTTTTATGTTAATTGGTTACTTTAGCTGACATTGTCTGCAAGCATAATGGACACCATTCTTCCTAATAGTTCCATGTTGCCAGATGATGTCTACAGACATAATGTAGTCCATTTTAATTATTTCATTTTGCTTACATCTTTCAACATAATGCATTTTCCAAGCAAGCTAGCATTTTTCTTGATTATCTATGTTGTGTTATGGTTTCTAAATTAATTAGGTCTCCTTCTTTCCTGGAAGTTAAAAGTTTCTTCCTTCCATTTGTCTACCAGGTATGATTACGTTGAAGTGATTGATGGAGATAATGCTGAAGGACGCTTATGGGGAAAGTACTGTGGAAAAATTGCTCCCCCTCCTTTAGTGTCTTCAGGACCTTATCTTTTTATTAAATTCGTTTCCGACTATGAAACACATGGAGCGGGATTTTCTATCCGTTATGAAGTATTCAAAAGAGGTGAGAAAAAATTCATTGTTATACAGTTCCTAACCCGTGACTTCTACTTTCATCAAAAAGTTCACCATATTTTTTAGGGGTGGGGGGAATACAGGAAAATATTTGAAAGAGAAGATTGTGTTACCTTTGTCGTTACGATGTAGTGCATGTATTCAGTGGGTGGAAAGTGTTAAGGAAGCAATGGGTCAACTGTATGTGAGAACTGACTCCTCTGGGTGTAATCTGATAGTCCTCATCAGCTGTTTGTTTGGACCTTCTTAAAACCATTAGCTTTCTTCTTTTGTGTGATAATAATTACTGTATGATTTACAGTGTTTCAGCCCTAACAACGCAGTAACCTTCTGAGTCCCCAACTTACTCTGGTTAGTGCTTACCCTGCATTCCCAAGAGACAGCGGTAAGCTCAGAAAGGACCAAAGTGCACATGGGCAGCAGATGATGTTGCTGTTCCTTCCACAAATCATGTTTGCCAGCTGAAGGAGTGGGGAAGGTCACACAGTTCAGAAACATGTCCTACTGGATGATTGTTCAGAGAGCACAGATAGCTGTACAGGGCACAAATAAAGCCCAGAGAACCAGTCTAGGGTTAACCAAGCCTGTAGAGAATCACTCTTTGATATCTCTCTGAGCCAGCAGCTAGAAGGACAGTGAGATCATGTTTGGCGTACACCTTCCCTATAGCTGGAGGGAGACAAATAATTCATTTACTCTATTCCTGGAGAATACAAGACCAAAACTAGTTAGTGTACAAAAAGACAAAAAGCTCAGAATGAAGTGACAAACAAATATTGGCTTTGATGTCAGTGTTCAGAGTCATATTTACAAAAGCAGCTCGAAGGTCCAGACTTCCAGAACAATCCCCTCCCAGTTACTGCTACATTTTCGGAACCAGTTTAGTTCCCTTATATGTACCTAATCCAGAGCCAGATCTTCAGCTGCATTCAGTGCACACACTTGTTGGCAGCTGTACTGTTAATGAGGAGAATTGCAGTTGTGAGGTCTCTGTTGCATGCTAGTGCTGCTCTGCACAGCGCTAATTGGGACCACAGACCTCTTGGTCACCATCTTCCCTGCCTGTAAGTCCACTCCTGGCTCTCTGAAATTCTTTTGGTGACCTCCGGGGTCAAATTTTTTGAAAGAGCTCATCATCCAAGTGACACCAAGCTTTCCTGAAAAAATATCTCTGTTTATTCTGGTGTCTTTAGGAAGCTAAGTTCTTGATATCACATCCTAAATTTTCTCACTGCTTATATATACACTATCATTTGTAATGAAGATGAAGGCTGAAACACGGAGAACAAGTGAAGTAGTGAGTAGTCTGTGAAACAATCTATTTTAGCAAATGGATGTTTCCAATAAGAAAAGTTTTTATTTATTTTCTAACAGTGAAGCTGTGAGTCAGAACTCTGACAGGAATGTTCTGCTTATTTCCTTGTGTGGTCATTTGCATTTCTCAGTGATGCATATTAACCATGTTAAGAAGGCATTATGAGTGTGATTTTACACACAGAGAAGTCAAGAAACTCAAAATTATGGCACCCAGAGCAACTTTAACTCTAGTTCATTCCACATAAACAGTATTTTAAGGCAGCAAAGTTATCACCAGGTACAGCATAAGAAAATGTTGTGTGTACACAAAGGGCACAAGTTATAGTTGCAGTGGGAATGCAACTCTTTTTAACTTTTGAGTTAATGCACAGATGCTATTCCAAATTTGCATTTTAATTTCTATACCAAATGAAGCTGACCAGTTTACCCTGTTCTGCAGATGAAGCTCAGGTGCGCACATCAGACTACCATGCTCTTCTTTAGCATACCTTTAAAACCTTGCTTAACCATCTCCCAGATAGGAGAGGCATTAAAATGATCCCAATCTCAACATCCTATGGTGCTGAGCCAAAGGCTGAGCTGTACTCCAGAATTTCTGCATTACAGGATGTGAAAGTATCCTTAGTTGTGGAAAAGGAAAGCTTACTTCCAGTGTCCTAAGCTGAATTCCCAGCCTAGCACTCAGAGGTCCACATGCCATGGAAACTGTGAGGAGACTGACCATGATAAAAGCAGAATGGGCTTTGAGAGTAGGATCACATGTGATCTCTGTGCCTTGGAAGTATTCATTCTGTTTGGTCTCCACAAGAGCCTTTTCTTCCAGCTTCCCACAAATACCTCTCCATGGAGTTCCTTGTATCCTCAGTGTTGATTTAATTCCTGAAGTTTCTCCACAGTGTCAATAAAGGGTCAAAATCTGTAGAGGGCATTTTAGTAAGGCAGCTTTTCTGAAAACAGTTTTTGTTTCTCGCACCAGATTGGCTTGAACATCTAATACAAGCTGGTACTGAGGTTCTATGTGTGAGCGTAAGGAGCCTGTCGATCCTGCACTCACAGAGCCAGGATTTGACTGTATTTAATAAAGCAATAATGATCCTGGCTTACATTTTATACTGCATCTCTTATTGGATTCCAAGAAGAGTAAAGAGCACTTTCTGCTATGAATGGCATACTCCAAAGCTGTTATATCCTGGAACAGCAGCTACTGGTGGGAGTGAGGAGCAACAACCAGAATATAACCCTCCCATATGTGACAGGGAGACAAGGAAACGACGAGGAGGGGAGAGAAATATCCGGCTAATGTGTAGGGGTGCAATTTAATAGCAGGCAAAATGTAATTTCCCAAATTGGAATGGGTCAGGTTAAGTGAGCATTAATTTCTAGATCTTCCAAAATATGCCATGAAATGTTCTGAACGCTGATGTGATAGCTCAAGCATTTCCCATCAGTGTCTGCTGAAGGACAAAAATACCTGAACTGATTACATTCATTCAGCCCTCTCTCTTGCCTGCTGAATTTACTTGGGAGGTAGCCAGATCTGTGGGGGGTAATATGTTTGGCACATTCACAAGGAAAACATTCTCTGTGGTGAAATAAGAGTATGCATATCTGCAACAAGCCAGACTGTTTTCCCTCAATGATCTGTGTTAAGCGTTAGAAATCCTCTAAGGCTACTGACTACGATCTCTAAGGAAGCTGTGCATCCTCATCCAAACCAAAAGCTTTCACATGCTCATACTGGCCTGTTGCAACTCAACTCTGTTGCCTGCACCCTTCCTTTTCTCCATGTCAGAAGAGCTTCATCTGAGCCATCCTCCCCAAACTCCCCAGGTCAGCTGCCACTCACAGATGCCCCAAACCCCATCAATCACTTTACATTAAACTGTGAGTGTCAAAAGGCAGAGAGAGGGGTACCTGAGTTGACCCTGTGGGAAGATATGTGGGCAGAGCCTGCGGCTTACTCAGAGCACACCTGCAGGTGTGGGATCCACAGAGAGGATTTCTGAGGACATAAACAAGGGAGAAACATGATCTGTCGACAAGAGTCTCTGGTTTTAGTCCCGTTTGTTCACAAAGGCATATCCAGTGACCTGGCCTTTCATACCCTTGCTCCTCCATTGCTACCTGCCTCCTCCACCAATAGCAGTATTAGGGGCAACATGTTATGCCATGGTAGGGACACTGGGGAAAGCCAGCATGTCAACATTGACATTAGGTGACTTCTAGCAACACCGCCTGTAATCACACAGTTTGTCATGCCTGCACTAACAGCAACATTTTACTGGTGCACCTGTGTCAACACCACTCAGAATGAGTCACTCACCCTTGGTACATGTACGAATTACCTTTCACATTTAGTTTGTCAAGAAGGCATAGGTCACATCTGGCAGAGTTACTGAGTCAGTGCTCCAGGAATCTGAAACCACTACTCCCTCTACTGAATTCACTCGCTCTCTTTCGTAAAAATTTCTATTTTACCAATAAAAGCCTGTCAGCCATAAGATTTAAAGATCTGAGCTTGAAGGGGCTATAATTATTTCTCTAGGGCTCTGTTGAGATTTCTGCAGCTTACACTTTCATTGTTCCCACATGACTTTGTATTTGTCATAATTTTTTCTAGAGCTGGTACAAGTTTTCATATTGTTCTATACAAATTGAAAATTGGAGATCAGACAGTGTATGTGAATTGTGCTTTAAAAACCTGACTATCAATAATATGAACAAGCTGGCTGAATGATTAATACAGCAATTAAAATGAGGTGTTTCATTGAAAAGCCACCTTTGCTGCTGGGGAGACAATACAACCTAATTTGTTTTCCAGCTAACTGCTTTGTTAGTAACATAGTGTTAAGCCAGGTGAATTTTTCTTTCTCTTGCAGGACCTGAATGCTCCAGAAACTTTACTTCATCAAGTGGAATGATAAAGTCCCCTGGATTCCCTGAAAAATATCCCAATAGCCTTGAATGCACTTACATTATCTTTGCACCAAAGATGTCGGAGATTATACTGGAATTTGAAAGCTTTGAACTAGAACCTGATTCAAATACTCCAGGGGGAGCATTCTGTCGCTATGACCGATTGGAAATCTGGGACGGATTCCCTGATGGTAAGAGAAAAATGGACTGTGATACACATAACCATTACTCCATAGTGGGCCGCAGAAGGCACATTCTCATTTTTTTAAATGCCACAGTACAGAGGTCCTTGTTTGATTTATGTGAAATGAGTTAAATTGAAGAGAAATGGGGAAAATGCTCTGTAAATTCATTCAGTAAAGCATATCACAGTGTGAATGATTTTTTTATGAAATATGTTTAATTTTGAACAGTTGGCTCAGAGAAAAGGTCTATTTTTGGATAGAATATGTGGTGGACCTTGTACACTGAATAAATCAAATATGCAACCTTATAACAGATTCCTAGAGTTTCACAGATAACACGTTGGGATTATCCAGTAATTTCCAAAAACTTGCACAAGTTGGAGTTCAGATCTTAACCCTCCAACTGGAGGAGGAACAAGGTTTCAGACCAGCTACCAAAGCAGAGGATTTTTGTGCCAGAGCAAACATAGTAACCGTCAGTCCAAATCACACGTGGTGAACCCAGGTCAATGGGCAGTCCCCAGTTAGCCATTCAGGTAGCATCATTGGGCACCACAGGGTTCTTTGCTCAAAGTGCTCTCTCTTCCATCAGTACAAACAAATCCAAAGGCATTCTCTTAATTTGTTAATTTATAATTTCTGATTAACCAGGCACACGTGCCAGGATGGATACGGTGGTGCCCTACTGGAATTTATTTCTCTGCCATCTCAGTAATTTTCCACTTATCTGTTGACCACACTTAACCTTGTGTAAACTGGAGAAGTGCATAGCTAGATCTTGGCAGAGGCTGGGGAGACAGTCAGCCCTCATTTCACCCCATGCCCAGTCTCACGCCCTTCTTTAACAGAGATGGTTGAACAAAATAGTGATGTGATTTCTTTATTTTTTCTTTATTTTTTCTTTTTTTCCACTAAAAGGGGCTGCTCAAGCTGAGTGCCTACCCTTTAGGGTGTCCAAACACCCATACAGATTGTGCAAACAGCTATGTCAAGCTGTCTGTGATGCCTTTTTCACTGTTTCTATGCACAGTGCAGACTGATAAAGAGAAGTATCCTGTAGCTGTCTTTTTTCTTCTTTCTTTTCTAACTGGTGACAAAATTCATTGGCTGAGGATTGATATTGTTTGTGTTGGGTACTAATTACAGATATTTTAGTTTTCTTTTGGTGTGATAACCCATTCTAAATAATAGATATTTTCTGTCGGTTTCTACAAACTGCTAATGCTACATAAATATTTCATTTAAATGAAAACATGTAACTTTAGGAACATATTTTAGTAACACATTTGAACTTGTCTGCCTTCTTAGATAAATCCTCAGTATCACTTTAATTAAAGTTTTTATTGATGCTGCAGTAAAAAAGAAAAAAAAATGTGCTTTTTAATGTATAGCTGTTCTTCCTTTTTGTTTTATGCTTAATGGGTTTATCGTGGCTCTTTTCAGTCCTCTCCAATAAACAGGGAAGAAAGAGCCATGACAGTAACTGCAAGTAGTATTTAATGCCTCAGTTAGGAAAACAGTATTGTAGCAATACAATAACGATGTCTGGAACATTTAATAATAGCTTTATTTGTACATAGGCCAAATCCTTTCAAGCTAAATTCCTGTAGAGCTTGGATTTCAACTGATATGTGAAAAGATGATCCAGTCAATCAATTTGTGTAATGTAACCAAAAAAAAAAAAAGGCATTATTGTTAGTGTCAGAGGGTTTCAAAGCAGTAATTTCCTGGTTCAAGACAGTGACTGAGCCATATTGAAGAGCAATTAACAACAGGCATTATCTGCTTTCCAATTCCCTCACAAACTGTCTAAATCCAAACTGCTCCTGACATCCAATAAGGGTGTTTCATGTTTGTAAATATTCAGTTGAATTTGTAGACCAGAAAAGAGCATTTCCTTAGATACATTCTGTTGGATCTTGTAGCATTGTAAGGAAACATTTGCTACATCATTGTACTGTAGGATGCTCCTCAGCCAGAGGTCAGGCTCTCTTGTTTAACTTAACAAAGATGAAGAGGATGTGTTTATTCATGTGATACATGCGTCACAAGATGAGTGCTTGGGAGGGAGAACTGTTTCTACCAGAGAGCAAAGCAGACATGGGAAACTGCTGGGATGACCCGGCTGTAAACTGAAGATAGAAATTAAAAGTTTCTAGGTACCAAAAAGAGAATGTCCAGATAATAAGGAAGTCAACATAAATCTAATTTGCATCTGCGTAGAAATAGCACATTTATGAAAAATGTTAGATAATACTCCCTTACACATTTTTTCACCCACATCAGCTGATGCTTTCCCCAGCCGTTCCCAAGTGTGCTTTGGAATGCAGCAGGTCTGGATGGCACGTTTAACAGCTATCCTGCTTCAGAGGAAGGAGCCATCCAGGAGCAAGCTCACTCTGATAATCTGCTCCTCTGGCTACTGACCATAGGTCCAGAGGGTGCTCCCTGGCCACCTTGACTTCCTGATATGCACACAGCCATGCAGAAGGAAACTATTTTTCTTTGCTGTACTGGGTTACTGCTCACACTCCCAGTTGTGATAGAGGTTAAAGCTCTCATTGCACTGCACTTATATAAACAGAGTAGAAGGATGTCTAGCTCTAATAATAGAGCAGACAGACGGACTTAGAGAAAACAAACACACAAAAAAGAAGTTTGAATTTCTTTTTTCTTTTTTTGTTTTGTTTTACTATAAAAACTTTTTAATTTTTATATATATATATATATATATATATATCCTTCTGTTCAAGTCCCAGGATCCAAGCAAAACATCTCTGTTTTGTAGGTATGATTATGTTGGGGTTTTTTTAATACAACACAAAGAGCAGTTTGATGGAAACTAGTTGTGGCTATATTCAGGGCAGAATGAGGTGGGCATCCACTGGACATGATGCTCCACTGTAAAAGCAGGTGTTCCCCAGAAAGCAGGTGTCAGTGTGTGAGCTAGACATTGCCAGTCCTAATGTTCCAAGCACAGAACAGGACCCAACCCTGATCCTGGTCTCAGACATTTACTGTAGGGTCCAGGTACTGCTCCTCTGGAGGTGTTTATCTCACTGGCTATTCTGGGAGCCAAATGGCTATTCTGTGAATCACAAACTCAGTTGTAAACTTTAGGTACCTAAGTTAGTGCAGATAAAAATCCTCCTAAGCTGAGTGCTTTCACTCTGGAGTTTGGTTACAAGCACAAGGAATCAACAGGAGATGAATTTTCTGTCTTCAAGAATTTCCATTATTTCTCTTAACTAAACTGTGTCAAAGTAAATATGCTTTCATGTATATTTTGTTTCTCCATCATTAAAATTTTTATGCTGGAAAACAATTACTCTTCAGAAAACTTTCCAGCAGCCATAGTAATCATTCACAAAGAAGTTAATTCTGAAATGTTCTGTCGTGATCATAGTCCTCAGTCTCTCTGGTTATCCTTCTACTAGATGGAATCTGGCAGGTGCTGAGTACCTGTGACTTGATTCTGCAAAACAAGTGCTTATTTTCAGAGCACATGAGTGGTTAGACTGACTTCAAAAGGAATTCGCTGAGAACACTTACAGGTCTGAAGTTAAGCACCAGTTTAAGTGTTTTGTTGTTTCAGGAGGGGAATGGTAGGCATTCAGGAATGCCTCAGGCATGGCATTTTGTTTCCACATAACAAACTGTATGCCAAGGGCACCCTTTGGTATCTTCATTAAAAGAGAGCTTGAAGTGAAACAAGTCCTGTCAGAATATTTGGGAACTACAGGTGCATTTTGCAAATACAGTGCAGAAAAGATTCATGGTTGGAAGACAGAAATGAGTAAAGTTGGAGAAGAAGAGTGTAGATGACATCATAGAAACATATGGTTTCTCATTGATAAACTAGGCTCTGAAGATGTCTTCGCCCAAGGCAAGACGTATCTCAGCCAGCCTTGGCCAAGAACACTCCATTGATGGTTTTGAAGAAAAATAGACCAGTCAAAATGAGGGCTAGCTCAGGTGATGAATTGCACCTATTCATCATGCAGCATTCTTTGAAGCTCTATGGGCTGTCTACTAGGTGCTCAGAACTAATTTAAAGAAGTTTACCTGTGGTTTGAGAACCACAGGCTGAGCATTGCTGCTTCAGTCAATACCACTGAGTTACAGAGCAAAACAGAAGGCTTCACTGCAGTTGTTTACATCAGTGCAAATGAAGGTTGCTATTAATCTGGGTTTTTCTCCTCCGCTGTGGTTGCATTCTACATTCTTATGAGAAGCCATTAAGATTTGAGTGTATTCAAGCTCAGTGTGACTAGTGGACTGTGAGAACAGAACTCATTTTTCAGTTGTTTTCTCTTTAGCATCCTAAATTATGTGCAAATGTTTTGTCAATAACAATCACAGTGCTGTGAACATACTGTTGGCAGCACACTAGCACACTTCTATAAGCAAACTCTAAAATCCAATAAGAACACTAGTTAATATAACATTTTGTCTGATATTTTAGTAGTTCAATACAGTTTTAGTTGTTGTTGTTGTTTAAATCTAGTCCAAAAGCTTGTGGGACAGCTTTCTTAGTTACCCCTCCATCTTTTAATCTGGAAGTGACTTGGGTCTCCACTCTATCATATCACGCTGAGGCCCCAGAAATAGCTAGACCATGGGCCATCAGTGAAGTAGCTGGCTCACAAAAATGCCTCTGTTCCACAGGTAATGCAGAAGTGACCTTGAGAGAGAACATTTCCAAGTGGCTCACACTTGGAGTAGGACATCCTGTGGGATGCCAGCAAAGTCACCTGATTGTCAACAGGCAAAGGCTGCAAAGAGCTTTCTGGGCCTAATGACTTCTCAGTGCTCAGTGTTCCCCACACTGTATTTGTTTCATGTGGTGACACCTGAAACGTGTTAATTTATTGTCATTCAAAACTCATCAAGACTTGAATAGGAACAAGGAGGAGTTTAAATGTATTAGGTGTCTATGTAAGAAGAGTAAGAATTTCTATTTGATCAAATTCTGCTTAGATCAATACCATATTAGCTCCAAACACTGAGGTTTACATGCTGTGCAAAAAATTCAATACCTCTTTGTAATGTTCTGCAAGTTTTTGCCTCTTCATCTACACAGCTAGGAAAGGGAATAGTAGTGTGATAACAGTGCTAATTTGAAGAAGACTGAAATGCAGAATTATTGAATGTGTCTTAAAAATTATAAACCAGTGAGTCATGGGGACTCTTAAAGCCTGTCTGCTTTAAACAAAGTTCTCTTCTGTTTGTCATTTCAAAGAGGCTTCCCTGCAGGAAATGGGAGGAGGGAGGCTCAGAGTGCCCTAACATGGTGGCCTTATCCTCCCTATTTTGATTCAGTTCAGAGCGAGAACAGCAGCTGTAATGTCAAAAGGCCATCACGAGAAAGAGCAGTGTCAGAGCTGTGTGCATATGCAAAAATTGTAAATATATATATATATACCACCAGCACCACAACTGGAGCCTGAATTGGGGTATAATTTTGTCTTTTTTAAAAAGTCAGTAACTGTAACACTCCAGAACAACTTCCTCACTCCAAATAATAAAAACCATAAAGCTTTATTATTTCTAGAATGAGAAGGAATCCAATTCATGTGTTTCAGTCAACTGATGTGAAAATGAGCAATGCTGGAGGAAAAGGGCTGGACTGGCAGGTACTCAGAATGTCCTGGGATTGCCATAGCAAGTGAAGACCATGGCCAGAATATTGGTTGAAATATATATGCTGGCAGCAAAAGCTGTATCACATGAGCTTCCTCATTCTGGCAACTCAAGAGCCTTACAGAAGTGTGTGGCTTACAAAATCAAGTTGTTCCAAGCTGGAACTGTTTTACTTGTTGAAAAATGCCAACAAATGACTACAAAACGATGTTAGCTGAGGATTTTCTTTGAACTGTGAATAATTAGGATATATAAACATTTTATAATTTAAACTGAATGTTAAATGGAGTTCCTAAAGAAATGACAAGGTGTTAATTTAAGTCTAGAAAGCCAGTGGTGTAAGCATTAGAATGATTTCTTATGATTATTTTTATCGTTGACTCCACGCATGGGTTTAGCATTATCTTTTCTTATTGTTTGTAAGCAGAGATGTGTCAGTACTCAACCACCTAGGGATCTATCCATAGTGAGTGCTCAAGAGTCAGAAGACCACATATGTTGGTTGTGATTTGAGTAGTGTAATTAAGGGAAAAGATTATCTCCCTGCACAAGAAAGCCAGAATAAATAGCAGGAACCAGTTTATGTGTTATGAACACTAAAAGAAATCATGTATGTGTACTTGTTCTGTGACACGGAGTTCCACTCAAGAAATCTTTGCACTATTGAATGGATTAATATTTTCCACCTGAATTCTTCTATGGTAATCTTTAGTATTCAGCATATAGGTGAAAGATCCATGAGGATGCGCTGAAGGTATAAATAGGAAGGGGAAAAGAGAATTTGGTCATTCGCTCAATGTGAATGCAAAAACATTTTTCTGAATTTGCTATAAAATTAACAGACTGCCTGCAATATTGAGCAAAAATCCAGAAAGATGCTGTTTGAACTTTTACCAGAGCTAAGAGCGTTCAGCATCTTGTAGGCTGTGTGGGCAAATCAGGCCATTCCAATGTCCTTGTCATAAATAGGTGCTTCAGTCACACTTGGAAACATACTTCTGCTGTTTTGTACATGTGATTTTGTGCATCATTACCGTTTCTGTGCACTTTAAAGAACACATTTTGAAATCCTATTCTTTCTGTATTCTGAGGTTTAATGGAGTGCTATCTAGAGCATTTTAGAAGACCGCTGGGGCAGGATAAGCAATTTATTGTTCATTGCTAAGTTATTGATGAGGCTGTGATTTTAAACTATTGTGAAGTTTCACTTACTCCTGCTGAGGAAGTCTCTCTAGGAGGCTATTGTAGAGTCATCTATTGTTGTAGTAGAAGTGCTCCTTTACCATTGTACTCTATCTCTTTGCAGTTGGCCCGCACATAGGGCGTTATTGTGGGCAGAACAACCCAGGCCGCGTCCGCTCTTCAACAGGGATCCTTTCAATGGTATTTTACACTGACAGTGCAATAGCAAAAGAGGGATTTTCAGCAAACTACAGCGTGTCACAGAGCAGTGTATCAGAAGGTCAGTATTTTTGCATCCTGCAGAGTTTCTTGGAAAATATTCTCTGTTATGTCTTCTCGCACACCAGGTGTTGCATGAAACTTTAAAGAAACCTTAAATAAATAAGATGATGGAGGAGAGTAAGTTCTGTTTTGCTGTTCTGCTTTTTTTCTTTTTTTCTTTTTTTTTGGGGGGGGGGAGTTTCCTATCTTTTTTTTTCTTAAGATCAGCTACCCTTTGAAAAAATTCTGCAAGAAGCAGAATTCCTCTCACAGCTTTATTCCTCAGGAAGTTGGAACAGTTATGAAAGCCTCTGCTGACCAAGGAAACACAGGAATGCAGAGCAATTGAACAGTTGCATTAAAACAATGAAGCATGTACAATAAATGCACTATCCAAAGCCTTCTTTATTACAATAAGCTTTGATGGTCGATTTCATGAATAAGAAGAACCCATTTAATATATCTGCTCTTGTTTAGACATTTCATAAGCTACATAAGCTTTGTTCTGTCTATTATTTTTCTCCCAGTTGCCTCATTTTCATGCTTGTTGATTGGACAGGGAATGAAACCAAGAGAGGGAGATGCAGGAAAATAATAGGCTATGTTATGTTATGCCCTTGTAGATTTCCTTGCTCTGTTAGGTGATAAAATATACACTTTAAATCAAACTTTCTCCTTTCTGTGGCTGAGTTTTGAGCAGATTCAGAGTTGTAGTTGTTAAATCAAAGAAGGAACAAGAGAAAAATGGGTAAACAGAAATTATTCCAATTTTTCCCCACCCTTTTTCTGCTTTTGTATTTTCATTTTTTTTTCTTGTACATTCATAGCCAGCAGGAGGTAGCAGGACATACCCAGCTGGCATGGATGGGAAAGCATCCATAAAACTGGACAACTGTTTTTTAGATATTTTAATATGACTCTGACCTACCATCTCTTGGGTCTTTTGTAGTGGCCTTCTGATTCCAAGCAGAAGGGGGTTTACACAGATGTAAGAAGTCTTACCTAAGAAGACTTACCCTAACATGCTTCAGTTTCAGTACCTCACCTAATATTTTTTAGCAGCACAGAAAGAGGGAGATGGGTGGTACACCATGGAGAATGTGATTTTACCAGAAAAGCTGATAATTCAGTTACAAGATATAGTTTAGTGATTTGTTGTAGCTACAGTAATGGGAGAACAGTTGTACTAGATGATCTTGTAGGTCCTATCCAACCTATGATTCACTGTTCCTCCTTAGGTCAAATGCTCAAAAGCAGTGAGCTGTACCTCTCAAAACTCAAGTGTGCATTTGTTCAACATACAAGATGAATCAGAATCAGCAGCAGAGCAGGCTTCCCATACTATCATGAAAATGCATCTCAGTCCTGAATTCAGTACTGAATCCAGCCAACATTCTCTAGCAGTTCTGAAACCTTTGGCTAACCACCTGTTGGAAATACAGTTCCTTCTCTCAGAAAGGAAAGCTGGCCTTTTCTCTTAAGCCAGCTTAACCAGTGATGAAATGAATTATATTAATATAAGATTAATTCCCCAGACTGTAGTGCAGGCACCTGCTCTTTTCTTCTGCCCTTGAAATCAAAGTGGTAAACCTGACAAAGGTCCTTATGCAGCTGGGTGTGAGGATCCATCTAAAGTTACTAGCTTCTATTTCTTCAACAGTAGCATCTTTCTGAAGAGTGAAAGAATTTAGAGTCCATGCCCTATCAGCCTTTGAACTTCCAATATTGACAACATTGTTAATTGATTCTGTTATCTAGGTAATTTTATGTGTATAGAAAGAGACAGGATGAAGATGGTCAACTCATTAAAAATGCAGCACATTACAGAAGAGGTGGTAATTCGCTTGTGTCAACACTCTTCTGAACTGGATTCACATTTTGTTGGTCTGTTTCCTTCTAGTGTCCAGGATCAAAAGAGAACAGCTGCAATTTTGATAACATCTTAAAACATGTTATACTTTTTGTTCTGGAGAATATACATAGTTCTGAGATTGAATTATTTTATACTGTCATGTAGTTTGTCTTTCCTGGCTTTGTGCATAATTATGAGTTGAACACACGTTGTTTTATATTACAAATCTACAGCAGTGCCTGTGCTACCCTAGAAAAGAGAATTCTATTGTCCTATACTGAAATGACTACAACCACTGGTCTAGAAATATTTGTATAGCATTATTATTATAGGAATTGCCATGGCAACTTGAATGACAATATTAAGAATGGTACCACGAGCTCCATACTGCTTTGCTTAAAGTTGCTAAAGAATTCAAAGTCACATAAAAATAAATTCAAAAACCTGACCATAGTAATGATGGTAATTTATTTTTCCTCAGATTTCCAGTGCATGGAGCCACTAGGTATGGAGTCAGGAGAAATTCACTCTGATCAAATCACTGTCTCCTCCCAGTACAGTGCTATCTGGTCTTCAGAAAGGTCCCGTCTAAATTATCCTGAAAATGGTTGGACCCCAGGGGAAGATTCTGTCAAAGAATGGATACAGGTAAAAAGATAATGCTTTAAAGATATTATTGATACCCTGTGGAGTTTATCGAATGTGGAGAATGCAGAAGAAAAAGTAAAATAATACAGTAAAGTACTCCTACATAATCTAAGAATCGCTGCAAGTGGAAAGCTCAAATTCCCTATTAAACACTATTAAACACATAGAAAAACTGACTCCCAAAGGTATAAAAGAAAAAAAAAAAAAGGTCAGGAAGATTAATTCTTCTGCTTCCCACGTCTATTGTTTTTCAGTCTTCTGGGCACAAATAGCAGATTTTGGTTTAGTGGAAAAGTCAATATTAGTTTAACATGCACTTAAAGTGGAATGTCCCAGTAAACTGAGCATGTGCTATGTCTCAAGCTGATTATAGTTAAGCATTAATATGGGATGGTGTTTTCATGCACTCTGATTTCACCTCAGAAGACCTAGGTCCTTTCTAGAAAATCTTAAACAGAAGGTGAGTTTACTGGTCTCTGTCTAGTGGCAATTCTTCCACATCCTTAAACATAGTGCTGTTTAGCGCAATTGTCTGCCTCAGCTTTGCTCTGACAGTGCAGGAGCAGTAGCAATCCTGCAAACACTTGTCCCTGTGAAGAGATTCCCTGAGCTCAGTGGGTCCACTGAAGGTTGTTGCTAATTGCTACCAGGCCCTTAACTTCATGGTGCACAATCCCTGAACAGATTAAAGTTGTTCATATGAGTTACTGTATGCAAATAACAACCTACAGTAGCGCACCAGTATTAATTTCATTAGGCAAAGAATACAGATTTATCTTGATTATGTAGGTCAACTCCTTAGTTGTGTTGTGATCTAGTTTCTGTTTCTTTTATTAAAAAAAAAAAAAAGAGAGAGAGAGAGAGAGAGAGAGAGAGTTTAGTGTATATTAGATTAATATAACAAATACTGAAAGTTCATTCAGGTATTCAGAACATTTCTTCTGCTCCTGTTGTTTTCTATGGGAAATTGCTAACTGACATATAAAAAGGTCTCATTAGCTGTCAATAAGAATATTCATATCAGTGTTTCCTGTGAGGTTTGCTGTCTGCAAGAGAGCTTAAAAACATGTTGAGCAGTAGTTAGTAAAGGAGAGAAAGAAGGGGAAGTCTTTCATTTCTGATCCTTGGCACACAATGGGACTCTCAGGTGTCCTGCTTAGGGGCCTCTACACATCCTGAGCTCTTGTTGATGGACCTAATCAGGCTTCAGAGTGGCAAAAAAAAATCTCTTGATCCTTCTTCTTTACTTAAGAATAAATAATAAAATCTTACCTAAGTGCTCAACTTGTTATTAATCATTGCTGCTTGTAGAAATGTTATTAATCGTGTAATGCTTGTAGAAAAAAAGGATGGAATGCATCAGAATCAAAGTCCATGTGTCTTATCTGGTCAAAGGGCCACCACTTGTTTTTTATTTCCTTCTTTTCTACCATCACTTATGCATTTATGATTGGATAATCAAAACAAGAAAGCTTGTCAAATCTCATTCATGTGTTCTATGTGAGTTATAATGACCCCATACATATGTATATAGCTTAATCCTTTCACTTAGAACTAGGCCTTTTTGAGAAAAAAAAAAAAAAAAGTCTGAGGACTTTTTTAACTTTAAACTATTTTAATAACAAGTGCGTAACAGAACCCAAGACACTCAGGGATTTATGCTTAAAACAGTAACAGTAACCTCAAGCCTCCTAACAAGAAATTTCTCAGCCTCCCTTGTATTTTGCTATAAACCAGAATGCTCAGGGGCGGAAACAATCACCAAACAAATTTTTGAGCACCTTTATACTGCTTTCAGCTACCCATTGGTCAAGAAGCTGGTGCTTAATTGTATGCTGTCCTGCTCAAGCCTCAGCTTTTCCCTACTTCACCCAGCCCCTGTTTTGGAAAAGGCAGCATGAGCCATTTCCTTGACTGTTCTAGCGCTAGAACGGTGCCCAGAAGCCATTATGAGAATACAAGCAGCCCTGGGGCAAACTTCCTGCCAGAACTGTGGCAGCCTTTACAGCAGAGATAGGAGATAGGTCATGTTTGCAGGACCAAGCCTACAAAACTCTTCTTGGGGATTTGCTGTGTTGAATATGCATGCTTTACACATGCTGCAGAACTGTTAATCATTCCACTCATCCTGTATAAGCGTCTCATTATCCTACCATTCATTGTCTGCATAGCAGAAGCAGCCATGGTTTGGGGACTTGCCTCCCCCTGACCTTTTTCAATGTACAATGGCTTAACACATCTTTGGTTCCATTTGTGTGAGAAGGATATGAATTATTGTAATTATTTGTTGTCATTTAATTCAACACTCATTGATAATTGAAGCCTCCAAATGAATTTTAGATGCTTTCCTGTTAAAGCTAATTGACAGTCTTCAAATGGATGTTAAGTAATTCAGACCGTAGAGTACCTTGGTAGCAGTGTCCTTGCGCATGGGAAAAGCTATCTACAAAGGCTTGATGCCATTGGCAGTAAGCGGGTATTGTGAGTTTGTATCTGGATATGGTAATGAAAGCCCATGTTTCCTCTCCACAAATATCTGCAGGAACAGATGTTCATATCCATAAGAGCTTACAGACAAACAACCAAGGACATACAACTAATAAAACATTCTGAAACTACCCGCTGAAAAAAAAAAATATATATAATACTTTCTAAAAGGAGGGGGGCACTTTTATATGAAGGACTGAGATCACTTTGTTCTATGTGGTTCTGCATGTGGTTGTAAATTAGTCATTTACATGAAGTTTTTGCTTTTGCGCAGTACAACGTAAAGAGATTCTTGTGGCACAGTTCAAGACCTCTGGAAAATATTCAGTGGGAAAAAACATGCTGAAATGTACAGCAATGCTGAACTTGAAACTTTTAAACTGAAAATTTCTGCCTATATGCTTTTGTCTCAGAGTTAGGGAGTTTCTCTGTACTACTATTCATTAATCAGCTCACGTTTGCAGGTTTGCATACCTGCACATACTGCAGCTGGTTAAGTAGCAATGTCTGCTTTTAAACTGCCAATACGCATATACAACTAGGGCATATATTTGAGATATGTACAATTATACGTGGGCAAAACAGCTTGAAAATTCAGCTCCAAATACTAATTTCCTTAGTGTTTCATTTTTTGTATAAGGAAAATATTATAGCTCTCCTTTCCCTTCCTTTTACCCCTCCCTTCAAGGTTAATGTTTTTACTAGGACAAAAGAAACAGAAAACCTCAGTTAAGTATCAGCAAAGGGAGATTGGTATCTACAGAGGACGTCTAGAGGGCATGCGATATGATTGTCTCCTTTGAGGTGTTGACGTCTTTTGGACCATTTCACTGAAAATAATTAGGAAAATAGCCTTGGCTTGCTGTTAGCAATGGATTTGCATGCATTCCATCTGTGGACGTGAAATCCATTTTTTGGTAGAAAAACTGGGTGTCTCCTTTGTGGCTGAAGAGGCATGAGCTCCTGGGTGCATCTGAGTGCTGCCTGCCTGCCAGGCTCTGCAAAATGAAAGCTGCATGTCTGCTGCTTTCTTGTTTTGAAATAAATGTCAAAGCTTAGATTCAAAATATCAATAGCATGATCATACCATCAGTCTGCACGGTACCTTCTCCATTATTTCTTTTTTACCCTCAAACACACTTTTTAAAATTACTCAACTGACTCGAGATTTGGAGTGACTCCGTAATCAGAAACAGAGTTACTCCAGATTGAATTTCTTCTTTAAAATCACATTAATAAAGTCTGTGGATTTTCTAATATGAGCAGAATAAAGATACGCATGAGACAAAGGCTGTCAAAAATAAGCATAAAGTTAGTTTATTGTCATATGGAATGTTATTAGCTCTTCAAATTTAAGCTAAACATCCCTGTTTATTACACTTAGGTTTTATACACTCAGCTGCCCGACAGTGTGAAATAGCATAATTTAAAATAAAAAATAAAAACAGTTCTTTAATTTAATCAAGAGCAGAGTACTGACATTGCATTGTAAGTCATTGTCCCTCATTAACGTATCCTTTCACAGGAAAAATAGTATAGTGTTTCCATTTCTGTAATCTGAACAACAAACATGTTAATAGGTATCAATTACCAGCCAGTTTCAGTACTTAGAACCAGTAAGAAGGCCAGCACAAGGGTTTCACATCTGGTTTTAGTGAAACTGTTCCTGTCTGTGGTATTTAAAATTTAAAGAACTGCTGTTATTGTGCAATTGGGAATCCTAGGGGAGTACAATGTTAATGAAACCCATAACATGCAGGGATTTTATGATTGCATTTTCAAGGCATTCCTTCAAAAGGGACAACTGATTTCTGCCATGGCAGCAGTAATTGTGCTTTTACAGAGTAGATTTAATGTTTGCATTTAAGAATGGTTGTTATGTTTACACACAACTGAAAAGGCAACATGTGAAATCTTTGCAATTAGGGAACTTTCTGCATCTTACCTTTGAAACCCTGGAGTAGGAGCTATAGGTGCTGCACAAGGTAATCCTCTGCATCTCCAGGCCATATGGGTAGGCAGACACTTGAGCCCCATGTGTGTGTGGTTTTGAAGGGAAACTGATTGCCTATTAACAGGGTCACTGGAACCTGTGTTATCATCAATTCTCATAATGATGTGGGTTTTCAAACCCGCAAAGAGCAACACCTTCTGGGTACTTTTACTGCAACATCTGTATGCTTTCTAACAAAATCTTTCTCCTAATGCTTATGGCACGAATCTTTATGCTCCCACCGAGCTGAGTGATAGTTTCTGGGTGGCAGCATTTGTCACTCATTAACCCCCAGCTTGCCCAGATAGCAAAGATGTGTTTGCACAACATCTTCAGTTCGTATTATGACTGGAGTTCAACAAAACCATAAATCCAGCTTTAAGAATTTAGAACCAGATCAAAACTTTGCAGCTATAAGACAAAAGGCACTAACGTGGTATAAACATACTCTGCCAGTTCAAATTTGTTCCAAAAGGTTAGCAGAGGGTTAACATAAATAGACATTATACTCTGGATTGGGTATTATCTGTCATTCTGCAGCTGACACAGGGCTGTACACTAAGATGAATTCCATATTGTGTGCTCTGGCTAACATGACAGAAATGGCTAATCCGCTCCAAATTTGCGTACTAGGTCTTCCAGCAGGGCAATGGAATGGCCTGGTTGGAGGTCTGCAGGGAGCAGGCCTGGCTCAGGAGGCTCCCAGATCCCGACCTGCCACTCAGACCTCCTCCCAGCATCATGCCTCAGGCACCCGAGCTTGCACAGGGCCATCCTCCAGCCCAGCAAGCCCTAAACACAGCAGCCAACCTGGTGTAAAACTATCCCTCTACATCCTGCAGCAGTGAGGTCTCTGGAGTAAGAACGGGCCTCCTCACAAAGCAACCTGGGGGATCCCCTCGCCTCCACTGATTGAAATATCAGTTGTTTATTTAACACGAACTCTCCCATGCAAGGAAAATATACTTCCATTGATTTAAAACACTTCCATGTATACACTGCTTCACCAGAAAGAGAGGGACCTCTGAGGTGGAATTTTTTTTCCACATTTGTCTTCATTCCTTTAAATTTGTAGTAACCTACCTTCCTCATTACTTGCTCCTTTGTAAGCGAAGGCCAGAAACATGCATCATAGATGTAAACTGGTATATAGATTAATATAGATTTATTCCTGCAGCACTTCTGAAAATAATCACAGTTTATCATCTGGTGTCTCGACCTTTCATCTGTGTCATAGCTTATTTCCTTATCAGGAATTCACTTAAAAATGCAGTCAGTATTTATATATTACTTCTGCATAGCACATTTGTTTCATTAACAGGTTTATTCTTACATCAGGCAGCTGCTTAGGTTGACTTTCCTGAGCAAGCTTATCTAAATATTTCACATGAAAGCTCAAGGAAATGCAAGTCAACAATTCCTGTTATTTTTACTGCTATTATTTCTGCTTCTTTTGGAGTCTGCTATTGCAGTAAAGTACATCGTATTTCTGCATAGAATAATGTGAAACTTGGGAAACCTGGGAAACCCACTTCTAAGCCTTTGAAGGACTGCCTGAGAGCTGAGGCTCAGAGGCTTCATGGCAGGGCTTGCCCATCATTAGGGAGCACACTGACATGAAAGCACAAAACCTGCCAGTCCTTCTTCCCTACCACTTCAGAATATGAGTCTTGTATTTGGTTCATGTCATTTTACAGTTAATAACTGTACTCCAGCAATTACAAAAAGCAGAGTTAGCTTTATGTGGAAGAGTTTTACAGTTATCTTATAGTCTTAACATGTGTTTGCACATGGGCAAAGGATGACAAAAGAATATTCCTTTCTGGAAATCACAGTCAGTACAGACTGTGACACGGTGCAGAACCGAGGTTAATTGACCCAGCAGGATACATTCGTACCCTTATTTACTGTGACATGGGAATAAATGGTACAGTTTCTCAAAGGCAAGTACTGAAATTGGGCAAGAGGGAGGGGGAGAACTAAAAGGGTCCTACGAAGTATGAAAGGGTTTTATTTATTTATTTATTGTTATTCAAAGCAATTTAAGAGATATTTTAGTACCAGAAAGTTCCCAGCCATAGATTTATCACTCTGGGGAGGCTGAAGGGATGCTCAGAGTGCTGTGTGCAACCACTGGCAGCCTTATTGCTTCAGAATTGCAGGTGCAAAATGATGCTTAGAGGAAAAGCCTCGCTACATCCCACTGACAAGTTTCTGCATCAGCCCTGGTGCAGTGGGGAGTCCTGCATGGCTTCGAGCAATCCTGCATGTAACATATGGAGGAGCAGCAGAAGCAGAGCCCCTCTGAGTCTCCACCACCAGCCTAATCATTATAATAGTTGCGCTTCTTTCAGGGGATCCATTATGCGGAGATCTGAGTAGTTTGTATATAACTCTGTAATTACCTATGCATCCACTTCCCAGTCCAGCCCTACATCCCCTCAATGGCTGCAAGACAGATGGCCCTTTAGAGCTGAGGTAGCAAATTAAAAATGTGTCCAGCAAAAGCCCTGAATCAGCAGCTACTAAAATAATTTTGTAAATTTATTTCACTTTCACAAAACAGTTTATTCCAGGAGGCAAAGAAATTAAAACCTTTAAATATGCTTTTAAAATAAATGGGGTTTTTGTTTGTTTGTTTGTTTGTTTTAATGAAAGCATCTTTTCCTTCTACTTTCTTCCACATAAATTAAAGCCACTTGAAAATATTTGGAACAGAATGGTTCTTCTCTTTTTTTCCCATTGACCTTGCTCGTGTGTTTAGCTTGACTCAAACCATTTGTTATTGCTCAATGATATTTTTAACTGCCATGAGGGCAAAAAATCAGTTGGCTGTGTCACTCTGCTCGGCAGAGGGCTGAGGCAACCTTGCCTATCCCACACTGCAACACGTCTGTTCCTCTGAGCCCGTGCTCTTTGCAGAGGTGAGGGAAGGTATCTGAAAAGGAGATATTTTCCAAGTCCAGCAGAAATAAATTAATCTGCAAGACCAGGCAGGTGTCAGGCTGCAGGGAAAGCAGAGCCCAAGGCTAGAAGTTAAATGGCTAAGTGTAGTGGCTAAAAACACAGTCTTGGGTAGGAACACGCAGCTGAGGTATGTTATAATAAGCAGAGTTGTTACTGAGCTAAAGGTCGCTGCTCTCACAGGGATGACCCCGGGCTGGAGATGATAGGTGCACTGCTGAGTGCTTTGCAGAGACGGTCGTGTGGTTTTATTCACTCTTTCCATACCTGCACGGCAGTATGAGGCTGAAGAGTTCATGAGTCCTGTGGGTCCTTCCCCATCCCAGCATCCATGCTCCGGATTTTCTGACGGTTGCCTCCCCTGCCGTTGTGTTATCCTGATTCTTTGTCCCAGTTTGATTCTGTTCTGCCCATTAGGGGACATTTTCACAGCAGTAGGAAAATAGGTAAAGTGGAAGGATGAATTAGATTTCTACCAAGTGGTAAATAGATTCCCTCCAGAAAGCAATTTGTCTTCTTCCCACCAAAAAAAAAAATACATATATACATATATATATTTAAGTATGTATTTCAATAGAGAGGTACTTCAATTTTTGCTTCACCTTTAACATTCTTTATCAAATCTTTTAAAAAAATCTTTTAAAAAACATCACTGTGAACTTCACAGCTGTCTGATAAACAAAGCCTATATGCAGAGAAAGCACAGCTGGCCGTCAAAGAATTGTTAAGCCAAGGTTGGGTTCCTTTGCTTTTGGAAGTGCCTGGTCCTTCTCAGAGCCCTGTTTGCACACAGCTTCCTGCAGCTGGTGGTACCTGTGCAGTCTGGTCTTTCTCTTCTCTACTGCCTCCTGCATTGAACACTTTGGGCCAAATTCATTTCTGGTGTTGATCCTTCGAAGCTGCTGATAAGATTAATTTGTCGTGTTGCTTGTAAAACCTGGACATATTTTGACTGGTCATATTTAGGTTAGATATGATTGAAATGGAGACTAAGGGGGCTTTCATTTCAGCCTTAACAAAGGTGGCAGGTCTTCTATTGCAAATCCTATTCAGTTCAGACTGTGGGTTGAAGGGCTGACAGAGCATAGAATAATTTTAAAATGCTGTTATCAGGCTGTAAAAATTAACAGTCCATAGTGGCCTTTCCCCTTTCAGTGATATGCTTAACTAAGAAAATACATCCTGTGTTTATTTTACAAAGTCACAGCACTTAAAAATCAATGGCTTTGCCCTTTGCATGGCTAAAGATAGAGCAACTTTTAGAGAAACGGGGTGGGAGTACACAAACCAGGCACGTTCCTTGGCCCAAGAAACCCTGGAAATGAGATCCCAGAAGTCTGAGCAGGTTTTGCTGAGAAAAGGGCAGAGATGGAAAGGAACCAGTCTTCTGGTGCTTTGTTTATCACCAGAGGGGAAGCACTAGAGGGGGTCTATAAGAAAGAAGGGGAGACACTTTAGCAGCATCTGTTGAGACAGGATAAGAGGAAATGGTTTGAAACTAAAAGAGGGAAGATTTAGATTGGATGTAAGGAAGAAATTTTTTACAATAAGAGTGGTGAGGCACTGGCGCAGGTTGCCCAGAGAGGTGGTGGATGCCCCATCCCTGGAGACACTCAAGGTCAGGCTGGACTGGGCTCTGAGCACCTGATCCAGTGTAGGTGCTCCTGTCCATTGTGGGGGGCGTTCCTTCCAACTCAGATGATTCACTGATTTTGTCTGTGTGGTCAACAACCTGCCCATCCCTTCTTCTGCACCGTACTTCCCCAAAGGCAAAAGCATTGCACTCACCAGTAGGTCTTCCAGATCTCTGCCTCAGAAGGATTTCATCCACAGCTGAAGCTATGAGAAATGTACCAAACAAGATGAGCTTGGTATGTCACTCCCTTTATTCTGAGCATTTACAGTCCCTTCAGCACATCGTCTGACCGCAGTTACCTGACATTTTCTCTAGAAAGTAGCAGAAACTCATATTTTAAAAAAGCAGTGACTTGTTTGTTGACCCAGTAGTAAATTAAAATCATCATACACAATGTGTATGAAATAGAAAATCGAATTTTGGTGCAATGAAACTGACAGTTCCATTTAACAGAGAATAAATGAATGCAGACTCCTGTGGATGACTGACTGACTTAAAGAGACTGGGCAGATTTTCCCAGATGAGAAAGCTGATCACAAGAAAATACATATATTTCTATGTGACACAGGTTATACACCTTTTCCAGTTCCCAGTGAAATTAAGCTTAAAAAACATTAAATCTTAGACTCTGGCATTTTTTTCCACATTTTGTTGCTGTATAAATAGAAAACTCAAAGCTTGAACTCTGTAGCAAATTCCAGTGATTTCAGAGGCACTTTCTCTGCATCTGTGATTGCACAGTCAGATCTTTCTGGTCTGAGACAGAAGAGGTTTAATTCTGTATGGCGCATCACACCCTCACTTATGAGCTTCCTACGCAATTAGCATAGGTATGCTGCGAAACAGGAAGAAGCCGAGGTTGTTCCTGTGTGTTTATATGTATATAATATTGTACTTATATTCAAAGTGCCAAAATACATTTCATATCAAGCCTTGCTGCCTCTGCCACTGATTTCAACAGGATAGTAGCTGGCAAATACATGCTAGAAGAGAACACTGTAGATAAAATTCAGTGTTTTCCACCCAGAGCCCAGTTATTCACATGTGAGGCAGTCTGTCACTTTGCATCACTTGTTTCCCATGTGTGTATTAGTTGCTTGGTTCAGCTGGGAGAAAAAGAAGTCCTACAATTATGTCCCTCTCTCAGAAAAGAGCGGTTCTACAAGTATTGCAATAGAGTTTCCTTTTTCTATAGTTTCTAACACAAACTGGGGAAGGTTACATTCAGACTGCACTAAATAGTTGTCTTCATTCCAGATCAGAGGATTAAGCTCAGGTTTAAAATTAAATGTAAATTACAAATAAGTATTCAGAAAACGTTAATTAAAAGTATTACGTTCCTGACTCATTTATGGCTCAGCAAGGGTTCCTAAGTATCTTAGCTGGAGAAAGGGGCCATTCACATTCCTCTTTTTTTGACCAAGTCATTGTACATGTCTTAGGTTATCCATTTGCAAGTTAATGTAGTGCTGAAGCAAAGGTTTTCATTTTAAAGAAGTAATATTTCACAGCAAGATATGCTCCTGAAAGACGTAAAACAATCTTTTTCTAAAGCACTGGGAGTTAATCAGACTTTCTCTGCATTGCTATGGCAGTTTTGAATGGCACAAGATACCGATTATTTGGATCCCAGAGTCTATAGAAATCCCAATACTATTACATTCTCCTCTCTTTATTATCGTATATTGGTGTTCAGGTTTTAAGTAGTTTTGAAGTAGGAAATAAATTAAGAAGAATGTATTTTCTGAGTCTTCTGAATAACTATTGTGTTACATCAGAGCCCTACAAGACCACATCAGGTGCAGCTTGGAACGAATGAAGAGTGGCAGAAGCACTCTCTGTCACCACCCAGCAACACAGTCACCCCCTTCCAGCGGACCAGTGCATTGCCCCTGCTTTTAAACCGACCCCTTCCAAGCCCCACACTGAAAATATCACACTAAGCTAATGTGTTCCAGTGGCAGCACTTCTCCCAGCCTACAGCATTTCTCTTTCGCATTTGATCTTTATAGTTTCCATACTGGAGCGATTTGGTTTGCTGAATTCTGGAAATGTCTCAAGTTGAAATGCTAGTGTATTAACCTGCTGTACTGAGTCTCTTTTGTTTCTCTTTACCAGAGTGCTGCTTGCCAATTTTTACAACTACAGCAGATTTTACTATTCAAACAGAACCAGATGGAACACCAGTTCAAAGAACATGTCAGAATTAAATATTTCTTTTTTAATTAGTTGCTTCTGATTTATGCAAAAAAAAATTAACATAAGAGTGGGAGAATGTGCCATGAATCCAGATGCAACACAGCCCACACAAGCATTATCTTTTCTCTGTCAGAGACACAGAGGCTTTTTCATTCTTTTTTTTTTTTTTCTAGTATTTTTTTTTTGCCTTTGTTTCTGGATTTCATTTTTCTTACACTTTCTGCATCTTTTCTTTCTCCAGGAAGCCCCATAGTGACAACTGAGGTTCTTTTATGTCTATTAGTCGTACTTTTTCCGGACCAGTTTGACTTTTCTCTTGTAGAAACTAACTGATCTAGCTCTGAAAAGAAATATCACTGTACTCAGTACTGCAGTCCCAGCATCAGTATCTCAATGTGATAGACTCCTCTGAATCAATTCTTTGTCTTCGGGACCACAGTCTTTACACTCACGTTTTTCCTGCTCAGAAAAGCATTTAGGCAGAGGGCAAAGATTGCAAGGAATATTTCAACTGCTAAGAAAAGTTCCCTTCCTTGTTGCTGCCAAGCATTCCTGCTTCTTTGGCATGAATATTTGCTCATCTTCTTGTTCCTAACTTCCCACTTTTGCCAAGTCACATAGGCATCAGTTCAGTAAGTCTAGAAGTTGAGTGCACTGAGAATTTTGCACAAAAGTCTTAGGTGCTTTACAGCCTTAACTACTTTCACTTAAACCCAGGATGAATATTTATGCCCTGTCATTAATCAAGGGGTTGTGCTCTTTTAATGATGATTCATCTCAGGGGTGAAGGCTTTAAGAAGTAACATTGAAACCAAATTAGTGAAACTCTCAGAATTTCTTCTAGAGCTTGTGTCGTTTTGCTTAGCATTGTAATCTTTTTTACTTAAAGCGCAATAAATAAAGGAACTAATTGATAGCTGTATGTGCGTAGTGGGAATGTGTGATTGGTCAAAGCAACAGCAACATCTAATAAAAATATTATATTAACAAATGAAAAAGATCAGCTCTTCATTAATTAAAATATTTGACGGAGGAACAGTGAAGCATCACAACAGTTAATGTAAATCAGAGCGCTATGTATGCTATCTAGGGAAATGACACAGTTCTCTAAAAATATTTACTTTGGTGTGTTGTGTCAAGTGATGGATTATACAGCTTTTCAAGCCACAAGAGATGCCCACAACAAAAAGCTTCCTGTTGTTAATCAAACTCCAGCACTTCGTCCTTTATTTTCTCAGGCTGTTGAACAGACCTACAGTAGGAGTGTTAAAAGCTCATGAAACTGCTCCCTTGCTACAGCTCACTCAACGACTGTATTTTATTTAGGGAGGCAGATTTTCATTCTGAAAATAAAGTCTTCCATACAATGACATGGTTATGTATGACAACGGGGAGAAGCAATATTCATTTCGTGCCTTGCATGTTGTGTGTTGTTCATTAACCAGCAGTTTTGCTAAGATTTGCTGTGTGATATATTGTGCAGAGCTAAATGTTATCCTTTTTCTCTCTCCTTAAATGGTCTCAAATCAAATGTGCATGCCTCCCCTTGCATATCTATGTCCTACAAGTGTGTCACCCACCCACATATTTTGAAGATAGTAAGACAGCAATAAAAATATTTTTCCTGGAAGCTAAAAGATATTGCAGTATAAATAGCGAGGAAGAAATTCATATGCAGAAACACCTAGTGTTTTGCAGTGTGATTTCACAGGATATAAATTGATTTTAGAAACAGGAAAAACTGGGACTTTTCTTTACAAACATTTTTCTTTAGGAGAAGAAACACACACTTGAGATATTCCTAATTTCATGTAGGTTCAGGGCCCATTCCTGTAGGTAGGTCTGCCCGCAATCTTGTACTTACCAAAAAGGCGGTCACATCGCAACACAGGCAATTATCAAAGCAGTTTGTTGGATAGGTCCCCAAGGCACCATTTTCCAGAAGAGAGAAGCTTTTTAATCGGAATGAAGGTGAGCAAGATTTTGAAAACAGACTGTCGGTATACTGCAGTTAGATAAGGCAAAAATTCTGTTCATGGCAATGAAATGTCATGATTTCAAGCTTTGAGACCACTGTCTATCTCAGACTGTGGCCATACAGCATGCAATAACTTAGAAAATTGTTTGCATCCTGTAAAATAAATACCAGATGTTTATTTATCATATGTGCAGAAAGTTAAATGTCAAATAATTGCAGGGATATGCATTTGATGTTCATCTTCAAAAGTACCGTGTTTCATCACCATCTCTCTCTGCAGTTCATTTTAACATGAAACACAAGTTCTAAACACACACAAAAAAAGGACAAGAAAAATGGGTTACTTCTGGTCATGTTAACACTCGGAGACCTCTGTTGAGAGGGCACACTGAGCTGATTGGAAATTTCATGACTTGAAAAGCAAACATCTCCAAAAAACATAGGAACTCCGACCTATTTGGTGACACATCTGTACTAGAGCTGCTGCAGTGGTTCCTCTGGATAACATAGCACAGAAGATATCTATTTTACGACCTCTGCATTCTGGTGCCTTCAGGTTCCAGTTGTTAATAGCAGTAGAAATGGTTGAGCTTCAACCCTGAAAAAATAGAAAGAGAACAAAATGCATCAAAAAATGGCTAGTGGAGATTAATTTAACAACTCTTTTAAGATGCTTCATGCAATTTCCAACATTGTCTTCTACATAATTTATTTCAATCACCTTACTTAGAGAAGACTGGTAAATGTATAGTTTGATTTACAAACATGCAGAGGTACCAGAGCATTGTGATTCTGTTTTCTGGCACCTGGAGAGAAGTAATTCCTCTGTCAAACTGTTCTTCATGATACAGTTACTGGCACCAGGAGAACAATTAGGTTACTTCTTCCCTACCTGTAGGCAGTGAACTGGAGACCTGCTCACAGATTCCCTCTCTCAGTCCACTGTTAACTTTTGGCAGCAGAATTTCTACCTACCTGTAGAGTTCTGTCCGATTTTAGCTATAATGGTAGATGTTAGTCCTTACTGTATTCAGGACAGTGGGTTAGATGGGTTTCAGGGTTTTCAGTGCTTCAGGAGTGTGTTGAATATCAGCATTTGGGCCTTAGCAAAATGTGGACACCTGAAGTTCTGTGATGGGACAAGCCTGAGGTGCATAACTGGTCACTGGCCAGTAGCTGTATTAGTTCACTCAGACATCAACTAATCAAATCTTCCCCTCAGTCCCCACTGTTAAAATTTAACTAAGCTTCAAATATCTGGAACTCTTGTAATAGGCCATTGCTTGACTTTATTCACAATGAAGTACTTACTGTATATTAAAAAGCCCCTACTAGAATCATTTCAAATCAGTTGGAATGGTACAGGCTTGGGACCCTAATCATTTCAAAACTGAAGAGCTGTTTCAAATTGTAAGAGAAGCAGATCATTTAAATAACTTAGCTCTGCACTCCCTCAGACTTCCAGATTTTCAAGTGCACTTCAGTCTGGAAGTGAATGTGGTATTGGACATAACTCAGCGCAGCACACTTTACAATCAGCAGAGTACAGTTTGGAGAGCATTTGAAGTTAAGCTGAGATTGCTCAGCGCAATGATGCCCAGATTCCCCCATTAACTTTCAGATTGCAACAATCTAACATCTGAGACTCTCCAGTTACTTTAAATCACTTGATTGTTTTTGTAAGGCAGTGCTCTGATTTATTTTTTTTAAGATTGATTTTTTTTTTTAATCATGAGATAACAAAATGTTGCACTATATCAACTCCACAGACCAATGCTAAAATGTTACATATAGGCTTCACCAGCCTTAAAAACCGTGGCAAGGGCAGTGGCTTTGTGCTGAAAGCTAGTTCTATCTGTCATACACAAGGCTTCTATTCTTGTGTTGGAAGACTTCAGAATGACTTGCATATGACATGGGCATTGAGAGAGCAGCCAGTCTGTCCTCAATAGCACTTCCTTCAGCCTTTTGAGAGAGAATGCAGAGCATGTTGATTTAACTGCTCCAGCGCCTTTGGATATATGACATACATCCAGGAAAAAGGATGCCTGTGGGACACAGGGGACATATGTGCCCCATCCTGCATACTTTGGAAATAATGAGAAGGCCTGAGACATTATTTGGACATTCACATGAGAAGGATTAATCAACCTATTATTATGCTCCTAAAGCCTGGTTAACAATTTTGAGCAAATTAATTGCTCTGATTAATATTTTGTGAACAGTGTAATTTTGTATTGAATTTAAGTAGTTTGCTTTAAGAAACAAAGAGAAGATTCTAGGTGTGGAGAAAGCAGAGTGATGAATTTGATTTTTATCAAGTTTGCTTTTATGGTTAAAGAAAGGCAGTAAGGAAACGGAGTTTCAAAGCTGTGGTCATCAGCCAGACAGTGTGAAAGTTTCATGCCTTGTTTTGGCCATTTGGCAGCTGTACTTGTGCTCTGAGACAAAGGTTTCTCTTGCCAGCAGAGCTGACTTGAGTAGTCTTGCTCCTGCACCCCACATCATCTTCCCAGCTACACCCGTATAGCTTCAGTGACTACATATGGTGACCTAGATCAAGAAACAGATCTAGATTAGAAATAGTTTTTCGAGGAGGGAGCTAGTCTAAATCACTTCCCCATTTGGTTGCTGTGTAATTTCATGGGGGAAAGACAGAATAGTTGAGGAAGAGAGATGGCCTCCAGCAAGCATTTGTGTGCACACAATAGCATTCATTTCTATAGCAAGTTCAAATTGCCATTATTTTCTAAAGCTTGAAGTTCATTACATTTGTCAGTCGGAGCAGAATTATTGAACTTGTGTTAATGCCTCCTTTTTTTGGCAAATGCCTTGTAGTGTACAAGCTAGCAACTCATTTGCCTTTTTCCCAACAAAATTGCACAGTGATTCATAATTATCTTGTGACTAAATAATACACCATGGGACTCTTTTCTTCTCATCTGTTTGCAAGTGATGAGCTTGTAGGCTTCAGCAGAATTCTTTTTATCATTCCCTAAGTGCATGACTTCGTTATTGTGCTATTAAATTTTATCCCATTTCTAATACTCCAGTCCTCAGGGTCATTCAGCTTTCACCGCATGGCTCTCCTCTGTATTGACAATGCCTGGTAGCTTTGTGTCCTCAGCAAATTTCATTTGCATCTTTGCAAGACAGTTAATGAAAGTATTAAGTAAGATTGTTCACCAGACTGGTCCTTGAGGAGCCTTGCAAATAACTTGTCTATAGTCTGGTGCCCAGTTACACTGAAGGGGTTTCTGGTTCCTCCTCCATAGAGGAAAGATAATCCTCTGCCATGTGTGTTGCCTTCCTAACTGATCAAGCAAATGTTCCCTTCTCCTTTGATGGCCCTGTTAGCAAGAAAGACTAGTACTGTCATTAGCAACAATGCACTGCAGTTTCTTTTATATAAATCCCTATTACCTCCAAGGGGGATGTGGAGGGTCACTTATGCATTGATTGTCCTCACACCCCCATTTGTTCACTACCACAGGTAGATCTGGGCCTTCTCCGCTTCGTTTCTGGAATTGGGACCCAAGGAGCCATCTCAAAAGAGACAAAGAAAGAATATTACCTGAAAACATACCGTGTAGATGTCAGCTCCAATGGAGAGGACTGGATTACCCTGAAGGAAGGAAACAAGCCTGTTGTAAGTCCTTTCTCTTTTACTCTTCTTTTGCCAAAAAAAAATAGGCTGTTGAATTCCTTAGTTACTGTATCACAGTTTTAATCAGCATGATCAGTGCTAGCAGTTTCCCAAATCCAAAAGGCAGAAATTTTCTTAGTAGCAAAGGGCCCCAAAAATCATCTGTGTGCAGCAGCTGAAATGGGTGTAAGGTTCTGCTTTTCTTATTGTGGACACCAGAATTTGAGTGGTTTGGATCTTCTCCCCAGAGTGTGCTGCTGTTTCCCTATTTGACAGAAATGTCCTATGTGACTTTCAGAAAAACATTATAGGGAACCTTTTAGAAAATGTATCAGTCCTTCATATATGGTGAAGTTCTGTATATGTGCTGCTGCGGTGCCTCAGCATAGTCCTGCTGTCTTGCAGGAGTGCCAGCAAGCCATTAGTAATGTGTTAGACTTTCAAGCATCTCAGTGATGGGGTCATGCAGGCAGATAATTAGGCTTATCTTTCCATCCTTATAGATTTTTATCACCTTTCCATTTATCAGCAGATGTGCTCCTTGTAACCTCCCAACATAACAGCTTTAGACATTTGTAAGAAAAATCTTCATTATCCACTACCATGAGCATAAAGCTCATTACTGAGAAGTCAGTTCTGTCCCAGCTACCAGTGAGGCTGTAACTTCCATTCCACCTCACCTGGGACACATCTGGGAACTGCATCCCCAGTGGCTACCTGGGGCTGATGACATAGAAGACTCTCTGCTGTCTCTCCTCAAAACAGCTTTTTTGTGACCATTCTGGAAGGACTCAGAATGGCTGCATAATATTATGCTCTATCAGTGTAACCATATCTAGCCCAAAATATTTGGTAACTGGTTTGTCCCTTATTCATCTGTAAGTGCTATGCCAAGTCCACTACTTTTATCTAATCAAAATGGTAGTACCATTTAACACATTTACCTTTCTTCTTTGAAACACTTTGTAAAGAAACAAAAAACAAGAATCCTGAAAGCCTCCTGAACAGGTATTACAGACGAGAAGGAACTTTAGAAGGTCAAGTGCCTCAATGCAGGCACTGTGTAATGATGTACAAAGGTACAATAACTGACTCACCCAAAGTCACAAGGGGAGCCAACACTGCTTTGGGTACAAGGCACAGGGTTTTCTGGCTCCAGTTCCAGTAACCTGAACAAATGCCTCTTTCAGAATCAGGCCATGCCTGATTTTCTTTACCAGCTTCAAATTGTAAACTCTCCAAGAGTGTATTTTGCGTGAGTTTCTGTTATACACACTGTTCTTAATTCATTCTTAAATCACTTACTTTTTCGAAGGGTTTATTAAAAAAAAAAAAAAAAGAAAGAAACAGGTTTCTTAAAAGGTCACATTTCTAAAATGACCTTATTTTGCTGTTATCAGGACAAGGAATAAAACCTGTACATTGTTCTCCCTCTAAAAGCTTCATTCAAACCAATGAAGGAGACTCAGCTGCTGAAGGAATGACAAAAGCAAGCAGCCACCAGCATTCTAAGGAAGCCTAATAGCAGTGTTGCACTGACCAAGCTCAGGAACTGGGTGCCTTGAGAAACCTACTTCCTTGATCAGATGCAAACCTTGAGATAACTACAACAGGTCCTCCAAGAGAAAAAGAAGATAGTTGCTAAAGAGAAATGTAGATCCATTTAAATTCTCTTTCTGTGTATGAAACTCCTTTATCAAATTATTTAAGAAATAACCAAGCCTGATGAGCTGGCAGCTGTGTGCTGCTGGCCTCTGCTCCAAATTAGTGCAATTGCTGCAAGTAACAAACAGGAAAGTAGACAGTGTATGTAAGAAATGGGAAAACCTCCTATAAAAAGAGAGGGGACTGTATCTATGGAAAATAACAGGAAGCTGGTCCTCTCTACGTGAGAAAGAGGCAGGAAACTGAATCACCTTCTTTGGACTGGAACATTGCAAGGTTTCGGCTCTGCTAGGAAGGAGCATGTTTGTAGGATCCTCAACATGAAAGAACAGCACAGTCCTCTCTCTTCTTGTGGAAGTCTTATTGTTCATCTGATCTGACTATTAGCCTCAGGGGACACACAGAGGCAAAACCTTAGAACCCACTATATAGACTTTAAATAGTCTTCCATGTCAGAATGCAAGGAGAAAGACTTGAGCATTTGTTAAAAAAGGAGTTAAGCCCAGAAGGTTATCAGAGCAAGGGTTGCATGACGCACTCTGAAAAACTCTGAAACCCAAGGACAGCAAAACAAAGTGTTTTTAGCTTAACTCCATATAGGGATTTTTACATGGTCTAATTGAAATCCAAAACCTTTAATTTGGGCATGAGGTTTTGTAGCTTTTGGCATCATTCTACAAGCATTTGTGTAATCAAACTACCCTAATTAGGCAGTGAGGCTTTCTGCCAGGACACGGCAATCCTTGGGTGGCAAGGACCAGTGTATGCCAGTCTCACATAGAGGCCTGTGCATTGGGAAGATGTTAACACAGTCAGGGGCTGTGCAGAGCCTTGTGCTCAGGTGAATTCCTGATCTCCTGATGGCCTTGAACTCTCCTGCCGTGTTCTGCAGCGTGCCATGGGACATGGCTATTTTTTAGTATTACCAGACATCTTTTTCCTCTCAAAGGAAAGCTTGACTGTCAGCAAAAAATATGTTAGGAGTTTAATGAAATACTTCCCCATGCAAGAATTTTGTCTCATCTGCCACAGAAATAACCCTGGCTAGATCTTGTGTCTCTAGAATCTGTAAAATACAGAAATCTAAACACCATTTAAAAGAAAACCTAACAAATATATACCTTTTCTCTCCACACAAAGGTCTTTCAAGGGAATAGCAATCCCACTGATGTTGTTTACAGACCTTTTGCCAAACCAGTTTTAACACGTTTTGTACGAATTAGACCTATGTCTTGGGAAAATGGAGTATCGCTGAGATTTGAAGTCTATGGCTGCAAGATAACGGGTAAGTCTTGGGAAGGATTTTAAAACCAAGGGAATTTATTGTGCCTATGCTGTGTTTTTTTATTTTTATTAGTGAAATACATCTTCACTATTTCTGCTGTGGTCGTACTGGAGAAATGTGAACAAATGAGAAAGAAAATAAAATCCAACAACCCAAACATACAGTATTATCAGAATTTTGTTCCAGCATTCTCTTTAAAGTCTTCTGCTTTAAGAAGTTAAATAAATAAAGTGTAATTACTTCTCATGCAACTTTTACAGCTTTGTGCAAAACACCTCAGATACGCATCACTCTTGTTTTCTCTTTCTTGCCCTCCAGTCTCTCTTGGCTCTCTTGCCTACTGTTTACAGTTTGTTCTCAGCAGGTTGCCCAAGGAACAGTCATATATATCTACATTTAAAAACACTACAAGGTAAAAACGCTGAGATCTAAAGCCTGTTTCAGTATCTAGACATATGAACTCATGTTCCCAGTGCAAAATCAGCATTACTTTTTGGAATGTAACTCCTTTGTATCACACAGATACCTACCTACAGATCCCTACCCAAATAATTGCCCGAAGTGCTTTCTAAAATAATAGCAAAAAGAAATAAAGGAAAAAAAGAAAAAGAAAAAAAATAAAGCAGGCACAACCAGGAATTTTTTAGTGTTTCTTTTTCCAGTTCCTACAAAAATTTGTTAACATTTTATATACAAAGTAGAAATAGTCTTCTTTACTAAGACCTTTAACAAGGTGTGTAAGAAAGTGATAATTTTAATATTTCGCTTCTTTGTCCTTTAAAAATGCCTAAGACAAAAGTTATAACAATGGGGAAAACTCAAGTACAGCAAGAAAATGTAATTTACAGAATATACAAAAGATTTCCAGTTCCAACAACTTTATAAATAAGTAGTTTGAAACTGGTTTTTTGGTTGATTTAGAAAACCTTCCTTAGGGGAAATTCAAATTCAGATGTGACCCCGCACTCCTTGACTGAGCAAAAAGAATAGAAAACAAGAATAGAATAGGATTTTCTGATCCTTTTGGTTCCCATAAGGACAGAAATACTTGTGGTATTTTGGTACTTCCATTTCCTGCCAAAACTAGGAAGTGTACATTTGAATAAATGAAAATTATATACAAATACAAAAAGATAATGTTGCATGTAAGAAAGAAATAAGAAATTGCTTATCAGAGTTGAACTGATTGATACAGTCTGTTTCTGCTTTGGTGTTTGTTCAAATTAACAGTTTAGTTCATTTGTTTTTTTTCTCTGCAGATTATCCTTGCTCTGGGATGCTGGGCATGGTGTCTGGGCTCATTCCTGACTCTCAGATTACTGCTTCTACTCAAGTTGATAGAAACTGGATCCCTGAAAATGCTCGCCTTATAACAAGCCGTTCAGGCTGGGCACTGCCACCAACTACTCATCCTTATACAAACGAATGGCTTCAAATAGACCTTGGTGAAGAAAAAAAAGTGAGGGGCATTATAGTCCAAGGAGGCAAGCACCGAGAAAACAAAGTATTCATGAAAAAATTCAAAATCGGCTACAGCAACAATGGATCAGATTGGAAAATGATCATGGATTCCAGCAAGAAAAAGATAAAGGTAAGGAGGAATGCTCTGCTTAGGGAAGAGCTTGCATTACATTTTATACACAGTCATCTCTAATCTGAGGAAGAGCACGTGGTTGGGGTGAAGCTAAGGTAGGACTGCACCGAAAGTGATGTGGCTTTTGACATTATCCCATTCTAGGCGGAATGTACCAGTGGAGATTACTGGTGAAGCACCTTGTTATGTGTGAATAATGCTCATAGGTTGAAGCAGAAACCACAAGATAGTTTTTTTTTGTTTTTTTTTGTTTTTTTTGTCTTTGAATGTATGCACTTCTGAACATAATATGCACTATTTAACATGTTTACCCAAAATCCCATTTATTGTTTTCCAATCAGATTTGTAATTGTTGCTCACAAAGTCCATTTTGGCTTTGAAAGGTGCAACCTTCTTCAACCCTCCCTTCCTTTTTGTTCAGGAGAGGAGCACGCACATTTTCAGGGGCTGGCACTACAGTATTGGAAAGATAGGGAATCAGATACACCAAAAATGGTCCCCAAAAGCCAAACCATTATGGTGTTTGGCAGATAGAAACCTTGAGAGTTGCTGCAGATCTTAGCAGTGTTAGTCTGAAAATTAGATGTAAAAGCTGTTTTGCTATATAGACTCATCAATTGAGCAAACCTGTGTTTCTTTAACGGAAAAGCTGAGTGTGCCCATGGATGTAGCTTTTCCAGGCACATTTGGTAAATATTGGACTTCCTTCTCTCCTGTTTTAATCTCACTGAATATCACTTTTCATCATTTGTTATGGGGATTAAAACTAAATGAATTCAGCCTTTGCAATCAGCTCCTTTCTCTTGTTACCATGAGTTTTGACTTCATCATAAAGTGTGAAGAGAGTGTAAATCAACAATGGGATCTAACCATTTTCTGTCTAAAATAGATGTTGTTTTGACATGTACTTCTACACTGGGGCTCAGTGAGGGAAAAAATAATGCCATATGCTTTCAAAGCAGTGCGCCGTCTGCTGCATGGCTTTCTGTTTTCTAATACAAGCACTTGCCATCATTGTCAGAAGTTAGCAGTTTGACAAGAAAACTAGAGTGCTAACTAACACACTGAGCCCATCCTCAGCTTTCATCACTACCAGAAATTAACTTTCAAAGGTTAATGGAATGAGGAGGGCTGGAAATCAAATCTCTTGTGGCCTAATTATAATCCTTCCCAAAAATTCAATACTATTTAATAAACTTTCCTCCAAAGTACAAGTTTTCTTTAAAGAGAATTAAATAAATCCTATGATTCGGGAGTCGGAGGGATTTAAAATGTTAATACTGGAATGTAGTACTTTTAAATGTAAGTAGAACTGGAGCGGACAGAATGCTATAATGAGTCACAGCAGGAACATAGATTAGAAACAGCCCCATTTTATGAAATGAAACACATCATTTCACTTGGTTAAAGTCTTGACTTTCAATAAACAAACAACTGCACGCAAGGAAAAGGAAGAGAAACAACAAGCTAAATGTAAAAACAGAATCTGTCCAAAGGATGAAACGTCATCTGAATACCATCTTGTCTTCCATGCTTGCAGCTCCTTCCCTAAGACTATCGTAACTCTTTTTTCTTTGGCTGACCCAATTTCTGCTATTTTTGACTGTGCAGAATGTTTCCCCCTCCAGCCTATCTCAAGCACTTAAAGGAGTGAATATCACTCAAATCCTCAAACAACCACGCAGAACCCCACATTCATTTCAAAATCCAACTTGTGTTTGTTCTCCATAGGCTTTCTCTAGTTTTCTCCATAAATTCATCTTTGTCTTCCATTCTTTTTTCCTGCTTCCACTTACCAACTGATGACCTTTTTGGTTTTCACACCACTTCTGGTCATTTATTGCACAAGAAAATTCTAACTGTTCTGCCAACTGGAACAACCTTTTTAAATTTCTCTGCCATACTTAAAATAATTTTTAATTTACAAATCATGAAAACTTTTTTTTTTCCCTAGTTTATATTCCCTTTTGTTTTGTGATCATTTATTATACTTATCTTTGTAAAAAAGTAAATTGATTTGTGACATAGCATATATAAAAGATGCTCAGAAAGTGAAGTTATACTGTGTACTCCTCTCTCCTCCCCCATGAAGAATATCAGTATGTATTTTAAATGAACAGTCAAAATTGAATCACAGGCAGCTCTTCACTACAAAGGACAATGATTCAATATAATTATGATTCAATATAATTCTAGATGCCTATTGAATTCTAATGCCTATGTGTCAGTACTCTAGTATTGATGTCTTTTATAAAACAGTTGTCATTATTATATGTTGCTATTAAGACTACTATTAAAAAGGAAGCAAAGATTCCTCAGATACATCTGTCTATTTTCTACACATAAAATGGCATTCATTCTTTCACATGCAGTAGGTAGCTTTTTGATCATTTGACCTATGCTGGAATTCAAATCTAATAATATATAATTGTATGTTAATTAGTTCTGACAGGCTATCTACATGTGAATTCTTGACAACTTTCTTCCAGGCACCTTCAGAACATGAGATCAGGTATTGCCCCTTGAACCACCTCAGAGTTACAGTCTTCACTAAGAAATAATAGCAAAAGCATTTACGTAGAAATTACCCATCAACTCTGGCTTATGTGACTGCAACATTGTCTTATGCGACTGGCACTCTAACCAATGGCCAGAAGGGATTCTGGACCATCCGCTAGACACAAGTGTAAAACAAACATAACAAGGCTTTTAGGACTGCACTAAAAACACAAGCAGCTGTCAGTTTTACCTGTGCTTTTGGGCAATACAGCCAGTTTTTCCTATGGCTTCGGTTTTCTCTGTCCCCAGGTCAGTAAGAAGGCCAAGTTTTGTTCTCATTCAAAATAAGGGCAGACAAGTGCTGACTTCTTCCTGAAGAAAGCTTCAGACCTCACAGTTATGAGCTGGAATTAGCAGCACTTCTAATCAGTTCAATAAAGATTATTTTTATTGATTTGTAATTTAACTATTAACAGAAAGAAAAGTCCAAATCATTTTACTTTTTTTATATACATTTAATATTTTGTTGTTTATTCTCCACAGGGCCTTCTGAAGTTATTTTTTTTTTTACATAAATTAGTCCAAAAATAACTCTGTTTAATCATCTAGACTTTGAAACATTTCATGGGAAGAAACATTTCTTTGTGCAGTCAGTTCATTCTAAGGACCTATAATCTCCATGGATACTATATGAAGGTTTTGGTTTAAGTACAAATTATAACTTGTCCCATATAAGAAATATCAATGACAGGTGACACTGAAGGTATCAGACAAATGCAATTGAGAGCTATATTATGGCTGAAGAACCCAGAGTGCAACTCAGACAAGAGATTTTTTGTTTGATATGTACCTTCACTGACCTGCCTTCCCTGTTAAATTACATTGCAGTTTTGTCAGGAAGCAGCTCTCTTCTTTCTTTCATTCTTTCTTTCTTTTTTTTCTTTCTTCCTTTCTTTCTATTCTTATTCAATAGCAGTCTCCCTGGAAGAACTCTTGCAGCTACTGTTACTGGAGTTTAATTTATGCCTTTTGAAATAACTACAACTTATGAAACTCTGTCACTGGGGGAAATCAGATTGAAATTTTCTCTTGAATAGTTGGATTATTATTGTAACCACTTAAAAGGTGACAGGATCTTCACCTCAGTCATTTTTTTTCCCTAAGAAGTGTTGAAAATGTCACCCAGTTAAACCCCAGATCAGAGCGTCATTTAAAAACATGTCTCATTAAACACTCAGCTCTTGTTATGACCCTGATGGATTGGTTGCTACTGAGTTTATGAAAAATGAAATGCATTACTTTTCCGAGAAGCTTTAACTGTGTATTTTCCATTCTCGTTTAGGATGTGGAAGTCTGACACTTATTAAATGGTTAGAATCTGGCCTACTTCTCACCTAATTCAAAGGCTAGAGAGTGAAGAAAACGTTGAAATATCTTTTCTTTTTTAACAAGCAGCATTTGTCATGCTTTGCAGACGTTTGAAGGCAACACCAACTACGATACACCTGAACTGCGGACTTTTGAACCTGTATCGACGAGATTCATCCGCGTCTACCCTGAGAGAGCCACACACGCTGGACTGGGACTTCGAATGGAGCTGCTGGGCTGTGAACTTGAAGGTAATTGCTCTGCCAGAGATGAATGCCCTTTATTATTTTCAAACATACATTTGGTACTTGGACTACTGCTGAACACTGCTGTTCTTGCACAGGCAGCACATCATACTCTTGCTTCCGTGACTGCCATTAGTGCTGTTTCTTGGACTAATCAGTTCCTTCTGGGCAGACGTTCGAATATGCTGAAGGCACAAATATTATTCTCTCTCCCATCCTTTGTTGAATCACAGTGATATTCTCCACATGGTTTCTGTTCCCTCAAGCAAACTTATGATTATGCTTTCGAGAAGAATAGAGCTATTAGGAGAAAATGAAGACAGAAACTCGTATTTTCTGTTACAATGATACAACCCAGAAAGAGACATTTTCTGAGAATGAGAAAGGGGAAATTACACCTTTTGCTCCTTCAAAGGATGTGAAAGTCACACAAGACACTATGATAGGTAGTGATTACTTTTATGGACAGGGTCTGTGTTCTTCCTTTTTAAGGGTGAGGAAGGTCTTTTTTGTTCCACACCATGCTTTCATTTTGCAACAGTATGTAAAGAGATGAAAGACCAGGAAAAGCAAAGTTTAGACATTTATTCTTGGACTATGACATGAAGTATTATTATGCTTTGATTTTTGTTATATAAACAATAATTATTTAACATCATAGATAACTACAGAGAGCACTACATGAATTTCACAATGTTATCTGGTGGATGAAGGTACAGTGGCTTGGCTTATAAATCACAGAGCTTAGCAATATGCATCTAATAACAAATCATATTATCAGGGGTTTCATATGATACCTCAGAAAGAAGTTGCTGAACAGGCTCCAAAGATGCAAAACTGCTCTACCTCCACTTCTTTCTCACCATTTCATTCCCACAGCAGAGGAGTGGAAAACATTACTGTGAGAACTGCTGATCTCTCTGTTGTTTTTTAGTGAAGGCCAAATTGAATAAGTGTGCTTTTTACTTGGCCCAGAAAGTTGGGAGTTTGGAAATGCTTCTTAGTTCCTGCAGGAAGTCCTCATTTCCTGTGAGAATTCTTGGTTCCTGCAGACTATTGTACTGCTTGCTCAGAAAAGAGAAAAGAAAACTCAGCACCTGCCCTGTGTAAACTTACAACCCATGGGTAATGTCCTCCTGCTACAGGGGTCCTGTAGCCACCTTCACATCAAGAAGTAAGGTTATGGATCACCTTACAAGAACATGTGGCTCAGTGAGATGGAGGAGCCAGAGAAGACTAACTAGGCAAACTGCAGCAGCAAGTATTGTGTTTCCCTGTTGCCGTGAGCAACATGGGACACATCTACTTGCATTCATCTTCCCAACTCTAGAGCACTTCTGAAGGTTGCTCACCTACAGGTCATCCATGGACAGGCAGGGTCAATTTCCATTCGCTCATGGGAGAAACTTAATAAGAAAAATTCGTTGCATAACTGTATCTTTTGGAAGGAGTTGAATGAAGAGAAGTCACTTGAGATTTACTGAGGAGGATGGATATTGAGATGAGAAAAGAAGCATGGAGCTAGGCGCAGACAGGAGTAAAAAATCAAATCTCCAGCAGTAATGAGCAAGGGGAAGTTTTGTATCTTACAGAGCATCCCAGGGGGCCTATAGGAATTGATGGCAGAGATGTAGGCAAGCTTGAGGCTATACAGGGGCATGAAGATCAAGATAAAAAAACTTGACTTGATGTAGAAAGCTAGAAGGAGCTCCCAGAGGGGCTTTCAAGGAGATATGGGGAATAGATGCTCTGAATAACTTATAACGGGTGCAGAAATGTTTCTTTAGTGCTAGCTTATACCTGTAAAGCACAGGTTGTGGTCCAGAAAATCCTAGTTTCATCCCAGGATAGAACTTCCACAGAAAGTGCCATCCCTACTGACATTTTCTGACCATGAATTCAGTGCATAAGATCTTAAGTGGCCAGTGGGCTCTGGAGGCAGCAGAAGGGCAAAGAAGAATCCAAGGAAGTGAAGCATTATTATATAGCTATAATCACAGTAAAACATTGTTAATGAAAATAGCAGTAGTTGAAAACAGGCAAAAGCCCGGACCACATTCCCAGGCTGGTTATCTTAAGAAAAGGAAATATACTTCCAGCATAAAACATAAACTGTATCCTGATTTTCCAGATGTTATATGTTTTGCAGACACTGGGATTTAGATATGTTTTCTGGCACCTTGCACAAATCTCAAGGTCTTAATTGCAATAACAAAGGTCAGACTTTTACTGGTTATGCAGCAGCTACCGGAAAGTCATCACCAGTGAGAAGCTAGCAGGTGGCCAGGAGGGATGACTGACATCACTGATGTCTTACTTATTTATAACTTCAACAAGAACAAAAGAAACTCCTTCCAGACCTTCTCAGTGAGCACAAAGTAATTCCACATCACACTGCCTTCCTGCCACTGTTACTGTCTGCTCAGACATTTCCTCCCTTACACGTGCTGTGCAGAGATTTCTTTGTCAGTGTAGTAGGTGCTTGAGAACTACCACCCTGAGCTCACACCACTCCTTCTGCTCTGTACAGGCCTACTCATGGAAACTTTGGCCACACAATAAGATTATGGGGTTTCTACCTTACCCTAACACTTACATCCCTTCACTCCTGGTTTGTAGAAACAGTACGCTACCATCAGCCAGTGAACAGACAGTTCAGGGCTTTAATGCTCAACTCCACACAGCCCTTGAGCTCAGATATAGCAGAGCACCTCAGTGCAAGAGGAAATATTAACAAACCTGGAGAGTTGCTCCTTTTTGCAAAAATAACACAGGAAAATAGTGTATGGTGCTCATCACGATGTTACTGCCAATTGCATGCTGATACTCCAGCAAACTTTTTCACTAACAAATGGATTTTCTTTCAGCTCCTACAGCTGTCCCTACTGTTTCTGAAGGCAAGCCCGTGGATGAGTGTGATGATGACCAGGCGAACTGTCACAGTGGCACAGGTGATGACTACCAACTGACAGGTGCAGAAACCATCCTCATTTCATTGCAGCTTCATTGTAGCTCATATTCATCACCAGTAACCAGCTAAACATTTGTACTAATTTAGTCACTCAGCATAAATGGACATTGGTATGCAGTTCATATTGTCGGTGCTGTCAAAACAGAGGCATCTGCCTTTTACATGTGACAATACTTTTGATTGTTTTCTCAGCCATATAATTTTGGAAGCAAATAATAGTGACTAGCTGGAGCAGAGGGCATTTTTTTTAATCAGGAATTCTGCCTAATCAAATGTCATAATTAAACTTTCTCTTACTAAGAACAAAGCTGATAAACCTTTTGAGGTTTATTGTCTGAGGCTGAAGAACTCAAAATGAAATATTGTTTAGGCTCTTGCATGTTGTTATACTCTTCCATGCATAAAATTTAGCACAGGACTCATCTCAGCCCTAAATCTTACTCAGACAGAAACAAAGAAGATTTGCTTTATCAAAGCATACTCATGCATATACCACCAAAAAGATTTTCATGAGCTTCCCCATCAGCACTGCATTACAGCCTCAGATGGGCTGACCTCCTCCAAGCTGCCATCACTAAGAGCAAAACAGGACATAAGGTACTCTGCATCTGGAAGGGAGGAAGCTTCTTAAATTTCATATTTTCTCACTTCTGCACAGAACCACTGTCCTTCTGAGAGAGCTGGTTCTCCATCACTATGTCCTCGATCCTTTCACGAAGGTCACTTACTGCAGAAAGCTCTGGGCCTGCTCCTGTACTAGATCCATACTTCTGTAGCGGCTGAGCTTATTTTAGGACATAGCAACACAGGTTATTTCATCACATCTCTCTGGTTCACTTACCTAATAAAAGTTTACTGCTTCTTATATCTATGGCATAAAATAGCACCACAGCCTGACAATAGCTGTCCATGAGGACATTGAGAAATCTTAGGTAAGAGAGAGATTGGCTTTTTGAAAGCAGCCAAGTAGAACATCTGACAGCAGATATGAGTGAAAGTGCAGTTTCAGCATCAGACTCTTTCTGAGCTTTGCCAGTGTCTCCCGTAAATGTATATTGCAAATCAAAAATTGAAAAACAGTTCATGAGCAAAAAAGGCACCACACGGTCACTGTCACTGCTTTTCAAATCACTTTTCCAGATGGATCTTATTCTTTGTGAAAAGAGTCACGTAGGAAGTCTAATAAAATAGTCCATATTGTGTTAAGGTAACTCAGAAAGCTTTCAGTATTAGTAAACATTGTAATTTTGTAATTTCTCTGAAAGCAAAGAGCCAGGTCAGAAAACCCTGGGGCTGTCTGCAGAGCTCTGCGACGAAGGCTGGCTTGCAAGACTCAATAGGTAGAGACATATTTCGCATAGACAGAGGCTGTGTGAGGGCAGGGAGACAGATCTGTGCAATCACCTTCCTGTTCACCCACTAATAGTCTCTGCACTTCAGACAGCTCAGGACTGCATCCCACATGTCCCTCAGGGAAAGGTTATTGAGCAGAAGAAACTCCCTCTGGCAATTTTTGCAGGCTGTGCTTAGGGAGCAGTTTATAAGCTCTAGGACAAGGGAGCAGGCATCAGCCTTCCTGAGCACCAGATTTTCTGGGAACTGAACCTATTTCACTACTAAAATTGAAAATTACTACACTGCCCTTCTATAGAGTGCCAGCACTTCAATATAATTTACAACATCCCCTAGAAACCCCAGCTCAGTTGTTCTGGGCACAGCAGTAATGTTACATTTGATGTTTGATGTCACATGTAACACAAAAAATGCACAAAAGTGATTTTACCAAAAATTTTACCACAGATATTCCTCCAAAGTGCATAGACAGAAAGTGTGTAAATCTCACAGACCATTAAGGATGGCAGGGCAAGGCATCGGTGCCGTCCCTTCTTTCCTCCAAACCCAATGAGTGCAGTGCCAGCATTCTCATGGGTACGGCTGCTTGAGTCACTTCCCTGATGGTACTCGCACATATGTGAGTATCACAATGAATCCTCCCTTGCAATTAACAATAATTGTTCTGTAGGCCAGATTCCTTCCTGCTCTATTTGGACCCCATACAGAGCTACTCTATTTGCATGGCTTAGAGCATTTCCCATCAGATCATTCTCACAAACATAAAGCTGATATAGCTTGGGCATTCATTCTTATTGAAAGTCATCATAGTCATCCTTTCTATAATGCTTTAAGCACTTGCTTGCTGGAGAAGAGAAAAGCCATTGACTGGTAATCAGCACCCCGCTGTGCATTTATAATTGCACTAGTTTACTTTTTGTTTCCTTTATCAATATGAGGCTTACCTTTAAAAAGTCAAGTATTTTTAAAATATCAATTAGCGAACGTAGTGAGAGGGCCATGACCCCTCTCTTCTCTTGTTCATCTACTTGAAGAAGAAGACAAAGTTCTTAATTACCCCTGCTCTTTGAGACAGAAGTGAAAGCTGCCTAGAGAAGAGCCAAAAGCTGGGCAGTTCCCATGCAGCTCTCCAGCAAGCTGGTCTCACAAAGTAGCTGTGAAGCAATGCAGGGGCTGGAGGATCTCAGGTGTGTGATATGGCAAGCATGTGCTTGCTGAATGCACAGACTGGTGAGTGTCAGGGGGGCTAGGGAGATCAGTCACTGACATCCCATCTGATTTTGACAAATCACTGTCTGTAAAGTGAGGACAACCATAAGGGCACAATAGGGATTGATTAGTTGGTGTTTGCAAGGACTCAAAACATAGAAGGCTTTATCTGAGCTCTGGGTGGGGTGATTTTGGGGTTTTTTTTGGGGGGGGTTTATTGTTTTGAGGGTGTTTTTGGTTTTGTTTTGTAAAGGAAACCAGGTCTTTAATGTCATATTTTCATGCCCTAAGGTATTCAGTTGCCTTCATGTCTAATAAAGATGGTCATATTTCAGATTTATAAGTAGGAAATTCCTAATGATCACTGTGTCCTTCGTTGAATGCCTCATATCATGATATGCATAATTTCTTTTCCAGGTGGAACTACGGTGCTGAATACAGAAAAGCCGACAGTGATAGACAATACATTACAACCAGGTATTTAAAAAAAAAAAAACAATTCCAAACCTAAATTTCATGCCAGAGACAAAATAATAAATTGCAGCACTTCCTGACTCCCCAGCCCCTAAAAGTCTCTGAAGTAAAGAAGCATCTGGTCTCTCGGCTCTATACAGTAAATATTTTATTCCTTTCATCCACATGTAGACAAAGCGGAGAACAAGATTTCCTTTTGCATCAGCAAATGGTAAATGCTGACAAAATTAAACTAGCTTAATCACACAGTGCATTCTGTTAAAATGGCATCTTAGCGATGCAGAGTTTGTTTGCAAACCTAAAGAAAACAAAAACAAGCCACACAGGCAAATTCACTCTTTATATCCATGGTTTCACAAACCTTAGAGAAGTCAACTTTGCCAGTTTTCTCTACCAGAGAGCTGGCAGTTTTACAGCATTGTTTTCTAGCAAGCTTTCTCAAAATGGGGTTACATAAACTACTACCATGAACTTGAAAAGAGAGGAACAAGTTGTCACAGGCAGCAGGTCCTTTCTACTTAATACAGTAACTAGCAGCTTTTAAAATCCTTACTTTCCTGCTTCCAGATCTTTCATAGCAATTTTTTAATATCCTGTTCAGTTTACTGGGAATAGGGGACAGGATAGATTTGGTCAGAATATCTGAACTGTAAAAACTAGGAACACCAGTTTGAAATGCTGTGCGTTAGTGAATGCGCAGTGGTAAAGAGGTCAGCTTTCAACTACTCCCATTTCCTCCATTAAAGTACGGTCAGCCGCAGCCTTGCAAGTGATTTGTAGCAGGGTGGGTAAGTGTTTATCATTGTTTCCTCAACTGTGTGACACAAACTGGTTTTGCTTCAATTAAAAAAAGGTACTAATAATGGAAAAGTTTCCTACAGAGCACCAATTGTGTCAGTCTGATAGTCAGAACTGGCTTCTCTCTGCCATTATTCCCACTCTCAGCCTCTGCATTCCTCTATTGCGGAGGCAAATGCTTTTAGTCTCCCTAAAATTTGTCTCTGGGGCCATACAGTTTGCTTTGTCAGCATATACTATTCCTAACTGACTTCTGTATGAGTGGGGCAGATAAAGGGGTACCAGAGCCTTCACACAACACTTCTTCATGTTGCTCTTTCACAGCCAGCATTGCTGCAGGGCCAAGGGACAACTGGTGATTCCACAGTTTGGGGGTGGTGAAGGCAGAAAGGATATTGCAGTGGGTTTAGAGTAAAACATTTGGATTCTTCTGTCTGAAATGAGCTTTTAGTCTTCTACTTGGCTGTAGTGAAGGGTTTTTTTAACAGTTCCTTTAACTGTCTTCTTGCATTCAAACAAATGCTAATTGCAAACTCATACAGTGCCTCAGTGCTATGCAGTTCTCCTCACCCCTCCCCAGTGCCAGTTGCAGTTGCAGGTTGTGTTTAATCCTTTTGGCTTGGGTGGGACTGTTTCTGCCAGAGTTAAAGATATCCTCATTTTCTCTCCTTCCCTCCTGCACCACCTTCGTTGACTCCGCCATGAGCCAATTTTTTTCTGTACTGAAGAAGTTTATGAGGTTCCCTTCAGAGCATGCCAATGCTACTTCCCTGCATTGTGCTGGTAGGAGCTGTTTCCTTCCGGGCAATAAGGGACAAGCTCACATCCCAAACGCCAGGCTCCCACATGACAGTACAGTACAAAGATCATAGATACAGATCAGTCAGATGCTAATAAATAAGAATAGGGTTTCCAAAATCGGCAGTTAAAGACATAAAGGTTTCCAGCTGCTTTGTAATCCCTCACTGAAAAACAGCCAGAAAACTCGTAAAAAGGGGCAGCCAGAAATTCCCTTTAGCATGGGGAAAGCCCTCCTGGCAGAGAGGTGATACAAGCCACTGCCAGCCATGGCATCTTGTGCCATGGTGATTTGAAACATCTTTGCCAGCCCTTCCAACACTCCTGTTGGACAGGTACTTTTGCACCGTGAGCTAAGGCCCTGTACTCCTGCATACCATTGTCTTCCTGCCTGTGTTCAAGCCTTCAAGCACCCCTAATCATGTTATCCCAGACTAACATGCTTGTGTATGTCAAAGTCTTGAGATTATCCTATTCCTGCCAGCTTTCATACATGATAGAAACAGTTAAGTGCAAATAGCTGGAAAGCCTCCACATATAAACAAGCTTTCCATCAAAGAGACTTTTACAGTTCATTCCAAAGAGGCTGAATCGTAAGAAAATAAAAAAGAATCATTATTTCCTACTGCTCAAAAAGTTTAAAGCTTTGGATTTTTTTATTATTTTTTTTTTAATAGAATCTACTTCTCAGACTTAAAAGGTGCTTTTAACAAACCTGTCTGTCAAGGTAAATACCTTTCAGACCTCAGTCCTCAGTCTCACCAACATCTAGCCTTTTTCAACATGTCTCTTTCAATTCCAAAGAACTATTGGAAACTCTTGACTCTTAGCTATTTACATACAGAGCAAGCTGTTCATTTACATAATGTGCTCTTGGAGTGTAAGCTCAGTCCTTTGTAAAGCAGATTGTTCAAGAAGTAACGTATCCTGTTTTTCACACATATAGTAGCTATTTTGGAAAAATATAAGAAATCTTGAGGTTAAAAGCTATACTGAGAAATCATTTAAAGGTAGAATAAGTCTGAATCTCTTTTATGGCAGGACAACTTTGCACTGATAAAGGATGTAAAGGGATATTAAAGCACTTAAATTATAATTTACTATCATTAGAGGTAATTCTAAGCTGCCAATATAAATAGTATAAAAAGGTGAAATGCAAATAAGAATCAGACTCAATGTACTACTTTGAAGTGTTTGCAATTTCCCTTTTTAGTGTTGATTTTCCCTTTGGCAAGAGCTTCCTATAGGTAATTTTCATAGCATTTTTAATGCCATCATGCTCCTTCTTGCCTCTTGTTGGAATAGTTATAAAAATATGTCAAAGTCATTGGGCCACATAAGATTAATGGACTTGCAAGAAACTCACTCAACTAGATTTTCAAATGACTTTCTTGTTCACGTGTGGTAATGGTTCCAGCTGTGAGCAAGATGTGGTCAAGTACAGCTGTTGGTTATTCTTTGAGAGGATAAATCTGTTTTAATTCAGTATCACGTACACTACATTTTCAAAAAGACATATGGGATTTCGTCACACCTCCATCTCAGATTCTCATCTGAACTGCTGCTATTTAGTTACATAATAGCTGGTTTTCTTCATCTTCTCAATGTACACAAACCCCAAGATCAATCACCTGCTGGCAAGGGAAATATCTTAGCAGGGAAATAGGACAGCACCACAAAGGGAGCCCACCAAATGCTGCTCATCCTCCTCTCTTCTTTCCTTCCTTCCCTAAGATTTGCCAAGCTATAGTTAAAGGACAAAGAAACTGACAGATTGCCTGTAGTGTACTGTGAGCTACTGTCTCAGCCTCTCAGGACGTTTATTAGAAGCACTGAACTATTCTGTCTTCTGCTGGGTTAGACCCATTGTCCATACAGCTAATGAACCTATCCTGATGCTGAAAATGTCTGTTATAAATTGGCTCACAGTGTTGTTTTTTTTAATGGCTCCCTGGGAGGAGCACTGGAAGAGACATAAGAATAGGCAGTAATAGATGGCATGTTTAAGGAGCCCATTAAATGAAAGTGCTCTGAAATAAATGCCTTGCTTTTGACTTCTAGTGCCATTGCTGTGATTGTCTAAGGAACATATTAACATGATCACTTTTGAGAAAACAATACGGACCTCGCAAGAAGTAGCTGATGAAGAATATGTTGCAGGCCAAATCCTGCTCAGTTTCAAGGGCTTCTCATTAACTTCTCCTTGGAAAATAAGTTCATTTTTGTGCTACACAGCAGCAAAGCTAAGGAACAGTCAAGGCCAAATCGTACCAAGTTTAGGCATTTTGCCAGTTTCCTGGACCATATATTTAAAATGAAAGTGTAAGAAATACATTATTAGATGATGCTGTGAAATTTAGCCCTGCTTCGATGCTCATTCTAGTCACAGTGTTCAGAGATTGCTTCAGACCATGAAGAAGGTGGCTTTTGTCACTCCGTGTGTGTTAGAATTAACAACTAAATTCTGGATATTTTCCTCATAAATTTCAGCGCCCATTTCTCTTTGATCATTCGAAGCACCCTTAGCAGTATTCAAGGGAAGAAGGAGTTGTTTGCACCACATGAAGCTTTCCCTTTGATCAGTACTGAACTACACTGTATATCGCCTAGTTCTCAGGCTATGAAACTGAGAAAACAGAACATTGTAATTCTCCTTCTGTAGGTTCTTTACCCGTACTCCTTCTGCGTCTTCTGCTATTTACTTTTATTCAGAGTTAATCAATCCCAGTCCTTTCAACCTCTTTCCACCATGTGCTCATTTATGCTGTCTTACATCTTCAGATGGATGTGATCTATCCACCATTGTTCTGCTTTCTTGTGGTCTGAATACCACACAGGCTATCACAAGCTTCAGATGATATAATCCTTTGGAATTAATACGATTAATTTTGTTTTAGGTTCTCTAAGGCCTTTTTTATGGTTCTGTTTCATGACTCTGATGACAAAACCATGCAGTATAGCTCTCCCTAGGCTTCCTTGACAAGGAAAGGAAATTTTTCAAAAAATTAAAACCCTTTAATTCATTTCAATGTTATTCTTTTTTTCAAAAAACTCTCCTTGATTTTCAGATGTCCCCTTTCAGGGAAGACCGCTTTGATCATGGCCCCATTGTCTAGGAAAAAAAAAAAAAACACATACTGAAGCAAGAAACATAATGGATTGCCTTTTTGTACCCATGTGTGCACAGGATGAGTTCTGCTTCTTCAACATTTTGAGCTCAAAGAGGCATTACTCACCGTGATCTGCCTCTTGCCTAGAAAAGGTTGAGGTCCGCCAGGAAACATGTTTTCTCCACATTAAATTCCTGTGACAGGCAGTATCTGTTTAATTCATTTGTTCCCAGTTAGGATGCCACATCTGTGTCAATGTCAGGTAGACCCCTCCAGAGGCCAACAGGAGGCTGGGGAGTTGGGTTGGAATGGGGTAGATGAAAGGTGAGGGAAAGGAACAAGGCACAGGGATTGCAGAGATGCTGCAGCACAGCCGAGGCGTAGGTGAAAAATAGGAGCTGCAATGCACTCAAACCTCTCTGATGACAGAACAATATTGTGGGGGGGGCAAGAGCAGAGAGGGCACTGTCTGAAATGCAGAAATCCTCTGGATTTGGGTTGAGTGAAAAACACGTCTCAGAGCAAGGATTCACTGAACAAGGGCACAGCAGGCAAGGAGGAAATGACAGATAAACTGTTATGTATTGACCTACTCACTTGAGGTTTTCTCTTAGTTCATAAAATATACTAAGTTTACCTCCTATTAAAATCTGGGAAGTGAGTTCAAAAGTCTTTCCAGTCTTCCCTGGGCTGCTTTTTTATGTGGAGTTCTTTGCCTCATCACTTTTGAAGAGATCCACCTCAAAAGTGTTCCCAGTTGCAGATCCCAGCATGCATCCCATATTTCTCTATATTTTCCCACTATAAACAAGATGCATTATAGGAGTTGCATGATCTTTATCTGGGTTTTTTGTTTGTTTTGTTTTGTTTGTTTTGTTGTGGGTTTTTTTTTCTTTGTTGTTTCTGTTTTGGTAATGGGAAAGACAGCAGAAGAACAGAATTCTTCCCCTAGACCTGACAATGGTGAGAGAAAGGTTTGTTCTTAGTTCATACTTGCACAAAGCATCTCATTAAAGTAAATCTAAGTTTTTTCCTTTAATAAAGCATGAGTCAAGCCTGAGAAAAGGCTTCAGGATTTGGTCACACTGCTGTGGGAGGGGTATTACTCTACTGGGAGCTGGCATTGCTCAGGGTGAGGTAAAAGTTCTACCAACCTGGTAGAAACCAAAAGCCGAAAAGATTTCAAACTGTTTCTCAAAAGAAGAAATATAAAGAATAGTCTATCTTTGTGTAATCTTTCCATACTAATTCCAAGTTGTATTGAGTAAAATAAGCTACAATCTATTAAACCTTTGGGCAGAATTGAAGAGAAGCTGAAAACAAGATATGATCTCATCCTGACCATAATACCAGATTTCCCTTGTTTTACATGGAGCTTGTTTTGAAGCTTATTTTGAGTCCATATGGCAATCAGCCACATTTCTCCCTTTTCTGTCTTAAGTTGTCCATTTCAATGCTGCCATCTTGTGGGCCAGCTTGTGTGGAAGATGCTGCAGTGCTGTTCCTGTCTGACGCCATGAGCTTGGCATTTCACCAGAAATCCTTTCCTGCCGATGACATTTCACTAGTGTTCCTGAGTTTTCTTATTTTTATCCAAATCTTGCCATGGTTTGTTGTACAATGTTATGGTACGGTTACAGTAGAAATGCACGTTAACAACCAGCAAACGTATCTAATAAGCAAGCCAGAGTTTTCTTTTGGAGTCGTATATGTTAGAACAAAGTTGTCAGATAATGTGGGGAAATTAATCCAACAAAAAAAAATAATAACAATAATCACAAAATAAGATTCATAAAGAGACAAAAAATGAGCACACTGTTTACTAGAAATAGCCCTCCTTTTTCCTAACAGGACTACTTCTGCTATGTCTTCTCACACTTACAAGTGGGAATGGCTTTCTTTGTGGTTAAATGAATGCATTTGGTTTTGAAATGCAAAATCTGAATAATGAAATTAATAATCATATTTATTTTCAACATCCTTTTCTATCTTTTCATGCAGAACTGCCTCTATACAACTTCAACTGTGGCTTTGGCTGGGGATCCCACAAGACTTTGTGCCAATGGGAACATGACAACCAGGTGGATTTGAAGTGGGCAATTCTGACCAGCAAAACTGGGCCAATTCAAGACCACACAGGTAATCTTGAGTTCATGATTTAGTCATTTTACATGAGAATAAGTTGATCTGTTTAATACCAACACGCCTTCCAAAGCCAGAAGAGTCTGAGTTATACCTAAAATAAATATCATAGGAAAGATAAGTCTAGGCAATCTGAACCATTGTGTGTAGATGCGAATGACCATAATTATCTCTTTTGTTGGGGAATAAAGAACATTTATTGTCAGGAACTGAAGATCCATGCTCCTCCTGACTGTCCTTTCAATAACTGCCATCTAGATAAATAATCAAACATTCTGCATGTCGTTTACCAAATCATATGGTCATGAGCAAACCCCACACTATTCCTACTTGTGATTACAGAAACTGTTCACTGTGGTAAGGCATTGTGAGTGAAACTTCTCACAAGGGCTTGTTTCCATGCCCTTCTGCTTTCCAATGGGAGTTGGAGACCACAGCCATCCCTTTGCTCGCACAGTTTTTCCAGAATTATTACCCTGGGAAATTGATTAGTTTGGTTTGTAGTATCTAACTCATGGCTCTGCATAATTAGGCAATAAATATGCTGCTGGCTAACAGAGAAGGGAGTGCATTGTTTGACCTGCATGGCCTCTCACTTCAGTGTTCTCCCTTGCATACGTGCAGATTAATCAAATGTGTTAGGGATGAATACCCTTTCCCACTTCTGCAACCCCTTTGCTTAATGAGAATGACAAGGAAATTAGACAAAATTGGACTTTTTAAATTCTGAGACACTTTCAATTGAATCTTAAGACAAGTACAGTAGTTTCTGAAAGAAAAAAAAAAAACTTATAATACTTTGACTATAAATGGCATTGTACAAATAAATGGCATCAAATTAACTAAATGCAGTTAGCTGAAGTGAAGTCTGTAATGGTGGAAAAATTGATGTAAAGTAAAGTGAAATGGCTCAGTAGGATCTGACATTGAAAGGAGGTTAAAAGCTACGTTAGCCAGACTCTGACAAAATCTAAAAGGCATGCATAAGTAAAGCTTTAATTAAGACAATGAAGACAGAGTTCCTGACCCAGCACTACAGTAATATTCTGGAAATGAGAGCTATCTGCACTTTGCCACCAAGGATTATAGAGAGACTGAACCTGTCTTCAATCAAGAGATGAAGAAATGATATTCTTCAAATGAGATTTTGTTGTTTCCTCCGGGTCTTACTATTGCAGAAGACTTACTCATTCCATTAGCTGTAGCTTCCATAAGTCTTCCAGGCAGCTCATTTTGCTCCTTGCTACTCTCGCTTTCGATATTTTCCAAATTTTTCCTTCAATTCCAACAGTATCTTCATCTGCCACATCTGCCATAGGGGGGGAGTGGGTGTGAACACAGACCACAAGTGGTCTGAATGGCACTGCCATCACAGGCGTGCACTTCAGTGTGCCTGTTACTCAACAAAGCACCTGGTATGCTGGGAAAACTTCAGTGAGCAGTTCCCAGCTGTACTTATATAAAACTGAAGAAACTCCATAGAAGCAATCTTCAACAGCAATTGCTTTAAGACAGCAGGATACTCTGTACGCCACTTCAAATTATTCATGTTACGATTAAATCTGGCCAGAGTTAGGTCTTCCAACTGAGATGCCATCCTAATGCTGTGAATACTTTCCTTTTTTCTTTCCTTTGGGGTTCTCTGTCACCATTCTCTGTCACCATTCTTTGATGGGAGAGATTTGCATTTACATTGTGATGTCCTCTGTACAGGAGTAAATTCAAACACTCCTGCTGTAGAAGCTGGACAAGGTGCTACTGCACTAAAATAGGGAAAAAAATAATTCTGAATTTTTGGCAATTTAACATCAACTTCCCCTACAACATTCTTTCAAAGATCAGATACTCCCATGTATATTGGCATGGGTAATTCTGACTGCTCACAGAAAAATCCAAGTAAAATACTCTCATTTCATGTCAAAATTAATATTACTCTTCTCTTTTAGTAGGTTCCAATGACTAAGTTTAACCCACTTGTTTTGTTCCTGGTTAATCTTTTACTATCCTTAACTTCATTGGTGCAAGCCCACACCATCACAAGCCAGCATATCTCAATTATGTGTTATTTCAGATGAAACTCAAGAATATCATATATAATCAAAGACCAATGTTGAAAATGCTTCACCCTTCTAAAACATCTTTTGCCTCTTTTTTTGTTTTAACTTTTCTTTAGCTAAAGCAATGGTATAAATATATGCTTATTTCAGCAGATCACCAGCACTTTGCTTCAGTCAGTATCTCACCTAGTGTTTTGTTGTTAGCAAACTAATCATGTTCCCACATGCTTCCCTGCCCAATTAAGCAAGTGATTTTCAAAACTAAGGGTATCTAGTGTTCATATTTTTTATATAAAATCCACGTATAAACCCATTCTGCTGTAATTAGTCTTCTGGGAAGTGGCTCATAAACATTCAGAGCCCAATATGCTATTGCCAAAATCAAGGGATTAACTCTGGCACCATTTGTGGCAATACTCTGGCTCAATTTATGCACTCACTTTGGTTTCAGTTCCTCATCTCTGACCATGGCTGCTCAAAGATATTTTATTCTCCACTGCTCTTCCCATCCTAGCCCTGCCTTCTCAAGCTCAGCCTAAACAGACATTAAAAGCAGCTCTTTACACGATTAGTGTGGAGTAGGCCCAGGGGACTTTAGCTGGACCTACTGTCTGAGGTCCGCCCTCAGAAGCTGCACGCTGACTGACAAAGTGCTCATCACTGCAGACATGCCCTTGCCTCCATTCCTAAGCAAAGGGAAACAAATTCTGAGTGCTATGTGGCACACACTTGTCACAGGGCATCTTGGTGAGCAGCAGAAATACACTCTCTCTGGGGCACACTTCACTCTCAGTTGTGCGACTTGGGGCAGAATGCAAAGAGACCACGACTGGCAGAGCTGAGATTTCTTAGCTGAACAAAGAAAACAACATCTGGTCACTATTCCTAATGCAGTCCTTTTGTCACAGCAGGAGATGGCAACTTCATCTACTCTCAAGCTGACGAAAGCCAGAAAGGCAAAGTTGCCCGGCTGTTGAGCCCCGTCATTTACTCACAGAACTCAGCACACTGCATGACTTTCTGGTACCACATGTCTGGCCCACATGTTGGCACTCTGAAGATCAAGCTGAGGTACCAGAAGCCAGATGAATATGACCAGGTGCTGCTGACCCTGAACGGGCACCAGGCAGACTGTTGGAAGGAGGGCCGTGTTCTTCTGCACAAGTCTGTGAAACACTACCAGGTGAGCCTTGCTGGTCATGCCTTATATGCCTTAGCAGAAAATGTCACTGGAGGATTTGTGTAAAGAGTGTTATACCTACAGATGAGTTGCTGTTGCTGTGACAGTAATAGTAGTGGCATATTTCATACTATCGCAGATGACAGTGATACAAGCAATTTGTTATAGAAGGCCAAATAAATGCATTAGAAATCACTTCTCAGTTGTCAAAAAACTGCATCCTTGCCATACTTTTGCTACTGATGTAAAATGTTTCTGTGAAGTTTTGACATTATATGAATTCACATTTGTGCATATAAGTTCGTAAAGGCATATAGCACTGATTGACAGGCCACAATCAAAGTGTGCGTAATGTGGCATCGTGACAACTGGAGAAGTGTGTTAACAGCTAATTAAGACTTCCTGAACGCTTCAATTGTGTGTTAACTTGAAAACAGTGTGAAAATTATCTTATTTTTCCAGGTGGTTATAGAGGGAGAAATTGGAAAAGGAAATGGAGGAATTGCTGTGGATGATATTAATATTGACAATCACATATCTCAAGAGGACTGCCAAAGTAAGTATGCATAGCATGGTTGTATAGAGATCTCATCCAGTACCTTTATTTACTTAGATTTATTTAGATAGCTGATATTATGGGATTTTAGTTTTGGTTGGTTTTTTTTCTTTGTGAAAAGGATACATAATTATTGACGATATTGGAAGCTTAGCACTGAAAACGCCCTGATCTGGTCCATACTCTAATTGGTAGGCTGGCCTCAGTACTGCAGTGATGCAGTCTTCAGGATCACAGCTGGCATCCCCCTGACAGGTCACAGCACATTCACATCCTCACATCTCTCCTTATATTTTTTATTGCTGTACTCTTAGTATTTTTCTGCTTTTCATAATGCTCTTCCCTACCTTAATTATTGCTAAAAATTCTTCACTCATTTTAGATCACTTATCCTAGGATTTTTTAAGCATTTTATCAAACCAACATTGGATACCCAAGTATGGTTCAGTGGCCACAGCCCTGTCCTTTGCTGCCCTGCAGCAGAGTTTGCTATTACTCATTTACCATAGTTATCAGTTCCCCAGACACGTGTCACTGAGTAGTACTGGATCGTGGTCTGTTTTGCTTCTGAGCCAGGCTGATCTTGAGCCCCTGTTTCAGTCGTTTTTTTCTGGCCAGTCTGGAATTATTCCAGTCACAGCCAATCATATGTGCATTGCATACTGCACGTAATTTGGCAGCAGCAACCTCCAGATAAACACAAGCAACTAAATCCCGTCCTTCATGATAGAGATTGAGGTATGAGATTAAGAGAGAAAATAGAACAGAGAACCTTCAGCATCAGAAATGTAAACTTACTCCACTTGAGTTGGCAGCACAATGGAGAACAATGATAGAGGCTGTTCTCACCCTTTGTGGCTAACAGCCATTTGAGGATAACATGACAGGCTCCAACTACATGGTAATTTCATAGCTGAATAAGACTGAAACAGTCTCTTCATTGTGCAGTCCATCTCCTCGATTCATCCTGCAGCACAAGTAAACGTTACCAGGAAAGAGAGTCAGTGCACACTGCCTGATCCTCCTGCAGTATCTTCAGCGCCAAGCAAGATGCTGGGACCACAGTGATGGCGCTGATCTGACTGAAATGAGAGAGGAAAGTAACTTATTTCCTACCTCCTCATTTCAGATATGCAAACTGAAATCTCAAGAAATAAAGACAAATGGAGCTTCTATTTGAACCATCATAACAGAAATAATAACAATAATGATAGCCAGGTAAACTGTCCAACAGGAAAGGAGGAACAAAAATTCAACCCCAAACATTAAGACTACAATTGGTTTTTGTATATTTCCTCCTTTCAGATATACAAACCAAATGGTGCGCAGAAATTTTAGCCTGTGTGAGCTAAAGCTTATTCAGCAGACCAAACACAAATGGTCTCACTGCAGTTCTTGTGATTAACTGTGCCTTCACTGATGAAGTGTTGTGGAATTGGGCTCCAAAATTGTAAATACAATGAATGAGATGCTAATTTATCACACTGATTTCTCTTTTGTAGGCATGGAAAACCCCTGCTGATAACTCTAAAACTGTGCCAAGATTGGGTGGAGAGAAGTTTTTAAATCTTTCTTTTTTCTCCATTAATTTTCAGAGCCCGTCATAATGAACAGTTATGTCAAGCTGGCATAATGATGCTCTGACACAGAAAAATCTGCTATACCATTATTGTCAGCATGATAGTCAATCAGTGTTTGTAACCCTAATAATCAATGTCAATTCTCTTTGCTTCATTAGAATCAACTGATCTGGAGAACAGAATAGATGAAGAAGATCCAGAAAGTAACCAAACAGGTAAAAATTATGCTATTGTTACAAGGAAATGAATTACAATGTGTCTTTTCATGTGAATTTGTGTATTCTATTTCCTTATTTATGAATTGGTTATCTTAATTGCATATGGCACTAAGGTTTTTTTGTTGTTGTTTATCTAGAGCAGAAACATAGAAGGTTTTCATTTATACTAAGGATTTCATAGTTTTATTCTTCTTTGCCTTACAATCTTGTGGATTTTCTGTCCTATATAAAGATTTTAAAAATTCAAATTTTATGTATGTTTGTTACATTGTATACATATTTATGCACACACAAACTAAAGATCTCTAATATTTTTTATCCAGAAGGCATACCCACAGATGAAGAAAAAGCTATCACCGTATTTTATGTCTCATGCAGTGTCTAGGTAATTAGGCTCAAAACTCTTCAGGCTAATAATTTCTCAGACCTTGCAGAAAATGTCGTTTTATAACCAGTCTACCAAAGCATTATCGTTTTCAATGATGATAGCTGTAAATGGATCATTAAATGGATCATAATTGTCATATTGTTCTCATAGTGAAATACATTCGCATTTTTCAAGCAAAGAGCTTCTTTTTTTTTCTTTTTGGCTACAGTCAACAAGATTGTCACTGGGTTTAGTGAAAGTGGAGTTCATACAGAAATACTCCTTTGCTTTGCTTGCAACAATTAGCAAGTTTCATAAGCTTAGCATGTCTCCTTAATAAATTGAGTTTAGGGAAAACTTTGTGATATCCAGTGAATATTTTACATTAGGAGGCAGAGTGCTCTCCTGTGTCAGTTAACTGTCACTATCCCCATTTCCACGTCCATTCCACGAAGCCAGTGAAGCAGAGACAGACTCAAACTGGCTAAAGATTCCTGATTGATGTCTAAGACTGTAAACATTCACACTGAGCTATGAAATATTTAATTAACATTTTGGAGCTAAATACTTCAGATAAGGAAAATATAACCAAAAGGTCTGGTTATTCATTCCCAAGACTCCCACATATGTCAAGGCAGAATCGGACTTCTGCTACCATGCAACAGAATTGATTATTGGAGAGCTGTATGAAGAATTCAGCAGCTATTTGAGCCCCATTATAATTTTCAGTTACTTATGACTACTTCTAAGAAGCCAGGTTTTCAAATTACATAGCAGTTTATGCCAAAAGCTTGATATCCTTTCTCCAGATTACCTTCTCTTCAAACTAAGCTCTAACTGGAATCAATTCTGAACATTTTGCAACTCTTACTCTATTTCAGGGTTTACTCCTTCATACCATACAGATGAGGACTACGATGACATCTCCAGGAAACCAGGCAACGTCCTGAAGACGCTAGACCCAATCCTTATTACCATCATAGCCATGAGTGCACTTGGGGTGCTTTTAGGAGCCATTTGTGGAGTTGTCCTATACTGTGCCTGTTGGCACAATGGGATGTCAGAGAGGAACTTGTCTGCACTGGAGAATTACAATTTTGAGCTGGTCGATGGTGTAAAACTGAAGAAAGATAAACTAAACACACAGAATTCTTACTCGGAAGCATGAAGGTATAAAGCAACTTGAGAAGTTTCAGAGAATCGGGATGGAAGGACATAGCTCGGTCGTGCTGGGGAACTGTTGATCATCTTTTACTGTACAGGCTGAAAAGTGCATTGATGACACTGAGCCAAGCTTTTCTCAGGAGCTTCAACGAGTGTGTAACCGATAAACATGGACAACAATCTGTGTTAACAATCTGAATCATGTACAGTCTGCTTTTTTCTGTTGGTTTTATTTGAAATAATCAAATGCTGGTGTTGAGACCAAGTATGATTGACTTCTAGGTCATTTTGTCTTTCTTTCTCTCCCTCTCTTTTGTTTTCCGTTAATGGGTAATTTTCTTTTTACTGTGCAAAATCCAAGATGCTGTCACAAAATGTATTCAGTGGGGTCCTTTGGATGGACATGCTGTCTGTAGCTCAGTGCCCGGAAATTATTGGAGTAACAGCAATTTAGTGGACTCCTGCACCTGTATTTGTGTATAATTGCTCGTGTTGTGCATAGGCAAAGAAGGGTTAGGATGTTTTTGAAAGTACTGCTGCATCAGTACCAATATAGTGTGTCAGCTCTGTTTACAAAGCAATACAGTCAAATTTTATTGATGTTTTTCAGTGTTGTACTAAATTTTGTGCTTGTGACTCCATAAAAGAGTATGTGCCATCATCAGACACAACTGGTAACCAAGTATACTGCCTAAAATCTAAACAAAAAAGTCCTTGGCACTGGCTAGTGTATGTCCTCTCAAGTGCCTTTTTGTTTGTACTGCTTCTCATTGTGTTAACATTGACTACAGCTCTGCTTCTCTCCAATTATGCCCTTGTCTTTAATCATATTCTGATGGCTTACCGAAAAAAGTATATTTTAGTGTAAGAGAGTAGCCTCGGCAAGGCAAGGGTTAATCAAATTTGACCACCTGGCTCAATGGTTCAGCTTTCTATATTTCACCTTCACATCTCTTGACCCTTTTGTATAAAGCTGCAATATCCCCTTTTATTGTTCTTTCATATAGAATGTATTTTCAAATGTAAAGTCTCTCTACCTTTCTCTTCTTGCTCTCTCTCTTTCTCTCTCTGAGTAGACTGCATAAACATTTGCCATTGCCAAGGAAAGAAAACTGCAGCTTTAACTTGCTGGTAATGGCAAAAGATTTTATTAGAGTTTGTGTTAAAAAGTAAGGGAAAATTCTTAACTTTACCCTCCAAAGTCAAACTTTGGGTTTCTTCTTAACGGCATAAAGTGACAGTATCTTTTTTCCTGAAGTCATGAAATGTATTTTATCCTAAATGACATGCCTGTTAATTACACTAGGGAAATGAATTCCCGGCTGAAAAGATTGCCTTTAAAATGAGAAACTTTCCTCCTCCTGTCCCTACCTAAACCAGAGTTCTTTTCTCTCAGTAAACCTTCATTTTCATGCAAATCAATGCTAATTGGGCTTTCACACGAGTTCAGAGGGCAGAATAAAATCCCACAGTGTATGTGGGAGATGTCCTTGCTGTTCTGTAATATCCCATTGGCATTTCCTACCATGAGGTCTCTGTTTGACCAAAAGTGCAGATAATGATAGATTTGGTGAGCAAGGCTAATTTAAACTGTCAGGACAACGTACTCAACAATTACATGGCAGTATTTAATATTTCAGGACAAGTGGGTTGAAAAAATAATATCCAGCAGTTGATACAGCTGGTCTGACAAGGTAAAAAGAAATAAAGTGATGCTGTGCTCAGAGGAGCTGTCTGCAGTGATTAGGATGCAGCCCAGTTAGAGCTGAAGTGTTTCAACCCATGCAGACCTGGAGAAAGGACCATTCCGGAAAGAGCTGAACTCCTGTTCTTCCTCACTGGATTTGCTCTGTAGAGCCAGGGAAGGGTCTGTGATTTTCAGAATTAGTCTTTTCCGAAAGTAGTTTTGTAGGTAAGCAGTGAAATATCCTGCTCAGGATTAGGACTGTGAAAGGGATAATCCAACCCTGAATTGCAACAAAATCCACCCTTGTTTATCAGCTAAATGTTTTAAAGCATGTCATGTAACCAGTACTAATCACAAAACAATAAATCCACTGATTTAGAAATTGAAAAAGAGGGAGGGAGGCTGAAGGTAAAAAAAATATGAGTTATGTAGCTGAAAATACTGTAGACGAAGACTCAGTAGAAAAGTGAGGAGTATGGTTTCTACTTCAAAGGACTCCTGAAAGCAGAGACTATAGTGACTATTGAAACACACACTTCAGGTCATCACACCTTTAGCTAAAGAGGAAGAGCTACCTCTCCAGGCTCTGGGCCTCAGGCCATCCAGAAGATGAGGCAGAGCACTTGACTTAAAAGTTAAGCCCAAAAGTTAGACCATGAAATGGCCCGAGTGGCAGGCTCACTTGGGCAGAGGCAGAAGTTTCATTTACATCCAGTAGTGTAAGCTGACCATCACAATATTGCAGCAGCTAGTTAATCAACCCAAAGAAAAAAAGGATTGCTCTAAATTATTTTCAGGACACCACCATGCAATTCGGTTGTGTTAGAATCTGCCCTCCTCATCTCAAAACACATCCACTAGCATGACTGAGAGTTACATTTGTATATTGCCTTGAAGAGAAAGTCCCACAGGGGAGCCCAGGCCCAAAAGTTTGGAAATATTCCCATGGATTTCAGTGGATTCTGGACCAGCTCTTGGTCTTGGTCTGTTTGAACAGTAAAGCTGATGGTTGTTTGTGTGCTGTTTTTTCTTTATTCTTTTAACGTACTGAGAATGGTAAACATAAAAAAGAATGGTATCTCCTTTGTAGTCTTCAGACTTTACTATGATAATGAGGATCTAGCACTGAAGATTTGATTTCTCTGAAGGTAATAGAATGAAAGTTGCCCTTCAAAAAAGGAAAAATGATACTGCAACTTTACATTGAAAAGTATCTTGCACTGATAAATATATTTAAAAAAAATATATGTTTATAAAGTTATTAATTTGTAAAGGCAGTGTTACAAAATGTTCAGTTTATATTGTTTTAGATTGTTTCATAATTTTTAAAGTGTAAAATAACATATTTTTTTCTTTATTGAAAAACTATAAAAATCTTCTGTAGTAAAATGATTTCATTTTACTGGTATATTATTGCTTCATGTTTTGTACCATCATAAAACTTTGTGCAAATTTTTTTTACAGAAATTTTTATTTTCTATGACAATATGACACTTGTAAATTGTTGTTTCAAAATTAACAGCGAAGCCTTAACTTTAAATGACATTTGTATTCTCAGACACTGAGTAGCATAAGAAGAATCACATAGAACTGAACTGTAACTTAAATTTCCAAACTATGACTACTACATTCCAAAGAAACAGTTGAATTAAACATTTTCATAAAATATCCCTTACCTGATGTATTTTATTATACCAAATGCACTTGTTTTATTAAATGTCTGTTTTTCTTTAGAATCCTGCATCAAGCACAACATTTTAATCATGGTTAAATTTGTTTCAAGGCAGTTGGTTAGAATAAAAGTTAGGGCATATCTTGCTAGCTTTAGGAGCTTCCTAAACTTAACCTTCTTGTCTGATCCAGTTGCCTCAATTATCCGTATACACAGTGGGCAGACAGACACCTTGGTAGGAAAGCTCATTGTTAAGAATGGTTTTAACACCATGTTTTTAGTGCTGAGCACTCTGCTAATTAAAGTTTGTCAAACCCTTCCTTTATTTGCGCACAGTAATAATGCATGTACTGTCGCTGTGTCATTAGGTTGAGTGCTCACAGACATGTGGTTTACTTCATCTTCTTTACTGTTCCTGGGAGAAATACTGCACTGTGTTTTTGATGATTGTGGCATTTGAAAAGAAAGTACGAAGTCTTCCTTGGGAGAGCAGCATTTAGGGTACCTGTGTAAGATAAGATAAATCTACAGCAGAGTTTCTGAGCAAAACTATGCTTTGTGATCACAGTGGAGGTTGCTCAAAGGATAGCTGTGAGAGTTATTGTCCATATAATTACTAAATCCAAATTCCATATGAATGTACTTCATCACTTCCCGTTTTTCTCTCTGATACTCAGCCACAGGGCATCTTGAGGGAATATAAATGGCACTTAAATTAATTAGTGAAAAAATGAATCTATAAAGTCAATCCATCAGAAGGCTGAGAAGAGATAAGTATTTCAAGCTAAAAATTCTCTTTCTTTCTTTTAGGGGAGATGGATTAGTCTAGAAGCTAATACTTACTTAGCACTAAACCTTCTGTTTTCCACAGTGAACAGGCTTCATGAAGGAAAAACAGAAATAGGGCAGTGAGTTCTGGTAGTCAAACCCACCTGTACAGAACTGAAGCTTAAATTTCAGAACATAACGTAAACTTGAACGAAAATGATGAGCAGGCTGGAAAAACAGATGGGTCAGCTGAAGAAAAACAATGCTGGGAGCACAGAACTGAGGCTCCGGCGGACACTGAAGTCACTGACTTCAGGTGGGTAGAAACAAGTAAATACTTACAATTTTACCAATCAAACATACCAGTCTTAAACCAGCAGCCATGTAGCTGCAGTGCTGAACCCACTCTCTTTTCCTTCATTTTCAACACAACAGAAAGTAGAGTTACACAGCAGATACACAGGAGAGGCAGGAGGGCCTGGTTGGCACATGGTTGGCTTGGGCCTGCTGGCATCCAGCACTTGTCCATTCAGACCTACCTGTGGGTCCAGAGCTCCCACCCCTGTGGAAGTAACACCCGGCCCTCAGTCCTCCAAAACTACTATTATAGTTCTAAAATTGATTCCTGTATGTTTTGTCTTATGTGCAATTAGTATATATCTAATTCACATCTCCTCATTTGCTTTTGCAAAGTCAAATGGCAAAACTCCTCTTGATTTTCAGATCACTGGTAAATTTGTTTGTATGGTGGATGTTTGATCCCAGAAGTAATTCCCTTCCCATTCCTTAATTATCCTATCCTTTGCAATGCATTATGCCTAACAGCAAATTGGTTCAAGCAACATTAATTTATTAGAGCTTTAATTTCTTTTTTTCTACCATTTTATGCATCAAGTCACCCATTACCACAATTTTATCTACAAATGTTTGTTGAATTATAACAAAGTGTATCTTATTATTTATTTTTTTTTTTTGCCATGGGATACTTTGTACTGTTTATTTTCCCATTAGTCACTCTGTAGACCCTAATTGTTTTTCTACAGTAAGTCAGTTCCCTACATACACTTCTATTCTCATAGTAACACATAATCAAACTCTAATCTTATCACCACATTGGTGCCCCAATGTTTATGGCTGAAAATCTCATTAAAAAATCTTCTGGCATTTTTCACGGATGAATGGATTGTTATCATGTGTCCAAACCTAATTTCACCTTCAATAATCATATTCTCCTATTTAAATTTACATTGTTTTTATTCATCTCAAAGATTTAATTTATGTCTCAGCCACTGTGCAGCATCACTGTGCTTGGCTACAAACAACTGCACTTCCATCATGGGTGAGGTGAATCCTATTGAAATAGGAATTACTCCTCACTGGAGTCAGATAGATTGGGTGGTGATCTCACAGGGAGGAAGCAAGGAGTAGGTCTGCAGGTGTTGTCATAATGCAGACTGAAGGATTTAATGACAAGAGGCTGGAGGATGAAGGTCTTGCCTGAGGGAGCTGCAAAGGGAATTATCAAAACTCTCCTGTGTTCAGTCCAGGACTCTTCTGTTTTCCCCTTGAAAAACAAACAAACAAAACAAAAACAACAATATAATTCTCAAAAAAAAAGTGTCTGCTTCACAAAAATCTCTCAAGAAGTCACCATGCACAATGCGCCACTCACCTCACACACAGAGGAAGTGAATGGAACCAACTCAGCTCTTAGCTGAACTTAAATGGTGAACTTACACACTCAGAGAGGCGAAATGGGTACAGATGTGTCTTTGGAGACCCTGTTAGCATCTCAGAACAATAAGATTCTTCATGTATCATTTTCATCTGAGCACCTTTAGTCTCTTTCCTCAAGTTGCTTGATACCATTTGCTTCATAAATAAACTGCTCTGATGGTATATTTTATGGTTTCTTAATCTGTATTTTTAAGTGCATTTTGCCTTCCTCCCTGCCCAAATATGTGTTTCTAAGGCATGAATAGCATAAAATAGTTCTGCCCAATGCCATGCATACTCTGTGTGAGAAGAAAGGAGAAGACTCACCTGGTCTAACCCCTCCTTTCCACATCTCTACCAGAGCTGGGCTCTCCATGTAAGGGGCCCAGACAGGATGCCTTTAATAAGTAATCCACCTTGCAAGAAGCTTCACTGTTTTCTAGATCAGTACTGATATATATGTGCTAATCCATTAATTAAATATTGATGCCAATCTTTCTGCTTAATATTTACTTACCAGCTTCATAACTGTTAGCATAATAGAGTGGGTCACTCTCCCTCTGCCTTTTGAGACTGCTAACTAAACTCCAGTGTTTTATCTTTCTCTCCTTTTAACCTGACTGTGTTTCCCATCGCTCTATTAGCAAGGAAAAAAACCTCAGAAAAACTAAAATGAAGACATAGCTGGGCCCTTTCTTTCTGTGAGACTAGAGGAACATATTGAATAAGTAGAGAAGTTAACTTTACTTTGAAATGTGTTTTTTGTGGAATGAGAAGCAAGGGCATCAGGCTGGTTGGAGGTGGTGTTTGGGAGGGCAGGGAAGCAGGAAGGAGGCAGCTTCCAGAGCTGAAAACTATCCTGTAACGCTTGAAAAGGTTTAATAATACTGCTGAGTCATGGGAACAAAGGACTACAGAAGTAGGCAGGATATGAACATACTGATTTACTGCAGGTATGCTTGGTGAAATGGTAGAAAACAGAAAAATACTTAGTGCTAAGAGAAGGTCAGAGATGACCTTGTTATAAGTTCTACACATGTCTCACAATCAGTCGTCAACCATTCAGTCCTACCTACAGCTCGTGCTGACAAGCATCTCTGAGACTGAGAAGGAGAAGCAGCTCACCACCACCCTTTGTGTGAAAAGTTTCTTACTCTTACCACAAATTCCTTTGTGTGTTCTTGAAATGGAGCATGCAGGAAACAATACCACTTTGCCCATATTGCCCACGTACCCAAATTTACCAAAAATATTTGTTGTGGGTCATATTGTCTTTCTTTTCCATTTCTTTAGCCTTTGTTTTTATTAAGTCCGCTCTTGTCAAATAAACATGTCCCTCCAGGCTCTTTGCCTTGCATGGTGCAGTACAGCCCAGGTCCTTTTTTCCACATAGGAAGTCTCACATGGTACCAAAGTTCCCATTTGCTAATCTGATGCTGTTCTACTGCCTGAGCACTTCATGGCCTACTGACTGTTTTGCATCACTATCCTGTTTGCAACAGGAGGTCACTGAAAGTTCGCTTGAAATCTGGACTATTCCAGTGCCATTATAAGTAGACAACCAAGGATCATCTTTGCTACTTTCAGCAAGACTTGCACAATCATCAATTCCCTTTTCTTCGTGCATACCGAGGTCTTAAAATGATCTTAAATCCATATAACTTGATAAAGTGGCTGAACCATTGTCACTGAATTGTAGGCCATTATCTACAATTAGTTTATGGCTTTTAATAGCTATTATTGCAAATGATGGACTTTTCAATAGCATATCTTACCAAAGATCCTGTTAGTACTCTTGCTTATGAAAATTTAAGTTGTAGCTGCTTTCTGGAAACGATCAGCTTACTCTCCAGGCTGAAAAAAAAACTAATACCAGCTAACCACCATGCATATGGTGTAGGTTACTTACTCTATGAGGACTGTTTTGTTCTTCTTTGTTATACATTGTATGTAATAATGTAAGTGTGCACTGCACTAGATAGACAGACTGAAGAAATACTGTCAAGGAGTCACCACCTAGTTTAAGAGGCTGTCTACCTGCCAAGGAGGACCTGCATTAACTTGTTTCAGAGTAACAGCTTTTCTTTCTCTGTTTATAGAGGTAGGATGGTAGAACACTTAGATTCTAAGTGTGTGTCATTTCAATGAAAAAAACTGTGGATTTATGAATCTCCTTGAGGAAGTGCCTTCTGATGAAGGACATGAAGGAGCAGAGAGTAGAGGCAGAGTAGATGAGGTCATGAACTTCATTTTACTTCTCATCATGAGTAATAGTGCTAAACTGATAGTCAGTCAGATCTCTCATTTTCTTTAATTTAACTCTACTCTTCTTGCTCCGTGCATTACTGACCCCACATTATAACTGAACCATGTGTTTTATTGCAATGCTAAGCACTGCTTTAAATGCACATGAGAAGATTTCAGTACTTTTTATACTGCACAGTTATGTGCAGTGAGTTTTGTTCTTTCCATATAAAGAACCACCTCAGAGCTAACAACTTGTATTATTTTAATCAAGTCTCGTTTCACACAGGTTATGAACTTTAATACAGATTGCCATTTCTTCTGAGTTTCAGATGTAAGGCACAGCTCAGCACAAGTCTGACCTTTGTGGTTTCATCTCAGTGCATACTGGCTGAAGTTACTTCATTATATACCAACGGTGAAAAAGCTTTCAGCTTTTCTACTAGGTTTCTTTGGAGCTGTTGGTGATTACCAGTATGTACCTTTTAACCATTGTCTGTGTATTATATACAGTAAGCTCAGCACCACCTCCCTTGAGATGCAGCAGAGGGTGAGGAAGGTCTAGAAGTACTAGAATATAGAATTTGCCTAAAAGTAAAGATATGCATAATTATTATACACGTGAAGGTTCTAGTCAGGTTTGGAGCTTCCTTGTGAAAGTGCAATGCAAAGAGTATTCCTACAAGCAGAATTATTTTCAGACTGCTTTAATGTTGCTGTAGTTCACTTCCAGCTCAGATTTTGAAGGCTAAAAAGAGAATCTTTAATATTCAGCAACTATTTTCCTCTACTGCTTTATGGATCCAACACTTTTTTAGCTAAAGCAATTTGTATTTAATGTCTGTGAAGTGAAAGTGCCTGTGGTATAACAAAATTGGGGTCCAATAGTGCAAAACAACATAAAAAGATACAGAAGTGCACATTCTTGCTCCTCAGACAGAAACTGCAATGTGGTAGTTATGAGGAAAGATGATTCTGAAGCTGGTATCTTTGTAAAGCACTTTATTGACACGTTTCTCTTTTGTTTTTTCCAGAGCTTTTGCTGCTTTTTGTGGTCAGTGAGGCAAGAGAATGGAATGCCACCACACGTGTAGTTGACCACTTAAAAGCTAACTGAATAGTTTTGAAGGCTTAAGCTTATCTACCACTGGAAGTGGGACATGATACCCAGAGCTGATGCCATAGCCACTGCTACAAACATCTACCTCAGAGGGGGGTGAATTTTCTTCTTATAGTATCAATTTATCCTGTCTACACAATAGTACACAATAGTTCAGATAATACAAGGGCTATGTTTTAGATGCATAAAATGAAATGGATAAAATTTCCCAAATATGTATTGTGATGAACAAACCAGTGCTGGTTTTATTTACTTTTCCTGGGGACAAAGATTCAAATTGCTTTGGTTTATTTCTTTCATAGTTTGTTTTGGTCATCTTAAAGCATTGGTACGCTTTCCGCTATGCTTACTGAAAGGAAACTTAACTGTTTAGTTTACAGTTGGATTCTCAAATCCCACTGGTTTAACTTTAATAAAGGAAGCAAATAAGCAGTGAGAAGGTAAGTAGAGCATCCACTCCTTTATAACTGTGTCATTCACTACTACCTATAGAATTAAAATATGCCTTGAAGAAGTCTTATCCTGCCCTCATACTTAGGCAGACTTGGGTTTGATTGTACCTTTATTCAAGATCTAGTACTGAGAATTAAGCTTGAATTTTTATAGGCTTCTTTGAATATGCATCTTAGATTGGTTTTGTTCCAGCTGCTATGAGCTAATTATACTGCATTCCTACAGTGCTGCAGGTTAGACTGTTGCCTCCTGCGCAGTCATCTATTCATTTTCTCACTTCCTTTTCTTGTGTTTTGGTTTTGTTCTGATCTGTATGCATAACTTTACACAAAGCTGTAATTTTTTTCTTCTTAGAGATTTGATCTACTTACAGTTTTATTATCTTATACTCCTTCTGAATGCCTGAATGAAAAGCATGTATTTCTGAAGTGCAGCTCTCTGCTCTCTCTAGGAAATCTCAAACTTCTGCAACACGTAGCTATATTTCTTAACTTGCCATGCACTTCAAACCATTATATTGGATGGTTTCCTGAGTATTTTTCTCAGCAAGAAACACACTTATGTCAATGACAGTCTGCATGAGAGGTGACCCAAAATCTGTCTGCCTTTCATACAAGAGTCCTAGTGAGCCTGTTAATGAAACCTGACAGAACCTTGAAATGACCTGTAAGAAACTATCAGAAGTGCTTTTAAGAAGTATTTTGGATAATGTTATTGACATCAATATGCTTGCAGCAAACTTCAAGGTCTTTTCTGATTATCTCTGTTAGGAAAATCCATAGTTCTTATCAGAATACGCATTATCTGAATTTACATTTTAATAATAAGGTCATCTCTTCCTTCTTTTTGTATTTAAGTAGGCGAACCGTACAGGCTCAAGTGTGTGACATGTTAATCACCATCTTCAGGAAGTTTGCTCTGATTTTTTTAGTGTTTGCTACACCAAAAAGACAGAGGCATCCAAATTATTTCCATGCTGCTCTTTAATAAATTCAGGTGTCTCCAAGTTTCAGAGAGTTTTGACTTCCAGCCCTTCCAAGCCCATTTTCTCCATATTCGCTATGGAGCATGAGGATTTGCTGTGTCTCTTTTCAACAATTCTAAAAAATACCTTTTATAATTATTGCCCCAGGTCAGTGCAAGTTCTAAAGCAAATATAAATGCATGCACAAGGCAGCCATGATCTCTAAGGTGCATATGTTATCAAATGGCTGAAAGACATTGTACCAAACACATAAATGATAGATAAGTGGGAACTGGCTCACCATTTCCAAGTCCTTTAAATAGGAATGATCTGACATCTCAAAATCCGTTAACCCATGCTGAAGAAGAAGAAAGTACAGAGCAATCAAACCACTTCTGCTCTTTCTACCAGTGGTGCGGATGGATCCCATTCTGTGGGACCCAATCAAGAAAAACAGCCCAGAAAATCAGATGGAGCTTTAAAAGGAGAAAGATTTAGATTCACTGTCCACTGTTGCCAGCTGAAAAATGATACCAGTGTTTCAGAGGACAGTTAGCAGATAAGTTACTCATGCTACAATAAAAAGGTTTTAGAAAAACTAGAAAAATGCAAAGAAGTGTTGACCAATTACAGAAGTCGAGAGAACTGGCCATGAGTAACACACAGAGACTTTCTAACATGAAATAAACATCATCATCTTTTGCACAGAACACAGTTTTAGCTTTTAGCATTATAGCATATATATAGTTCCCAGTACTGAAACTATTTTTGATATTGAAGCCAGCATGATAGTTGATGTCACTGTATGAAAACCGGGACCTGTAAGTTCAGAATGTACATTCAGAATGTAAGAAAAACCCAGATGGCGAGTTTCAAATAACTACTGTTGCTAACAAATATATAAAGCCAGTTTTTATGTCATTTCCTAAACTTAGTAGTTTCTCATTCTCCAAGGAGTTGAAATAACTTTTATTCCTCATTACATTGTGTGGTGCTTAATGGCATACAGACTCTGGTTCACCTTAGGCACCTAACTCATTGAAATCATTAAACGGCCAGTTCAGCTGTTCTGAATTACTGTCTGCAGGAACGTAGTTCTCTCAATACAAATGAAATGGTGGAAGAAAATTGTTCTCGTCTCCTTTCCCCCAGAACAGTTCTAATGTCCTTCTCCTGCTGTAAATTTCTGTTCAGTGTAAGCCGAAGTCTAAAGAACTTACTGGCTTGTTTGCTGTTGGCAAACATGTCGTGATCATACAGCACTTTTTCAGATTATTGAAACTCTTCTGCTCTTAATTTCAGTGTAAGGAAAGAGAACAGCAGCAACTGATTAACATACATGTAGAATCCATCCAAGATTTTTGATCCAAGAACCTGGCAGCCATCATGTGCAGGAGAATAAATAATACTTTAAAATGCATTTGTAAGACTTGGCATCATCTCAATATTCCACACACAACAAAACTGCATTACTCTGAAATGTATTTGATGGCCATTGATAGTGACAAGTCTTGTCTTTTTAAATTCCATCTCATCTCTGGAGTAATTGAACTCCAGTGCAGCTGCTAGAAGCTCGAGTTCAACTTTCCAGTACATCATTATATTTGATTTTAATGCCTTTACTCTTTTTCCAAGCACTAAAGGGAAATACAGGAACAACTCTAAGAATAAATATTCCAAAGACAATGAATATTTTTAGACCTCTAAGACAAGCCACCCCTGTGGACTGAATAAAAGCATATCTTTTCGACCATTCGGGATGAAGTGATCCCCTGAAGTAGATTTGGCACTGTGAGAACATTTTTAAAGCTTGTTTTGGAACCTGCTTGAACACAAATTCAAATATACTGAAAGTTACTGAAGCACTTTAAATACTCCATATTTAATATGTGACCCTACTTTCTATGTGACAATGATTAAATACAAGTAAAGAGAACTTGTTCATTAAGCCAAAACTGTGACTGCAGTTTCCTACAATACGTCTTCATCTCCATCTGGACAGTGGTTTCTATTGTGTTCTCTGGCTTATGAAATACAACCAGCTGTCACAAATTCCATTGTCTTTTCTGTGAAACAGAGCACTTAGCTGTGGCTAGTAGTTCAGTTTTTTCTTCCTATTCAATGTACAGGTTTGGTTCTTTCTTTTCCGAAGACTTTACACTGAAGCTCTAACAAGAAGATGCACAACATAGTCATATTATTGCCTTCAGTTCTTAATTAAGAGGGTGCTACTAGAAAAGTGGATTTAATTCCAGTGTTTTAATTACACTGTAGCTTGGCACAGATCCACCTGTCTGGATTCAATCAGATATAGTTCTTTCTCCTTCTTAACTCAGAGATTGCCATTCCCCATTCCCATTGAACTACTGCTGTGATTCTCCCATTTCATTTCAGCGCAATTAAAGGCAGTGTTCAGAATGCCTTTTGCATGAAAGCTACACCAAAGCTACTGTTTAAGATTCATGTGTCATGCCATTTACACATTCAAATGTTGTGCGCCAGGCAGTTGTGTTCACACTCAGATCCCATACTGAGTGCAGTGGCACAGCCATGCAACAGAGCTCAGTTTAGACTACTGAAATCCACCATCCTGCAAACACAAGCCAAGTTATCATTTCAGATGGCTACTGGACTTGTTTAGATAAGCAGCAATGATTTCATTCCGAATTACAGAGAGAACAGATATTTCCCACCCAGTGGGAAATCTGCAGTGCAGAGAAGCTGAATATGGCCCAAGTGGAGTTCCCAATACAAAGTGGAGTTCTCATTTTTTCCACTGCATACAAGGAATTTTAATACTGACTCCTGAAACAAAAATATTGGTCATTTTTTGCCTCTTGCCATACGGTTGCTCAGGCTTATGATAGGGACAAGGATGGTGGAAGGAAGGAAGGAGTTTTGAAAGCAGGAGTCTTGGAAAGATTGAGTTTACATCCTGCAAAACAGCAGAGGAAGACATCAAGCTCCAAGTCACAGCAGTGGGATTCATCTTCATCCTTCCCAGTCATCCAAAAGTGGGATCAAAGCAAGACATTCAGTCTTCTTCTGTGAGTAGAGATGGGCACCTCCAGATGGCAGTTCAGCCCACCACTCTTTGATGTTTATCCTAGGAAAAGACGAATCCCTGGTCTGCTCCGTCAGCCACATATCTATGTGCCACCACTGACTCAACGCTTCGTAGTTAATTAGAGTTGAAATGTCAACATATGTATGCATCGCTCACCACCCCCGCAGTCTTAATCCTCTCTCACATCTAACTGTTAACAGCTCATCTTTTTACTCCCTTCTTCAGGCGCAGTTTAAAGATACGTGAACTTCTGGTAAGCAGAAAGCAGAAAGCATGTGATTTACTGTTTTCTAAAACTACTGAAGAACTGGCTAGTTTCAGCATGGCTATGGATGGGTATGATGGCTCTGCTCCTTAGGTGACAGGTGTGAAATAGTGAGACTACGCTCCCTACCCACATGAAAGCAAGTACTAAGAAGCACACATGTTTACCAGCCTGCAGCTTGTGCCACATAATACCACTATGACCTGGCAGGCACTTGTTAGTTTCACTCTCAGAAAAACATTCTGCCACTCACATTTTGTCTGCCCATTCTGCAGCTAAAAACAAAACTTTCTGCCAGACAAAGGAAGCCCATGAAGGCATTATTAAGGGGGAAAAAAATAAAAAGACATTTCTCACTGAAAAAAAACTGAACAATTAACAAGTAAACCATACCACATTGCAAGGCTTATTGAACCTATCTGACTCCAGCACATTAAGAATCTAAATGCATTCTGTTACCTGGAAGGAGGCAGATGTCTGAAGCAAGGTTGCACACGCCCAGATCCATCTTTACAGAAAATTATAAAATAGCTGGAGGCACGTTTTGCTGTGCTGTTATAATTTAAGGTTCACAAAAGCTGATTGATGCACAGGTTTACTTACTGATCAAATTCGGGAGATTAGAAAGCATCTTCTAAACTCATATAGATCTTAAGTGCCCAATAGCCCCATGCTGCCAGGAGCACCTGATCTCAGCATTCAGCCATGTGGCCCAGAAGTACTCAGTTCACTGCATCCTTCTGCACAGCACCACTGAAAGTGTCTCCTGAAGGTGAAGCTGTGATCCATGTCAGTGCTTTTGCCATTCTTCTCCCTTTCACAACTTCTAATCGTAAGAAATATCAGTGCCACTGGCAGGCAATTTTCTTTTCCTCATTGAGGCAGTTCCATCCTCTACATCATGCCGCAGGCACCTCACTAGTTGCCAGTGACTTTGCTGCTGTGATTAGTCTGCAGCGTCTCGGAAGGCTGGAATAGAGACTGTCTGACCTTAGAGAGAAATGATCAGGAAGTGTATTCATGCTCTGGGCTCCTCCATGGTTAGTTAGACTATTACTTGGGCAGTGCTTTTATTCTACTCTGGTGCAGGAAAGCATCACAAAAGAGAAACCGATAGTCTTAATTAAATGAGGACCTAGGAAGTCTCTGTGATCTTTCACCTGTGGAGTCCAAGAAACGTGTTACAGACTCTAAACGGGAGTCCTGTCAGAATTTCATAGATCATTCTTCCTTGCTCTTAGAATAGGTGTGACACTTTACTGTGCTCCCCTGCCTACCACCCCACTGTGTCTGCAGAAGACTCAGGATTGTCCCGCACCTTCTGTGGCAGTCCCAGTTTGTTTGGAGAGGTGGAAGTTCAGGTTGGTGGGAAGATGTGGGGAGAGGAAGAGGGACTGCTGCGAGGTCTGGCAGGGAGACTGAGGTAGGGCAGTGGGGACGGACAGGCTCCCAGGCAGATGGAAGTGCTGGATCGTGACTGGTGGGACCTGGAACCGCTGGCAGTCCTGTCATAAGCATTTAGAGGCACTTCGGGCTCCATCTCTCCCAAATGAGTACTTGTAATTCGCCTTGATGTTAATGAGAAGTACATGCACACATCAGGGAAAGAACAGGCCCTCTACAATGAGCATGTGACAGCTAAAGTGCATCAGTCAGCAGGGAAACAAAAGAGGTCATAATTTATGTAAAAGGTTCATTTTTAATGTAAATCTTGCCCCCAAATGCTCTGCTTACCAGCCTGAATCTGCGGTATTTCGGCAGTGGAAAATGAAAGGGGTGAAAAACTCACTGCTGGCAGGTAAATGCATAATGTGATAGATTGGTTTAAAATCCTTGTCATCTTCCTTTTTCACCTGCATACATAACGATCCTCTGTTAGTCATTAGAGCTCCTTGTACCTTCAGTACTCTAAAAAAATATTGGCTTTGAAATGATATCTCATTGTTAAGGAATTTTTGTCAGCCAGCTCCATTTATCGATGTATCAAAGCCATTTTACAGGAGATAGGCTCCGCTTTGGCACTGGCAGCGCATACATTACACGCCTTGCGAGGACTCGCATCTCATTCCAGCACGGAGTGGAAGTGCCAAGAGCCACGGAGGTACAGAATGAGGCATGTCACCCCACGGTGGGGACAGCGAGGAGACGTGAGTGAGTCGGCCAGAGATGAGAGGAGCAGGGACACGAGGGATGACGGCAGGCACACACTCAGGGCACATCCTCACACTAGCAGAGAGCTCTGCTGTGGAGCCCCAGGGTGAGGGGAGCACACGCCACTAAGCCAAGTCTTTTTGTTGATCTATTTACACCTCCTCCCCAGACAGTAAGAGCCAAGGCAGCAAGCGCTCTTTCTTCCAGCCATATGTGCGTCTGCAACAAGGGCTTTTTTCAGCATGCTGGTGATAACCGGGGTGTCACGCTGTTTTGTGAGCAACATTTCGTATCATAAGCCATCTCAGAAAGAGTACTGTGGAGTAACTACCTCCAAAACTCTTTAGGCTGTCGTGCGAATTAAATCATGTTTCTTTGTCCTTTTGTTTAGATCTTCACCTTGTGTTTCCAAGCAACTGCACGGGGAAAGCTAATGGCAAAGCTCCCCTTTCCAAACCAGGCAGTGTTTGTACTGAGGCTGTCTGGTATGGAAAAGACGAGGACTGGAAGAAAAGAAAGAGCCCATGGTCATTTGGATCTTTTTTACTTTTCTGAGTATCCTAGAAATAGAGGATGCTTGGCAGACAGAGCTAAAGACAGGGCCTTCCTGAGCAAAGTTTATTACCACATCCATTCTAGGACATTGAACCCAAGTGTAGGCTATGCACTGAGAGATGTCAAGAAGAAAATAGCATAGCACCAATGATTTCTACTACCAATTATCCTACCTGTCTCAAAAGGAAATTCTCGACCCAATTTGCTACTACCACTCATAGTCTGAGCTTCTGCAGTCCAAGAAAGAATCTCTGCACTAAATCATAGTGAAGCTATAAAGGATGCCACAGCTTCCTGCCAGCAACATCTACTGCACTTCTCAGAAGATAGACTCAAAGTTCATAGGCTCCCTGCGATTTGGGACATGTTTTTCAGATTGAAGGCTCATAGCTTAAATAGGAAAGAAGAGTGCAAGGAAACTTCTACCTTACACTGGCTTCCTCACACTATTTTAGCAACTCTAGGTTCCCGAGGATGCAGACCTGGGAGCAACCTCCTCCTCTCTCTAACTGTAACACCTCTTCTGAAATGAACATTATTCTATCTTCATTATTCTCCACATTTAAAAGAAAATGATTATTGCAGATGAAAAATTGTAGCGCAATAAACAGAAACCAGAAGCAGCCTATTTTTTGTCACAGTCACGGATGCAGTTCTGAAAGTTGTGCTGAGACTTGGCTACAGATCTATTCCTACTGCATTTTGCAAAGTTTTGAAGCTGCTCTGACTGTACAGTTCCTGTGTTTTCCTCTGGTTCAGTATCCCGTCTTGAAGAAATTCTAGCAGCAGCAGCAGCAGCAGAGGACAAAAGAAGAAACCTGTAACAGTCAAATGGTACAGTTTACTCTGTAAAAACATTATCCAGAGCCCTGAGAGCAAAAGATTGATTCTGAAGACAGACCAGTTCAGCTCTGTAACAAATTTCCCATATGCCACAATAGAAAACCATTTACATTACAAATGAAAAAGCCTTTGCTTTATTACTAACATCATGGGATTTCAGCAACCATAGTACTGTACAGAGAGACAACCATCTTATCCACAAGCTGCCAACTTCATCTCGCTGTCTTTCTCTGAACACAGCAAAGGTTAAGCCATAAGAAGTAGGAACAGCTCCTGCAAGTTTAAAACCAAGCAGACTCAAAATTAAGGTCTCAGCTACAATTATAGAAAACCACTGAGTGCACCAACACTGTGCTGCAGTTGTACGTACTCCAACACATGTTTGCAAGAAGGTTTACCACTTCCTACAAATTTCTTTTGATATTATCCAACATTTTATTCTGGTTTGATAATGTTTTATTTTTTCCTATTGAAAATACTTGTCTGCATAGCTAAGGCAACTCCTTAGTTGTTTCACTTCTAAACAGAAAATTACATTGCAGATGTTTCTTCCAAGATCTCAGATAAAGTTGACACATGTAAATATGCCTGTAGATACATATGTATGTGTGCGCATACAGCTGTTATTAAAACCTGTGGTTTTTACACTTGTATTTCCTTGTGACTAGATGCATTCACACCTGACAAGCCCCTTTAGCAGAACAGACAAAAATAAATTTCTTTGTAAGCATCTGCTTCTTCTGAGCTGCCTCACCACCATTACAGCCTTGCTGGTTCTTTCCTAGCCTGCCTTAATTAATATTAATAATATACTACTAAGAACATTCTGTGGCAGACACAACACAGTGATTCTAAGAAGACTGTAGACAGACCACCATGGATCTTCAGTTTAAGCGGTACTTCCAGTGCTTTGAAGCTTGGGAAGTATGAATTTTATGTAATGCTACTGAAGCAAAGAGGGCTGGAGGAGCGCTGTGCAGATCTCTGTCCTTCAAAGGGAAATGAGATAACGCCTGGCAGGAAACCACCAAGCAAAAAAGAAAGAAGGTGCTGCATGAGTTTCATAGGACTCTTTCTCCCTCCTCCCACACACTGGCTCTTAATGGACAAACAGATCAATGCAGATGACCACATTTCAGGCAACAGTAGATTGGTTACGTACAAGGCAGTGCAGGCCTCACTACTGAATTAGCCATGCTGAAGATCTCAAATGACATCAGGCTTGACCCAAGAGAGGTCTCTGCACCAGGGCCAGCTGCCATGAGAGCATGGAGAAAGGCAACAGGCCACTTCTGAGGAAACCTGTGGAGTGAAATGGGGGAGGTCCTTGTAGAGCTACCATGCCACTGTTTTGCTCCCAGGCTGGCAAGCAGGAATAGCTGCCTGTGTTCCTGGAAGTCTGAGCTGTAAAATCTGCTGGTGCTGGGAGATAAGGACAGGAACAGAGTCTGTGGAATAAACAAGATGCAGACTTTCCTGTTGTAAGGGAAGTAACCAATTTCAAATACCAGTGACTGTGCTGCATTCTATATGGTAAAACATACTGTCAGACACTTACTGGTCCCCTCTGCTTGTAAGTTGCCTTCTTCAGGTATCCAGAGATGAGACTTCAGGGTGTGAAGAGAAGCTGGGGGGCAGGGATGAGCAATGGAAGAATGTCTTGGTACCAGCTGGGGCATCTTTGTATATCAGCAAATAAGGATTTGATCCACCTCTCAGAAGTGTTGTACAAACAGCTCAGTGCTCTGATTTTGATGTTTGAACCTCACAGTAATCTTTGTGCCATTCTTCCTAAGAAAGGCAGTTGGTTAATAGTAAGCAATGTGGCCAGGGAACCAAAGGCTTTTCTTTCTGCTCCCAGTTCCATCACTGCCTCTCCCCATGCCCTCTACATCACTTCAGGCCTCTCGCTGTCCCTGTGCACACAGAATGGTGTAACACTTGCATGGTTTGGGGAAGCTGGCTGGTCACACGTGATACAAAAACAGACCCATACAAATACCCAGAGCTTTACATGCAAGGAACTCTCTGTATGCCATATGGCTTCGATATTGATATATCAATAAACTCCTTGCTAAGTGCAGCAGATGCTCAAGTCACACAATACATTGTACTGTTGTGTCCTTTTCTGTGAGCAAGAGTAAGCCAGATGCTTTTCCAAAACATATTGGCGGAAATAGACTACTATACAGCCAGAGAAAGTAAAGTTTATCTCCATTACAGATGAGCCCCTAAAGAACTGCATTTTAAATCTTCCTTTCATAAAGCTGATTAATTTTGACAGAAGATTTACCCACTGATAGCTATCCAGATGATCAAATACTTCTGCAACTGAGACTGATGTATCATCAAGGAATATGAAACTCCCCTAATGTCACAATTATATTTTTCTTATTTCTTTTTATAATAGCGTTAGACAAAGGAAACAAATTAGTGGTGTTCATTTTTCCTCCATTAACTATTTTTTTTTGTTCCTTTATCTTCTCTATTGACTCTCATTTATTTTTCTCCTCATTTCCTCAGAGAGCAAACAGTGCTAACCTGCTTTCCCGCTTCCCTCATTAAATATAATTTTAATTATTTTTTCTTCACCTCTATCTGTTAGTTCTCTAAAGTTCTCTTCCAGCTGCATATATTAACACCTCACTATTGCAGTCATTCTCTGCTGCAAATATCATCACCTAATTTTGGCACTTGAATCTTTGCTCTTTGATCCTTTAATTGGAATCCACTGCCAAATTCCTGTGGGGATTTGCTCTTTTACTACTAAGCTCCCAGTATCACCAACTTCTAAGGCTCCATACAATCTGTATTTTACAGTGTGCTTTCACAAAAGGTCACCTGAAGACCACGCAGTCTCAAAGAAGGGGTGACACTGCCATCCCAGCATCACTGGGTGCACATTCCCACCCCACAGCTTGCAGTGGTTTTACCACTTGCACAACCACATGGCCAGCCAAACCACAGCTGTGCTTTTGGTTCTTCATGCTTTTTTGGGTAATCTTTAGGCAGATATGAAAAAGCATGCCCAGAGTGATACAGCCAGGCTGCGAGTGAAGAGAAGCTACCAGCAAAGAGGGGGATGGATCTAGAAAATCTTTGAGGTCCCTTCCAATACAAGCCTTCATCTCCTGGTTTTGGGGTGTACCAATGGGCTTATAGCATGCTCAGAGCTACTGCTGGCATAGCGACAGGGAGCAATGCACATTTGAACTCTCTCCAGCTACCACTTTTCTCCTTAAATCATAATTACACGCAGGCAATGAACTGCCCTTTCCAGCAAGAGGTTTGCTGTTTGCTTTTTTGAGCAATTGAACCTTACCAGGCCTTCAGCTCGGCCAAAACTGAAGCTCACTGTGAGGAGCAGACAAGTTGCAGTCCTTAGTCATCAACCTCAACAGGATCTTGGCTGGAGCAGGGGAGGGAAAAACGTTAACGAATAGGTCTAAAAATAAATGCGAGAGTTTCCTGACATTGTTTTTTGGCCTTCTGCATTCTTCTAATGAGAAAAAAAAGATCAGTGGGATTCAAGCTGCATTTTAGTCTGTCGTTAACACTCAGGTCCCAAGATTTAAATACACCATAGGAGTACTCAGAAAACAGAGGGAGTTGTGGCTGACGCCATGATGACCTTCACTTCCATTGTCCTGCAAGAGAGAAGTCACTCACCATCACCAATAACTCTTCAATCACTTGGGAGAGGCTTAAGCATCCAAACTTAACATCTTAGGGGTTATTTTTCCTTCAAAAACTCAACCCATTTCTATCATAAAAGAAACCACTGTGTTACATTTATAGGTAACATCTTCAACTCTTACATGTCAGAGAATATAATTAGAGCTTTAATTGTTTCTTTCAGTACCTTCAGGGAACCTGTCAGAAATGCTCCCCCATCTGCAGCAGCAAAATAAGCAACTTCTCTAGCAATGTATCTGTCTATGTCACAGGACAGGCTTGAAAACGAAGCGGCAATATTGATCTTCCAGAAATCTATACAAAAACTATTTAGGTTCATCTATCTCGAATACCATAATTACAGAGCACGGCTCTTGTCATTAGATTCCTTGGTACACACTGAAAGCTCCAAGTCTGAGCATTTACCTTCTCCGTCTGTCTCAAGTATTTCATTGCAAACTGCCCTAAAAATATTCAGGGAAATCCACAAGTTTTTCTAATGGGATATAATACTTTCTAAGAGAAAAGTATTATATTATTTTCTAAGAGAAAGTATTACATGCTCTTCAAAATTCAAAATAGGAAAATATTGTATAAAACCAAAAATTAAGTAAGAGGACACAATTAGGGGGAAGGTATATGCTATAAAGCTATGAATATAATTCAAAGCTGGAATGGACCACTGTCATCATCTAATTTGATTTCCTAGGGGGCACTGACTAATGGAATTCCCTGAATTCTTGAATTAGAAATACAATTTGACAGAATTTATTACAAGCCTCTGACCAATTATCATCCTTACTAATAAATTACATTTTATCAGCTAAAAATGCAATAAAATGTAGCAGTTCCTTCTAGAACATAAAACACTTGTTCTTTTTTCCACAGAGCACTCGTTTACGTGTTAAAATACATATCTATTTTAAAATATGTAAATAGGGATTTTCATTGCTATGACAGCCCTGAAAAATAGTCAAATCCATACGGTGTTGGCATTATTGAAAACCCGCGTAGAAACTGTTTGCATCCAAAGTCAATTAATCTCTTTCCAAAACACATTGTAAATAACAATTGATTTGGTAACATTTTAAAATTATATTATCAAGAAAGGCAGGCCTAAACGTACCATTTTAACTTGATTTGCCATCTCTCATTATCATTTTACTATTTATTTTGTCCCACGTTTCAATTGAATGAATCAAGTATTGCCCTTGAGATGCTCCTATTTATAGCATATCTTAGAATTTATTAGGTTCACAAAAATTCAGTCGATGATGTTGACCTTTAGAAGAAAGAATCACTCAGACTCCTTAATTCCATTTCACTGCATTGCAGTGGTAGCTATCTTTCTCCATTTTCTCTAAATTTTACTTACTAATTTCACTATCCTGAGGCTGTCTCAAACCTGAGGACATTTTCAAGCTTTTTTTTTTTCAGAGCTTCTTTATTAAATGCAAATGTTCTTCTTCTGTAGTTCTCTTCTCATTAAAGCTTCAGATGTCAGACAAACTATCTAAGAAAAAGGAGTCCTAGTTAGTGAACTCCAATTGTAAGACCTATCTGCAAAGGCAGAGAAGCACGGCCAAGTTCCATTATAGAATCAAACTGAAAGAACGATCACCTGGGTCAGCCTATACTAATGTGGGTTATCGCCTTAAAAGTGAATAGAAAGAACAGGAACACTAGAAACACCAGCATACAAGAAAAACCATCATGCAAAACTGAATTAGCTGAGTAGATTGTGAGGAGGTTGAATAAAATGTCAGCAGAGGGAGGAACATACATCACTGAAAATCTTCATCATCGAGAGAGGATAGTGTGACACTGATTCACAGAGAGGAAGGTGATGGCAGGTTAATTAACCACATTTCATGTATCTGTGGAAAGATCACAAAAGGAGCAGAGGCTCAAAAACAGTAGTAAAAGCTGCTATATTTTAACTTTCAGAGCAGGAATCTGCATGGAGTCTGCTTGTCATTGCTGTTACTAGCTGCTGTCTGCTTTGTTCTGGCATTAGGGAGGACTGGCCCAGCAAGTAATGCCTGAACACAGAGGCTCAGTGAACTTACTATTGCACACAGTGGTAACTTTATCACTGTCACAGGGAAATTTTGCCATGCAGAAGGATCAGCTGAGAGCACAGGCCCAGAATTCCTTCCCACCTTTTCTACTGATTACAAAAGAGACTACAAAAGAGTTTCCTCACTGAAAAACACAATATCCTTTCTATCTTGCAGGGTGTCTGCTACCCAGTCTCCCCATACCCTTGGCTGGGAGGAGAGCCACTGTAACACCTGTGGGAATAAGTAGCAGAGAGCAGGTGAGCATCCCAGCCTTGCTGAGCCATCACAATGCAAATGAAGTGGTACCCAGATCTAGTCCCTGGAAAGCTCTCCTTCCAGCTTGGCAAGCGAACTTATTGGCTTACTGTATATGTTTGCAGACAAACAGACATTCTCTTACTGACATGGAGGTACCCTGATCCATCTGCAGCACGTGGTACTCTGGGAGGTATCCAGCAATTGTAATGATCAGAATTACGGTGTCTAATGTCCTCCCAGTGACAGTAAATCAGTTCATTACTGTAAAAAAAAAAAAAAACAGGGATAACTGATAAGCAGCATTTCCTTTTGTCATACACTGCTTAAAACATGTTTGCAGTAGTGAAACTGCAAAAGAAGAATAGGAGACAGGCATATGTCCTGCAAAATCACATTTATCAGTCAAGATTCCCCCAGTTGCACCTGCATAGGAGCTGGCTTGTGGTGTTGGGCTGTTCATTTCCTCACCCTGAGACTGGACATTTTCCAGAAAGGACAACACCTTCTCAGCTGATATGGTCAGACGTGGCTGTCCCTGATGACATTTCTGACACATCTGGAAAAATCTCCTTTTCTGTAAAGGTTTGCCACTTCATCTTCTGTGACAAGTCATGTGGCAGTGTGAAAAACTAGGTTATTTCCCTTCCCATTGATCACTGAGGTTTCTATGAGCCACCTATCCATTGAATCCCTCAGCTACTTCTCCTGTGAGGGGTATTTCTAGGGGGGTGAAATCTGTTATCTCACAGACAAGAGTCTCTGGAGTGCATTATTTACGGGGCACATCTACCTTCTCACTGACCTTGCATCTTTTGCAAATTTATAGATCCATTAGAATTTATTAACTATGAATACCTTTGGCTCCAGGTGCATTACAGAGTGTCTAGAAAACATATTATAATAAAAAATCCAAACAGCATGTCCAGATAATGCCTGCAATGTCCCCATATGTCTCACTAGACAGATCACACAACTCAGAGTGTCCTGGTAATGCAACCTGCAATAGGTGTCATCAGCTATGCTCGTTAGCAGTTAAGAAAGGCAAGGTACTAATAAGTGCTTTTGGTTTTCTAACTGTTCTATTTGCCATTTAAGTGCATAATATTTTAATTAAGATTTTTTTTTTCCCCATTATGGAAATAATTTTGAAGCAACCTTCCTCCTGGTTGCTTAAGCAGGTTCATTACAATGCGGTGCAATTTACCCAGCTGGACAGGTCTGCAGGTGGCCAGAAACCCATTAGAGAGGTATCTACCTACTACAGGGGAAACTAATATTCAGGAGACAGGAAATCTCACTGGGACTTCGATTTTGCCAGGCATTAACACAGCTGACTGGGTAGCAGGTGGCTGGAAGCATAAATTTCCCTGTAACTTATTTATTAGGGGTCCCTTGCCTCCTTCCTTCTAGAATTATAACATTCTCTTGGCATTGATAAACCCCAGCAAGGGCACTCTGTAAAGACACAAGTAGCAAGACAAGACTTGATAAATATTTTTTATCTGTTTGACCTAAAATCTTTGAGCCAAACTGGGGCCTGGTAGAGATGATTTTGTTCTTCCCAGGAGATGAGGAAATAAAGTATTCTTACGATGCAAACATCCTCATTTAGAAATAATATATAACAGCCTGTCTTCCTTTACAGAAGAAGAGTTATAAAGGAATTATTGTTTTCTGTAACAGCTCCAAGCCTCTTTTCAGCCAACTCTCTGCTTTGAAAGCTCTTCATCACCTTCTTTTCATACACCATAACATGCTTTTCCTCTGTGACCTTTTTCCTTCTCTATATTTCCACAATGTTTTCTTGCCCACTAAACCCCTCTGCTCCTTCCCATGAAAATTATTTGAACCACATATGCCTGTGAGCTGTTCATATGTTTCAGATATCTAGTGCTACAAAGGGACTCATCTGTAGCCTGCAATTCTCAGGAAGAAAAGCTCAGCACCACACACACCAGCTCTAAAGAGGTTTATTTCTGTGCACAGTGCAAACATAGAAAAGAACATTCACTACTTGTTCATCTCCTTCCCTCATTTTCTTTATCGTTTAAGGGACAACTGGGGGGGAAAGTATATAAAACTCTCTCATGAGCTCTTTGGGGGTAGCTCAAGCTTCCTAAAATATTCTGAACAATTCAGCATTAGTTCACAAATACCAAAGGCTGTATGACTGTACTACATCACAGGTGTGTTAGCCTGTGCACTAGCACTCACAACACCCTTGTTTCCATGGCACTTTCACCTCTTCTGCGAGATCAATAGTGAAATGTTACATTCATACCATTTTTTTCCACAGCCAACTCAGGACAACTCCCCTTTCCTTCTCCAGCCCCTCCTACTGCCAGGCATGGGTGGCTTTGGGTTTGCACAGGCTGTGACGACACAATCATCAAGGAATCATTAAGATTGGAGAGACCACTAAGATCATCTAATCCAACCACCAACCCATTATCACGCTGCCACTAAACTGTATCCCTCAGTGCCATTCCCCTTTCTCGAACATCTCCAGGGGTGGTGACTCCTGGGGCAGCCTGTGCCAACACATCACCACTCTTTCTGAGAAGAAATTTTTCCTAATATACAACCTGAACCTCCCCTGGCCAAATGAGAGCACTGCACTGCCTTAAGGCTGCCTTAGTCCCGCATCCTGTTCACACCATCTGTCACAGTGCTACCACACATAGGACAGAAAGATGTCCTGGAGAGGCCTGAGGGAGCTGCAGCATTCATCCTTCTAGCACCACACTCAGAAAATGCGCAGCCTTATGCAAATCAAAGCAATACTTCCCCCTGCCCACTCACTCATCTTTTCCTGGATCTTAAATACTCCAAGTAAGCAACAGATGAGGAAAGTTGATACAATTACCTGTAAGTGGTTTGGAGAATGGAAGCAGGCTTTATGTCTACTTTTAAGGAATTTCATTAATAAGTAAACATAGCCATAAATATTCTGAATAAAACAGAGACAAGCAAGATCTGCATCTCAGCACTTCTAAGTAGGAAAAGCATGTAGGGTTTTCTTTTCAAACACTTCCTGTAATTTATGTGGATGAGCTGCATAAGCCTTCTTTGGCATGGTCCAGCCTTACGTTGTGTTCTCTTGTTGAAATATCCGCATACAATTAAGTATCCATAGGCAAAGGGGAACAGAGGTATAGGAGGAGCAAACTCCTTCTCCCTCACAACACAAATTACACAAGTCTCTAAAGCAGCTGATGTAAATTTGTTCTGTTGAAAGCTGAGCTTAGCTTATTGCCTTTTCCTTTGTCCTTTCTCCAAAATGATTCCAACTTTTCTCCGCTGAGCTCCGCAAACATAAAACATTATTTAATTTCACCTTTTTTTCCTCTCATTTTCTCAGCCCTTTTGTACCACACACCATTACTGGGCAAATCCTATTCACACACATCTCAATGTGAGTGTAAGATCTTTTAGACTGAGCTTTTAAATAATAAACCCAACCACAGATACACAGTAATGCAAGAAACTCATATCAGACATTCAGACGCTGTGCTAATAAGAGCTTAGAGGTCTAGAAAGACACCTTTAAAGCCACTTAAAACTGAGTTACAAAGGAAGTGCCCTCAGTTGTGTTTTCTGCTTAAAAAACATCATTAAATCAAACAAATACCCACACCTTCTTCAGAACCATCAGTTCTTTGCCTTACTTCCACACAGAAAATGAAAGGGCCATTTTGCAGCCTTTTTGCCCCAAAGAAAATGTTTCCACTGACATCTGTGGCTCCTTCATTTGGCTCCAGAATATTTTCCTCATATCTGCACTGTACCAGCAAGTACCATTCCCAGTACAGAGCACACTGCACAAATAGACATCTCCCAGTGCCCACGTGCAGCAGGGCTGAGGTGTGAGGTCACCTCATGTGGCTGAGGCCCAGCCTCAAGACCTGCAAGGCCAGGACAAATGGTCCCACTCTCCTGGGCACAGGCAGACTCCACTGCACTTCCCTTTTCCCAATGGACACCTGAGATAAAGCAACATGCTCATATCCTGTTGTGCTCAGAGCCAAGGACTAAACATGTTCCTCATTGAGAGTCACTGGGAACAACATACATCAGGGCTGGGATCAGGTCCCAAAACCCTTTCTTGTTTTCCCACAAGTCTTGCATTTCCTGGCATGTGGCAGCTCTGCATTGGTTGGAGGGTGGGAGGGCTGCCTTCCTCAGGCTATCCTGGAGGTCAGTGGTGAAGGCAGAATGGTGCAGATACTTCTCAAGGAATTGCCCTGCTTCTGAGCAATGCCCTGAGCAGCTCTATGGTAAGAAAAGGGCTTTATATACTCAACAATTGGGCATCTACCTAGAAAAAGTAAGGATGTACTTAATTCCACATCATGAAATCAGCTGTAAATGCAGCCATGTGTTGGTCACCTCCTCACCATCCTGGGACTATGGGTGTGATGTTGTCTGATCTCAGAGCATTCTGTTCCATATACAGGAGGCATGCATCAGTCTATGTAAGCTACTAAGTTCCCAGTTTAAACAGTGGGGGAAAAAAATTCCATCCAAATGAACTACATATGGGGTGTACCCATCTGTGCAGTGGTTGCCTACACACCTAATTTCAGTAACCTGAATTCCCCTTGCCAAGATTGAACACCCACTCACAAGCTTTTTCTCTGCATAGTGATAGCGGGTGATCAGAATACGGCCAAATACCACATTAAAGAACCATACAGATGAGTCATCCCTAAAAAAGTATTCAGTTTAATTATCTGGTGGGAAAAACAACATTGCTCATGATTTTGGTCCTTTATGGAGTGAAGTTAATGCAAGCTGTAGCATGTGATACAAATTATGCATATTACCTGTTATTTTGTCTTAATTTTTTTTTTAAGTCTCTCTGTTACTTTTTTTACCTTCTGCATTTAGGCAAAAATACTGTTTACTATCCCATTAAACTCAGCTGAGAACAATTGCAAGTTTCATTAGACCACACTGACAATATATGGCTTTAATTATCTTCTTTACTCATAGAAACTCTCACACCAGGGTGGAGTAACAGAACACTTGTGATATTTTCCTACAAACTTGAAAGTGGGAATGTGTACTGGGGAGGGGAGGGAACTGGGAGAGGGCTGATGGAGGGGCCAAAGAATTCAGAACATCTCTTTTATATTTTTTGGATAAAAATCTTGATGAAATACTTGGTATGCCTCAAATGCTAAAAGCATGGCCATCGTTTATGACAGCTGGTCAGAGTTATACATTCAAGCACACACTAACATCTAAATCAGGTCATTAGTTACTTCTAGAGATGATAATCTTACTTTTATTAAAAATCTTAAGGTGTTCTGAGCTGATAAATTTCCATCACACCTAATTTGCAAACCACACTCTGCAGTTTCTCTTTGCTGTTCAGCCTATCTCACAGCAAAGTGAAGGTCCTGTTATCTGGCAGAACAATCACAGCCCTCCAGATCTTACACTTTCTTAATTTATTTGTTTCCTTGTCAAAGCTTTTGTTCCAAAACAGGAATTATTCTTAAAAGTTAGAAAATATTTCCTAAGATTTTTAGAGCCAAAAACCTTTGGTGCTGCCTCTTCTTACTGACTCATACTGCTTCTAAAGGCAGTGTGAAAAAGGGGCCTCTTGGCTTTCACTTCATCAAAGCCTTCTGTTGGATCATTCAGTATTGTTGATATGAGAATTCTTGCACTGGCAGAATGGTTTTCCTCTTTCAAGAGATCGTAAAACAACGCAATGCATTGAGAGGATCTCTATTCATAACCTACATAGTAGGCCTTATTCCACTGGCAAGTCTGCTGAGTTTTAAATCTTGGCTTCCTTTTTTAAGCTCCAAGATTGTTGCCGTTACTTCACCTCCAAAGAACGATATATTTTTTTCCATTCTCCCCTCCCTCTGCTTGCTCAAAAAAAGGCTCGACTCCTGCCCACAAGTCATTTTAATGGTATATATGAAACCTGTCTATGTCCTGCTAAGAGATCAGCAGAGTCTGCATGAAGTCTCCAGGCAGGACAAGGACAACTGCACTGGATTTTCCTACAGGTAAGAGACCATTCCCTGGGATAATTGTAGGACAGTTTTGCAGATACACTACAGCTGTTCATTCCTTTAGTTTCCTCACAGTTTCCAGATATTTTTCAAATTGGCCAATCAGGTCCTGTGAATTGACATAACACTGCTGCCTTTGTCAGCTTAGCAGACACTTCAGCCCATTGTTTCTATTCCAGATTCCACTTCCTTAAAACAAATAGTCGGTGAGTGTAAGCGGTGATGTATAAATGTGCACAGGCCTCCAGAAACTTCCAAAATTAAAACTCAATTGTTCTACTGGGATCTCTAATTCTTAGGAGCCCCAGCCCTTCTCAGTGAAATCCTGATGGTTAGGAATAGATAATTACCTTGAAATTAAGGTTTCAGCCTCCATGTTACCTAGCAATGTGTGCATTGAAAGCATTCTGTTTTAAAAGCCCTTTGAAAGCATGGGAAGGTTGCCAGCTATTCAAATAATGTCAGAGCTCTGAATGTTTTCCAGCTCTGCTGATACGCACTCAGAAATCAGACCAAGGAGGAAAGACTGCTGAGATAAAGGCATCTCCATTTATGTGCCCCAAAACTTTCAAACCAAGATCTGTAAATGTGTCTGTTTTAGACATTTGGGTTCCCTCACTATACACAAGGAGATAAGCATGTCTGGAGGATATAGTTTCCTACTGAATCTGATGGACTGGAGCCTTATAAATGTTGTTACGAAATTTGTCAGGGTTTCTCTGACATGGCTGCAAGTTTGCTGTAGTGACTATAGAGCTGGCTGTGGATTTCTACTGTGGAGCCTCACTGTGAAGGTTCAGTCTCAGGGAAGATGAAAGTCCATGAAACAGTGGCTAGACCTTAAAGGATTCAGCAGCAAGTCCCAGTTCTCCCACCATGCCTTCATGTCATAGACAATGGATCACTGGGGCCAAACAGTGTGGAAGGTCAGATAAATAAAATCCTAAAAATAAATAAATCAGATAAATAAGGTCAGGTAAATATCCTTGTAGATCTTTCCCTCTTGTCCCAGAATGGAGCAACCTCAATCTTCAAAGAGATGACAAAACTCTGCTGCACAACTCTCAGTGTTCTCTCTCCCACCATTGGTAACAGTGCCTTGCCATAGAGAACTTGCTTGTTAGAGTTAAAACCCAGAAATACACTGAAATACAGAAGTAGCTCATTAAACTTTTCTTAGATAAATTGTTTAGACTAAGTAATTCTCTCCTTTCCTCCCCTTGTGTTGCCAGCCCATTGTTTATAGCCCACATTCCAGGCTGCGTGTGATGAAAATGCTGATGTGTTTCCTGAGTTACAGACCCGAGCTTTATCTCATCTTTCAATTAGGAAACTGGCTGCTTTATCATTTTATGCTGCTGAGTGCAATGTTTATTTTTTCCCCATTATTAACATTGTATAGGAGGATGTGCCCAGCCCAATCAGCTGTGAGCTGTATTGTGTATAGTGCACACACACACACACACATGCACACACAGAAAATGAATACATAGTTTAGCTGTTCAGAGAAATCTACACACATCACAGGTACCATGTAGTATTGGAACAGTCTCTGAATGCCAGTGTCAGTGCAGATCTACATCCCGCACACACAGTGTTGAGTACAGAGCTCACTGCTGCCTTTTACTTCCATATTTAAGTCAGTTTGAGTTCTCTTAGGAAGACATATTTCACCCCCTGGTTTTCCTTTGTTTGGATTCCAGGGGAGAAATTACTAAGCAGTGACTCATCTGATGGATTATGAAAGCAGTAAAAGGGGTCTGAGTGATATAGATGAAACTTTTGCTAGCTATTCTGGTCAATGAAAAGCTAATTGGAAAAGTAACATACATTGTCTTTGGTTTAGAGAATTTTAAGAGAAAAAGAATCCTGAATCCCCAAAAGGATTCTGATTTAAACCCAAAGAATGCTCTAAGTGGTCAGAAAAGGAAGACAGGTAATCACTTTTTGGTCTACAAGATACATCTTGGGCTTAAGTCCATTGATTTTTGTAATTGTTTTGCAAAGCATGTGTAACTTTTTGCTTCAGTTCTTGAGAGGTAAGTATTGAGGTTTGTACTACTACATTAAAAAGAGGATCGGCAGAGTCTGTGGGGGCCAAATGCAACTGAATTTATAAATATCACTGCTGAGAAGGTGTGAATTTGCCTGTCTTGCACTGAGTGCTGATTGTGAGGATAAATTTGAAACACCTGAGGTGGTCACAATTATTATCAGTTCTTGTTTTATCAGGTTGGATTCATTGGATGCACACAGTGGATTTCCCTGGACTTCTGAGGGATCACAAAAGATGGTTGTCATATTCACAGCTCAATTATTTCTTAGTGACTCTGTCCACTGTTGTTCCCAAATAACTTCTCATAGCACTTTCTAATAATTAGCACTTCTCACTGTGTTTTTGCCTATAACCATGAGGTGGACACAGAATGAGTGACCAGTTCAGACTTTCTCTCCACTTAGTTTGCTTATGCTGATGTTCCTTTGGAAAGAATACCTCTACAAAATAATTTACATTTACCTAAACTGAAACAAAGGAGTCTGACAAAAATGTGGTATTTCAAAATCCAGCTTGAACTTCGGCTTGTTGTTCAGGTCAGCTTCCTTCCCTTCCCACACCCAGTTCTACTTGCTTTCTGTAATTCACATATTTTCAATTCCATGTCATGCTCCTTTTTTCAACGTCTTACTTCCTCTTTAATGCACAGAACAATATATGGTTTCAAATGTTTGTCCTGTGGTCATCCGCAGAACTCACATAAGCAACAGCAGAGCTAAACTGCTGTCTTCAGAGCTCTCTTCTCTGAGACTTGAGCCACACAGCTTCAATTTTCTGAATTTCACCAGTTTTTCATTATAATCTTGATGAAGTTCAAGCCACCTCAGTGTTACTGCATTCCCTGCGAGTTTCTCAGCTCTCCAGTCCTATTTTGTTTATACCATTTGTAATCGGCCTGTTGCTAACTGCAATACCCACCTCTCTTTGGTTATTTTGGGATCAACAGAAACAGACTTGCTGGAAATGAAACAAAATAAATCAGACTAGTGTGGAAAGTTTAGAAAGACAAAGTGCATAGACCACTTCTTGTTGCGAGGGCGGTGTCCCCTGCGGGGCCCCTGGACACAGGGCCAGCACAGCACAGAAATAGGGTTTGAACCACCCTGGGCCTATATTCACACCCTCAGCTATAGCACAGGAACATTCTGTGCATTTGCTTTAAGCCAAATTTCTGTCCTTCATGTTCGGAGACGGTTAAGACCCTATTCAATCCTTGCTATATTTTAGAGCAACCGATGGGGGACAGTTTAATTGCAATACCCATCTGCAACCCAAAAGACTTGTTATAGCACTCTCCCCTCCCGCTATTCCCTTTCTTTCTTCCCTTAACCCAGCCTTGTGCCATCAGCCAGCATACGGCTCACAAGCCTTTGGCACAGGTTTGTCTTGTCAAACGCAGACTTATCAAACAGACTGGGCCGGCTGTCCTGTAGGGAACGTCCACATGAGGCCTCCGGAGATCTGCCTCCGAAATCCTACTTCATACGAGGAACACTAGGTGGCACACAACAACCGCTGTATTATTTCTTTCTTGCTTCAAAAACCAAAAATTGGTTTCCGAGCATTAGCCTGGAAGACAATTAAAGGTCTGAGTGCAAAACACAAAACATATTGCCTAAGGACAATATAAAAACCCATCGGGTTTTATCTTTCCAATAAAATCTCATCCCTCTTTTTCCATCAGAATTACTGTTTTGCTATATATAACTGCCTAATTTGGCAGATTCCTAAAGTAAACACAGATTATATTTAGTGCCTTGTTGGGGGGCAGGGGAATTCTGGCATTTCAGGGCAACATAAATAATAACATAACAAGCAAAGTAAAGCTCACATGGCTCAGCAGCATCTTCAAGTCAAAAATGAGAATCTCATCCACTGGGACACGAGTCAAGCTTTATCATAATCTATCATATGGTTTCCATTAAAGGATCTGTGATTTAGTTTGTGATTAAAATAGAATACTGACTTTTACTCTTTATTTTAAGAGTAAGTTAAGTCTTTTTTTCCCTCATCCTCAGAGATGATAAAAAGCCAGGAACGTATTTTGCTGCTCCAAATTCCTGTGCTTTATAGTATCAGTGCTTAGCATGAGTTCATTTTAATTCCAGAGGAAAAAAAAAAAATAACATTTTTTTGGTCAAAAGATTCCTTTATACTCTACTATTCCTAAAAACCCAGCACATAAAAGGGAAAAGCATTTACAGGACACTTCACAGCTCATTTCCAAAGGACTGAGCCTGCCAGTTCCTGGTGCCACCTCACAGAGCCGACACTGTAGCACAAACTGGAGCAACTTCTGTGTGTGGGCGAGTTTATAATTTAACAGAAAAGAACTTTCAGCTTCTGGTGAGCTGTTAGTAATTGCCACAGCTTCTTTGAAATTATGTCCATGATTACTTGAAAAAGATCCAGTCCTAAATCATCTAAGCAGGAAATTATAAACACCAGTTTGCCAGAAGGGGTGATATCCTTCTTTGCTTGGATTAACAAATACTAGATGATAGAGTGGGAAATTTTACTTTGAATGATGGTCCCTATTCCTCTTCCTCAAAAGTGGGCCTCAAAGAGACCCAGTGCTCCCCAGAAGGGGACTCTTCTCTGACTCTGTTCCCCAGCAAATTGGGCCAAGACCAGTACAAAGCAAAGACCAGGCTGAGAGGTGAATCAGGATAAGAGAAAGGAGCCTTCACTGCTAACCAGAGTCCCCAGCAGAGATGAGTGTTAGGGTAATTTCTTACTTTGTTTCCATTTATGTATTTTTGCACATTTTGCATTTCTTGTTACCTGTTTTCAGTTGTGTAAATAAATAGTTCGGTGAGATTCTGGTCTGAGTCAAGAATACCTGACTGAACCCTATAGCACCACATTCCTCCAGGATGGCAGTTCTAAGAAAAGTAGGGGCCTTGGCATCCCTTCTCTGTGCCTTACGCATTAAGGCCTGTTTCTACACAGTACTGGGACCAGGCTGAGATGGAAAAGTAGAGGCCTTTGGAGAAGAATTTGTGCCTGCAAGTGTCATTAACCTAGAAAGTTATCCTGCAGTCAGTAAAAGAGGGAGGAAAAGAGCACAGATAAATCTGTGGGATTTTTAATTGTAATTATTGATATCTTATTTTTCAGTTTTAAATTAAACACTTTTCCTACCAAGTATTCCAGTCAGTTCAAGTTAAGTAATATTTTTTTCAGGGATGCCTCATTAGAATAACTGATAAAAAACTGCAGTACTATGTAAATTTATATTTTAACTCCCAGGAGCACCATTGTGATTCTGTGTGCACTGACATATTTCATGTAAAAGCTGCATATAAAAAGGGGATAGAAAATAAAGAAGTATATGTAAACAGATCTCCCCTCTTCTGTTAAGAGCCATATATTTTCTTGCTGCCTGGAACTATGGTTGCTAATTCTAAGTCTGTTGCCTGAAACTAATGGGATTTTTTTAATGTTATTTTTTAATGGTCCAGTAGTATTCACAGAAGTTATTTGCTAAGGTTAAGCCATCTACACACCCACTTCTGTATTACTTCTACTTCCATATCATGACACAAATTCATCTCAAAAAATTCTCAGTTTTTCACAGATTTTTCACAGGTATCTCATGAAAACTTAACATCAGCTCATTAATCAAGTTGCACTGAGGGCTGCCTAATAACAGGGAAACACTGAACATACCACTCCCAAGAATAAGGACAGAATGAGAAGCAACCTAAAGGGGCAGAGATGCAGCAGATAGAACCAGTTGTGTTCCGATACAGCTGTGCCACTTTCGGAGCTGCTCTCAGAACCTCCACACAATGACTTGCTGCTCACAGTTTTACCAAACTGACAGGAAATGAGTGAAAGCACAAAGAGCCATTCCTGTGCAAAGGCACTGAGCACTGCAGAGTCAGATGCCTACTAGCCTGCCCAGAAACGCCTTTCCTGCCTAACTACATACACATAAAGGCTTTTTACCAACATTCTAGAGTAACTCTTGCAATTTGGTCATTGGACCCTAGCAAAGTTTAGTAAAATTACATACAAATCAGAAGTCAATATTTTCACTAATATCCTACTATTCTAATATTTGTTCTGGTCTGTTCAGTGAAGGAAAAACCACAGAGGTGACTTGGTCACAGGCCAGAGAAAACAGAAGCAAGCTGGGAACAGGTGCGGTGTGATCAAGGCCACAAACAGGCAGTGAACTGCCTGAGGGTTGCGGTGGCTTCCCCACCAGTTGTGGCTTTCAAGAGTGAAAACTCTCTGAAAGATACACTTTGTTCAAACAGGAATTTATGCAAGGCTTGTGTTCTGCAGGAGATAAACTAGCTGATCTCAACGATCCCTTATGGTTTTATATGCCATGAATAAAGGGCCTCTTTCACTCTTACAGACTCAGTATTTCAGCTCCTTGAGATCCACTGTGGTGTTAGCAGGACAGCTACAATGCGTGAATTGTGTAAGATGCTTCTAGTGCTGCAAAGACCCCTTCAGAACACAATGGGTAACAAGTGTGTGAAAGAATTGCTTTCAGTGTCCCATCAGGTCACTTGCTTTAACACAATGCACAGTCCAGCAAAGAATTACAGTATCTTTGAGCTATTCTCACATTATGAATCCCTTTCATTAACACAGGTCAACCCATTAAATGCGACATCAGGGCTGCAGAAACATGAAGTCTCCCAAGATCAGAAAGAGGTATATAGGTCAGTTCTGCCATTTCATGTAATCATTAGCATTTACAAGGGACTGAAATTCTGAACAGAGGGGAACTTGGTTTACATGAGAATCTTTCAGTCTTCTAAGTTGAGCAGAAAAGTGATTTATTTTGAAAAGGGTAAAAGAGAAATACTGACAAGTTGTCCTTTCTGAATTCCAAATTAGCCCAAAATTGCTTTGCTAATAGAAGCAGGCAGATATTAATGTCTAGACAACTGAAGATCTGTATTATAGAAAGTAAATCATATCTGACAAACCAAGACAGATTGTTTCATATTATAAAAATGAAAACTATTTCATACATGTAGTCTGCAACAATTTGATTTTAGGAAGTGCTGGTGACATTGGCAATGATATCTTAAGTGGTGAGTGCAGGTTGGCTGGAAGAAAATCCCCTGCAGAAGGAATGTCATGACTGCAGTTTGAGCAGTAACTTAGGCTAATATGCAAAGAAGCACAGAATAACTGTTCTCCATCTACTTCAGATATGACAAGGAGCATAACCATGATACCACAGAGCTCAATTCTTGTAAACCACAGAGCCTTCCAGGCAGGTACTGCAAACAATTCTAAGTTTCATTTGGCCATTTCTACAGAGCTATCAGTAACCGAGCTAATTTCGGTTTGACTCCAGCTCATTAACACCACAAGCTACAGCACCAACTGAAACACAGGCATAAGCTCAGGGACTTTGGATGAAATGCCAGTGGTCAAAATGATTCTTGAAGTAGAGAGAAGTATGTGTCCAGCAGGAAAAGCTGTTTCAAGCCTTACCTACATATTTATTAAAGACTGAGAAGAGGGATAAACATTAGTGTGGGAAATTAAAATTATACTTATTTAGAATGGATTGCATAGTACAGCACACATAAATCACCAGTTATTTCTGGAATGCAAAAAACATCTCACCCAAAAATACTTGCTCTCACAATCCATTCTCCAAAGCCAAGGATCCAAAGCCCCAGCTCAGTGAGGCAAAGCTAGGCAGAACGACAAGGGGAATGGTCCCAGTTCTGGCTGGATTTTCAGCATTTAGCCTCTCTCTTTGTCAGTTTTTGCCCTTTTTGCTGACAGAGCTGCACCATTTCCTCTTTGTTTCTGCACCCTCATTTCCTGCTGCTTCCACCCTGTGAGCCTCCTTGGAGACTTCTGATGTATTTTTCCACTCAGGGTGGGAGGATGCACTGGACTGGATAAATGGTGAAGGAGAAGATGTGGAAGATTAAACAGAAAAGGATGTAAAAGAGAAAGAGAGAAAAAGAAGAAAAGTTATGGAAGCAGATCAGGGAGCAATAAATGAAAATAAGGAAACGAAGATGTGTAAACAAAAGAATGTGAGTAATAGTGAACAGCAAAGTAGAGAAATAGGGAGATTCTGTCATTCCCCATCATTTCTGAGAACTGGTCCATGGGGTTAAAAATAAAAGTTGAAAACTACCATATTCATTATTAGTAAGAAAATTTCTCCAGGCTGCGCATGGGCTGGTGGTAGCATCACATAATGAAGACTCCTCCAAGATCCAATGTTACATTTCAACCTAAATAGAAGAAAAGTGGTTTCTTTGCCTGAAGAGGTTCTAGGGTAGATCTAAGGAGTAACTAAGGAGTACAATTGCAAGGACGGGTCTTAAGGAAACCTTATGCTGTATAATTTCATGACTTGAAAATATCTGGCAATGATGTGGATGCATCTTAAATACTGTGTATGGTTCTGATCACCACATTTAAAGTAAAATAAAATAAGGAGCAGAAAAGATATGGAGAAAACAATGAGAGCATCCCCCAGTATGAAACAGCTCCTGGTAGCACAGTTTGTGTCAGACTATCTCGGAAAGCAAGACAGAGATGGCCTCCGATCTCACTTTTGCATATTCACAGTGCAAACCTCATGTGGCTCCAAAGGTGTTCCCTGAGTAAGTCATGGGCTCGAGATATTCCATTTATTTTTTTAGGAGAAAGAAAACTTCTAGAACTAAAATAGTGGGGACCCCCAAGCAGTTTCTTCAGAGCTTCTGTGCATAACTCCCATGATAGAACTGCAAACATGGGCTCAGGGTTTTTCTGTGCTGCCTCATAATCACCCAGTGGGACTTGGCTTGTCATTTTCCTAGGAAGGGGCTATGAGGCCAAGCCACAAACATTTCCGAAAGTCAACCAGTTTCAGGGAGTTTACTCAAAAATAAACAAATAAATATAGAGAAGGGCCATTCCTCCCTGCAGAAACAGTGGGCTCCGGGATCAGCTGAAGACAGGCTGGCAAGCCCACCCTAGCAGCAGGTAGGGATGTTTGAACATGCACTGGCAATCTGCATGCCAGGTCTGGGCTGGTGCAGTGGACACAAGCTGATGGTGGCTCTCCCCACACAGCTCATCCTGCAGCCAGGCCTGCAGCCCTGCTCAGCCTGCCAGGCCCTGGCTCCCATTGCTCCCCATCACCAGCTGCCCTCCCTAAATATACAGACAAAAGACCCACACCAGGCAGCAATCCTCCCATGGCACGGGTGGTGCTTTCCTTTTAGTCTTATTTTCCAGCTCTGAGCTGCCATTGCTCTTGTGAGACCTCTTAAATAATGCTAATAAATATTTTCCTTCCTAGAGAACTTCAGCCATAACTCACATCAGCTTTTCCATCCTTCCACAGCTGAGTTCCAGAGTGCTCAGGAGGACTGAATGATGACACATAAGGCTTTTATCTCCAACTTTTCTTCTACAAAGCAGTAAACCTGAGGCTTCCTGCCCAAAAATAAGTTTTTGCTGTATTTGACACAGTTATTCCTGATTCTAGCATAAGCTTCTAAAGAGTCCTTGAAAACTCCCCCCCATCCTTGATGTCAGTGACTTTTGAATATCTGTAAGGTGTTAATCCTCCTCCCTTCATTTCCTCACCAGTCTCAGCAAATTCATTATTAGAACTGATTGTGTCAACTGTAATGAAAACTCAGAAGAGGAACATAAATTTCTTGAGAAAAATAAGTGCCAACCAATGTCATTAAACAAGTAGAGGAAAGAAACGTGTTAAATCTCTTCACAAAGGCAAAGGCCGCAAGATCAGCTGAACTTCTGGTAGGCAGCAGAAAACGTATTTGGAAGCAAACTTCCAGGAAGAGAGAACAAATTATGCTATTGTATATTATTTTATAAAGCAGAATACACTTCAGCAAGGGCTTGTCCTTGCACAAAAGAATGGATGACTGATTCTACCGCAGTCACTTAATTCATTCCTGTGTCTCCAGCAATGATCAATAGCTGCAGGAAGAACATGAGCGCTGGGCTGCCGTTTCCCCAAAAGCCAGCTCCAGAGATGCACCAACGGCTCAGGGTAACAAAGCAAAACACTGCTTACAAACTCTACCAAAATCTTTATTTAAGCTAAAATTAGCCCAAGGTCATGAAAAATAGCAACTCCTGTCTCTGCATTTGGGTGCTCGTAGCAGAACCAAAAGAATTAACTTCAAATCTAATTAGAAGATCACTTCTGATGCCCCATTTTGTCAAAAAATCTCACACTGCTAACTACAAATAGGGATAGCTTTGATTTGTCAGGCTGTTCCCAAAGGCAAGGCTTTGGGGGGAGCTTGGGACTGGACAATGCCAGTGCAGCACAGCCCTGGAGCACTGTGTCAGGTATGGCCCCAGACAGGCAGCTTCTGGCTGACTAGGATGTTTCCAGGCTAAACTGGGGGAAAAAAAGGCCAATTTTTTTTAAGTAAATGTGCTGCAGATGGAAACCTTTCTTTTCTATCAATTGCAGTAAGCCCTATCTCAGCGCCAACATACATCCCTTCATTGCTGCACTCACTTCGCTGTGGTGATGAAGAACTCCACAGTTCCAGATCTGCTGGCATTGTCTGAGTTTTCAGGAAACTATGGGAGGAATATTTTTCCCTTCTTGCTTCCCAAGAAAATAAAACAGGAGAAGAACTTACTGCCACATGTGCCTTTACTCTCCAGTAGAGGATTAGTGTCTCCGTACACTAAACCCAGGTATTTGTAATTCTCTTGAAAAACCTTCTAGCTCTTTTCTTCCTGACTACTTGACTACTTGCATGCAAAGAACTCTGCCTTCTTTTAATGAAATCTAATTTTAAAACTATTTTGGCAACATGTAGCGGGGAAAAGAAATTATAGCGTATCCACTCACTTCACAGCGTTAAAGTGAGACAATCCCACATGAAGCAATGCTGACCTGCCTTGCAGAATTATTACCCGGAGGAAAGACACACCACACCTATTGTACAGTTTCTATCTTCAGAAGGCTCCACCAGGACCTTCAAGCTGCTGCTTTGTTTCACTGCCTCCACGAATGAGTAACATACCAAAAAAAAATAAGACAAAATAGTAAGTAGTTCTGCATTATTCAAATTGAAAATGAAAACAAAATACAACACTAAATAGATATTTAAGCTATTAGAAAAAGAAATCCGTTTTGCCACATTAAATATAATGCATCCATTTTCTTGCTTTCTATATCACCATTACTTTAAAATATGTACTCTGGATGAGACACAAAATCTTGCAAGGAACTCTAGATTTAGGAGGTAAAAAAAACCCTGATCCCAGCATTTGCAAAAAACAGCTGCTAGAGATATTTACCAAAGCAAATTCATGCTTGATTTCAACTAATTTCCCTTTTTGGTATTACAGTTTAGCCTGGTCTGTGAGGCCAAAGGCTCTGCGTGAAGTGGGTTTACCCAATTACTGCTACCAAACTGGCAATTTCTGATGGCCATTCCTTCTGGGCAAAGTTCATGGACTTGTGAAGTGCCTGAAGGGAGCCCTCTGCACAGCGAAGGGAAAGATTTGGAAGCCTGTCAGGGAGGAAACCGCTGGATTTACACTTTGAAAGATCCAGTGGCTACAGCAGAGCCTTGGACGAGGTCAGCAGCTGGAAGCAGAGATGACACCCCAGTTTCCATGGAGTTTCCACCAAGCCCTATTATTTAGTCAGAAGTTATTTTCCAGGAAAACAGCCAGCCAGCCTGCAATACTGTTTTCAAGAATGTAATTTCCAGTGCAGTGGGAAACAAAAGAATAAGCAGTCCACAGACACCAGGCAAGGTTTTCCCTGTGGGTCCTCCTATTTGCATGCTTGAACAATAATTTACATCTAACAGTAATCTGTTAAGAATGATTCTATATGTAATATTTCTACCTTGTACAGCCAAATTATATTTCTATCATATTTGCTCAATTTTTGGCCCAGCTTAATAAAGAAACGTGAAATATTTTTCAGTCTCTCACTAGAAACAGGTGTATGTTATGCATCCCATAATGTTTGGACTCTTTAGTGGACTTCCAGCAAACTCAACATGAGACACAAACATTTTTGGTTGCCTGAGAAGTATTTTTGAAGAATGTATCCTGAACCTCTGAAATGCATGTATTTGCTTTTCAGGGTATGCCATTCTTCCTGCTCTGCCCTCAGATCTACTCAGGTGGGCTTTCAGCTGCAGCTGCCTCTGCCTGGTGCTCCAAAGGCAGGGGCTGAGCAGGGGCAGCTCAAGAGGAGCCATCCAGGAGACTCAAGATTTGGCCAGCAGCACCAGCAACCAGAAAGACAGCTGTAGCTGAGCAGCTGGAAAATGCATAACAGCCACAAGGTGTTTGGGGCAGCCAAAAAGGGACTGAGACTGGAAGCCTGGGATGTGAAACACAATGCTTTGGCAGACATCATGGGACATTTATTCACTGTGATAACTCAAAAGCAGGGTATAATACAAGGAAAAGAGCAGGACTGCTGCATGATGCCAGCAGCACGTGCATGCTGTCAGGAACAGGGTGCTACAACCAGAAACACACCAGTTTGTATGCTACTGCCTGAATTCCCCATAGAAGTTGGGAAGAGCAATTTCCTTGCATAATACACGCTGAGATCAAGTGGAAGTGTTAACGTAGTTCATCCAAAAAGCAAGAATACCAAAAGGCTTTGAATGCTCAAAGCATGCTTCACCAGTTTCTCATGAGCTCACTTGCTCACTAAGCTTCGTGTTTTCAATGGTAGCATCTGAGGGGCATATGGCAGCAAATGTAAGAGGAATTCAAATCTAATACTCTATCCAAAATTCAGTGTAATTCACTTTTTTCTAGAAGTAAGAAGAAGGTCAGAGGAACATGAAGCATGGGAACTGAAAGGCTGATGAGGGACATACTACTCTCCTTGGAGAATGTCATAACAACACTGCTGAAGAAACAAGAGGAGAGCCATTTCTGTCTTGAATTTAGCCTTTAATGTTTAGTTCAGGAAGTTATAAAAATTCAGTAAATGGCTGCTTCATTTAGATGAGTTATTGAAATGTTAAGAATGAATAGTAAAACCAAAGAGTGCAGATAACTACAACTGTGGTATCATTAAATCAAGGGTTTTCTTAACACAAAAAAAAAAGATATTTGTTGCTTCCTAGAAGAATATGAGAGCAGAAAATTTGAAAACCTTTAGAAATCCCATATGTACCTTTATGTACACATAGGTATGTGTGTGTTTAGACACAGGTCCTAGTTAGATTCCATTCAAATAATAAATCCATTTCATTTCCCTTCAAGAAATCTAAAACCAGAAAATCTGTCTTCTATTTTCTAATACTGGAATGAAAAGGTGACAGGAAGAGACATCTAAAATGCAGCAAGCTGACATTAGAATCCACACTCCTTTAGTCAGGATCCAGCTCAGAGCCACTGGGGAACACTCCTGATTACTGGATATGAGCTTGGGAAATTAAACTTTAAATACCATGAGCTACGAGAAGACAGTCAATGGAATGCTGCAAGAAATTAACTGCACGCTGTCTATTCTGGTGGATGAAACATCCTCTGTCATATAACAGATCATTTAATGAAACTGCCCTGGGATTTCCTTTTAAGTATGAATTATGCCTGAGTAGACACTTAAGTGCTGTTTCTCTTCCAGCACCAGTCTATCCAGGATACTTCTTCTTCCACCTCTGATCAAAAGGCTAAATCAGATTTCAGAATGAAAGTGCAATTAATGATTACTTCTGAGTGTCAAAAAAAACCAAACAGGCAATTATCTCATCACCAAGTATTTGCTTTAACAATGATTCAGCAGGGAAAAAAATATATGTTATCTCATTTTCCTGTATTCCAACATAAAACTTATTTCCAGGCATATCACAGTGCTCTTACAGTAGTAAGTGGTAAAAAAAAGAGAAAGGTGGTATATATATATAAGCTTTGTACATGGATTTATCAGTTCTGTGTCATTTGGTTTTGCTCCAGTAACTGAATCAGAACAAAGGGCAAAACTTCCTCTGCATGTTTAGTGTCAAAAGCAAACCTGGACCTTTTCCAACAGGTGAATCAATTTCCTGTTAGCACTTGGAAGTCAAGGCTGCTCCTGAAAGTATGACTGAGATGAAAGTGTCCAGACAATGACAGCCCTCATTTTCACTTCAGTCCCTTCCTTCCCCTAGCAAAAACTGAAAAACCAAGCATGCAAATAATATATTACATATATTCAATTAACTTCCACTGAAAAAGGACAGTGTAGAACTGATTAAATAGTTACAGAAACACCCAAAGGTGCCAGGTACAAAATGCAGTTTTTATAGTGGGGAATACAGAAGTGACTTGAAAGCCTTCAGCGTTTTGTATAAATAACTTCTGATGCTATCCAGAATCAGCTGAGCTGTGAGCGTCGTCTGCCCCGACCGTGAGTCAGCTTGAGTCTGTTCAGTGTACTTTTATGGTACCATCACAGAGAGAAAAATACAACTCTAGCCAGCACAAAGGAGCCTCTGAGATATGGAAGGAGTATATGGCAGGAAGGCATTTTCCACTATTAGCTGGCAGTGAAATCAGTGGAATAAATAAAACAACAGCATACTTAACATTTCTGCCTCTTTATTTTTAGCCCATACAGTGTATAGATATCACGGCATAAAATGAAAGGCAAACCACATGCTCTTAAGGCAAAACAATTTGAAAGTCTTTGGGAACTGCACTTTCTGCCCAGCAGCTCTCAGCCCATGCAGAAAAGCAAAGGGCAATTCAGACTGGGTAAACAGAGAGCTCACAGCTGCTTGTGTCCCTCCCACTTGCAGCATGTATAACATCCTGCCTGTAGGAGTTATATTTGTGTTTAAACTCGATAAGGCTGACTTATATTAGAGAAATGTTTCTGATCAATCATTCTTACTGAGTAGCCAGTGACTAAGTGGAAATGTTTCAGAGAGAGCGCTGCCCAGTAAGAAATGAGCAAGAAGTTTTTAAAACTTCAGAACTTGGCCAGCAGTCCCTAATCTACTTGTATGATAGCGTGCAACTTCCTGTAACAGCTTAAATTAGACCTATGAACTTTTCTTCCAGCATTCAGAAGAGTCCCAATATTCATAAACACAGTACAAAGAAGGCAGTATGCAGGGCTGCCCACCAACTTGTGCCATCAGCCTAGAAACTAATGAACTATTTTTGTGTGAGGCAGAGCCCATCACAAAGTCCTGTGCTGTTTGCAAGCAGGGTGTGCCACTGGCTGATGGTCTTCCTCAGGCTATCAACAGTAAGGCCATGAAATACAGTGCCTTGGTCTTCCCCAGGTTTGCCATCCAGCAGCCTCTGTGCAGCCATTCTGCTGCTGAAGATTCATCACAGAATAATTCAACACATCAGAAATAAATATTTGTAAATAAATATCTTTCATCCATCTTTGCCTTTAGTACGACAGTAAATCAAGCTGCTTTATGTGACTAGACTAGCTCAGTTCACAAATATTTGGTGGAAACTTATTAGTATTTAACATTTTACAAAGCTTTCTGTATTGTAAGCACAATCAGGTCCAGAAATGCTACAGCTGAGGAGTGTGTTCTTGAAACATGCAAGTGTATTTTCAGAGGATATTTGTGTCAAGTTCCTTCAAATGTCATCTTTCATGAAGGAGAATCAGAAACAGAACAGTGTAGCTAAAACAATCGAACTCATCCATGTAAATGCCACTAGGTAATATGGAAGTGCACCGAAGATCAGAACGGGGCGGGGGGATTCAGACGAAGTAGATGCAACCTGGAGACTCAGAGAAAAGAACAGGGTGGAGAAAAGGCAAGAATGGAAGGTGGTTTATACAGGGAACCAGTTTTCCTTTGATGCAGGCATTAGCCAAGAAAAGAGACTTAACAGTTACATTTACTGGTTTGAAAACAGTTTAATTTTAGCTAAACCTCAGCAACTGCAGAAAGGCAATGCCACATATTCAAGTATGTGGTTACAGAAAATACCACAGATTCCGAGTAAGTTGTGAGGCAAAAGGCTGAAAGCCAAATGCCTTCCCACCACCTGAGCAATGCAACATCCAGCACAGCCTACAACTTCTTTACCCTCACGGTAATTTTTAATTACATATTTATCAGGAACTAGGAGGTTTAGCTCATCTCCTTGTGATGTTCCACCTCTTTCTTTCTGAGCTTTTTAAAGAACTACTTGTGAATTTTTCCATTCTTTATTTGTTCTCAGTCAACTGTGTTTTTTTGTTTTTGGTTTTTGGTTTTTTTTTCTCCTTTATTTCATTCTGTGGTGATTCTCATATCCAGCAGAAACTAGAATGAAGATTTGAGTTTGTGGCAGTTTAATGCCAGCTGTGACCTGAATAACCCACTGCTAAGGATAGTGGTGAACAACAGCTCTTCTTATTGTAGTTTTAAACCTGAGATGTAATTACTGAGATATTTAAGAGCCAGTGAATACAGACTGGGACATGCAATACTCTTCATGATGAGTCCTGTGAGGTAGACAGTTTACTGTTGCAAAATACCATGACTGCTGGCAGTTAAAGAATGGAAGGAAAACCTGGTGGATAGCTCAAAATAAAGTCAGAACTGTTTTGTATCAGTCTCTGTATAGATGACAAGATAGCGGGATGAATCAGTACTTTAACAGAACTGCTATTAAACATGCAGACATAACCACTTAAGAACAAGAATATTTATAACACTTGTGCTAGAAAGAGAACAATATATGGAGATCTTTGAGATGCACAAGCGAAAGATTCTGGCTGTGAATCACTGGCATGTTTGTCCAAACATCATTACTGCCAAAGTGTCTCAGATATGAGTCTAGGAAATTAAAAATAAAATAAGATAAAACAGTGAAAGAAACGATTAGAAGAAACACTGCCAGGAGAACCAGTCTGAGTGTGTAGGAATGGGGAGGATAAATATGGGATTTCAGAAGAAACTCAGAACAGGGATCTGTCTGACAAAAACACTAATAGAAAAAGAATAACATGCTCTGCCTTTTTTGTCATTGTTTTCTTCTAGAACAGCTGATCATCTTATACAATAGTGATTCTACTTGCCCACATCTCCTTTCCCAGAGGCAGCATTTTCATTTTTTTTTTCTCCAAACTATTTCTTGCCTCCCAGTCTTACTTAAAATCCTGTTTTCCATTTAACTCTCCTTTCCCTCATACAGCAATGAATACAAAACTTGTTCTTACTCCTTCTCTCATGCCACAAACTCTCATGATAGAAGACTGTTATCCCCCCCCCTCCCTTTTCAGCAGCAGATATCAAAATTCTCCTCTCTTATTTCTATTTCCCCCTCTTCTACAAAAGTCTGAATTTTAGCTGTATTACATTTAAAATGTTGGTGTATGTTGTGTATGTCCCTCGTGGCAAAACTGAGAGAGGAAAACTCTACAGAGGAAAACTCTCACTGCCTTCTTAGCATTCTTTTTTGGTAGCAGTGGAATTCAGTTTTTCCCCTGACAAACATAAGCTGCTTCTCCAAGCAGTGGGAATCCCCTGAGAGAGGGGGAACAGGATCTGCACATGGCCTCAAAGCCCCCATCCTCCCGCATCATAGAACAAGAGCAGCACATGGTAAGAATTAACCAACTGCTGAAACTCAGAAGGTTATTGTGCATTCAGAATTATCATCCCCTGGAGATAATTCTAATCTCCCATAGGCATCTTTTCTTGGGAAATTAAGCACTAAAATCTCTCCAAGCCTGAAGTTTTTAAATCAAATTCTCTACCAAACATGCTTTAGTTCCATACTGAGCTGATGCAGAAACTCTCAGCCTGGTGTTATCATGATTGTAGCTGTTTTCTTGGAACACAAATCTAGTCGACTTTATTCTCTTTGCTTAAATCCTCCTCTCTTCTTTATTTTGGATCAAAAGAGCAAACTGTGCTTCACAGCTAAGCATGAAAAAAGATTCTTACCTTGTTTATGAGATACAAATTATTTTATAGAATTTCAATGTATAAACAGTGATCTCAGCAATGACAGAGGAGTCACAGAAAACAGCTTCAGAAATAATATATCCATGTGGAAAACAAAAGTATGTATGTTTCTTATAGCAATGAAAATGTGGGACTGCGGTGGAAATAGCTCAGATTATTCAAAAATCATGTAATTATAGAAACATGGAATAATTTGAGTTGGAAGAGACTTTAAAGATCAACTAGTCCAACTCCTCCACAATGAACAGGGACACCTACAGCTTGACCAGGTGCTCAGAGCCCCATTCAGCCTGATCTTGAGCATCTCCAGGGATGGGGCATCCACCATCTCTCTAAGCAACCTGTGCCAGTGCTTCAATACCCTTATTGTAAAAAACTTTTTTGTTATATCTTGTCTAAATGTTTCCTCTTTTTGTTTGAAACCATCTCCCATTGTCCTACCACAACAGGCCATACTAAAAAGTCTGCCCCTTCTGTCTTAAGTTCTCCCTTTGGGTACAGAAAACTAGACACAAAAAGATGAGGGAGAGCTTTCTGGGTGAAGTAGGGGCAGAAGAAAGCATAGTAGAGGCAGAGAAATATGGACCAGGCGCGGCATAACCACAGCCAAAGCTACCTTTCAACCCTGCTGCCCTCCTGGGGACCTGCCAGTCAGGCCATGAGGTGTTCTTACACACCACTGAGCTGAAGGAAGGGCTTGGTGGACTCTGCCCCTTTTACCCTCACATTAGGCACAGGTGACTGATTAAACAGAACAGAGAGCTAAGCGCTGATCATAAACCAGGTGTTTATTTTTCAAGCTTACTGCTGCTAGGAGCTGAGTGAGAAGCAGGTCCAGCAGGGCATTCAGCACACTCCTGGGGCGAAAACCTTTGTTGCTAGATTGCAACCTGCTGCAATATCGAGCCTCATGTATACATGACTCATGTCACTGCCACCCTTGTGCAGGACAGGAGGACCTGGCTCTAATATAAATGTACTGCTCTGTATAATGAGCACATTGTGTGTGGCTGCCAGGGCAGTGAGCTGCCTGCATCCCCAGCAGTGCTCCTGGCTGCTTGTGAGAAGGCATAGGCCATTATCAGAGCAATTACCACAACTGCTTAGCACCATCACTTCCTGCACTAAGTGAGCCTATCTCCTAATGACATGTGCACTATTAATCCTGTGGCCACATTTGAACTCCCCTCTATTCCCTACTGTGGGAGGCCCAGCCCTTGGCTGAACAGTCACAGCAGGGCCCCACACTCACTGTGCAACTCACAGCCTCCCGGGCAGAGCTGCAGGGCCTCAATAACAGCCAGGGATGTAGGTACAGGGCCACAATGACCACCATAGTTGCAGCTACGAGGCCACAATGATGGCTATGGATGTGGGCATGGGGTAGAGAAGCTCTGGGTTATCAGGGTGGGGTGCAGCCCAGGTGAGCAGCCTGCTGGAGGTCAAGAGGGCTGCCTGCACAACAGCAGTGCTCCGCCAACCACCACCACTCTTCTGTGACAGGAGGCTCTCTTTGCCAATGGCTCTGATTAAAAGACAGCTAAACGGAATTAAAACATATTCCTTAATGGACTTTTATAGCCAAACTCCAATAGGTATAAAAGATAACTCTACATAATTAAATCAGCTGTATTGACCAAGTAATATAATTTTCTTAATACACTGTAAATAATTTGAAAGCAATAACTAAGATGCTAAAATATTTTTCTGATTATTTGGGTATGTTTTTTCAAGAATATGATATATGAATGTTCATACAAGCAAACAGTATTTAACAAACTATTCTGCTGTCTCTGTTGGGATCTCTGGAGACATCACTTGGCCGGGTCTCCCGGGACCATCTGTCCTACAGCACAGACATTTATTTACTTCTTGCCTTGTTCACAGAAAATGAACATACATTACCCATAAAATGAAAGGCATCGTTACGAAATGACAGCGCTTATTGTTTCCTAAAGATAACCCAACTATTAAATACAAGGGAAGAAATGAGGAGAAAATGAATATTATTTTAATATAATTAAGTCAATTATATCAAATTAATTTAAGCTAACAGAAGTAATACAGTTCTGATATTTTCCAGTTACTGTATTGGTTTGACACATGCAAATACATGGAGAAGAGTCAACAGCTTACATCCAAATCTTGCGACAAAGAACCACAAAGTCTCAGACTTAAAGACAAAAAAAATAGCTAACACATCAGCAAATCCAACAACATCAAACTGACTGGTGCACACACTAAGGGAATATGTATCGTCTCATACTTGCTTCCCCAGCAATACACAACAGTGGTCCCAAGCCTAACAGTGACCCACACTTCTGACTACTCAACTGAGCCTACAAAATCTTTCTTTGCTTCATCCCCTTCAGGCAAATATGTTCACTCGCTCGCACAGATGTTGCATATACCACAATATGGAGATGCCACATTCAATATTTTGACATCATCTGTGATCGTGTCTGTTGGCTCAGATATCTCCAGCACTTCTTCTGACATCCTTAGTACTTCAGAAGTGTTGGAAAATAGCAAATGGTGTTCGTGCACACCTGCACTCTCTAAACAGTGCCCAGAAAGCAGCCAAATAATTAATTTCAGCCATTTGGGAGGTTTCTCCTTGCACAGTGCAGGCAGCCACTGGCAACCTGTCGCACAGATGTCTGAGCTGAGAGCTGTGGCAGGGCTGGAAGCAGCTCACTGCACAGCTCTATTTACTCCTCACAGACTTGGCAAGCCATGGCAGTAAGAATGGAGAACGTTTGCCACTGCTTGCCTGCAATACATATGGCTTCTGGGCTCTTTATCACTGATTGTGCACCTGATGTATTTTCCACTTCGTTTGCCCAGTGTTTGCTTTTGACGAAGCTGCTTTGAAAGCAGCCTATCATTTCCATTTCATTTTCTAACACCACTTAACCAGTTTTATAATTACAGCTGTACCAGCATTAAGACCTGGCAGCTATGACAAAAAGACTGCGTCCTGGACAGCTGCACTGCCTATTGGAACAGGCCTTCAGGGCACAGGCTGTGCCTACATATGGCAGAAGTACTGTTTCTTTTTTGAGTGCTGCTAGCAACAAAGTAGCAGAAGAGGAGGAAAAAAGGTTATTTATTTGTAGCACTGCTCTTTTAGTTGAGACATCATGAGACATCATGGTGGCCTACAGCTCCATGCAGGGAGTGGACAGCAGGACAGCGACAGGGCCCGAGGGAACGGCATGGAGCTGTGCCATGGGAGGGGCAGCTGGGGGTCAGGGGATGGTTCTGCACCAGAGGGCGGTGGGCATGGAACGGGCTGCACAGGGCTGTGGATATGGCCCTGAGTGCTGGAGTTCAAGGAGCATGCAGACAACACACTCAGACAACACTGAGATGTAGGGTTTGGATTTGGGGTGGTCCTTTCTGGAGCCAAGAGCTCAGTGATCTCCGTGGGTCCCTTCTAACCTGGGAATTTCTATGATTCCCCAAATAAGAAGCAGCAGTAGCATGTTAGCTATAGAGGCACAGTAGTTAGCTGTGAGCTGTGATCACGTAGTTTACACCTCTTTGACATTTTGTCTCCAAAAACAAGGGTCCTCCAAGAGCCTCAGTAGCATGTGGGTGCGTGCTGAATAAGCTGGAGCCACGGGACGTGGGCAGTTCCACTTGTCCAGCGGCACACAAAGCGATGCCGACGCTTTGCCGGTGCCTCCCACCCACTTGGGACTCATCACACGGGTGAAGCGTGGGGACAAGCAGAACTCCAGCCCGGGGGCTGCGTGGCTGGGAGAGCAACAGCCCGGACAGCAGGAGCTCCAGCAGCCTGGAACCAGGAGCGTTCAACACAGCCCACCAAATAAGGCGATGGCGGCTGCCACGAGGAGACGTGGGGGGCAACGGGGACACGGGAGCTCCTCGCAGGGCGCTGCGCCGGGCGGAGCCCGTCCCGTCCGCGGTACAACCGGCGGTACAGCCACAATCAGCCGGGCCGGGTGGGCGCTGCCCACGGAGCTCCCTTCCCTCGCTCCCTACCCCCAGCCGCAGCCCGGAGCGCTTCTCCCCGCCCAGGGTTTGACGGCAGCGGGGAGGAATGTATTTCCGGGGCGGGCAAAAAAGCGGCTGAGCGCGGACCTTCCCCACCTCCTCCTTTTCTTGCTCCCCCCCCGCCCATCCCCGAGCGGCGCGGAGCGGAGCAGAGGGCGGCCCGCACACGGACGGAAGGACGCGGAGCGAGGCCACGCCGCGCCCAGCGCAGCTCCTGGGGCACAGCCGGAGCCGGGCGGGCCGGAGCGCGCCCCCTGGCAGGAGCAGCGGCGCGGCCATGGCCGAGGTACAGTGGGAGGACGGGGCGGGGGTGGGAGCGGGCTGAGAGCTGAGCTCTGGGCGCTGCTCTCCTCGGCGCCGGGGCGGGCGGACAGCGCGGCTCCTCGCGGTGCCTCCAGCCTCGCCCCGCCGCGTGTCCCGGCCCGGGCTGTGGGGCCGCTCGGCCTCCCCCGAGCTCGGGGGCCGGCGCTGCGGTCGGGCGGGAAGGTGACGCGCCCGGCCCGCGGCTTCCTGTGGCGGCGGGACGGCGGGTCGGGCCTGCCGGGGTCGGGCCGGTCCTTTGTCCGACCGGAGATCGGCGGGGAAAGTTTAACGCGACTTCGGGCGCCGGGCTGCCAGGAGGATGGTGGGGCACTGGATCAGTGCGGGGAGTTAGAGCTGTGGGGTCACCAAGAGTGAGTCAGTGTAGGAACGTGGATGTCTATCTTTAGGTTTTTGATCTGCATGAGGCTATCGGAGCTGGCAGATGTGTGCGCTGTTAGAAGGGCTGTTTGGTCGTAATGCGGCGTTTCTACTCATAGATACGCTCAACTTTGTGTCTTTTTTGCTGTTCGCTGGTTCTGAGCCTGGCAGCCCTATAGGAGCTTGCCCCGGGATGGAGAGGGAAGGTGAGGCCTCTGTGCACCGTCTGGGTCATGTGGTGGTTTCTGAAGTGGCCTAAAACAGGGAGCACCGCGTTCTGCCTGGTGCTGCCGCCTTCACATGCAGTTGAATGGGAAGTTCTTCCCTGACTCACTGGTTTGGTCATGTTCAGACCCAGTGTCAGATGTCCTTATCCAGTGGAACCATATCTGACTGCCTGTCAGACTCATCAGGTCATCTTGTGAATGCTTTTCTTTACGAAATCAAACATTCCTTCACTTCTTCTGGGTTTATCATTGGTATTATAGGACCCATTCATGCCAGCACACGAGCACATACCTGATTGATTGGTGGAAACGTGCATTTGCTGTTTGCTTTGCCCCTGGTGCCACAGTCCTGTTGTTGCCAACACCCACAAACCTTGGGAGGAGGAATCACCTCCATGCAGATCAGTGGAACCACACTGGCTTACGTGCTGAAATGTTGTTGGGCTTTACTTAGGTGAAAGCACTTTGGAATCTTCTGTGCTTGTGGCACGTTATCCACCTGGTGGGTGATGTTGGGAGAGGGGGAAAGTTGGTTATTGGTTCCCTAGTGTGAAATGAGATGACTTGGTGGTAACTTATTTAAGAGCTGTTGTGCTACTAGAAGGACTTAGGTGAAGTCAAAGAAGACTCACCATTGTGAAGGCCTTCCATAGTCCACATCCATTGCAGTGATGAAACTGATGATTCATTGTCCTGTCGCTTAAAAATATTCTTTGCCTCTGGCAGATGATTAAGTAGCATTTTGCAAGCCTGCCTAGAGCTATATTTTTAAGGGTTGCAAAAGCAAAGAGCTGTTGGCAACACGTAGGCAAGACAAGGCATGTTCACCAGGAGAGCACCAGCTTCAACCATTGTCCTTTCTGAAGGTGTTTCATGCTGCGGAAGGCGCACGCCCAGCAGGCTGGTAGGGTGAGAACATGCCTTAGTCAAAGCTGGCCAGGGAGTGCTGTGCCAGCCAGGGGATAAATGAACTCATCTTATTTCAGCTGCGAAACTCAGGGTTACAAACCTGGTGTTCCTTCTTTGTGCAGCTACACATGAGTTTGTCTAATCCTACATAGTGTTCCCAGCCGTTTGAAGGATGGATTTGGAGGGACTTAAGTTTTTCTGTAGAATAATCATGATGTTCTGGTGTGAGTTCAGAATTCCAGTGTTTGTCTTGCTGAGCTTTAAGTGACTCAAGTGGTTAATGTTCTGCCACTTCCTCTGGGAGGTGATTCCCACAGCTGAACACAAACTGTCCGGAAACTTTTCCTGCTGTTCTTTCTTCCTTGATCCATGTTTTCATCCCTCTGCTCTCAGCCATCCTCCTGGTACCTCATGTAGGGTAGCTGCTTTCATGCAGTTCTAAAAAGAGCACATCTGCTGGAACTGAGGAAGTGAATAGCTTGGGTAGCAGAAAGGCGAGCTCAGAGGGAACAGCACAGTCTGGAGCTGGCACATGCTGTGCGCTGTGTTACCCTGAATACGGTTTCCTCACTGTCTCTGGTATGAATGCTCTTTAGTTGTTTGTAAATAGTTGTCATGCCTCCCTTTTCCCGTCTGGATTTGGCTGACTGGTGTGCATGGGCCCATCTGCCGCAGGCTCTGTGCTGTCCAGGTCTCAGCACTGTGGCCTTCAGAGGTTGTTCTGGCTGTGTTAAGGATGGCAGCAGTACCTGTGCTGCTGTGGGACCTTCTTTTGGAAGCTATCCGAGTCCACTTCTGTAGCTGGCTCCCCCTGACGCAGCTCTTTCTCCTTCTGTAGGCAGACATGGAGCTCTCCAGCTGGCCCTTCCCTCCTGGTGCTGGGAGTTGGGCTTCTTCAGGTGAAGTACCGCACACCCGTGCACAGTGCTACTGCTTATTTCAGTACCACAAGCAGGAGGCTGATTCGCAGATTGATAGAACATCCCAAGTTGGGAGATATCCACAAGAATCATGGAGCCCAGCTTCTGGCTCCACACAGGACCACCCAACATTCAAACCACGTGTCTGGATGCTGAGCTGTACTGCCTTCAGCTCCCTACGAGCTCAGGGAAGGTGCTGCACCCAGCATGTAGTTTGGGGAATGGACTTCAGTGGGACGAGCATAGGCAGGAAGAACCATTGCCAGTAATTGATACACCCCACCTCCTCATCCTCACCATCCCTTTCCAAATACGTTTTGTACTTCCATATGAGAGCTGCTGTTACAGGCACTCAGATGTTGCAGAATTGCTGTCAAAAGGGTGTTTTTTAATTATTATTATTTTTAATCAGTCTTAATTAAGTATGGCAAGTTAACTGGCTTTAAGATCCATCATGCCTTTTCACGTGGCACTTGGAAGAGACAGTGGTTGGAGCCAGGAAAGAGGGAATCAAGGCTTGGCAGTAGTGGAGCCTATTCTGCTGTCATTCTCTCTTCTGGAATTTCAAGTGATATATGTGTGCATTTGCTTATTTACTTATTTGTTCATTAGGTTGGCCATTATTTTTGCCCAGCTCTTTATTTTTAGGAGCTGTAGCGATTCCTGGAATATAGGGGGGAAAAAGAATCCTCAATTTACTGATGGAGATCATAGAGCAGTTACATAGATTTGTAAGAATTATTTGATAAAGGCAACAAGTAGATGTTTCAACGGTCTTTTTGGAAGTACTTGCCAGTATATGTTTTATTGTCTTTGGTGTTTTCATACCATCCACCACATTCTTTGCCCCCATTGAAATTGCCATCTCCCATTGGCAGAAAGCTCAGAATTGGGTCTGTATTTTCCTGCCTCTCACATCCCTGTGCTGACTGTGCACTCGCCTCTAATCTGCCTTGATTTAATACTAGTGGTAGTGTTGTCATTAGTGGTTCTGACATTGCTCGTCTGGTGTTTACGTACTTCAGAACCATTAACATGAGCACATGTATTTTATATATAAGACTGTACTTTAAAAAGGGGCTGTAGCACAGGGGAGGCTGAGCTGGTATTTCTGCAGAGCATATTTGTTGTCTATCTAAAGAGTGTGAGAGAATCACGAAATATTAATAGGACAGTAGATCATGCTCTGCACTGTGGTCTCCTGGACTCGTGTTGGCAATGTCTTGGCAATGCCCCGATGTAGGACTCCTTTTGTGACAAAAAGTTGAAGTTGGCCAGTTTGTTCTAATAATAATCCGTGACATCTCTTATTGGCCGCTGTAATGTCACCTTTTTCTGTGTAGCTGTTCTGCTTTGCTCGGTTTTGTTCTCTATTCTCTCAGAAAGTTTGCAAGAGAAGGTGACCATATCTGAGCACAGGATTGAGCAGTGCGTGTGAGCTGTCGTGGCTATGGGTATATGGGGGTGGCTCTACAGGGTCATTTTCTTCTTTCCTCAGGAATGGGAACACAGCTCCTGATTTTTGTTGGTTGTAGTTTGTGGGTTATTTTTTTCCCTTCCCCAGTTTCTCCTGTATGGGCGTAGCCTGGCAGCCTGAACTGCTGAAATCTAAAGTCCAGATCAATTTGCAGTGAGACCTCTCTCTAAACGTGATTCTTTGCCCCAGCAATGAGTAGTAGAAGTGTCAGAAAAAAAGTATAGCCAGCTTCACTGTGAGGAAACAGCACGTGTTTCAGCTGTGTGAGTTTCTAGCCTGATGTAAAACGTGTATCAGCTGCTCAATGGCTTCTTTTGGAAATGTCATGCAGAGAAAATGAAAATTCTGACTTCTGTGAATGGAAAAAGGCAGCAGGCATCTCGTTATGGATCACTAAGAGATACCGCTGTGTTTTTCAGTATTAAGAGTGTTCCCTGTAGATCGTTGTTGGTAAACATACCGTGTTTTTTTAATACTGACTTCTTTTACTTTTCTGCTCTTAAAGTAATTAGAACGATTCTGTGGGCTTCCCAGAGCTTTTTATTCTGCCATTAACCAACTGAAGTTGTTTTAGATCTGGAGAGGTGGGGGAGTCGCTGCTTGAGTACCAACTTCACATAAAAGCAGGCAAGTGGCTTTGTGAGACTATAATAGTGATGCTTACTTTTGGGAAGGTAATAGGTTTCCTGGGTGAGCTGTAATCCTCTTTGAAATAGTTTGACCTTTTTGAGTATTAGAGTGATCATTTTTGTCTCTATCTTTCTCAATTACTCTTTACTAACAACTTCAAAAAGGGTTATGGAATATGTTTTCTGTCTTAAAAGTGGTTTCATATGCTTTTTTTCTTTTTTTTTTAATCCAACAGCAGCAGTGAACCATCGTTAGTATTCTTGTGGTTTTTGTTAGTGGGAGAAGTTTTGAGTAGTAAAACAGGCAGGAATCTCAACTTTGTTATTTGTAGGAAGAGCTAAGAAGAGAGTGGTGTTTTCTCACAATCATTTTCATTCTTTTCTTTCTCCCTTAGAAAACATGTTTATATTTGCTACATTAAAGCAGTTCTCATGTTGTGCCAACAAATAATTCCTTTACTGCCTATAGTCATTTTCCCCATGCTTCTGATTTGTGAGACCCTGTTTAACTGCTGGGTCTCCTCACATGCACTAAATGCTCACAAGCAGTAAAACACTCAACATAACATCCCACCCCCCTAAAAAAAAATATGGACGTAATGTTTGTAATGTATGTACTTAGTCCTGGGTTTGGCTTAGCTTATTTTTAACTTCAGCTCATAACAGTGGCTAGTGTATAAACAGGAAGGCGAGCCATCGTTTGTATGGACTCCGACTGTATTAAGCGGCAAGGTTTTGTGTGGTATAGTGCTGTGTTCAAGTACTCACACATAGGTAATCTGCTGCTGTGCCTGATAACAAATGATTTTCTTTTTACCTGTAGAGCTGTACGAATAATGGTACTTTTGAGGTGGAAGTCAAAGTGAAAAAGTGAAAGTATCTTCTTTTCTCATCCTCTGTGGTAAAATCAGAAACAATAATTATATATTGGGCTGAACTGAAACACTGAAATCATCCTCGTGCAAAAATGACTGATTTGTGGTGATTTGAAAACAGTGAAAAATAATCAGATTAGATCAATTTAGGAAGAGTTAGTATTTCATTTAGGAAATGGCGATACCGTGAGTCAAAGGTGGCATCCTGGGCAGCTCGTGCATCATGCCCTCAAGGTCGTGGTTATGTAAAACAAAGCAGTGACAGCAATAGTTGGTTTGGTTTGTACAACTATGACTTTAAGGATGTGGAGTATCATTTTTGTGAAGGAGAGAAAGTAAAGGTAAGCTGTCGTTGTATGATTAGCCCTTTTCTTTGAGGGAACTGCAGGTTAGTTCTGGAAGTGGCGCTTGTCTTTGCTCTGGGCGATGTGGTAATGCAGGTGTTGGGAGCCCCACAGTAGAAGGCGTTTGAAGGTTCTGGTACGGCAGCAGCTTGGCCAGCATCCTCTGTAGCATCAATTGCTCAAGTATTAAATTGGGCAGCATCCAATCTCTGCCTAAACCCTCAGCTGCCTGCTTTTAGTGGTCTTTGTTATAGGCTTTGTTGTGAAGATGAGTATGGGTGAAAGGAAACCTATTTCTGAAGTGGAGGTAAGCACAAAAGATTACAATCTTTATGATGTTAAACAAAAAGCGCTTTCTGGGGAATAAGAGCTGATACATCTCAGTAGTTGGTTGTGATTAAATCTGCGTTACATTCTGCGGTGGGATGAGTTAGTATATTATCGCAGCATCTTCAGCGCTGGAATGGCTGAAGACTTTGCATGTGTCCAAGTCAGCAAGTGAAATACCCCTTCTGATGATGATAAAGAAAAGAACCAAGGACGTTTTTGATTAGCGCAGTACGCAAGATGACAAGTGTAAGCAGGGTTGGTTATTTGCTGCCTTTGAAGCAGCGCGTTCTGGCTGCTTGGTTTCTTTTCTTTTTTGACTGAAGTTATGTTTTCCAGTGTATCGAGAAAAATAGTTCAGATGGGCATGGGAGAAAGTCAGGAATTTCCTTCTCTGAGGTTTCTCTGGTGTTTTTCATAGACTCGTGGGATGGTTTGGGCTGGAAGGGAGCTCAAAGATCAAAGATTTTGCAAGGCTGTATTTAGTGCATGTGCTCAATTTTCAGTGTGAGTCAAAGTCTGTCCGGGTGCTGAGAGCAGTTCTGCAGCTCATCTCCATGGAACACAAAGCCTTTGGAAATGGCAGTTCTCTGGGTTTGCGTCGGAAGGGATTTAAAAGTATCTATCCTTAATTGTGCATGAATGTAACCGACATGCAATATATCTGTAAGTGTAACACTTACGGAGTTAACGTAGTATCTTCTTTTAACATGCAGGTCAAAAATGGGGCATGTTTTGCCTGTGTTGTTTTTGTCATTTCTATGCAAATAAAAATCTGTGTGAGAAACAAGTTTTCAAGAATTTCATTTTCTTGGGTGTGGACTCAAGAGTTTAAAACAAAAACAAGGAAACAGCAAATTGCCTTTTTCGGAAGAACGTGCGATACGTATCAGCTATAGGTTGATGAAGCAGCATCTTAAAATTGATGAACAATGATGATCATTGGTGGTTTTCTTTCTCTGTGTACGTACCTCCCTCTGCTGCAGATGTGGCTTACTTGAATTTTCAAGGGCTGAAATGAAATGTTACACAGCCGTGTTGCTGACCTCAGCAGCTTCAGTGAAGGACTCTGCTATAGCATTAAGCTAAACTATAACATGTCGAATTGCTGCCAGCACTTTACTTTTATCACCGCCAGCTGCCCCTTTGGGAGAGTGTCTAGATGGCAATAAAAAAGCTTGCTCAGATAGTGGCTCTTTTTGGTGCATAATTCACAGTGCTGTTTCACTTTCTAAATGAACTGTGTCAGTATTTAATATGATTAACATTCTCTTGTAGCTGGAAGGAGTTGTAAAGCTGTGTCTCAGCAGAGTTTAAAGAGGAAAAAAAGAGAACTCTCATTAGAGAGAACTACCGTGTTGTAGACAGGTGGCTTCAAATTTATATGAATATGGTACTTGATAAGGTGTCCCAGAACCCCTCTAACCAATGAATTCAACTGAGCATACATTCTGTTTCCATCAGAATGTGGCCCTACAGCACTCCATACCAACACAAGTCCTAATTCTTGTGATCACACACTCCCTCCTGTCTGTAGCTTGCGGTCTTCATCGTACTTACATCAGCAGTGAAAGTCATTGTTCCACCAGCCCAGCTCCAATGTCTTGATTAAAAAATGAATATTCAGTTAGATCAGCTGCTTCACTTGTGTGGCCACATGCATTGTGAGTAACGCTCTTTAGGTGAAGGGGAGGAATTGGAGATGTGCCTAATGAGAAGAGTGTGAGACTGCAATGATCCACGGTTAAGTTGGTATAAACTGTTACGGAGCCTTCAGCATCTGCTGGGTGGGATTGGCTGCAAGTTAGGGATGAATGGTGCAAAGTCTGGAATTGGGGCCTGAAGAAGTGTCTCCATTCAGCAGTGCTGGAGTGGGAGACCTGCTGGGGTATCTGAGAAACCTTCTCTGTTACTGCCCTTTGCTGTCCCTTCAGAAGCAGCCTGTGGGCTCCAAGCTTAAAATCCTCCTCTGGGAAGCAGCAGAAGTGTATTCTTAGACAAGTTATTTGGGCAAGGACTGCTTTTTATGAATGGATCTCTTGTCAAAATAAATAAATAAAATAAAAATAACCATTTTGGGGTTGGCGTTGCTTTTTTTTTCTTCAGATAGGTGAGATTTTTGCCAGTGTTCAAGCTTCCAGTTTGAGATCTAGGGTAAGTCTGCCATTCCAATGTGTGCTTATACTTAGCCAGATGTTGTTGTGTTTGTACTAATCATTGTCATTTTTGGTTATTGGTAGATAGGTCAATAAAATAGATATAGATCTACAAAGCTGCATATTGGCAGGATGACCTGTTTGTTATTATAAATTCTGCATGTTCACCTTCCTGACCGTTGGATCAGGAAAGTGAACGTGATCGAGGGATGGGCTGCCCCAAGGCACCCATTGCCAGCCTGCAGAGCTGAGGTGCTGGTGGGCACTGGGACTGGGAGCACAGGGTTCAGTTTTGGAGGTGGGGATGCAGCCCTGTGGTTTCTCTCAGCAGCAGTTGGCTTTCATCTTGGTTTTAGTTGCCGAAACTGCATCAGAGTGTTAATGATGGTTACTGGCGGGTAACGCTGCCATGTCAAAGTGGAGTTTCCGTTGAGCTTGCACTCTGTGGTGTGCCAGCCCGTGGCTTCCTGTAGTACCTACAGTGCAGTAGCACTACCCTGTATTAACTGACAGTTTTTTTTCACTTCAGAATGTACTTGCCCTTCTTCTGCTTTTCACTTTAAACAAGAGCTTGGATTAAAGTGAATGTAGCCAGACGTTATGATGGCTGTGCAATATTAGCAGGGCACTGCAGCCTCAGAAGCATCAATTACGGTCAGCTATGTTAAGTGCGATATTTCTGTGTTTGACTAAACATTGCTTTTCCCTGCGTGTGGGTGAATGTGAGGTTTGAGTTGCACAAAATTAAATAGGCTCCTTATGGGAGTAGTAAGTGGTGCAGAGTGTGTGGGAATCTAATACTTCCACAAGGAACGAGCAGCCGTGTTTTCTGCTAGAATGGCTTAAATCATTTGATAGCGTTCCTGATTGTAACCTGAGCTGGAGATGCTAAACTTAGCTGAGAAGTGATGTATGCTACCAAACCCGATGCAAACAAGCTCAGTGCTGAATGCATCTGTCCCCACGTTAAAGTGTCATATTAAGCAAGGAGGGAAATTAAATTATTGTGGCGGAAATTGCTGGTGGGTCACAAAGCGTATGAAATGTGACACAACAACAGATGATTTGTTTTATTTTAATACAATTAAGTTAATAGGTGCTTGTAGTAATGAAAAACCTGCGTATTTCTTATGTTAGACTGGCTGCTGATAACAGTACAGGCACAGTCAGGAGCCCTATCGAGTCATGGAGGTGGTGTGCTTGGAGTTTGGGGCTGTGAGAAACTAATGGCAACAGGTTGGGGAACATTTTTATCAGTAAAGTCTTGTGTGGGAAAAAAAAGAAGTGTTTTGTTTCTAAAAACTTCAACGTTGCCATATAAAAGAGGAAGCTTTCAAGGCATACATCTACAGGAGCTGCTGTTAGAGAAAATATTAGTTTCAACCGCAGTATCTTTACACGTGGTCTTGCTGTTGGCTCCTCCGCAAGGCTGAGCATCTCGGTGATGTGCTGCATGCTGCCACTGTCGGCATTATGAACAAGTTTTATTGTTCTGTGCTTGCTTAACGTTTGAGGATATTTGTGATGTCCTTGTAGGAATTGCAGCTTGATGCAGAGAGAATGCGCTGGTGTGGCATTTATTAGAGAAAGAAAAATGGGGGGCTATTACATTTTTAGATCTTTTATCCAGTATTTTTGTAAGCATCATAGTCTGAGAGGTGGAGAGAAACAAGAAGTTACAAGCTGGCCTTTCAGAACAAGGCACATGTGTTTTTAGGAATACTGAAGAGGTAGATAATAAGCAGTAAAAGCATATTGATGTTTTTTTCTAATTGGACTTAGCTGCAGGCTCTGCCTGAGAATATGAGAAGCAGAATTTCTCTTCTAACTGAATGCTGAACATAGTTTACCTGTTCAGTAGTTGTTTTCTGAAATACAGCTTATTTTGTAATTACAAAAAATATCCCCAGTTCAAAAACCAATGCTTACTAACCAGTGTCTGTCCTGTCTGTACCACAGTGCTCTCCAAAAGCCATCACAACAAGGGCAAGAGATCCAGGTTGCTCTTGGGCTTTTCTGCCTCGACAGATGAAAGTTGTTTGTCAGTGACAAGGTCTTCACATTGTCCCTGAACTTTCTTTCCTCCCCTCGTTCTGTTACTTTGTCACTGTCAGCAGCATGGAATCTGGACTTGTGTAACTATTTACTTTGTCTTATTGGAATGTATTTCTACCTCATAGGCTTTAGCCACACCAGAAGTCATCTTTATAAATTACTGGAGTACTACACAGGTTCTTGTCTGTATTCAGTGTAATTTAGGCTTGCAGCTGATTGCAAGGATGTTTTTGTCATTCTTGGTTTTGCCTTAGTGTGATAAAATATCTGGGAACCATTAGCTCCTCTCTGTTGTACTGTACTACCAGTAGATATACCGCATCCCCTTGGTTTTATCCTTCTAGGGTTGGAGAGGTGTCATATGGAACCACTGCAGGTGATGAGGTATTTGTCTGAAACTTCTTCTGACTGTAGGGGAAATCTGTGTTCTGTCAAAGTCTCCTCCCCCCCATCTCCGTGCAGCCAGGCACCGAACCTGAGCAGATGTGTTTCCATTCTGAGATTCAAATCAAGACCAAAATGTATTCTTCAGAAATGTTCTTAATCATTGTTTGTTCCACTGCTTAAAGCTGCCATGATGTTGAAGGCTCCCATGAAATCCAGGAACAAATACTAGCAAGTAGCGCGTATAAAGGAATACTGTGATCCAACTGTGTGGGTGTTTAAGTCAGCCATTTGGTTCTAAAGCAGTGGCCTCTGCTAAGTGACAACCAGAAACCTCATCCGCTAAGAACACAAGCAGATGTTATGTCCAGAGGTCCCTTCTCTGTTCTCTGTGATGGCAACCTGATGAGAAGTGCTCAAAATCAGGTATTCAGCTGAAGAAGCAAAGTAACACGGGCACGTACTGGGTTTTTAGTACTGGTTTAAAACCCACAGGTGTATTTTAGAACCTAATGGCTGCAGGTTTCCCATTGAGTCCCATCCCTTTTTTGTGATCTCCTTTGAACTTTTCTACAACTGTAAGAACAAATTAACTATGGACAGTTACTTGCTGTAAGATCCTAATGAGACTGAGCAAACCAGTTGTGTTTCCAGGTGTGTCTGCCTGCCTTACTAAGCACAGCGATGGGTTCTGGCTCCCTTGCAGAAGCTGCAGAGTTGTGATGCATTTCCCTGTGATTCTCACATTCAGAAATGTGTATTTTCATCTATTTTTTTTTACTCCCAAATCTATTTTGTTCTAATCTGAACAAAACACGCACTGTGTCAGATTAACCTCAGATAAACAGGCCAGAGGGTTTGTACTCCCTACCTGAGAAGAAAATTAGTTTCCGGTAGGTTTTTAACTCTTTGTAATAAAAATTTAAGCTCTAGCTGGTGTGTTATATACAATATTACATATGCAGATTCTATTATTAAATGTATTTATTATTTTAACCTGATGTCTCACTACAACTACATGGCTATGGAAATGCTTTATCACGAGTATTGGGAAAACATGCTTGTTTTATTCCAGTAACGTAGGGGTGATGACTGACAAAGAGAAATGAAGCCCAGCATGGGGCACTGCTGGTTTTTATCCTCTAGTTTCACAGCAGCTGAAGCCATTGTGCCTTAAAGCTCTTTCAGGACACAGTTTGAGTAAGCAATCTCGATGCGATGAATTTTTGCGTAAAAACTGTTTCAGTACTGAAGTATTTCTTTCTATGCCCATTGGTCTGGGTTTATGTCCCATTCTTTCCATGTCACTGTGGTTCATTTCTGCGAAGCTGCCAGAGAACGTCCTGGGCTGGATGGTCCATCCATCCATCCATCCAGGCCGCAGGTCACTGCAAGCAGGCCCATGTCTGGTGTTTCCACGTGAGCTGTGGTGCTGCCAGCTCCTGCTCTGTGCTTCAGAGCCCTTTGGGGCTGTCTCCATGCAGCTCCCTGCCCTGTCCCTGCTGTCCCAGCCCACAGGCACCCAACCTGCTGGTCCCTCAGCTCAAGGCAGTGGCAGTGAAGGTTTTACTTCTTTGATTGAGATATCCTGCTTTTCACCTGTCAGTTCTGACCCCATATCGTCACTTCACGTGGAGATCTGTGTGCCGTTCAATTTCTTGTTGTGGTGGACTAAAGATTTACTCTGGATGTACTCTGCAAGCAATGTGTTCCAGCTGGAATCAATGTCACAGTGACATTCGTCTTAAGTAAGAGAGCTGATAAGGTTCTCAGGTGAAGACCACCTATTGAAGACTTGTTGGACAGTACACCCTTGATTAAAAAGCTCAAGATTAACTCCATGGTGTCAGACACTTATAATTTTTGTGCCTGTGCTTTTTGAAGCAATATAACTCTCAAAATTGAGCAGAAATATGCTGATTTGCCACCATTTTTTATAATGATATGAGGCTTGGCAGTGAAGAACTATACAACCAGAAGGGGTTGTGCTTGCAGTCATTGCCAACTCAGTAAACTTGGGTTTCCAGTGAATGTCAGAGGCTGGTAGCAGTGCAGGTCGGTGTTAGAGGTCTGTAGTACATGTTCTGCGTCACCAAGTTTGGTTGGTTTCTTCAGTTAAGAACAATACTGTGTCATTTCCTTCCATGTCTTTCAGAACCATGAGTGGGATTTGTCCTGCCAGTATCTAAAATTCACACTGAAATGTTGGGCCTTTTGCTAAGGCGGGGAAACCTTCTGGAGTGAGTGAAGAGCGAAACTCTTTCAGCATTGTATCCATCCAGCCCTGCATTGGGCGTCTCCAGAGAGAATTCAGTTCTGCTTATTTTAGGAATGTGCCTCTTCCTGCTTCTTTTATAAACAGGCTGGGAGTGGGGGCTGACCCTGCAGGCGCTGGTCCTGCACACAGTCCCAGGCTGTGCCTGCAGAGATCTGTCCCCTGCCTTGTGCCAGGGCTCTGTTCCTCCATCCCACTCTGATTCTTCTCACCGCTTCTGCCGTGGCAGGATGAGCATTTTTGCACCCAGAGGCTTAAATCAGCTCCTTGCTTTGCTGGATTTGTGGCCATGTAAACATCAGCTCGCTTCCAAAAGAGGTCGATTTTTGTACAGCACTTCAGATTTAAACCCATGAAAACACTCCGTGCCACAAAGATGTCAGTCTTCAGGAAGCGCAAATGCTGGTCCAAAAGTGTGACATACTTATTGATTTCTAGATCTGTAGGTTTAGAGTGCTCTGTGGGGCAGGGTGTGTGGTTACTGCCTCAAGAAGGTGGCTTCTGCACAGCAGTGTTGCTCTTGCCGGATATCTGACCTCGAGATGCTTCCCTGGTGTTCTGAAGCGTGGCCACACGTTTCGGTGTAGAGCTGCACAGCCAGCCATGACTCAGTGTGCCACAGAGGCTGATGCCTCAAAGTTTTTATCTTTCCTTGACAGTGCGTGTTAGTTCCACACCCCACCTGGGCTCTGCTTTACAGCATGGATCAGTGCTGCGGTGGCTGAGCATCTCAGCCGTCAGTACTTGATTTCAAAGGAATTAATGCTCCCACAACTTTCATCTGTTTGGTTGGGGTGTTTTTATTTTCTTGATCCCTTTTCCAGTTAGTGCTCTAGGTGCAATTCCAAAGCTGCAAAAGGCTTTTGTCCTGTGGAGGAGATGCAGTTTTTAAGTGTATGATGATCAGCAGAATACAAAGGTGCTGATTTTGATATACAAATTAGTCTAACCACGGAGAAGTCATCTTCCTTTTCTCCCATTGCAACTTGATGAGTCTCTCACTTGAAAGTAGAAGCTTCAGGGATTTCCATCCTAGTGTGTTGTCTTTTTTTTTCCTTTTAAATGAGAAAGGTCTACTCCAGTGGAAGTGTTTGATGAGGCAGTTAGTGACAAAGCTTGGAAAGCAAGTTTAAAGAGTTCGAGGTTATGTCCATGTTTGTCTTCCGAAAATACTTAACAGAAATAGATTACTGCTAGCAAACATACAGAAGTAATTTTAACATGACTTTTTCAGCAGTGCACTATTTGCAGCCTGTTAAACAGTCTCCAGCTGGTCATTTAGCTGTCAAATAGGGGGATGTCAGTTCCTGGCAAGGTCACCTTTTGAATGATTCAAGCTGCTTTTTTTTCAGGGGAAAACATCACCTTTTCAGGGATTCTGTGATATTTTTCTAGGGTTTAATTAAAAATGGAATGCGTGTAATAAGAAAATACATAAATCTTGTGCAAAATATTGTGTTTTCTTCTCTTAGCAATTGACTGATATTCTCTTGCCACCTTCTGTGTTCAAAAGCTGACACACTGTTTAGTTCCCGCTCCACCACAGGTTTCCAAAGGTTCTTTTTAACTGTCCTGTGTGTCCGGGCACTCTTCATTTCACTGTATGTCCTTACCATAAACCCTGCAGCACAGCAGTGCCGGGTGCTGAGCAATGACATGCAGGGTGAACTTAGCATGGGCATGCCCGGCTTACTGGGAGGAGGCCGGTGTGTGGCTCACATTAATCCCAGCTGCATCCAAACCAGCAGCTCCATACAGAGGGTGTTCAGGTCCTGGGCAGATGGAAAAGCTGTTAAGTGGGAGATGAAGGAAGTGAGCCCTTATGGGAGGGCGGGCTGCTCGGTTGCAGCCATATATGGGAAAGGATGTTTTCCTTGTTAGCTTTACGGGGAGTTGGTGCCCAGAACTGCATTCATCACGCAGATGCATTTCCACAGGAACATTTCTTTTCCAAATTGTCTTAGTCATAGTTTTAGCACTGTGTCACATCTTTGCTGGCTTATTTATATAGTCTGCGTGGGTTTGCTATACCACTGCTGGTCTGCCCTAAAAAGGTGAACTGGTTATAATTTTGGCCAACAAGACGGTACTAAACTAATGCCGGCAGCTTCGGGCTTTTTTCTTATTTAAAGGACCTCTCCGTTATCGACAGTACTTAAAGCTGAGCTGCAGGGGGTAGCGGTGCATCCCTTCATTGAGAGAAGTGGGGTTTCTTAAGTGCAACATACTGTAATGAAAGCGGGTGAGGAGGAGCCTAAATCTCAGCACATCAGTGAGGCTTTCTCCTTAGGGCTGCTGGTCTGATGAGTGTGCAGCTGCTTTGCCTGCTGGGCTCCATTCAGCCTCATTCTCCGTCTTCTCCCTGCTCTTTCTGGATCACAGTAACCATCCTGTCCAGGTTTGCAGTTGCACACACTCGATTTAGTAAGAAATTGCCTATAGAGTCATTTTCACTAACAGTATTCCTGAACTACAAGATTGCAAATGAAGGAATTGCACCTCAGCAGTGATGGGCAGAGGGAGAAATCGGAACAGGACGTGAAGCAGTGCTCTAAAATTACGTCCGACGTAACACACAGGTTGTTTTTTTCTGTTCCATTTTGTTATTTGCCTTTTTTTTTCCTTCTTTTAACCAAAAAAATTTTATGTGTCTCTGCACAATACCCAGCAAAGTTATTGCACACCATGTTCCTCTCCATTCTCCAATGTCCAGCCTCCCCTGGCTCTCTGGCTGCAGATTCTGCTGCAGACAAAAGTGAGCCAGAATGATATGTCAGAAAAAATATGGAACATGTAATATTATCGTTGGATAAACTTTGTTAACAGTGGTTTGGCTTCTGTTTGAAACCTTCTCCACCAGGTTTGAGAGCAGCTGTCCTGTCTAAGTGATGGGTCTGTGTGTGCAGAGTAACAATTATGAATGGCCCTAAATCAGCGTGCAAAAACCAAAACTCAACTGCAGTGCTAATTTAAGCATCGTTCTCTTTGCTGCTAATTCATATGAATAATGGTATGTCTTCCAGAAAATGGCAGGTTCATTTTAAAGGACTGCCAAGTTTCCTTTTCCTTGGCTAAATTGCAAGATAGCTTTTAGAACAAAAACTTGTTGTGAATCTTGATATTTTTAGGATGCCTGGAAGGGCCACAGTCAGCAGCAACGTTTTAGGACTGCAAAGGAAATTGGCAGCCAGGATCTAAGTTTATGTTATTATAATGAGCAGAGGAGAAATTAAATTTAAAATAACATCAACATTTCAAATATGTATCAAAGTTGTGGAAACTGACCCTACCTACTATTGGGGTAGAAGAAAATCCAGGGGAAAAAAATGGTGTATTAAACTGATTTTTGGACTGTAGTCCTGACTCTGGAATCCCGAGATGAGTGTGGTGTATGAAATCTCTGCAATAATTACTGAACGCTGCTGCTCACTGACCGTAAGCATTCAAATGCTGTTTCACAAAGCATACAGATTGTATCGATGGATGTACTTATTGCTCGGCCGGGTTTTCATTAAGGCTTTGGGAAAAGGATACAGCGTTTTTTCCTTAGTAAGAAAGTTACCCATTAATGTTCTCTTGTCCGAAGGAGATAAAAAAATAGCCAAGTGTGTACCAGTGATGCTTTAGGTAACATCTTTTGACAGGATCTCACTAGTTTGGAGTACTAGGTACCAATGTAGGCTGTAAAATGCCCTTTGAAGGTTCCTTGGAAAAGACTTTGAAAAGGGCCTGTAAGGTTTTCTTCCGCTGAAGTAGAGATTTGAATAAGGAAGCTCCATTTCTTTCTCCTATTTCTCCAGTACTGTTCTTTTGAAGACTCTCTGGTGGCATACGGAGTATTAGTATTTTTAAATAGGTTTTTATTATGTTGTCAGGTTTTGGTTTTCACCCCGAGTTTGTCCAGATTCCTCATAGCTTGATGGTTTACCTAACAAGAGTATTTCAGAAGAAGCAGCTTCCCTGTTTGGTGTCTTAGAAGCGCAGGGTTTGTCCACAAATGTGATCATATCAGATGAAAACACATCTGTCTGTCCAGTTGATGTGGACAAGGGCACGTCATTTAAGTTTTCTCTGTACCTGCTGCCCCAGGGAAGGAATGTAGTTACACGTATATTCTTTGGTGCAACTGTTTTTTTTTTGCTACTAGTCACAATAAATCACATGGTCCGGTTTTTCATTTCAGACAAATTTAACGTTGCTGACGTGGGCTGGCATCCTCTGTTGCTTGGTATGGAGTGGATCTGCTCAGCAAGGTAAATCACTTGACTTCACTGCTTAATGTTGCTTAAAAACTACATTAATTTAGCAATTACTTAGGATAATAAATATGCTAGATGGGTTCCAATAGCAACATGTCACTCATGTCTCTTATTAATAACCTGTCTGTAGTTAGAGCTTAGTTTATGGGACCAGTATGAAGCAAACTAAAATTATATTACTGTCAGTGCTTTGTTATAAATAAAGTGACCTATCTGTGTTCTTTCATAGGTGGAAGTGACTGCATAAAAGCCAATGCAAAATCATGTGGGGAATGTATACAGGCAGGACCAAACTGTGGTTGGTGTAAAAAAACAGTGAGTATTACACAATTCCTTTCATGGTTTGCTTGTTTTTCCCTTGGTTTCAAATTTAAATAATTACTTTAAATGAATAGAAATGCCTATTTTTGTCAGTAATAGTAATCAAATCCCTATTTGTACTTAGAAATTCAGAACCCTGATTTTCCCAGTGTCCTGGGTTGAGTATAAGTTTTCACAGTGTGTTTACCTTTCTATTTCTATGTGTTAAGTGTTTGAAGACTTTACAGGCCATTTCACAGCTGTTTAAAATGGTTCCAGCATGCTGTCTGTCTGGACAAATTTAAATATATTCTTTTAGTGACATTAGAGTAAGAGGTAAATTAGGACAGACATAGGTGGAGTAGAGGAAGAAAGCTGAGGTTTGTTTTTGACAGGAAGATGTTCGCATTTTTGTACATTGGTAGAGTTGGTGTGTGACTGGTTGGTGAGGATGGGTTTATTATGGTTGTTAAAGAGAACTGGGAAATGTTCCCGTTTCATCTATAAGATGTCGATGTGTCTTTACTCACATGCAGTGCTTGCTTACTATCCCTCCAATCAGTCTGTGTGCTTTAGGTGTTTCTAGTAAACTGACCTGGCTTGAAAATTTGGCCTTAAGCAGCCAGATTTATTGGAGGCTTTTGTCAGCTTCTCATCAGGAACTGACACGCTGTAAGATATATTTATTTACATGTTTGTTTTGAGGGGAGGGAAATATGAGATTGGCGATCCTCAGTTAGAAACCATATTTATTTGTATTTCAGATTAGAGCTTTTTTGTATGTTTGAGGGAATGGTGATTTGTGCTCAGAACAAGGCTGGGTGTGGTTTGGTTTAGAAGGTTTTGTTGTTGTTGCTTTTTTCTTTTTCTTGCTAGCAGGTCTTACTTTTGGAATGAGTTTCCTCCAATAAAAAAGGAATTGTTGCCTGTCTTTCCCCTGCTCTGTCAGTGTACCTCTTTTGTTCTGTTGTGGAGTACTGAGATGCTCTTATATAATCTCTAATTAGAGCCTTTCAGAAAAAAAAATAGTTAAAGAGGGGGGTAGTTGGAAGTAGGCTGTGCCAGTAAGTTCATATCATTGTCAGCTGCATGAAGATGTGAGCTCTTCCCATCAGCTGTAACTTCCAGAGTAGCTGATTCACAGAGATGCCCTTCTTCTGCCAGAGATGACGCTGGAAATATATCTATTGTCTTTCATCTTGCTGACATCTTTTACACAGATTAGCATTCATAGATGCAAACTCCTGCATTAAGCTGCAGTCACTGATGCATTGAGTAAAATGTGAACTGTTGTGTTTTATTATTGTTTGTTGGTTTTTTTTTAAGGATGAAATAATTGTTTAAAAAAAAATAAAAGTGTTGTTGTGTGTAGAATATAACTGATATCACTGATTGCAGAGCTGTAAAAGTAATGCTTATTTGTTCATGTTTTGTAGGACTTTCTGCAAGAAGGAGAACCAACATCTGCCCGATGTGACGACTTGGCAGCACTGAAGAGTAAAGGCTGCCCTGAGCAAGATATAGAAAATCCCAGAGGTAGCAAACGGGTGCTTGAAGATAGAGAAGTAACAAATCGTAAGATAGGTGCTGCAGAGAAGCTGAAACCAGAGGCCATTACACAGATCCAGCCACAGAAATTAGTACTGCAACTAAGAGTCGGTAAGGATGGTTTCATTCCTGTTTTTACTTGATTTTTCTGCCACCACCACAATTGCATTTTATGTATTGGATGTGTAATCATTTTGTTTCAGAAATGATTGTTGTTCAGATAAAGTGACTAAGAGCAGAACTATTCAGGTTAACCCCAGGTGTTGAGATACTTTGAATACTGACAGATTTTTATAAAAGATAAGCTACGTTTTTTTATCTCTTGTTCCCAATATATCTTCTGAGGAAACCGATACAGATCATAAGTATGTCTGTGTGGTTCCGTAGATGTATCAAAAAGATTAGATTCTTCTGTTTTCAGTAATATGCAGTTGATTTTCTGCAGTGCCACTTCTTGGAATGGATGTGGAGGAGCATGCAAAAGCTTAGAGAGATTGTGAGAGCGCATCCTATTCCTTGAAGGATTCCTACTGTCCAAAGTCTGCATGTCTGAGCTGAATGGTTTTGCAGTATGCAGCAAGATTTTCAGGTTGCTGTGTAAAATAGGTTCCAGGGGCTAAAGAGGTGGACACAGAACTGAATTAATGAAAACAGAGCAGTCATGTACCATTTCAAGACTTTAAAGAGAGATTTTAGTCAAATGAGGAGCAGGGAACAAGTCCTGTAGTTCATACGGTGCTTGAACATAGTGGTGACTATTCTTAAGGAGTGTTCCTAGGTGCTGTTAAGGTGTCCAGAAAATACCTTGCATTTACCCGGAAGAAGAGCCTATACATGGAGATAGCTGCTCGTAGGGGGCTACTGTAATAAATGCAAGATGATCTGAGGCAGCTTAGCATAATGAGAAGGAAAGAAAAAGAAGGAACATTAGTTCTTTTGTGGTCTTGGTTTATCTCTGTTTAGTTCTAGATACCCTTTCAGCTTCAGGAAGCTAAATAATCATCACCCTGTTGACACAATGCTTGGCAAGACACATGAGGGACCTGGGCAACCAAAACCTAATGGCCCAAAAGCTCAGCACTCATTTTACAGTCACTTATTTTGGTCACAACAAGTTCTCTGATTAGAGACTGTGTTCATACAGAGGGGATGTTTGTTTTCTGTGCAGGCTCTTTTAAACTGTAGCTAAGGAAAATCTACATTTATTGTTTTCTTCTGTTTTTTTAACCAAACATGCTGTGTAGCTGCCAGATCCATGCATTCATCTCCTTTACCCATCCTATTTTCCTTAATATTAAGCAAATATTTGCTAACTATTGAGCAGACTTCCCCAGCAGCAGAATCCCTATTTAACTTCAGTGACTAAAGGATGGCGTGGAAAAGAAGACATAATTGCATTCCTTATTTCATATACAATAGGCAAGAGAATTATTTTCCATTTAACTTGAGGGCAATTCTGCACTGTCTTCCAACATCAGAGCGGGACACGTGCTTCTGTTGGCAAAGCTCCGGGCCTGGGCTTCCAATTGCAACGGACAGTAACAAATTGTCTCACTGCTATTTCTATATTCTCAGTGTATACTTGATGCAGAGTAACTTTAAATATTCTACCCAGAACTGTTGTGTTGTTGTTCTTTTTTTTTTTTTAATAAACCTATTTTAACACTGTCATTCCTAAACCAAACCCTTAGAATTCCTGCAGTCATCCTGGATGCAAATAGACATGGAAAAATTGTGTTCCTAGATCTTACAGGAGCCTTGTTAAAATCATAGCAAGAATTAAGATTTTAAAATGCAGTAAAAAGGCTCCATTTTTGTCAGGCTGGTATCCTCCATGGGGAGCTGAAATGCCATAGATGTGTGGTATTGGGCATCTGAAAGAAATGCTTGGTGAATTTTTTTCATTGTAATTTGATGTAAATCATATCAATTAACAGAGAAGAAAAAAAAATCACCATTAATTAGTTCAAAACCTCCATCAATATCGTTAAGAATTGACTTCAAAAGACATTTTTCCTGCCAGTTGTGCTGCTTGTGGAATTTGTAATGGCTTCTGTTTGTTGTTTAATCTGCAAAACAGGGGAACCGCAAACATTTTCATTAAAATTTAAGAGAGCTGAAGATTACCCCATCGACCTTTATTATCTTATGGACCTCTCCTACTCTATGAAAGATGATTTAGAGAATGTGAAAAGCCTTGGAACAGCTCTGATGCGCGAGATGGAAAAAATAACCTCAGACTTTCGAATTGGTAAGAAAGATGTTACTGAAATGTTTCCTTCCTGATGTTTTTCACACGGTTATGTGTGGAGAGTGACTTTGTTTTAAACTAGCAGTATTGTGACAGAATAAAATCTATTGAGCAACGTGGAGATACGTGGTGGAGAAGGTAGAATGTGAACACATATGAGAAGTGTTTCTGGCGTCAGATCATCTGTTCTGAATTTGCATTCTGTAAATAAGAGATCTACGTTCTTCAGCTCACAGAGTTCTTTTCATTTTTTCATAGGATTTGGTTCTTTTGTGGAAAAAACTGTGATGCCGTATATAAGTACAACACCAGCCAAACTCAGAAATCCTTGTACAGGCGACCAGAACTGTACGAGTCCATTTAGCTATAAAAACGTGCTAAGTCTTACTAGTGAAGGAAATAAGTTCAACGAGCTTGTAGGTAAACAGCACATTTCTGGGAATCTGGATTCTCCTGAAGGTGGATTTGATGCAATAATGCAAGTTGCTGTTTGTGGGGTATGTATTGGTTTTCTTAAAGCCGGATGTTCTAATTGTAGCTCAGTTAAATGAAATAGAACAATAATACAGCTCTAGTGTTTGTGGTGGTTGGCCTGATGTTTCACTTTGTCCTGCTTTTGCTTGCAATGTCAGGTACGTTAAGCAGACTGCATGAATACATTGACCTGTTGTGTGTAGACATGTAGTGAATGGATGAAACCAGCACGTGTGAAGAAGGTCACAGGTTGTGTTCACAGAAGATGAATGCATTCCAATATTGATGTTTTTAAAAGTTTCTGTAAAAGAAAAGACAAATTCTGCTCACATCTGTGTGGAGCTGTGAATTGGCAATTATGCCCCAATTATTTCAGTGTTTTATGCTACTTCTAGCTCGGGTTTCAGAGTAGCTTAAAGAATGGCAATTTCTACCAGCTTCTTAGATGTTGTGTGTTTTCAGAGTTCTCATCCAGATCACTGCTGCCTTTCACATTTCTGATCTGGCAGACAGTTCTATGTTCCTGTGCAAAATGAACTCCCCAAAAATGCTCTCCAAGGTTACTCTTTGTCACTGTATTGTTACAGTGTTGATCAACGGTGTAAGGACTTTCTGAAGCAATCCAGATTCTTGTTTTAAAAGAGCAGAGGATGCCCATTGCCTTTGGTGGAAATGCTACGGCAAATATTTTAGAGCACACAGTTAAATATAAGCACTTGGAATGTTTGAGTGAATTGTATAATTTCCAGGATGATGCCTTTATTGTGTGGCTTCTCCTATGTTCACTCTTTATTTTATCATGCACTTACCTCTTCAGTGTTGGTCCATGTTGCTAAAAAAGAGTGGTACAAAGTACCTGAAATGGTGGTGGTTGTTTTTTTTCTTCAGGACCAGATTGGATGGAGAAATGTTACGAGGCTGTTGGTGTTTTCCACGGATGCTGGATTCCACTTTGCAGGAGATGGTAAACTTGGTGGAATTGTTTTACCAAATGATGGGAAATGTCACCTGGAAAACAACATGTACACAATGAGCCACTATTACGTAAGTCTTTACTTTGTCTTCAGGAAAATGAATATTTTCTGGTGCTTAACTCAAAAGGAATAAAATCATTTAAGTCAACTGGCATATTTTCTGAATGCTGTGTCTTCTCAAATTTACCCTTTTGCCTCTGTGTTAAACCAAGCGACTTCTGCATGAGAAAAGCAGAACTGCAAGTGTTAATGTTGTTGTAGTTGGAAAACTTAAGGAACTGTCAGCTTTCATTTGTTGTGGTTAATAACTGGTCATCCACTGGCAAACTGCAGTGCTGGCCCTGTCCTGCTATTTCATCCCTTCACTATTATTTCTGCTTAGAAGTATCTCTACTGCTTCCCAGTTGTACACAGTGTCATATTTATCTTCATTTTCTCTAGGACCCAAATGATAGAATCACCTGTAATTTATCTCTGTTCACAAGGGTTGGCTTTTTTATTTGTTTTATTTCATTTTGAAGTCTGTTAGGCATTTTGAGTCATTTGAGCATAAGCTTTCACTGGTTGAGTATGCTGCTCTTAATTCTGCACTAATTGCTAATTGACATCCACTTGAAATCTTACAGTGCCAAATTTATGGTAAGTAGGTTAGCAATGTGGCCACTCTGGTTTACTGAAAGGTGCAAAGAGAAACATTTGCTTGAATGGGGTAAACACAGCAAGCGTTACGAAGTTTGCATGTTTGTGTATTCCTGAATTTAAGAGTTTTTTCAATGACAGCTTAAAATTGATTCAGTTTTATTCAACGTTTTCTTTTTGAAACAGTACCTGAAGTGGTTTTCATGGTATTAATCAAATACCTTTTCACAAATGCATGGAAAAATATAGAAGGTAACTTTGTGAGAATATTGAAGTTAGGAACTGGAGTGTCAGTGTCAGGGAATACAACAGCATTTCTGTTGTCCCTTCTGAACTCTGCTCCTTTCCTGGGGTGTACATGGGATCTTTTCAATGGATACTGGCTTGCAGGGGTGGCTTTGATTTAGAGCTATAAGATAAGCTGGCTAGTCTGGAAGTCTTATGAACGCTTCTAAAATGATTTTGTGTCTATAATGTCAAAACATTGACAATTATTTTCTACTGAGTATCATAACTTTGTTTCATTTATTTATTTTTAATTTAAACAGGATTACCCCTCTATTGCTCATCTGGTACAGAAGCTTAGTGAGAACAATATTCAGACCATTTTTGCTGTTACTGAGGAGTTTCAGGCAGTTTATAAGGTAAGGATATATAATGCATTTTCTGATCTCTGAACTTCTTTCCCCTCAAGAGACTGACAGCTAAGAGGCTGACTTAGGTCTGGACTAAATTTATTGGAGTTGCTTGAAATTAAAACAAGTATGGATGGAAGTGATCACAGAACCAGCATTTGCTATTCATGTTTTTATTATTAAGGTTTTCCCCTTCTCCCCACTTGTTCAAAGTGGTGCTGTGTGTGTATGTAATTTCCAAGGAGAAAATGGATCTTGTACTTCTTAAGAAAAGAATCCTCCTTGACTTTCTTAATAAGCAAAAGGGGCTGGAGAATGTATTTGCAGTGCTACTTTATGAGTGTTTTTACAGCCAGATAGCTTAGGAAGGTGTAGCTGCTTATGAAGGAACACATTTTGTTCTTTGTGATCTGTTTATATTCCTCATGGTTAAAATTAACTAAACTGCCGCATATGATTATGAAATAGGAAATGGCTGTGTGAAGGAGATGCATTTTTTCCCCCTTTCAAATTTTATGGTTTTTTTTTCCCTCTGGAAATCATAAATTATGTGCCCATCCCCAGAAGCGCTGTGCTTCTTTTTTAAGATCACGAAGATAATTTTTGCAAGAGAATATCTTTATTCTGTTGCAGTAACATGAATGTCTTAACTGCCAAATTAAATAAAGTGCAGAAGAGAAAGGTGAATATTTCCAGCAGTGCTTGGTGTGATCTCAAAAATCTGACAACACTTCAGCCTTATTTTTTAAGTAATACATTCACCACACACATCTCCAGTGCAATTTATACTTGGATTGTTAGCAAGGCTGTAATTTTCCTTTTACTTTCATAAATGTTTACAGGAACTGAAAAACCTGATACCTAAATCAGCAGTGGGAACGTTGTCTTCCAATTCCAGCAATGTCATTCAATTGATCATAGATGCATACAATGTAAGTTCAAGTCTTGTTTGCGTGGCATTTGTTTTCCTTGTTTCTAAGTTGTCATTAATTTTTTCCAAGGTGGATTTTAATTTTTCTACAAAATAGGAGGTTGGTATTGTGAAGGATAAATATGAAACCACATCAGACAGTCGGACATGGGCAATGGAGATTAGATGGCTACAGAGATTCACCATTAAAGTTACTTAAAACAAAAATAGAAAGAAAAGAAGTTATCATTTTTTTCCCTTAAAAAAACAAGGCACAAACAAACCTGTTTCTTTAGAGCCTTCAGATTTTTACCTACCTTTCTTCCATATTGAGGAGCAGAGAGCCACCTTGCACTCTCTTGACTCCAAGAAAAATGTTTGTTTCTGTCACCATCAGTGGCTCCTACATTTGGACCCAGAATATTTTCCTCCTAGCTGTGCTGTACCAACAAGCACCATTCCTGCTTTGGAGCACACAGCACAGGAGTCTCCCAGTGCTCACATGTAGCAAGGTCGAGGTGTGATAAGGGGTCACCTGGCATGGCCATGGGCAACCCTGAACTGGGCTTTCTGGGCACCCCGGCACTGCCCAGCCCCAAAGGTGTCTCTGCTGGGCACAGGTAGACTCCACTGCATTTCCCGCTGCCCACATCACACTTGAGGGGGAGCATCGTGCTTTCTGTTGTGTTCAGAGCCAGAGCCAGCTCATGTTGCCCCATAAGAGCCACTGGGCACAACACACATCAGGACTGGGAGCAGGTCTGAACACCTCTTCTACTCATTTTCCCACATGTCCTGCACTTCCCAGTGTATAGATGGCTCTGCATCTGTAGGAGAGTCATTGAACTGCCTTGCTCAGAATGTCCTGGATTTTTCCATCAAAATGCTTTTGCGACTCCATTCTAAGTTAGCTAATAACTACTGGTTTAGTCCCTTTCCTCAGAGGTGATCCTGGAAAACAGTAAGCTACCAAAAGGAGTGACAATCAGTTATAAATCGTACTGCAAGAATGGAGTGAATGACACACAGGAAGATGGAAGAAAATGTTCCAACATTTCAATAGGAGATGAGGTAATTAACAATGCACGTGCTACTCTCTAATTTCATGTAAGATCTCTGATGCTTATTGTTTTCTTTACTGAAAAGTTCCTTTTAATAATGTGACAATCCATTTATTTTTGTTTGCAGGTTAGATTTGAGATTAATGTAACAGCGAATGAATGTCCAAAGAAGGGACAAAATGAAACAATTAAAATTAAACCCTTGGGATTCACTGAAGAAGTGGAAATTGGTCTCCAGTTCATCTGTGAATGTATGTGTCAAAGTGAAGGAGAACCTAACAGCCCTGCCTGCCACGATGGAAACGGGACATTTGAATGTGGTGCATGCAGGTGGGTGAACAGACAGCTTATTTATCTTGGCAGAAGGGAAATATGAACTATACTTTTGCTTCCTTAATTGAAGGTTAATTGAGTTTAATAGTTTTCGGGTGAAAGAACAAGAATTATTGTTGCAGCCCTGTTCCCTGTAGGGCATTTTGACATATCTCATATATGCAAATAATCTGTGCTAGAAGTCATGGTATTAGATTGATACTGTCGTACAAGTCAGGATTAGAATTCAGCCTTGATTTAATCCTCTAAAGGATATAGGCCTTAAGGCTTTTTTATTAGTTCCCACATTTAAAAGTCTGTGTTTATAGCAGAGAAAATTAACGATTATTTCGTGATATTTCTGCAAATGCTCTTATTGGTTTAATTTTATCTTTCTAACGTAAGCCTACTGATTTCAAGAAGTTTGTGATAGGAGCTCCTATCACTAATAGGACCAGTAGCACCAAATGCTTCCAAGAAGGGAAAAGTAAAAAGAGCAACCTTTTATTCTGGATGACTTATCTCCCCCTTGCTCTCTTTTCCTTGCTTTATTTATAACTTTGGGGGCCTTATTACAATACTTGTTGAAATTGCATATGTCTGTAAATCTTTAGGAATACATGTAATTATTTGCATAATTACGCTTTTGGAACTTCCATTATTTCCCATTATACTGCATTTTCTGGAGTTAAATGCCAGCAGGAGAGTAGTTGAATATCAACTTAGTAAGTCCAGGTTTAAGCTGTTTTTTCCCAAGAAACCAACAGCAAAAATGAGAAGCATTTCTTTTTGGAAACCCTTGAGACGTGAGTGGTAAGAGCTGAATGCAATTAAATATTCCCTAGGAAAATAGGATCCAGGACTTCAGGGAGCTGTACTGCATGGTTCCTGCTCAGTAAACTGCATCTATAAATAAATAAAAATATAAAAACAAAAGTTATAAATCTTGCTCTTAAAACTTTGTGACTGTTGATTAAAAATAATGAATTCTGGCTTACAGGACTTTGAGTTTAGAGCAGTCTTCCTGGTGAGGCTGATGACAGTAGCTAAGTGAGTACTCGAAAGACTGAGCTCCTTAATATTAAGTAAGCTGAGGAATAAGCTACATGAGACCTTACACAATAGATAAACTGCTTAATTTTGCAGTTATTTTTTATTTTCTCTTTAAATAATGGAAGCAGCTTCTCCCATCGTTGTCCATAGAGAGAGTTATTAAACTTAGCATTGCTGTTACTAGTGACACTGTGATTTGTTGCAAGGGTAAAAGCTCCAGGTAAGAATAGCGTTCTGCTTTTGCAACAACAGCAGTTTTGTGATGGAAGCATCATCTCCGATTGTCTTTTTGACAGCAGCTTGTCAATAACTGAACAAGAATAACCTCCATTTGTTCCTCAGCGTTTCAGCCTTGACAATGAGAATGCTGAATCCCAAAGGTCCCAGCTGAATTTGCTGGTGCTCAGTAGCCCTGAAGATCAGCTGCTCCCCTGCCTAATTGCTGTTCTTGAGACATTTCTTTCACTGAAAGTTGGCATCAGCTACGTTGAGCAGTTATTGTCACTTAAAAGTAGTTATTGTTCTGTCACACTAGAGAGGGATTAATAGTGGTTCTGTGACAATCTAGCTAGGGGTGGTGACACTTTTTCTCACCTGAAAAAAGTTATCAATATAAGATCATCTTCATCCAGCTAAATCCAGTAGCTTCGAGAGCTGTTTTATCTGCCCGGAGAGGTTGTGGATTTTCACACTTTCAGAAATGTTGTTACCTTGCAGATGTAACGAAGGACGTATCGGAAGACTTTGTGAATGTAGTACAGATGAAGTGAATAGCGAGGATATGGATGCTTACTGCAGAAGGGAGAATAGTACAGAAATATGCAGCAACAATGGAGAATGCATTTGTGGACAGTGCGTATGCAAGAAAAGAGAAAACACCAATGAAGTGTATTCCGGCAAATATTGTGAATGTGATAATTTCAACTGCGATCGATCAAACGGTTTGATCTGTGGAGGTGAGAAACTACTTCAGACTTTTCTGTAAGAAAACTGGCCAGTAGTTTACAAATCCATCAACTGCAGCCTTTTAAGTAGTTGTACTTAGCTTAAAAATACGTAGCTACGTGATAACAGAGATAATATGAAGAGTTTCAGTGGTTGAAAATACCTGCCTATTAATAAAACAGGTCTTTGCGGTCATGAGCATGGAGCGTGCTTATATACACATTTCATCTTCCTTGAATCACAGCTCCAAGAAGGATGTAAACTAAATTTGACTTCTGCTGTTTATTACAGAATTACCCTCAGATATTATAGTTAAGAATGCTGAGACAACTGTCCTGACATTATAAAGTTATACTGGCTCAGTGTAATCACTGCGTCAATAAAAAGAGATAATGACCTCAGCTTACTTGTAATAGTGCTTGAACTGGTGCTTGACAAGATACCAGTGAGATGCTATCTTGAGACTATTCTGAAAGGTGAGTGAAGCTTAGAACGTGCAAGACCCAGGGAGACACTTTTAGTGCTTGAAACAGGACCCTAAATGGCAGTTAATTCTGAGATCAAAAGCAATTTATACAATCCTTTAGCACCTAAGGTTTAAGTTAATGTTGATGCACGTATTTTTGTCCTTTAACTTAGTCTCCTTTGTATGTTGAAGTATTCAATGAGTATATAACTACTACTTCAGTTTTGACTGTGATCTGAAAATAAAACAAAAAAGCCACTAAGCCTTAAGTGAATTAAGAGAATACCTTGTCTGCCTGATTTACGCCTGTTGCTCATCAGCTGTCCAAAGGATAGGAGCGATGGTGGTGTTGTCCTAAGATATGTGGTGACAGACGAACGTTGACCTAAAGGCTTCATTTTCTGTAGAGTTGGAGAGATGTGTAGCCACAGAGCTTTCCATCCAAACTGCCCTGCTGGGGATGCAGGTTGCAGCAGCTGCATGAGGTTCTAGGATGACAAAGGACTTTCTTTTTTCTGTGATATGAAGTCTAAGATCTTTTTAGATCTTACTTTATAAGTTTATGTAAGGATAGATGCACTGAACGCTGCTGTCTCTGAACCTACAGCATTTTCAGCTGAAGCAATACTGTGATGCTCTCTGCCCATGAGGTATTGCCATCACTTTATGCTGTTCTTGATCAACTGTCCCAAATTTGGTTATTTCATTTATGAAAGGAAATCAAATGTAGGAAAATGGGAAAAGGAGGGAAAGCTCTGTAAGTAGAGTTTCTTTCAAGGAATTAAAACTTAGTCTGTAGCTCTTTTGCTTTGTTAGTGTCTTTCTTCTTTGCCCATCAGGTTTTTCTTTTCCCTGTGTCTATCCTAAGATGGCAAACTTTTTTTTCTTACTGTCATAAATGTGTTTAACGTTACACTTCATTTCACTGAGATATCTTTTCAATGCACAGGAAATGGTATCTGCAAATGCAGAGTGTGTGAGTGCTTCCCCAACTTCACTGGCAGTGCTTGTGATTGCTCTTTGGATACCACTCCGTGCCTGGCAGCAAACGGACAGATCTGCAATGGGAGAGGAACTTGCGAATGCGGTACTTGTAATTGTACAGATCCCAAATTCCAAGGCCCCACATGTGAGATGTGTCAGACTTGCCTTGGTGTCTGCGCAGAGCATAAGTAAGTAACTAGAAAGCCAGACCCCAGCTTATGTTTGTTTGGCTTTGTGTTACTGAGTTATGCTGAATTTAGAAAATGAAGCTCTTGGTACTGTGCTCCTTCCTGTCCTGAAACATAGGAATATCATGTCATCCCTTTAGATAATGGAAGTTGTTGGGTGAGGATCAAGAAATACAAAATAAACAGTGTTTTGATTGCTCCCAGATAGGTTATTTATCCCTTAAATTCTTTGCTTGCTGTTTTTTTGTTATGCACTGAAATGTGTGTGCTGTTAGATCCATTTTACCCATTTGGATTGATTTGATTGTCCTGGACAGATTACAGAGTAGCCTTCGTGTATGGTTCCCAACAACCAACTTTATGCAGAGCTGAAGAAAGTGTGGGCCCTAATGCAGCAGATGAAGTCCCATCATCTTCACCTTTTGAAATTCACATAGCAGAAATAAGCACAAGTATCTGCTCTTTCCAGAGGAGTTAAAATTTCAGCCAACCTCTTTTTTAGGACTTCTTTCTACTGAAAGAATGCTATTGTGCTGTTATTATTTAATAGATTATTGAATTATTGATTATTCTTGACAGGCAAAAACTAAGCCCTGATGTGTGAGAGCCAATGAAATTTGCATCCCTGTCTTAGGAAATCCAGGTTTTTAGAAGTGTAGGATTTTCTGCATACAGAGTTTTGAATTAAGTTTCTGATTGGTGGCTGCGCTGATCCCTGCATGAAGGCTTCTCTCAGCTGCTATAAAGCTCCCAATTAGTCTGCTTTTTTCAGTGATGCATTCAGAGTGATAACTTATCATAAAGCTCCTCACCCAGTTAGTCTTTTTTAACCCGGTATCTCAGATAGTGTTTTGTTGTAAACCACCTGTTCCTACGCTCGCTTGTCTGCAAGTGTTCATTTTCCTGGTGGAAATGTTGACAAAGTTTTAGATATCATTCCTTTTAGATGTTTAGTTCTTCTGGGTTGGTTGGTTGTTTTTTTCCCCTCCCTGCCCCCAAAGCTTGTGAGTCATTTAGTTACACAGGAATTTGGTGAAGCAGGTCTTAGTTCATCTAAAGGTACTTCAATGTTCTGACTGGTAAGAAGTCATGTCCTTATTTTTTTTCAGGCTTTCATGTCATTGTTTGTTGGTTGTTTTTCTCCTTTACATTTCTTTACATTAAATGCTAGAAAGCTGTTGTGAATGTATGAGAAAGCATTGTTTCTGATTATTTATTTCCACAGGGACTGTGTTCAGTGCAGAGCTTTTGATAAGGGAGAAAAAAAGGAAACATGTTCTCAGGAATGCATGCATTTTAACATGACACGGGTAGAAAGTCGAGACAAACTGCCACAGCCCGGCCAGCCCGATCCTCTGTCTCACTGCAAAGAAAAGGACGTTGATGACTGCTGGTTCTACTTCACGTACTCTGTCAATTCAAATGGTGAAGCCAATGTCCATGTGGTAGAGACACCAGGTAGGAAACTTAATGATGCCTTCTTTTCCTTCATCTTCATTCTCACAGATGTTGCATACTACCAAGTAGCACTGGTTGTTTTGTTGGAGTTGCATTAAGAAACAGTATCTGTTCCTTGCATGAGAGTTCAGATACCCAGAGCTGAAGCAGCATTTTAAAGATCTGTCTCTCTAGGTCTGTTTTTTCTAAGCTTTCAGCTGACAGAAACAAGTTTGGTTTTTTCTTTGTTTGTTTTTTGAAGTCAATCGGATGCATAAGTTTGTTTTTTGTGTATTTTATATTTCTGTTTGGTACCTTTGGGTTTGTATTACCTGTCCTGTAGCAACTTGTAAATATCTGAATTTTGCTTCCTGTTTTTTGACTGCGCTTAATACTGCAGGTTAGAAGTAGTTGTGCATGTGGATTTTTGTTGTCGGTTTTTATTTTTAACAAAAGGGAACCAGTCTTGAACACAAAAGGGAAAAAAAAAACACTCAGATTTTTATAAGCCTTATACAAAGTATAAGCCTTATTTGCATTAGTTGATAGGCTTAGAATTCCTCAAGGAATTTTTGGATCTGATCAGTTGAATGATCATCTCTTCATACCCACCAGTGGTTAAATTCTGAGTTGAATAGCACTTCCAGTAAAGAATGTTTCAAATTCTCTAGAAATGTATTCTAAAGCATAGAGGAAGATCTTGAGCCCCATACAGGACAAGTCAACATACAGTCAGTATGTACAGAACCTGGCCTTTTCTTCCCGGTATGTTGCCTTAGATAAGAGCCGAACCAAGCCTTCTTGCAGCAGCAGGAGGCATCATGATTTTGTATGAGGTGTGGGCGCTAGAGGAACAAGCTCTGATCTGGCAGAGCTGGGTTTGGTGGAGCAGATGTTCATCCCTTACTCATTCCCAAAGAATCCCTGCCCTATCTCTTCTCACTTCTCTCACCCCTACAGCAGCATCTACCGAGATTAGGAATCCACAGTTTGTATGGAATCAATGTTCATATGGACATAGGAGTATCAGGCATTCTCTTTGCTTGTGATACCTTCAGTTGCTGCCTTGAACTCTACAGAAGCCCTTTATCAGTTCATGACTATTGAAAGTTTTTCTTAAATTGGGTTAATTTTGAGGTTATTTTTGCCAATTTGCCATAAGTTAATGCATTTTTTTAACTGTATTATTATTTTCAAACATTCATTCATTTTTAGCATGCAGTGTTTTTACCCAAAGATGTGGGTTTGGTTTTTTTTTTTTTTACATTCTGCAGAGATGAGAAAATATCCTGAAAAAAAATTGTCCCATAGAAGTAAAGTGTTAATAGGTAAATATATAGAAATAAGTAATAGAAGTAATCTGAGATAAAAATGAGGATCACCCTTTCCTTATAGTGCGTTTAATATATAATGCATATCCATAGAGGCTGTTGACTGACAAACTAGACATTTATCCCTCTTGCACCATCTTTGATTTAGAGCTCCTGCATGCTTAAAATACAACTGCTAGTTATTTTATCCAAATCCTCTAATTGAATTTCTTAAGAGGTTAGCGGTGTGTTGATTTCATCATCAGAATATTGATTATTCTATTGCTGAGACTAAACCAAAAATTGGAAGGACAAAAAATCCGGAACGTTCCCAAGATGTGCTGTTCCAAACTTGTGTAATGTGACATGGAAGCAGTATTAGCATTTCTCAGATGTTTGAGATAATGGCTTCAGTACAGAATGAACATCTTAAAAGCATCTGAATAGTCTTTGCCTTCACCATTTGGTGAAATTGTGTTTCTCTTGTTTTGTACCCTAGAATGCCCCAGTGGCCCGGACATCATACCCATAGTAGCTGGCGTGGTTGCTGGAATTGTTCTTATTGGACTCGCATTGTTACTGATTTGGAAACTACTGATGATCATTCATGACAGAAGAGAATTTGCTAAATTTGAAAAGGAGAAGATGAATGCCAAGTGGGATACGGTAAGCTGGGAGGCTTTTATGCCTATAGAAGCTATGGCAGCTGGTAGGAATAGATTTCTTTCATTCCCTTCATGTTTCAGATTTATTTCTCCATAGGACAGGAATTTCTCCCAGTTCCTCCTTTTTATTTCAGTTTTTCCATAGGGCAGGAATACAGAGGTATCCTTATTTTAAGCTGACGTGAAACAGGTGTAAGTTGTTAATAATAACTAACTTAATAAATAAATAAAACAGACCTCTTCAAGAAGTACATCGTGACTTAGAAAAGTGAGTAGTAGTAACTTCAGTTGGAATAAAATTTCAGAGAGGAAATTCCACGACAGATTTTGTAAGTGGTCACACAATGATTGCTGCTGGTTTGTTGAAATCTTCTCAACCTCCTGTCAACAAAAAAGTATGTAAGAAAAGTGAGCCTTTGGTCCATAGGCTTAGGGTTTCTTTTGGGTTTCTGCTCTGGGAAAATGTGGGCATCTGCTAATTGCCATTTACACCAGATGAGAAGAATTTTAATCTCTTAGGAAATCCTTTTATTTATGATGATGAAAAAAATGTTACTAACGCTTTTCTTTACATATACGTAGCATGACTTTTTGGGGTGATACTTGAGAATGTTACTTTTTTTCCTGTTGAATTATTTGAAATTGACCATTTCTTTTACTTCAGCAAGAAAACCCAATATACAAGAGTCCTATTAACAATTTCAAGAACCCAAACTATGGACGTAAAGCTGGTCTCTAAGTCTCAGTTTGTATCTTCTTTCATTTTCTTCCTTTTGTTTCCTTTGCATGTCACTTCAAACTCACTGTGTGTCACAGTCAGTTAATCACAAATTGAGTCTTGCACAGTTTATTTACTGCTGCTTTGGTTCTGGGGTTTTAAAGAATGCAATTTGAACATCTAACTTGTTTTGACAGGATTGCTTACTTACTAATACCACAGGTACTGGCTTACAAAACTATTCTACAAGAGATTTCTTTTTATTTTCATGAACTGCTTGTGCATAAATACGTGGGTATATAACAGAACAGTAGTTAGGGCTTACGAAGCTTTCTGGGTTGTGAAGAAAAACAGAAGTTTAGGGAAGGATTTATCTTCTACTCCCTCAAATCAGCAGTCAGTTTGCTTGAAGCTGGTCTGTTTTCAAACCTAGTTTAGATGTTCCTGAGATATCCCAGCTTGTCAATATCAATATTTTGCTTTTGTTTGTTTGTTTTTACTAGAATAACTCTGGGAACATTCAGAATAGCCTCACAGGGTGGTTTTTTTAACTGCTTTGGCTTATCAACATAGAACTATTCTATATTTGGAGTGTGAAATGCATGTGCTCTGCTGCTTTGGTAATTAAATGAGCATTTCATTCTTCCAATTCCTATTTCTGTTGCAACTGGTAGTATCAGCCCTTGCAGGTCAGTCAGCTTAGGGCCTCCCTTAGAAAAGAACATTCACACGAGAGCAGAACATGTTCTTGTGCCATCCAGATGTATTTTACCTCAGTTTCTGAGTCCTGTCTAAACCTTGCCAGAGTCCCTAATTTCTGTTTGGAACTGCTAACTTCAGTTCTCTTCATGCCCGACAAGAAACAGCAGCATCTCAAAGACCAAGATGGTAAACCAGAAGTGACAGATACCCTACATAGCCTTTGCTATTGCTTTCCTGAATGCTTTAGGGGGAATCCTCCTTCCCTGGGACACCCAGTTGCTGGTGAAGGAGACAGGGATGATTAGTGGGGAAGTGGATGTCAAATGAATGTTGAGGGGTAAGAAATATGGAATGAAGGGAGGAAGTAGGATCTGAGAAAGTAGGGAAGGCAGCGCATTCCCTTTAAATATCAAAGGGTTCAGGAGCCAGTGGAAAAGAAGGAGCTATCTCTATAATTTCATTCTTTCTGCTATCTCCCTTTTTCAGCATTGTGCTTATGAGATTTTGTAAAGAGAAAATGAGTGGAGAAAATAGGAATTGAAAGTTATTTAAGTTCTTACCTGTGCTCACCATGACAACATTTCCATATACTTAGCCTAGCATTCTGAGTTCTAGCCTGATAAATACACTTTCCTTTTCTCTTTACAGTCATTTCACTTTTCAGTGTATCCCAAATTGGTGGTAACAAGTGTTTGTTATGCTTGCCACACCGACCACGTTCACCTTCTTTCCATTTTTTCTTCTCTGTGCTTATTTTGGAGAGGAAATTGAGTTGTTGCTCCTTTCTAACATTTCATGCAGTCAATCTGTTTGAGTCTCTGTTGCCATCTTTTGTGCTGCTCACTGAGTTGTGTATTTTCTGTCTCGTGCAGAACAAGCATGTAACAAACCACATGGCGTGTAATTTCCATTCTTTGGTCTCATTCTCTGCTCTGTGACTCTCCCAGGATTTGATGTCCTCAGTGTTGCCATTTCTCCTCAATATTTACTGATTGCTAAAAGCTTTCCCCTCCATCTTTGGTTAATGGAAAGACTGAATTCTGCCTTTTTGTTTCAATCACTGTGAAGATTAAGAGGAACATGACAGAGTGTGGGTCTTCAAGTATGATTTTATCCTTGCTCGTATTCATAGAAACAGCTGAACTTCAGAAAGAGAGAGAGGGAAGCGTTTTCAGTTCTGTCTGGCACAGAAAGCATTGGCACAGTGTGTTGGCCTAAGGAAGAAAAAGGAGAAAATCCTCCTTTATCCAATAACTGAGATTTTCTGAGGGTTTAAAATTGGCATTAAGAGTATTTTTGCAATAGTATGCTAAAGGTTTTCTTCCACCCGTCACAGGGTGACGCCCTCTGCTGTCTGCATTGCCCCTCAAGCTTGGCCCTTGCTTTACCCTCTGACTCAATTGCTGTATTTACAGACTGACAGATGCCTGTCTCACGTTACTGTAAAATAATGAACAACAGTCATCAGATTATAGAACATCACAATGAATTAGAGTAAAATGGGGACTAAAACAAATAAAAATATTTATGAGAGCTGAAAGCAGTAAGAACCAGCTCGGCACTCTTGAGCACTGTATTTGGGTGACTTTAAGTATTCTGGGCAGCAGTTCCTTAGAGTGACTTAGGACTTGAACCCATTAGTAAGGTAGGTAGTGCAGGTGACTGTAAATCCATGGAGGGGAATCCTATGTTGTAAGCTCATCTTGATTCAACACCAGGCAAAACTTTTTACCTCTAACAGCCCAGTCTAGTTAAAAATGAATGCAGTTATAAGAACATCACCCTTATTCTCTGATAAAGGTACTTGTATAAATTCCTCTGTCTTTATTCCAGCGTACTTTGCTCTATTTTGTATATAGTTATTGTTTGTTGGTTTTTACTGTTCCATCTTGTTGCCTAAGTGTGCGTGATGTTTTCATTTATTAGGGCTTATGGCAGAAGTGGTTTTCCTAACTTTGCATGCTTAAATCAATGCATTTTCTGCACTGGCGTAAAGGAAATGGGTATACCTAAAAAGCAGTAATATTTATCTAAGCAACTTTGGGGTACCATATTGTAGCCACCAGTTAAAAGTACAGAATGCTGCTAACCTCTGAAAGTTTGTTCTGTGCCCCAGGGAGGGGAGGGGGCTGGATGGGGTGCGGGCTGTGTTAGTCTGGTGGGTGTTCATGTGCTACTTCCATCTTAGTTCTAATAATAAGCTCTAGCTCCATCTCTTCTCTCTAAGCCAAGGTTGAGATGCAGTGCTTGAGTATGGCTGGTGAGGCCAGTGCTGGCAGTGCCTGCCTCACAGAAGTATTTGGATGCCTCAGTAACAGGCAGTAGAGCCACACAGGCTGCTCAGCTATCAAATGTGAGGTTGAGCTGAACAGTTTTGGCTGTGCTGACTGAATCTCCGTTATTTGTAATGGGACCTGGGACACTCAGCTGATATGGGGAGATGCCTCGTTGAGTGCCTTATCCTGTGACCTCAATTTCACTGTGCATTTCTGAGAGTTCTTGCAAGCGTAGGTACAAGTATGCAGGAAGGAAAGAACATTTATGCTTCATATCATTTCTTCTCTTGAAAAAGTATTATACTTACAGTCACATTTGGAAAACTGATTCCAAATTGGACATTAATTGGACAATCTGCACCCTGCAAATGTCCAGGTTTTACTGCTAATCTTTGGACTGACAACTGACTGAAGTTCTCTCTCTTTTGTAAATAAAAAATGCCAACTTACACCTCACTGTTCATGCTGGGGGTGTTGAAGGTTGAAAGCACAGTGTAACAAGTGTTATACCGTGCCTTGCTGTTGAAAAGCTCTGTGTGTATTTTCTAGTTTGCATATGATACAGCCTATTAAGCTTACAGATTTTCTCTGCACTATAGATTTTACTGTTTTTTATGGGGGGAAGTCTGTGTTAAAACTTATATAGAAAACAGTCAATGTAACAATGCCAATCATTTAAACATAATGATGGGAGCTCTCATCCCTCACTGTTGGATTCTTTTTTTCCCTCCAGTTTCATCTACATGTTACTACTGCAAAGTCTTTGAATAACAATATTCTGCAGAGGGTGTGCAAGAAATTTTGCCTTGATAGTTGATCAGGCTGAGAGTAGCTGCAGCGTTGTTTGTCCATGATAAGAAATACTTTCCCTCCACTCCCCCTCCCTCTCCAAACTAGTAGATGATGATTTCTATCCAAGAGAGCATTGCCTGGGATCTGATGGAAGAGTCTTCCGCCATTAGAAGTTTCAGCCCAAGTAGTTTTTTCCTTGCCTTGTCACCACGTTGCACATCCTGTGGTATTTGTAGTTATTTCAGCTTTGTGACCCTAGGAAAAAAAACAGATGTGCCTAATCTCTAAAAATCACGTACATTTATAGGGGCTTCGGGTTCCTTACAAACAAAGGGATTACTCAAAGCACACATTGTACATGATGCAACCCGTTTTATGTATAAATATTAATGGCTTGATTTTGACACTTTACAGAACACCTCCTCTGTGCCATCTGATCTTAAGTGCTGTGTGTAGAACAATAAAAATCTACTTGAAAACCTGCTTTATTAAAGCAATAAGTTTCCACCAGACACAGATTGTTCCACACCCTAAGCCAGACTATCAGAAATGAAAGAAAGAAAATGATATCCTGAGCTGGGGGAAGAGGCAGAAGGAGCAGGATTTCCTTTGATTGACTGCAGGAAAATAATAGTAATAATAATAACCTGAAATATTTTAAATGCAGTGTAATTGAATGGAGTAGGATTGAATTATGGTGCAGTAAGGCATCTTAGTTGAGAGGAATTTCAAAGGAAGAGATACTCCCCTACTGCTGATGAAGGCCAGGTGTGGTTCTGGCCTGGGCTGTACTTAGGATGACACCTGCTCTGCGCTAAACTTCCTCAGGTATTATTTGTACATGCACTGAAGAGTTTCATGTTGGTAAATAACATTCATTAAGCTTGAAGCTCAGCTGCGGTAAGAGCACAGAACTGGAGGTCTGGGCTGCATTGGCAGAATTCTTGCAATAGCTCTTCCTTCGAATGAGATTCATTTCTTCTTTTAGAGTTTAAGCTATTCATCCTGGGTGTGCGAGGATGTGCCATAAATGGAGTAAGGCTTACTAAGATTTGCACCACTACAGCAATCTTTCAGATTTTCGTACATACTGGGAGAGAGGAGGGAACCTACAGGAATAAAAGGAGAATTACAAGTGCTAATTTCAACACTGAATATCGAATATATATGTTTTAGATGGTACAGACCTTTCCTCTCTGTTTCAAGAATCAAATTATAATATGAAATATGCTACTGAAATGTTACATATAGCACAATGCGGTCTTTGAACAGTCATTGTTTCAAATGGTATTGTTTGCAGTTCTGTTCTTTAAAATCCAGGTAGGGCTGCAGGGTAGAACTGTCTGCTCAGCCTGAGATAGGTTTGAGGTACAGCAGTGTTAAAAGCAATCTGCAACATGAACTGTGTAGGATCGTGCCTAACGCTTTGCTTTGTTAGCTGAGCATGCCTTTAAGTTGCTAGAGGGACAACTAGCTTTACTTAAGCTGTTTGTGAACAAACAAAACGTTAATGAGTAATTTGTTAAACTAATGTTCATGCTTGTTAAAAGCGCTGCTTTTTTTCACATCTTTGAATGTTAATACAAATATCTTTCTTTTTCTAGGGTGAAAATCCTATTTACAAGAGTGCAGTGACAACTGTGGTCAATCCTAAATATGAGGGAAAATGAACACTGCTTGTATACCTTCACGACACTGTATGCAGCATAGCAATTTTTGTAGTCACAGTAAGATAGATTTAGGGCAAACTGCAGTGATTTTACTAATTCATTACATATAGGTTTGTTTTCCTGTTCAGGTTTTGAGAATGTACCATATGTAATTTTTTTTTTAATGTTTATTTTTAATTTCTTTTGCAAATAAAAATCAGTGCCAGGGGTCTGACAAAAAAAAAAACACAAAAAGAAAACTTGAGACTGTGTAGCCTAGTCAGCTAAGGTCACATGGTGCCTTTTGGACCTTTTCCACTCCCGTGCTGTGAATCCCGATCTTCTACAGGGTGTTATAGTGCTTTGACAAGACTGGGAGGGAACTGGTTAAAGCAATCAGTGTGAGGGCTCTGCCCAGCCATTTAGCGTTACAATTTGTAGCTTTACAGGGAAATCAGGGCTTGAGTTTGCAGATATATTTAAACTCGTGTAGCATGGAGCTGGTGAATTACTGGGCTTCTGCTTGCTAGACATATGATTAAGTAGATGGTAAGTTGAACGAGTTGGAAATGAGCAGCGTAAAAGGTGGGAAAAGTGTGAGCATGCTTATTTTTAGTTTTTATAATTGCTTATTGCCAGGTTATGGTTAAGATGAAAGGGTTGGAAAGAATTGTAAGGAGGAAAAAAAATAGCTTTAAAACACGTGCCATTACTGAAAAAGTTGCTGACTGGTAACTTGCTTCATTTTTCTTTGTAAATTCAAGCCCTGGTTGGGCAGTATCATGAAGTGCTTTACCAAGACATCCTCAAAACACATAAGGGCCTTACATCATACTGTGTCTTTCTTGTGTCATGTTTCTTTAGTCTGGTGCTTTGTCACACTCCTAATCTTTTTAACGTATTTGGTTGCGATTCTTTGTAATATTTTTGTATCAACACAAGCGTTTTTTTTCTCTTTTTGGGCAGTCTTAGCTGTAAATTTGCCTTTGCCCTGTAGCTAAGATTGCGTAGTTTGTCATGTGACAAGTCACACCTTTTTGCCATGTGCCATGTATATTTGCCTTTGACCATTCAAACTGCATTATAGTCATATCCTTGTTTTAAGTGCCTTTTTATTTTAACAGATGTTCACTTTTTACAGTGCTATTACTGAAGTTATTTATTAAATAAAAGTACCTTAAAATACTTGCATACTGTCTCTTTATCTTGTAGATCTCATTTAGAACAAAAAATTAAGAAGAGAACAATGTCTGACTGGGCAAGAGATAATAAAAATTGCAGTAATATGAAGCATGTCCTTTAGATCAAATTAGAGAAGAGGTTGGGTAAAGCTGGTCTTGGGGAAAGAACTTGTATGTACAAAATGCACAGAGGCCGGAATGCTGCACAGAGCTCATCACATGGACAGCTGATGCGAAGCTACAGCACGCGTGCTAAAGAATCACTATAATTTGGGATTGTTCTACCAAATGGGCTGTTTGTTTCATTTTGTTTTGTGACACACGACAAATGAGAAAAATAATGCATTGTTTTTAAGAAAAGAAAAGCTAATGAATGGGGCTCTGTTTTAAAAGTTGTGCTCTCTATTTTCAATCTGAGGGCAGAAACAGCCCAATTTCCCTGAAGCGTGTGTGGCTGAAAAACAGTTGCACGTGTCCTGTTCTGCACCTCTCCCCTAGAGAGGCAGCTGGAGATAGGAGCCAATTACTGGGCAGCCCTGGTAGCGTAAGGCCATTTACTGCTGGTGTCTCAAAGCGGTGCAGTCTGCACCCACAGCTGGAGCAACACGTGCTCAGGTGGCAGTGATTGAGGAGAGTGAAGGTGCAAGAGCCAGCAGCTGGATAGACCAACCGTGTGAGCCCAGTTGCTGCAGGGATGGACCCTGCATTCATGTATTTCCTACTAATGGGCCTTCGTTGTGCTTAGCCAGAAAGGGGAAATAGGGTGAGGCTGTTGGTTCTGTTTGTATTTCTATGAGTGCAGGTTTGGGTGATGCTTTGTGTGTGTTTATGCATGCGCTGTGTGGATGTTCTCTGTGTTTGCACACTTGCAGGGTGTATGCACTTAGGCCCACTACTGGTTGGACTTGGAGCTGCAGCAACCTCGCTTCCCTTGAGCTACTGGAGCTGGAAAAAGGTATGTTTTTGCTGCTTGGTGCAAACGAGAGCCAAGTCACAGATCAGAAGGAGCCTGTTTAGGCTGATATCATTCATAACAAAATCCACAGTTCTGCTCTGAATTGCTTCTCACTTTGTGAGCGCTCTCTCTTGTACTGCCATTCCAAATGGCACCTAAACAGTCTGAGAACGGCACTCAGTCTGACCAAAACCACCGAAATTAAAAGTGTGTAAATCCTGAAAAACAAAAGTACTTTTATTATCCCCTTTTCCAGCACTGCCCTTCCAAATGGGTTATATGTTTAACCCCTGTGATGCAGACATTATCTTTTCGTTTGTATCACAGTGCAGCTGAATCTCATTCCAGTCTCTGGATCACATTATGCTATTTTCCCATCTCAAATGTTGCAAATAGCAAAAAGGAATGTAGGACTGGGAATGACCCCAGTGAAAGCACTCAGAATTCTCTTTAACTGGAGTCCCCTGTAAGTCATTAAATAATATGAACCATGTAGTTCTGTTACGATGCAGTCAAGTAACATGGGGAGAAGGCTGCATCAAGAAGAGCTGTGTGAGAGCAAGTTCTAGGTCTCTTTGAGTTCTCTTCCTTGCTTTGTGACCTGTTCAGTGATCCTGATTACCAATACCAGACTGACTGCTCATCTTGCTCACCTACTGCTGGGTTACATTCCTCTGTGAAGTCACTGCCCTCGATGCTCTTACTGCCATCGCCATATCCCAGATGGCGTTTTCTTCTTGTCTTCTTATTTTTGATGCCATTGACCTTTCTTGCCTTCCTGGCACTTTATACCCACTAGACTTGAAGATGGCTTCTCTTGTTCCAGCTCATTCCAAGACAGTTCTTTTAGTTCTCTAGAGTTTTTACTGTTTTTCCACTCTCATTATTCCCCAGGGCAGCATCCATAGCCTTTTGCTCATCTTACATGATGTACTTTCTTTATGCGATTTCACCAGCTGACACATCTTCAGTTATTGTCTCTATCTTAATGACTAATAAATCAAGCTTAGCATCATTAATTGTTCTTGTGATATTCCCCCTGTCCTTCTCTCAAATTGTGTCATTTCAAGGTTTTGTCAGCTTTAAGAAAACCAGTGAGAAAGAGCTGTCCTTCTTTCAGAAAATGTCAGTATCACTTTACTTTCCAAATAAGTCTTTCTGGATACGCAGGTAACTCATCTCAGCGTAGTGTTACAGTTTTCCTTCATGTTATTCTTAAAGGAAAAAAAAATAAATAATAAAAAAAAAAATCTACATTTGGGGATTTTGCCGTTTCCTCTTTTCAGCATCTCTAGATGTTTCTGTCTTTCATTTATCTCCAGTGCCTCATTTCAACTCAGTATCATGGAATCATAGAATGGTTTGGGTTGGAAGGAACCTTGATGATTGTTTAGTTCCATGTCCAGCTTTCCATCCATTGTGACTCCCAAGTCTTTCTTGTTGGGGTTTTTCTCAAGGAGCTCATCTCCCAGTCTGTATTCATGTCTCGAATTGCCCCAGCCTAAATGCAGCACTCTGCACTTGGTCTTACTAAACCTCATTAAGTTCTCATGGGCCCATTTTCAAGCCAGGTCCCTCTGGATGGCATCCCTTCCTTCTGTACTGACTGCACTGCTCAGCTTAGTGTCATCAGCAAACTTGCTCACGGCTCGCTTAATCCATCTAAGTCAATAAAGATGTTGAAGAGCACTGGTCCCAAGGCAGACCTCCTGGGGACACTACTCTTGGCCAGCTTCCACCTGGATGTAGGGCTCTTAATTATGGCTCTCTGCCCACAACCATCCAGCCAGTTCATTAACACTGAACAGTCCACCCTTCAAATCCATCTGGCAATGCCAGTGCGTGACTGGCAGTGAAAAACAAGGCAAACACCTCATGAAGTACCTCAGCCTTTTCTACATCCAAGGAGGTCTGTTTTTCCTTTCCATTTATCAGAGGGGGTATGCCCTCCTTTGCTTGTCTCTTGTGACCAGTGTACCTAAAGAAATCCTTCCTGTTTCACTGTTTAGACAAACACGAGGCCATCCTGCTGTCTTTATGAGAGGCTATAGAAAGAAACCCTTTGAAAACTCTTGATTTGTTAAGTGTGCCCTTGCCATGACACTGTCCTATCCAAATTCTTCCTCTAGCTCTCAGTTCTCTTTGAAACCATTCATGTTTTCAGAGCTCATGTGACATGGTTCTACTTATATAAAATATATAGACAAAGCTTGCATTAGGTAATCTACCTACTTACCAAACTGAAGAAATACCTGAGCTGATCATAAATTAGCCATGCATCAAAAGAGGTCACTTTTTTTTTAGATCTAGCACTAGGCAATAGACTCATTTTAGAATCTGTGTTGGAGGCAAAACGCCGTTAAGCAAGCACTAGATAAAGCTCACCACTGTAAGTGTTCAAAGAAGCTGTCTCCTGTTATTGTTTCTGTTACATTTAGGAAGACAGAGATATGTTTCTGGAGGGAAAGAAATCAAATAAAAAAGATTAGAAGGACTAAAACTTAGTAGTATTATTTGTGAGGAAACAAAGATCTGATAAAAACTAAGAACACAACCAGGACAGTAATTTTCTTCATATTTGTAGCATCTATAAGCAGCTCCTATTAAAGTACCAGAAGCCAAAAGTGCTATGGTAAAGCAGACTGATAGAGCCAGTAACATTTTTGTTTTGTGCTATTAAGATTTGTGTAAATCAGATGTTTAAGAACAAAGTAAACCAACATGAAACAAATATGTCACAGTAGTTAATGAATATTATGTAAAAGGAGAACCGAGGAAGGAAGGACACAATTACCATCCTCTTTCCTGCAGTAGCACTGACTGTTTCCTGCCATCATCAAGGTGTACCATGGGTGTGTAAAGGTAAGTGCTGTGTCTGACTTAAATGCTTACTGCAGGCTCAAGGCAAATGCAGAAAAACTGTTCCTGATCCATCAGACTAAACTGCTTTCTTTGTCCATCGGGTCACGGATAAACCTCTTTGCTTTGATTTTTGGAAAGATTTTAGTTTTTTTTTCTGACAGGCTGCTGGCTATAGAAACTAAAATGTTCATCTCCACAGGCACAATTAAGGCTGGGGTGGGAGATCATGATGGAAATTCTCATTCCCGAGAAGTGTCAATGTGATATTGCCCATTTCTGGTAAGGAAAAGCAATAAAAACAGCATTAGGCATGAAGAGCAGCCCCAGTTATATCAGTACATCAGACCAATATAAAAATAGTCCTTAGATGCTGCAAATGGGTTTTGTGTTAATGGATATATTGCCTACAAATGAATAAACTCATTCTTTCAAGTTCATTTTTCTTAATAACTCCCAGCACATTTTCCTCTTGCTTTAGGCCTCCCTGAACAATGCAGAACCAGCCAGTACATCCCTTCCCCTTCTGGGTCACTCCTGGTGTGAGGTGGACAGGCACAGTAACTTCCTGTGTTTTAATAGGTAATAGGTAATAACGTGGCTATCCAGCTGCACCAGCCTGTGTGCTTCAAGGACTGCTTCAGGTCTGAGGAAGGTCCCTATGTGGTGCTGTCACCTGAAATCTGTGAAGAAAAACTTTGACCCTAATGTGGTGTTAAAAAGTGGCATTCCTTTATTCCTCATGATACGCAGTTAAGAAATACATACGCAGTACTTAGGCATATGTATTCAGTCTCATTCAAGGACTCATTAATATGTGCTAATGTCTCTTTGGGCATGCTCAGTAGTATTGAGGGTGGTTGAGTGCCTTCCTACTTCTTCCCTGTTTTCCTCCATCAGCTTCATCACCATGAGCCCTGTCCAACTTCCAGCTGCTTCTCCCCAATTTGGAAAGCTTCCACCTCTTATTAGGCCACAATGGGCAACTTTTAAAACAATAGTTGTGGAATCCAAGGAGGATGTCCTTGCACTTATAGAGGCAAAAGATAGAAGCATGCAATTATGATTCTAGCACTTCTTGTGAGGCAACGGCTTGAGGGAGCGCGAGCGCCAACGGCCGGCGCCTGGCAGGCCCAGCAGGGAAACAGCGAGAGGAGCTCGGCTACAGCCAACCTGAAGGGCCGATACCACAGAACCTGCTTCTAACGTGGAGGATGGGGAGAGCAATAAGCATTACTTCTGTAATGGAATATCCTGCTTTACAACCTGCTTAGGTCAAGTATAAACTCAAGTTTCAAGGAGAAGCTTGAGGTACAACGGTAGAGTGTATTTTAGCTGAAGCAAAATTTAACTTGGGGTTTATGTTCTAAAAATACAGATATATAAACACCCACAGCTGTGTGTGCTCATTATATTATATATTTTCTAAGGCCATGAAACCAGATGAACATAATCACTTTTTAAAAGGTACTGACACCAAACAACTTGTGAAAATACATTGATGGTGTATTTGTGCTTCACAAGTAATACAGTGAGGAGCATAATCATTAGCAGACTACTAGGCTGAACTATTGTGTAAACAATGAGCTTGCATATAAACTGTATGTAAATATGTACTGTTGGATGGTCAAATCTTTGTGGGTTAGGAAATACCATAAATAAATGTGCTCGCCAAGTGTTAATTCCCACTAATTATCTGTGCTTTACACATCTTTCTTGAAGAAGAACCCTCAACTTGCAATTTAGCATTCCTCTAAAACTGAGCCTTCTGTGTTGTTTTTCTTTTGCTTTTATGTGAATAAACCTCTCCAAATACTCTAAAAAGGATGGAGATACGGATGTATGCTCTGCCTCTCTCCTCTAGGCTTTTAATCAGTGCAGACGTTTTACCCTACACAGATTCTGAACAACACTGGTGTGTTCGGACTGGCCTCGCAGATGGCTCCTAGTAACTTGTTGCTGTTTTCTACCCATTGAAACCAGAAGAGAGGTCATGTATCTTTTCAATGTTTTCACATCTGTTTGCTGATAGCAAATGCATACATTGACTCCAAGAATTGCAGATTAATTCCAGGCTCTCAGAGAAATTTCTCCTTCTTAGTCACTGCACTTTGTTTTTCTCTTCCTAATCAAGTTCTCTTTGTCTTCTCTAACACACAGCTGCCTAGCAGATAGGCATTCCAATCAGACTGCACCTGCATGCTCTCCACACATTGGTGGTTGAACAAGGAGAATCTTAAACGTTATCCACAATCTTAGTTTTAGCACTACAGTAGCTTTTAATACCATTAACAGAAATGTTAGAAGTTCTGCTGAGCTCTAAGTCCTCAGAATAAACTACCATTTGGTTGGCCAGCAGAGCTATAGAAACAGCTGTTCTAAGGATCTGATGGCTGCAGTTCTTACAAGAGGCAGTAGAATAAGTATCTAATTAATGTGTGGTATGTGCGAGCTCTGTGGAACTCTACCTATAGATACAATTTCCCTTAAATTAATAAGTTGGAGAAGAACTGAATGTGGAGGTGAAGGCAATAATATTGCACAGTTTACAGGTAGAAATAACAGGCACCTAGTGGTTTTTATTGGACAGATGGGAATTGGTTTTTTTCAGGAGCTCATTTTGCCAAAATCTGATGGCTGTCATAAAAATAGCAAATCCACATCATTATATCAGAGAGGTTCTGCTGCCAAATTCCAAGTCCCTTCTCCAAGATGTGGTGATACTCGCCCTTGGAGTTCCAAAATCTCAGTACCAGGGAAATCATCAGACATTACAGAAATGAAAAATATTGATGGCTTTTAAAGATACAGCACAAGTTCATCACGTTTATTTCCAGTGACTAATCAGCACTGCAAACCCTATGCAAACACAAGCTCTGGAAATGCCTTTCTCGCCACCTGTCAGAGCTGAGCACGCACACCACAAGGATCACCCTATGCTTGACCTGTTTCCTGTATTCTTCCCTGCTGTCATTAGCAGCAGCAGCAGCCTGCCATGTCATTTCACTTTCTTGCTGTTCTTACATTCTTGTGATACTAAGCAATATTTCCATAGCAAGACTACTCCAAATAAACAAGAAAAGCATTCACTGATCTGCATGTGGCCTAGATTCCCGTGCTTTCTTCAGTTCACACTAATTGCATGTTTGCTAGGCTTTCACATCAAAGAAAATATTCCACTGATGCAGTGAAAGCTCTCCTGCTCCCTTCCACCCAGAACCACCTATTTATGGAAGCACCTTGCTCTCCAAGCTTCAAATTCTAGTTTCTTCTTCTATGTCACTTATATTAATGGAAATGGTAAGCTGGTCTGTCACAAAACACATTTTACTTCTTAAAGAAAATGGAACCAGGCCTCTGAACTTCTCCTGTTTTACACACGTGGTGAAATTCATATGAGAAAGCATTCATTTTATGTGAACCCCTGAGTAGCTCAGGGTATGATCCCAACCAGACAAACGAACTGTTATTGCGGCAATAAGGCCAGAAAAAAATCTAATCCTAAAGCCGATGGCAATTTGATAGAAAATAATGTCAGTAATAAAAACTTTAAAGTTCTAAAAGTAACAGAAGTTCTTCACTATTGATCTACTTTTTGAACAATTATTTTTCTTCGGTGTGGGTATTAAAATGATGTCTCTGTCTTAATGAAATTAGAAAAAGTGGAATACAATTAGCTTCATACATGTCACTGTAGGAGCTCACAAAACTGTGACTGAAGTTCAATATTAATTATGCATACAGCAGCAGACTGACAAATAGGACTGAAACTGGCTGGCAGGTTCAAAAACGAATGTACAAAACTAATTTCCTGTGAAACCTGCTACAAAGTCCTCTGAGAGCTTTGAGGGGGGAGCTGTACAGAGCTCTGGACCCTACTGTAATGGAAATGAGCGTAGGGAATGAAAAGACAGTGTTAGCCATGAGAAGAGAGAAGATTCAGAAACACTAAAGGGAATGGCTTACTCTGGGGGAGGTCTCTAGGCGGCATTACTGTGAATGGGAAACACATCTTGCTGAAATTACACATTTCTGAGATTCAGAAGCACCAAATACTGCTCACTTAACAAGCAACATGTATGGTGACGAATCAGTGGTTTGAAATATATGTCAGATGCTGCCTAAGTAGCAATATCCCTCGAGACAGAAAGCCTCTGGATACACGGACAGATAAGAAAGCTCAAAGATAAAGTCTGTCATTCACTTGTAGCCATTTAGTAATGATACTTGAACACATTTGTATACTGCATTGTAACTCTCAAGTCTGATACTCTTGATCAGTTTCATATGAAAAATAATGAGGTCCTTCATATCTGAACTGGTCAGAACAACTGTAAAGAGGCTGACAAACTACTCTTTATTTTTGAGTTTATTCAAGGAAAGGGTAGATGGACATGGCACTGAGTGACATGGTCTAAAGCAGCCACAGGGCATGGGCTGATGTTTGGACTGGGTGATCTTAGTGGTCTTTCCAACCTTAATGATTCTATGATTCTATTATATCATTAGAGAAAAAAAAAAATTAAATTAAAAAGTATTTTCTTGGCAATGAACAGTACAGTAAGTAGTAGTAATAAAGTATATCAATGAGAAAATAGGTGTAAATTATATATTTGATTGTGGGATCATGCCAGTTTGATCTACAGTTCCTTGATTTTCCTCATTATTTGCTGAACTTGTTGCTGCAAAGATCCTGTGATGAAAAATGGTGTTGGCTTAAAGTACTGAAACTACAAGTACTGAAATTATGAATTAGAATGTTATACACAATTCATGGAATGCTTTTAGTTTAAATATTGCTAATATTTCATGAAGTATATACATATAAAATATATGTGTTACAACAATCTAATAATTATAATAGTATAATACTTACACTAAGGACTCCACCTAAACACTTGCAAGGCAATTGTACACAATAAAAGCGCTAGCAAACTCCTGAGCATTATTACTCTGAAGAACGAGGAGGAAGAAACAAATTAGTTTACAAGCAAGTTCACAAGTCTGGAGAGATCCAATAGTAGAACTGCACTGAAGATAATTATGTTTTTTATCATATTAAACCTTGTCTAATACCTTCCAAGAAGTGCTAACAGTTTTAGGATGGGTTTTAAGATGGATGAGATAAAATATTCTTATTTTTTAAAGCTGCTAAAATAGAATATTCTTAAGATTTCCTGTCCTTCAGCATGTAGTACTTCACTTGGGAAAGCAAACCCTCTACTCACAGGCTTTCTAAAATATCTCTTTTTTTTTTTTCCACTTTTCAATTAGTCCTAGGAGAATTCTTAATACGAAACTTCGCTCCTTTTTTCTTCCTTTAAATATGTTAAGCTGTTAATACTGGAGCAGTAAAGTTCATTTGATTTTATGTAGGTTCAGTGGTGCCCTGAGTCTATTTGCTGTGTTGTTTGATAGGTAAGGAAATTCAATGTAGTGTCAATAGGTTAACTAGCAATTGATCATTTGATATCCAGTTAGTAATGGGAAAGATGTGTTAAGAGTGAGAAGAACGACCTTTGGCTCAGAAAACTAAATTAAAGTAAAACGAAATAAACACAGGTAAGATGCTTTTGTGCACTGGCACAAACATTTTTAACTTTGCTCTGACAGGTGTCTTAAGTCTACCTGAAATAAAGGTCTATGCTAAAGCTTGATAAAAAGCTTGATAGAAGAGCCGTCTTGTGTAAATCAACTGAGCTCAATTCCACTGTGTGCTCATAGCTGTTGTGAAGTGATTTACATGAAAGTATTACCAGTCTTATAAAGTATTTCTAAGCAAAATGAATCATATTAGTTCGTAATCCACTTTAATACTTCACAATAATTATGAGGACATACAAATGGTGGTGAAGCTACCTAATGTTTGTGCAAAGCTTTATCATCAGATAAAGCACCACCAGAGCGTGGCCAGCAGGTTGAGGGAGGTGTTCCTCCCCCTCTACTCTGCCCTGGTAAGGCCTCATCTGGAATACTGTGTCCAGTTCTGGGCTCCCCAGTACAAACAAGACAGGGATCTCTTGGAAAGAGTCCAGTGGAGGGCCACAGAGATGGTGAAGGGCCTGGAGCATCTCCTCTATGAAGAAAGGCTGAGTGAACTGGGTCTGTTTAGCCTTGAGATAAGGAGAATGAGAGGGGACTTGATCCAGGTCTATAAATATGTGAGGTGTGGGGGGCAAAGTGGTGAGGCCAGACTCTTTTCAGCAGTGTGTGGAGACAGGACAAGGGGAAACGGGCAGAAACTGGAGCATAGGAAGTTCCGCACGAATGTGAGCAAGAAATTCTGTACAGTGAGGGTGATGGAGCACTGGAACAGGCTGTCCAGGGAGGTGGTGGAGTCTCCTTCTCTGGAGATATTCAAGACCCACCTGGACGCCGACCTGTGTGACATGGTGTAGGGAACCTGCTTTGGCAGGGGGGTTGGACTCGATGATCTCTGGAAGTCCCTTCCAACCCCTGTGATTCTGTGATCCCCATTTCTTCACGCCGAAACAAAAAATACTGCATGTCATCCTGCAAGAATCCATTTAACTTTGTTAGCTTATAGCTGACACTAAAGACTCCCTGCTTGTTCTCCCAGTGCCTCTCATATAAATTATCTCTCTGTGCTGAAGTGTTTTGGTTATTCCTAGATATCCCAAGCAACAAATATTCAGTAGGTATTTCACTGGTTTTTAACATTCTGTTTTCATATCAAGTAACTGTAGTGCACACCTGAGTATCATCATCCACTTCCACACAGCTGCAAGGCTCTCATATGGAAGTTTTTTGTATCGTATTTGAAATAACGTTGCTGTGTGCTGCAAAACACAGGAGAAAGGACATCAGGTTCCACATTAGAAACAGAATGAGGGGATGAGAAAGCTCCAGTCCAGTTAGAATTCAACGGTCAATACTTAGGTGCAAGAATCAGGGAAACAACTGTGGAACAGGCCTGAAGAATGGAGGTTTCAAAGCTGTAATAGGTACGTGTCGTTCACATTATTGTACCAGGCAATAGTAGCACTGGAGATGAGCTGCAGCGCCCTTCACATCTTCAGTAAGTTTGTGGTTGCTGTCATGTACATCAAAAGAGTAAAGAATTTCACTCAGAAGAGAATAGCTCACTAATTAAGACTGGAACTGAAAAGTCTGAGATATGATTTCATTACGGTTTGAGTCAGAAGTCAGTTTTTTGGCACTAGAAGGCATGTCAGATCCCTGTGTAATAAGACCATGTTCTAAGCATTCCAGCCTCCTGGCAACTCTAGGGCATTTGCTAGCTGTTCCAGACACCAAGATGAAAACTGTCTGTCATCAGCTGTAGTTATTATCAGTGTCAAGCCAAACTATTGAGCCAACATAAAATCAGTGGTGCATGGATGGACAAGAACCCAGACAGGGAAAAGTGAGGAATGAGACTAAAGGTGGGACAAAGCCCGAGGGATAATTCTGGAGCCGTGTGGTCTTTCTGTCCCGGCTGGCTGCCAAAAACAGACTGGAAACCCGCTGTATCACAGCGGTGACGCTGCTGTGCCACCTAGGGTTGGCGGCCGTGCAGCACCCGGCCGTGCTGCAAGCCAACAGACACGGCTGGATTCAGTGCCAGCCTCAGCCGCCTTAAGTTTGAGGGTGACTCTAATCATCAGTCACATTTACCTTCTTTCCTCCTGCTCTCACACAGCACAAGGAAGGAGAAGTGACCACGCCCAAGTGATAATTCTTGAGCCATGTGCTCGAAAATGTATTTAGGAGACATCAGTAGCTGTTTGGGAGCTGTGATCTCTGCACTCAGGAGCAAATGAGATCTTTTAGTCAGGCTAGAGAAGCACACTGCTACTTCCCCATCCTGCTGGAACTGTAAGCTCTGAGCATAACGTTATTCTACACTGTAAGTATGCTGATCTGCCAAATAATTTAAAATTCTAAGAGCCTGTAAGCCTTATCTGCTAGGCAGAAGAAGAAATAACAGTGCCAAAGGCATAAAATTTAGAAACATACTGTTGCAAATGGAAAGAAAGAGAAAAATCATATGGGGAAAGAACACAAGACATTGACTGTGGAATAGAGAGAGAAGAGTGAAGGTCACAACAGGAGAAATAAAATAGAAAGTCATGCAAGAGATGAGAAAAATGGCAGGGCCTCATTCAGGAGCATGCAGGGCACACAGCAGCCCTGAGAAGGACTGAGAACTCTCAGAGTATCCAGCTGGAGACAGGAGGATGTTGGGCACTGTAGGGAAGAAAGGGGCACCTACATCATCTGGTGGGTAAAAGGTGGAGAAACAGGTGCCAAAGAGCCTGGGTTCCTCTGGCATGGTCAAAAAGATTCTTTATAAATAGGGGTCTGACCTGATTGAGGATTGAAAAGGTGCAGTTGTGAGCGACTACCCTGTGCATACCCTGAGCATGCTGGCCAGCTGACAGCAGCTTAGCTAGAAGTGGAAATGGGATCAAAAGAACAGTGGATGAATGAGTCCAAAGTGCAAGATAGGAATGCATTCTGTGACAAGGCCAGAAGTCACAAAGGAAAGCATTCGCTGCAAAGCACAGCAGAGGAGAAGGTTGGGACTGACAGGAGTACCAGGAATGAAACACTGGGGACACCTGACAGCGCAGGAGGACACTGAACAGTGAAGGACTGTTGTTATCCTGGCACTAACACAGCCTAGCACTGATCTGGGGAAGACTGGTGGCCAGGGCTTAGGCCCTTACTCACAGCAACACAGAATCAGAGAATCATTATGGTTGGAAAGACCACTAAGATCATCCAGTCCAACCATCAGCCCATGCCTGTGTCCACTCTAGACCACGTCACTCAGTGCCACGTCCATCTACCCTTTCCTTGTATAACTCCAGGGATGGTGACTCTACCACCTCCCAGGGCAGCCTGTGCCAACGCCCCACTGCTCTTTCTGAGAAGAAATTTTTCCTACTATCCAGCCTGAATCTCCCTTGGCACAACTTGGGGCCATTACCTATTGCTGTTACCTGGGAGAAGAGAAAGGGTTATCATAAGACAGCAAATATGGCGGCAAATAACTTGAATTATAAATGATTGAAATGGTTTGGTTTGCTAAAAGTAATACATTTGAAGCTAAATAGTTAAAGGGAAAGCTACACGAGGAGAAAAGTTGGTGGACATTCATAAGGTAAATATTGCAGTTCCATGATGCCACTGAAATTCTGTGCTAGTTCTAAAAACAGATATTTGACATGGGAAATACATAGCTAAGTAGAAAAAGCATGTATTTATAAACTACTAAGTTCTCCTTTCTTCCATTTAAGACCAATAACATACCTCTTTTAAGCTGACCTTTGAGTGTGAGACAAACCTAAAGGTTTTTCCTGCTTTATACCAGAGAGCGAATCAGATTCCTGTACTGCTTACTGGCCAGTGCTACAAGTCTAGTTCATCTCTTGCAAGTGTGCCATCTACAAACCACAGAGAAGCACCTACATTGAGATGTCTGTGTAACAGCTTTGGATGCTGTGTACATCCTCTGTCTTTGTTGGGATCAAAAGGGCTCTGGCAACATTTCTTGGAAATTTACTTTGTAAATGGGTGTTGTGACCTGGCTGGCAATACATGTATAACATCTACTCTGTATAAGCATTCTTTCTGGTCTGATACATTTTTATTCGTGGAAACTATGGAGAAGTTTTTTGACAGAACACAAAGACTTCTCGCCCCTTGCAAAGAGATGCTGCCACCATTAAGGTCAATGTGAATGGAAGAAGCAAAGCAAGAATCACAACTCTTGTATGTAAGCAGAGCAGGAATTAAAGTCTCTGTCATCTATGTAGCGTGTGTAGGATGGTGGGGAGGCTGGGGAAGGCAAAACAGGGACCATTGGGTCACAAAACACACGGGACATTAAGTGAAAAGGCAGCATCGCTCATTGCAGTATATCTGATAATATATACCTTCTCTTGTTCATTGATTGTATTTGGACTCAATAAACTAGTTATGTTTGATGACCTTAGTCCTCAAAGCCATTTCTAACATTAATAAAAACTATCAGTAAACATGGTGTTTAAATACAGAAATAGGGAAACTTCCAATAAATATGTATTGTAAGTTAGAATCTCTGGGGCATCAGCAAGGATACAAAAAAGCAAAGAGTGTTGTTCAGAAGAATTAGGAATACAAGACTCCAGCAACTCAGTGAAAAGTACCCTGACCGAGAGAGTGTTACCTATAAAAAGGCACAATAAGGAAAAGAAGCTAAAGCTTTATGACTGCAGCTCATAGTTTTGCTGAATGTGAGTTTGCAAAGGACATCATTTCAGCCACCTCAGACAGAACCACCCTAGCTTTAGTCTTACTTTAATTTGCCTGAATCCACTCTTCCTGTGCTAATGAAGCTTTTGCTGACTAAGTCACCGCCCATTCAGTGCCTCACTGTCATCAGGACATTTCCAAAAGGAAAGTTGAACTGTGTGACAGTGTTGTCTTTGTCGCACAAATGATGCATTCGTTTCCAGCCGCAGTGAAAGTGAACGTTGTGAGTGACTCCAAACATTTCTGAGTTGTTTCCCACAGTGGCCCTTTATTCTAAAGGGCAAACAGGAATTCACGAAAGAACAGCTAAAATCTGCTGAGCACATGGAGCAGTCAACAGGGAGCTCAGCTGAACACAGAGGGCCTGAAGCTGCTCTCCACCTCCTCTGAATCCAAGGTGGTTCTGCTGATATTTCCCAGGTAGAAAAAATTACGTTGAGGAAATTGTCTCCAACAGCGTAATAGAAACAGCTTAATAAAATCTGCAAGGGATCCCCTTAATTATCAGAAGGCACAGAGTGCGTTTAATAAAGCAGATGCACGTATCTTCATTTTGGCACAACGCACTGTAAGTACTTCAACAACAGAAGCAACTGCTGTGCTCACATGAGAACCACTGTAGACGTAAAGGTGTGCAAGTCAGTAAAGGATGTTTTAACAATCACTTCAGCTTCTAGGAATCTCAGCAAATTTTTCTTGAGCTTCAGTTTCAACACCAGGATGAGGAATTGGTCATTTGCACCTTACTGGATTCAAAAGCACTGCATAACCTTCAGCCTGGAATAACAACACGAAGGCTGAATGTAACTCTTCCAAATATCAGCGCATAACAAGGAAAGTATGAACAATCTCAGAACAATCCCAGGCAAGCAGTTGCCAAAGTTTTTGCAGAAAAGGAGATAAAACAGAAAATAAAGATTTTACAGAGAGATTCATTGTTTCTTTTTTTCTGACCTGATTCTGAACTCACACCCCAGGTTTCCCCAGCAAATTAAATGCAGATAACCAAGGGACAGAACTGTTTGAAATGTATCTGATCCAACACGGTGCAGCAGCAGTAACCTTCTCACAAGCATGCTACCACACAGGACAACTCCATGTGAACATAGACTTACATCTCAAAGGACAGAACAACGTGGTCCTCCAGCGATGCTTTCCAATCCTCGTGAAAACTGTTAATGCTTCAGCAGATATAAGCTATGAACAAGCCACTCTGTACAGTGGATCTGAGAAGATAATCTCAGACCACCACACAAAGATGTAACATAGAATCACAGGGAATCACAGAGTTGTAGGGGTTGGAAGGGACCTCCAGAGATTATAAAATCCAACCCCCCCGCAAAGCAGGCTCCCTACAGCAGACTGCACAGGTTGGCATCTAGGCAGGTCTTGAATAGTTTCATAGAAGGAGAATCCATGACGTCCCTGGGCAGCCTGTTCCAGTGCTTCATCAACCTTACTGTGAAGAAGTTCCTTTGCATATTTGTGCGGAGCTCCAATTTATGTCTGTTTCCCCTTGTTCTGTCTCCACAGATAGCTGAAAAGAAGTTGGCCATATCTCTTTGACTCTCCCACTTTATAAAGATATATATAAACATTAATAAGACCAACTCTGACTCTTCTCAAGGCTGAACAGACCCAGGTCACTCATCCTTTCCTCACAGGGGAGATGCTCCGGTCCCTTTATCAACTTTGTGGCACAAACAGAAGAAGAAAAAAAAGAAGCTGTGTGCTCTGTGTGCCACAGCCTGGCAACCACCAGAACAGATGTTTTGGAGGTTTATTTCTGTGGGGTTTTTTGTTCTGTTTTGTTTTGTTCCCAGAAGACTCCCATGCATTTCTGTAGCAAATTGCTTTTCCAGGGACTCTGATGTGAAAAAGGTGAATGACGTGTATACCTGTGACCATACGATAATCATAGATCTATTTAGTCTAATGAAAAAGAATTTGAGAACGAGGCCCCAGCATGAAGAGGTGACCCTTTCCTTCAGTAGGTGTCAAATAGTGCACCTGCTTAACATGCTTAGCATCATACACCTGCTTCTCATGTGCATGACTCATGAAGCATGATGGCTGCTGGCAAACCGGGGACAACTCTGAGCAGCACTACAGCAGTGTGACTCCACAGCAAAGAGAAACATGTGTCTGTGTGAGTCTTCTGCACTCACACAAAAACAGAAGTTGGACAAGAAGTTGGGAAGGTACAAGGTGTGTAACTTAAATGTCAAGAGAGTTAAGCAATCACTGTAAGGACTCAGCAAATACTGTGGTGGTTTAATTATCTCTGTATATTTTCAGTCAAGATGGGATGGCTTTTAAAAATACCTGGCCTGGGTCAAAGAAGAATCAAGCAGGAAAGTCTGATATCCTTTTATATGCAGTCAGGCATCAGTGATCCATTCTTATGTTATAATTTATGAATTTTCCAAATTACAGCAGATCAGTCTGTTAAAGTCCTCTAGGGCAATTACGCAGCTATGTGAACCTTATCTACTGAGCAACAAGGCAAAATATTTATGCATTTGGTGATCTTTCAAGTGAGAAACATTCAATGACATTTTTATGAAAAGAATCTGTAATTTGCATAGCAGTGGCAAAGCGCTCTGAAATCCTCCAGCTTCTGCTGCCTACCCAATGACTGCCCTACCAAACAGGACTGATCGTTCGCTTTGTAAAGACATCAAGAAAAAGATCATCAGAAGATCAATTTAATTTGTTTATTACAAGTGTAGAGACAGAGACCTACTTGGAAATATGGCAGCAGAGTTAAATCTTTATGGGTGAGATAAAGATTAATGGAAACGAGAGATAAAGAGCAATAAAGGCAATTATACAACAAGCCAACTGCAAACAGTAGTTCTACTAAGTTGAGTAAGAAAATGTTATTTGAATGCTATTCGTTTTAGACACTTTTTTGTGTTAGTTTCAGTCTTCAAGTACAGCTAATTTGTTTCTTGATCCCATACAAACAACCTATTTGCCCCTTTTGAGTAAAATTCCAAGGGGAACCCTCACACCTAACATGGGACAACACAGAGTGTGGAATGGATACAGAGATGGTTCCCTTTACTCTCAGCAGCAGGAAATCTGGGAAATTTTGACATTAAATCAAATGAGGGCCATTTTGAAAGCATGAGAATGTATTGCTCCACTTTTATTGGGACATTTATTCAGGTTTAAAAACCTAAACCCAACAACAAAGGATTTATAGAAGAGTATGAGCTGTAGACCACGGCCTTCTAAGCCACAGTGTGCTCCTCCTGGTGCAGCTCCTCCACAAACACAGCTGCAGCATTTCCCTCACTGCTCCATTTAGAGCACAGGGCCAATGAGACCTGTAATGTTTTAGGGCAGAGGCTGATGACCATTTAAGATACGGGGCACTGCAAGAACGCTGCAGTTTTCTCAGAGTGGGTGACAGGAGAAGGAAGCTTCCCAGAGCTTGTGGTGGTTCTGGTCCCAACCAGCTGTGTGCCAGCACCACACTGATGGGTGTAAGGGACACTTCAGAGAGCAATTCCTACGAGTACTGCCCAGAGAAGCACCAGTCACTATGTACAGGGAGGGGAGTTCAGATGAGGGTGCACCCATTGGGTCTCCATTGCCTCTCCTTTCTATATCAAATCTAAGCTGTGTGCCTGTGTTCTCAATGCCAACATAGAGAACTCCACTCTTTATCCCTGTTGTGCTGTCATAATCAGCATGATGCCCTTTATATTAGAATTCTGTAGTTCATCCACTGCATTTCCATAGGAATGTCCTCATGTTTTCTCCCACGCTGCCCTTGCTATTAGAGAAGTCCTCTTTAAAGGGCCACAAGAACTACTCTTTTTCTTCTTTCAGTTCCACGTCAAGTTTTCTTTGCAGTGATGTGCCCAGAACAGCAGTTGGGCTGAGGGTGTGATGCACATCGACCTGATCGATACCATCATTGTTCCCTCATCTGCCCGGAACCATCTGCTGCCTTTTGTCTCCCACTTTGGAGCTCCTCAGGGCAGGAATTATCTTTTTGCCCTACATTTCAAGATGGTATATTCTTGTAGTCATAGGCCAGGATTAGGGCTGTCAGATATCACAGTAATGCAAACAACAATTGTGACAAAATTTGCTTTGTGTTCTTTTGAAGATATATAATCTTTCGAATGTAAGACCTGGAAGTATGAGGTGTTTCAGGAATGAACCCACCGATTACACTGGTGGGTTGGGTTTTTGTTTCTTTTATTCCGAGCCTCTGAAAAAGATTTAGAACAGCAGTGGATGGGAAGGTTAATTCCAGGCTTTACATCAGAGCAGGATCAGGCTCAGCAGGTCTGGCAGCGTCTGCACTGCAACTCCCACTGAAGGCAGTCGAAAGGCTCTCGTGGGGATGAATCAGGCCCTATGGAGCCCAGGGAACAGTGCACAGGGGCCGTGCTATGGATCAGAATGGCGCTGGCTCAGGGGTGCACACTCGGATGTTCTTATCAGACTATCATAGAATTGCTTGAGTTGGACAAGAGGCCATCCAGTCCAACCCACCTGCAGTGCACAGGGATGCCTACAGCCAGATCAGGGTGCTCAGAGACCGATCCAGCCTGATTTTGAATATTCCCTATTTATTTAATTTTAAGGTGAATGTCAAAGCGAGTTAAAGGTTTTAGCACTGTACATGGTGATAAGAAGAGAAAATCCAAGATGATTTCCACAGAAACCACAATTCCTGCAGGTTTCTGTGAGCCACAAATGCAAAACTATAAATATGCAAGAGGCCCAAATCTGGGGTCCTTTCCGGGCACACTCGCTCCCATGCCATGTCCTTGCCTACGTGCTCACTGGCAGCGCTCGGATGTGGGATGGGGCGGCCTTAGGTCGTGCTGAGCCCTGCTGTTGGGGTGAGGTTCTGATTAGCTCAGGTCTCAATTTCTCCTCTGAAAGAGCGGCGACGCGTTGGAACAGGGAAGTGGTGGAGTCATTGTCCCCGGAGGCGCTCAAGAAACGTGAAGATGCGGCACTGGGGGACGTGGCTTAGCGGGCACGGTGGGGGCGGGTCACAGCGGGACTCGATGATCTTGGAGCTCCTTTCCAAGCTCAACGATTCCACGAGTCTCCGATTGTAAGATCCGTGTGGCCGTGCCCGGCTGTTGGCAGCTGGGCTCCGGCAGCGCCTGACTCAGCGCGCAAAGTAGACGCGCAGCATCCAATTTCCCAACCCACTTCATCTGAAAGCGGGCCAAGATAGGTGAAAGCCCTTATAAATATGTAAAGCAGGAAGTTCGGATTACGCCGAGATGTACGTCCCCAGTGATTGATGCCCTCCGAAAAACAATACAAATCCTCGAGAAAAGTGCTCCGTGGGTTCGGGCTCCCCGTGGCCGCGGGGCCGGGCGGGGTTGGGACGCGGCGATACTTTGGGTGCCGATTTTATTTTGGATTTCTAGCACTTCCTGGAGGCCGGGGGGAGGCACGGTGGGAGGAACCACCAAACTCGGTGCCACAGCCATTTTGTTTGTGGGCAGCATGGTAGCATTCTGTCAGTCAGTATGAGGAGGGGTTTTTAAACCCGTATTTATGGAAAAAACTATTCCTGCCATAACGGACGTATCTGTTGAATTTAGCGTTAATTTAGCCCTGTCGCAAGGTACGTATTTCCAGCCGTAAAATAGAGCGTTTGGTGGGATTCGGCCGCCCCCCCCCCCCCCCCCCCCCCCCCCCTTTCTGGTCTCCCCCTCCCCCCCAGGATCGCGGCTGTGGCTCCGGGGGCTGCGGGGAGGGCGCTGCGGGGCTGCGGGGGGCGCGGGCCGAGGGGATGCGCGGGGCGGCGGCTGCGGGGGGCGGGGGCGGCCGCGCCTCGGGATGGTTCCCCCGGCCGCCTTCATCGCTCCGTTCTCGGGAGGCGGCCGCTCTCGTGGAGGGGGGAGCGAGGCGGGCGTGGAGGGAGGCTGGGGGTGGGGGGGTAGGGGGCTGCGCCGTAGTTTTGCAGTGTCACCGAAAACCGGCGCTACACTTCGGTCCTGTGCTGGAGGAAGGCGGCTGGAAAATGGCACACTGCATTTTTCCAGGCGGCGGCGGCACAGGGGGGCGGGGGGAGCGGCGGGGAGCGCTGCACTCCGAGCCCCCCGCAGCCCCCGGCGGCTCCGGCCCCGCTCTGCCCCCCCCCCCCCCCACACCCCCCCCCTCCCGCTCCGGCCCCGCGGGGAAAGCCGCCGCCTCCTCCGCCCCATACGGGGGGGGTGGAGAAGGGGGGGGGGAGCGGGAGGGGGGAGGGAGGAGGAGGAAAAAAAAAGTCTGACTTTTTGCATTTGCGAAACATTTTAAAGATGTTCCGAGAGCCCTTCGCAGCATGGAGGGGGCTGCCGGGGGCGCATCGTGGCGGCCGTTCCGCGGGGATCGCCGTCTCCCGAGGTGAGTTCGGGGCTTTGGGGCGGAAATGTGGGGCGCTGCGGCGGTGCGTGGGGCTGCGGAGGGTTCTCCCTGTGCGGGGAACAAAACGGAGCGGCGCGTTCCGCCCGCCGGTGTCTCCTTAATATCGCCCGTGGCTCCGGGCGGCTCCGCTCGGTTCCTCACGCTGAGGCTGAGCGCTCCGAGTTCCGGATGGGAGCACCCGAACTCGGCGTTTCGATGGGCTCTGCCCGTTCGGGGGGGTTTTCTCCGTCCCCGGGCGGTGCTCCCCGGCCCCGGCGCACAATGCGGCTCCGAGTTCACAAAGGCGCCCGCGGGGGCTCCCGGCTGATGACTTTGGCCCGAAGTCCGGGGGAGGAGGGCGGCCCCGGGGTGGGGGGGGGGGGCTGACACCACATTGGGGTGCGTGGTACCAAATCGTGATCTTTTATTTACAAATTATGCCGTGACCGCGATCGGCGTTAAGGCATCGGTTATATAAAGGCCCTTATTTCTGCGCTCCTCATTTAGATGTCATGGGGGGCGGCGGGGTGGGGGGAGTTGTGGGGGGGGACGACTGTTTGTTTGTTCTTTTCCCTCTCAGAAGGGCCGTTCGGGAGACATTTTGTGATTAGGGGCATCTTCCTCAGCGCATTTTTCCGCCCCTCTACGGGAGGGGGGGGTGGGGATTTTTGTTCGCCGACGCTGCGGCCGCGTTGTGGGGGGGTAGGGGGGGCGGAGGGAGGTGGGCGCGGGGCTGTGCGGCTCCATTGTACCGCCGCCCCCCCGGGCAGAGCAGAGCGGGTCGGAGGGAGAGCGATGGAATTGTGCGGTGGAGAACTGTGGTGCTGCGCCAACCGGGGCCCGGCACAGGCATGACCTCACCCTTTGCCGTTCGGTGGCATGAAGCAGATTGATTCTATTCTATGTTATTTTTTTTATTATTTATTATTATTATTTTTCCTCCTGTACCCAGAGATCAGTTTCTCTCAGTGTGGAGGTTTTTCAGCCCCACCCCCGAAATGATTTTGCGGTGGCTGCAAATGAAAACGCTTTGAGATGATTTTCCATACAATATGGAAGGCTCCGGCACGCACCGGTTGTGCAACTCGCCCATTGTTTGTGTGGGGAACTTAGAGGCTGCGTGCACCGCTGGCATCGGCCCCGAGGTGCCTCTTCCCTGTGGGCTCCGTGCAGGGATGTGTCTGTCTGCAGGAGTCCGGGTTGTGCGGGGAGATGGGGATGTAAAGAATGCAAAATGTAACCCTATTTCTTCAGATCGTAGCCAGGATTCACCTGAAGTGGGTGGGCTTTGTCTCTCCTGCTTTAACTGGAACACGGGTTTGCGTCTATACATGTATGTTTCAATCCGTGTTCCTTTTCTTTTGTTGCAATCCCCAGACCACCTCAGCTCAAAGTGCCATATTTTCAAGGCTCTCTGCTCACTATATTCAGCATTTAAGAAAACAGAAGTGATTAATGTTCTCAGGAGATGGTTGGGAAGGCAAAGCCCAGCCCACAGCGGAGCATATAGCAGAAAAATCAACAGGTTTGAGAGTAAAATTAACACCAAATCTAGCACACTTCCGAGGCATCAGTGTGCCCATTACTCAGGAGTGACACGAAGTTGATCATTGCACAGACCTTTATGTCTTCATTATGCTTCTATTACTCTTAAGGAATATATCCGACAAATATTTTGCTATTGGAAAACCATCTCTAGATTTCTCATGAGCATCTTAACCTTGAAAAATGCACATATAGATGTTTAAGAAAGCTTGCTGATGACATCATTTAGTTTAAATGCAAACTGAGGCACAGCTTCAGGTAGATCTGTCACAGTCCCTCTTCCTCTCTCTCACAAAATGAAGGTAGGACTTACTTTACCTTGGGTAGGTAAACCTTGTGACCTGTTTATGGTAAGAGGCACCCACATGCAGGCAGCTTTCAGGATCTCTTCTCCCTGTCCGTCTGCTTGCAAGAGGCCTTGGCAGCGATGTGAAGCCTTGCTGGGCTGTGAAGGCTCAATGTGGCCATTATGTCTGCAGGGCCATGAGACAGCTCTTGGACTGGGAGAAGTGTGAAGGTGGGGCCCACTGGTAAGGATTTGTGAGATCTCCTGAATCCAAAAGGAGATCCAGGTCACACATTTGTGGTTACACTACTATCAGCAGAGCTTCTCCTTGAAACTCTTACTGTAAGTCTTGGAGAACCTCTGTGTTGTTTGAGTTATTCTGATACCACTTTCGTTTTTCTTTACATCACGTAGAGCAGTGTTTGGTTTGCTCATCCACGGATAACAACACTGAGCAAACTGTGAACTTCTGAAGGCAGTTTTGTGCTCCTGCTCACCCTGCCACAAGGCCTACGGGGGTGTGATTTCTGTGGCTGCAGCGTGTACGTGCAGGCCACAGAGGAACTGGCTGCTGGCGGCCCTGCTGCTCAGAGTCAGCTTCTAGTGCAGGACAGCAAGAACAAGAATTGTTGGTAGAAATTAGCTTTTTTTCTTCCATTCAGCTGGGGGTACTTGACACTGGTTTTACAGCTGGATGCTGCACCTTCTCAAAATGTCTATTTGCACTCCTCTCAAGAAGTTCTAAGGAGGAGTGAAGCGCTGGTGTTTTGCAACTTAGTGGCTTCCTCCTTTTTAGAGCCATTGTTTAATAAGAAACAGTTTGCAGCAGATGGGTTGGCTACATGGAATAAGGACCCATTAAGGTTTAGCATCCTCTCAAAGCTGTATCACAATTCATTTACCTCCTGCATCTCCTGCAGAACTGTCTGGAGAAGCCATTACTGAGGACTGGCTTTGCCTTGGTTGCACGTTTCCCCTTCTGACATGTCCATGTGCCTGGAGGTGGAATACTAGGACCTAAAACACAACAGTTTGTATTGGTTATTGTTTTTAGCCTTTTAGATGTTGCTGATGTTCCTGGGTTGGTTGGTTGTTTGTTTGCTTGGAGAGGCGGTGATAATGTTGTCCCCTGTATACCCCTCTAATTCTGAGATAGCAAAGCTGGTATGATTTTCTCCTATTTACCTAAAAACCTTTTGTGCTCCATATGCGTTTTTAAGGTATTTGGCTCTTCTGGCTTAGAACTACTTGAAATATGGCATGCTATTGTAAACCAGATAATCTTTTCTAAGATACGGGCTCACCCTGACTGATGGACTGGTGCTGTGCTGCCATCAGCTCTGTGTGCCTTCCTGGTGCTCATCCTACCAAGGTTACTGGTGTCAATAAGAGACAGCAGGTGAAGATGGCTGGCTCGTCATAGAGGCGCAGATGTACTGTACAGAGCACAGGAAGATTTAACCAGCTTCCAACATTAGCCAATAGCGATGTGTAGACAGTTTTCCAGATGTGTGTTTGCAGTATGAAAGAATATAATCTGAGACTTGCTTCAAGTAGAGGCCATGCCTCCTGCTTCATTCGCTGCATATATCAACAGTCTTTATTTTCCTATGTGTGGTAACATACTTTGATGGCTTCATCACCTGGCTCTTCCTTTTTGAACGTTCTAAACTATTCATCTGGTCTTCGGTTCAACACTCAACAAGGTTTCAGAAGGGGGAATAAGTAGGTCTTCCTATTCTATAAATCTTTTGCACACAGAATCTTGTTTCTCCTTCCTTGTTTTATGACTTTGTTATCTGTAGTGGTCCACATTACACATGTCAGTATTGAGTTACAGCAATGAATACTGTTTAAAAAGCCTTCTTTGGTGGTAACCTGTTTCCCAGCTGTGAATCAGGGATGTCTTTCTTGCTCCAGACTCTCCTGCTCTAGGAATTCAGGTTCCTCCACGCCTCTTCCAGACTGCAACCTGTACAAAATAATCTGCTCCTCTTCCTGCAAGTCAGAGGTTAGAGCATCTTTCCACCTTCTGGCATTCTTTGTGTTTTTCCTCTTCTACCAAATGGCTGAAGAATGCAATTCATGTTGTAACAAAGATGTCTGTGTCCTTGAAACAAACCAGGATTTTAAGTGCTTTACTAAATTAATTGGGGGAGGAAATCAGCACTTTGAAACAGAATTTCTCTGATTTACTGGTGTGAAAACAAAGACAACTTTGACACATATGACCAGCAGCTCCAGCTCCCCAGCACTTCTTTAGACTCTTAGCTCAGGCGTGTTTCCAGTATATCATGTTACCACTGGTCCCAGCAGCAAGATAATATTAGTACTATATGTTTCCTTAATAGGATATTCTGTTTCTTAAGTTTTCTTCTGGTAGTAACTAAAGTCTGAAATTAGTGGTCAGAATTTTAACCTTGAAGTAGGCATTGCAGTGCTTAGAATGTGCATACGTTTGCTAAGAAATGATTATTTCTGCCTATCTTAAACATTTCTTCTACAAACAACACAGAGAGAAGGTAACTAATACGTGAGTAGTTGCCCTTGCTGGCTGTGCAGGGAGATATTGCTACAGAGAGCAGTAGATGGAAAGCTGCTCAGAGGCATGCAATGCTGTATGATAGAAAACCCTGTCCCTGACCCAGGGACAGTGAACAGAGCTGAGGAGACCTCTTTGTGTCAGGTTCCATTTTGCTTTTTCTCTGGGAACAAGCATATGGCAGAGAGCTGAGGTCACGGGCCTGTAAGATGGTGTTAACTCATGCTTTGGTGGATTAACAGTAAGTAATACAACGAGTAAACTGCAATCACTGTATTGCAGATGTGTAAGGTAGAACCTCCTTTTCCTGATCCATTTTACATGAGTATGTAAATGACATGTACATGGTATGTGTAATGAAATGTTAGTTCTTAATCCTGTCTGCCATTCGCAGCTCTAAGAAACTTGCTAAATATGATTGAGAGCTCCCTGGTCTCGGAGGCGTGTGCAGCTTGGATAATTATGAACACAAATAAGGGCATTTTCGCTTTGTTCAAACACGCTCAAAAATAGGTGAGTCTAATCAGTCCATTCAACACTATAGGCATCCCCTAGGTCCTGGATGTATGTACTAGGAATCTTCGTGCTGCTGTCAAAACCTGGTGCTCAAAGGGAGAGCTTCCTCAGAATCCTTTTACCCGGCAGCTTTTTGTCAGCTGTAATGCCAGGCACAGCATCTTGCCCTGATGAATTGGTTCAGGGAGTCTCATGTCCTAAAGAAAAATTAAAATTTAATTTCAAGACATTATTGTGAAGAAAAATGGCATTATTTCTTTTAGTCTTAATGGTATCCATACAGGGCAGAACAGTCAGTGTGATTGTGGCACTTCCTTTGAATTGCGAATACGCAATAGATGTCTTAAGGAAAAGCTGTGCTGAATGCCAGAGGGAAAACAACTTATATTTGATAGACTCCATATGCATACACTGTGCTTGGTCCATACTCATTCATAAGTACTCTACTTCTATACATTACTTCAGTATCTAAAAAGGGGCAGATTTAGATTGGATATAAGGCAGAAATCCTTCACCCTGAGGCTGGTGAGGCCCTGGCAGAGCTGTCCCAGGAAGCTGTGGATGCCCCATCTGTAGCAGCATTCAAAGCCAGACTGGATGGATCTGCACAGCCTGATCTGGTGCCTGATGGAGTGACTGGCAGCCCTGCCCGAAGAAGTGTGGTTGGAACTAGATGTTCTTTAAGGTCTTTTCCATCCCAAGCCATTCTATGACCTCAGCTCTCCAGGGTGACTGACCCCTTAGCCCGAATCAAGTCAGTTTGGGCCCAATTATGTCAGAGACACAGAGAAAACAATTTACTATGAGTTCTCTCTTTATTCTCAGGACAACTTCATTTTTGCATCCAAACCAAAAAACACTTCCATTCTCAACATCTGCCCAACTCCCACATGTGTTTTGCATTCTCTAAACACTGAGAGGCATTTGGCAATGTATTTTCCTCAGGTTAACCTTAACAGTCATCCGTTTTTATTGCTCCAGTGCAGTCATTTACACGTGCATGCACACACAAGCATGCATAAAGTACTTGTATGTAAATACGATAGTGATTAGTTATTAGACATGACAAGTAATGTCTAAGTAACGTTATCTTAAACTTAACTTAGAAATGTTAATCAAACTACAGTGCATAATGTAAAGGAATTCACTCCTATATAGTAATTTGTATTTTCATAAATTAATAAAATCCTTACTACTTAATTCTAATAGATTATTTTGAGCAATAGTAGAAGTTCAGTAATGGCTTTTACTGTTCTTATCTTAACTTAATTTCCTCCCAGACAGATAATATTGTTAGTGGCTTTAACTCTCATTTTGGATGTTGCTTGGTGGCATAACACCTTTCAGGTTCAGCTTAGGTTTTCAGTACTGGCCACAGTAAGTTGTTTATTGCAGGATTATGTTTAGCCTTCTTCCCTGAGTATACTGGATTTGACTTCTGAATATGTATGGCTGGCTGGCTCAACATAGTCTCCAAGTAGGATTGCTCTACTAAAATGGCATCTCACTACTTTCACATGTGGAAAAAGGTCATCTGTTCTAAATGTATTAGAAACTATACAGTGCTGCCCATAAGCAATGGTATGTAACCAGTCAGAAGGAAAACAGTAATTCCCTTACTTAGACACTAGTTCAGATACTAGTCTGGTAGGTAAAGGCTTTCAAATATACAGTATAGTGTTTTACTGTTTTGAGTATGCATTAAATTGCACCTAGTTTGGTCACTTTCGATCACAAATCCTTTTACATGTGTTTTTGTCATCCAGTCTGCCATAGGGTGTATGGCCTTCACAAAATGGATCATGAAATGGAGGAGGGCAGTGGCAGTGAGCTGTATATATATCACTAGGGAACGTAGCTTTTGGCATGGATCTCTTAACTGAATTTCCTCATGATTTATATATCTGGTTTTTGTTTCCTTTTGCTGAGTTGTTAAAGTTCCCAGCTTGGCATTCAGAGCAGCTTCATAAGCAAGTATGCTGACATGAATGAAGAGGCAGTGTGGCCACAGAGAGTCGGATAATGGTTTGGTTTGAAGGGGACCTTAAAGATTATCTGGTTCCAACCTCCCTGCTGTGGGCAGAGACATTTTCTGCTGAACCATGTTGCCCACGGCCCCATCTTGGCCTTGAACCCTTAATGGGAACCCACAGCTTCTCTGGGCAATCTGTTTGAGTGTCTCACCACCCTCTGAGTGAAAAACTTCTCCACATTCTAACCTAAATCTCCCATCTTTCAGTTTAAAACTGTTCCCCCTTGTCCTAAAATACTCAGACTATGTCCTTTAGTTACCATAGGGCCTCAATGAGGCCTCCCTGGAGCCCGGTCATCTCTAGGCTAAACAGTCCTAGCTCCCTCGGCCTTTCCTTGTGGAAGTGCTGCAGCGCTCTGAGTATCCTCATGGCTTCCTCTGAACCTGCACTAACAACTCTATGTCTTTCTTGTGCTGGCAGCTCCAGGCCTGGACGCAGTACGCCAGGACCTCTGCAGAGCTTCTTTCACTGAGTGCTCTCAGCGTGTACTCAAGCCTTTAATCATGGAAGTGTATACTTCACCCTCTTCATCTTGCCTATCCCATACCATAGCTTCAGTGTCCGTTCCATGATCTTCCCATTCATAGAGCTGAAACTCTCACCTGCATTTCCCTGGGGCTTCCTTTTCACCCTCCTTAAATATGGGAGTGATGTTTCTACTTTTTTTCTGGTCACTGGAGACTGCCATGCCTTATCATCTCTATCAGCGAGCACCAGGTCCAGTAACATTTCACCTCTTGCTGGTTTGTTCAATACCTGAACTGGGAACTTGTCCTCAGTGCATTTCAGTAGTCTCCTGGATTGCCTATAGCCTTCTGTATTAGTCTCCCAGCAGATATCTGGATAGTGGGATGAGAGCGTGTGAGCACAAAGCCTCTTGGAGCTGAAGCAAGAGGGCTTCACTAACAAGCTTTCTTTGACCATGTGGCCTGTAGTAGGCCCTGACCTCCAGATGTCCTTTATTGGACCAGTCCCTAATTTTAACCCATAAATTCTCAGCCTGATCTCGTGTGTTTCTCAGAGGCAGCTCTTTGCAGTCTGTCCATTTGTTAACACAGAGCGTAGCTCCTCCAAGCTTCCTTCCCTGTGTATCTCTTCTACACAGCCCGTAGCCCTGGATGGCAGAATTCCCCTCCTGTGATCTGTCTCATCACGTTTCTGAAACAGCACTTAGATTGCAGTTTCCTAACTGCACCATCGCTTCCACCTCCTCCTGCTTGTTTCCCCTTTTGAGTGCATTGGTGTAGAGGCACTTCAGCTGGGCTGTCAGCAGCATTATATTTATAGAGGAGCCCTCCCTTGGGGAGCAATTCACAGGTATTTCCCTGCTGCTTCCTCAAGTGCTATTGTTCAGGTCCATCTTTATCACTCAGAAGTACATCCCCTTCCACTGCTGAATCTAGATCATAGCTCTGCTGATCAATCCGGCCAGCTCTCTGCTCAGAACACACTTGCTCTGTCTGGCCAGATCTTGTGCCCCACCTGGTAGCAACATTCCCAGCCTCTCAAAGATGTGTCAGAGCAGGACCACAGTATCTTAAACCAGTATTGATAATGAAGGCAACGCAATCTCTTGCTCAGAGCCTGACAACTATTGGTCGTAATGCAAAATAAAGTTCTCTTCTGGCTTCCTGCATTTAGTTTTAAAATGTGAAATCCTCTGCTCACGTGGGAATTCCTTATTCAGTTTAAAGTGTGGCCTCTTGCAATGAACTGAAACTTCAGATTTTGGTGCTAATTTCTGCATTTCTGTTTTGAATGGTGAAGACAGTTCTGAAACACTGTTTTAGTAGACATTGCTATAAGATAATGTTCATGAGAATGGCTGTCATTGGTTCTATAGCGGAAAAAACACATACTCATGCTTAACACTTCCCAGTTCCTGATTTTTTCAGGCTTTTATATCTACAAATTAAAAAACAAGCATTAAAAAATAAAAATAAATAGGCAGCTTAGGAGTCTAAAGGACTGCTTTTACTGCTAGGTGGTGAGTGGGAACAGAAATGAAGTATTGGCTGCTTTAATATCCCTTCTCAGCTCTGTTCTGTATTCTGAAGTGTAAAATAAAAGTGCTTACAGAAGAATGAAAGGTAAATAGTTGGTCTTGCAGTACGTGTGCCTTCCTATTCAGTGCAGAATCAAAAATCTGTCAGGTTTGTCTTACATGCTTATCTATATACATAAATATATACACGTGTATATATAAAAGAGGAAGATCTTTCCTCCTACTTGAGGCAAGAGTTGAGGAACAGAGATTATCTCAACTGCTACTTCAGATTATGATTTACCAAGAACTTCAGGCAAGCTTTGTACCTGTTACATCTTGACCGTGGATTCCTCAAATGACTGGGTGAATATACCACCCTTTGAGATATCAACGCTATGAGACAGTAAATAGTGTTTCAGAAAACAGCATGAGATACCGCAGGCATTCTATACCAGCTCTGTAGTGTGGTGTCTGAACACTCTAAATATGTTTGACAGTTCCATTATCTCTTCTAGAACAGGTAGTTGACATCAGCAGAGAAGGTGAAATTCACTGTGAATTACATCAATTCATTTATGGTTGAAATCTTTATGCAGTTAAGATAATTTCCGTATGCAACCACTTACTGCTGTAGTGTGACTTCTCATAAAACGAATAACCTTTAGTGTCATATTTGCGTACACTTATCTCATTTTAATTCAAACTGCAAGCACTTCACCAAGATGACTTAAATGAATATAGCTATTTGTAGCTATATAATGCATTAAAAAATGATAGCTGGTGATTAAACTTGAACAGAAGAATTACTAGCAAATGTCAGCTGGAAATATGCATACAGAGTCCATTACCTCTTACTATAGGATGAAGAACCACCTATGCTATTTTGAATACCCCAGGAGTAAGTCATTCTGGAACGAATGGTGGGGGCACAGAGTAGCCTTCTAGTGCGGCTGGAGAGTGGAATGACATCAATTGTTCAAAGTTAGTACTGCTTACTGTTATGAAGATTTATTTTCTCATTCATACATGTAATATTGGCCTTCACATTATATGAGTCAGCCTCTGTACTGTACCTGATTTTAACCTTTGGCTTCTCTATATTACACTTACCTTTTTATAACCAGAGATGAACTAAAAAGAAAATAGCAAAAACAGAGACTGTAAGTTAAGCAACTTTCTCCTTAAAATTTATATCCTGAAGATACAGAGCTACTTGATTCCAGAAAGCACCAAAAGTGACGTGCACCATTTAAGCCATGAGTCCTTTATGTACAGGTATTTTGTGACTAGAAATCACAAACACTGTTAGAATGGGAGAGAATACTGAATACCTGCCTAGGAGACAACCCATGTTTAATGAAACTGCTTTTTGGTTTTGATTCCAAGAAATTTTAATCTACAAACCAAAAAATGAATTTTCAACTAAACAGCGACAACAGCAACAAACAGCTGTCAGGGTCCATCTAGAATTAGAAACTGAATAGGAAGTTAAGTAATTAGGCTTCATAAACCCCAGTCAGGTGCTGTAAGAGACCGTTGTCTGTAGCTGCATGGAACAAAGTGCTGGATCCCCTCCCACGATGCTCAATCTGAATGTAGTAGCGTTGATTGCGTATTGAAATCTGCTTTTATTTTACCATCTAGACAGATGATGTATTAAAACCATTGTGCAGAGTTCTTTCTTTTTGGTAAAGCTCATTTTAAAATATAATTTCTTTGGGATCATAAATAGATGGAGCATTAAAGGAAAGTCTCTGATGTTACCGAACTATCTTCATCTGTTTGTTAGAAAAAAACGAAGAAGAAACCATCCTCAGGGTTTCACATGCTTGTATTCATTCCATTTCATTTCCCTTACAGGCCGTTAATTTTCACTTATGAGAATGGATACCATAAACTTTCTCAACTTTAAACTAGAGAAAGGCTGCGTTATGTTTGCCTAACATGTTGTTTGCTCATTTAATAAACCAGACAAGCAACACATCTTTTGTACGTTAGAATTTAGTATAAATGCATTTACGTGTTGTTTATAAGATTAAGGGAAAAGAATAGTACTTTCCTGCAGCAGCTATATTTACACTTAATGATCTTTTACAGAGTGCTGTCAAAGCCTTTGGGTTGTTATGCAAAACATGATAGCAATTTTAGATTGACTGCTGTCAGAGAGCAGCGCCGCTGTCTACAAATGTAGACAAACGTAAAAGGCATTGTGGTAAATGTCACCAAGATGGCAAAATGTAAAATATATCTGTGAGTGCTAAAACAGAGGAAGGTGAAATAGAAACATCCATCAGTCTGTTTTAACACCTGCCTCTGAACAGCTCTGCACCGTTCCTGGTCTTACCTTTGCAGAACAGAAATTGGTGCTGATGTCACATTTCTTTGGAATATCCTTGTTCTCAAATCACAGTTCTCATCTCATCTCACCGGCAAATTAATGAAGGTGATTTTGAGGTCTCATCAGTTTCTGCCACAAAATAGTTGGACGGTATTTTATTGGTAAAACATTAAAAGCTGATGAGTCCAAGAGCTTCGGGCCAACATTTCATCTTAATGCATCCTGTTTGTGTCCAAGTGTTAGTGTCCGTTCTGCACGCTCTGCGCTTTTCTTCAGCCCATAGAGGGGTTAGAAATGCAAAGGTCAATTGAGGATAAGCTTAAACTGGAGTATTCTTTCTCTATAGCTCAGGATGTTTTCTGTGCTTTGTTTTTTGTTGTGTATTGTTTTTCTTTCATCGGTGGAAGTGGAGAGTCGTACATCACTGCCTTATTTTTTGCTTAGCTTCCAGGTGTTTCATTTTCACTGGGTGTTTGAGGTCAAAGCCTATGCGTGACAATGTGCTGCTATTTATCTTTTGCATTGCCTCATCCGGCTGCTATTTGGATAAACTAAATTATTCAGTATTTGTTGAAAACTCTGTCAAAGTTTTAGATGTCATTTATTTTAGGATTACTTTTTTCCAGGTAGGGAATGCTTAAGCTTTAATATTAGCATGAAAAGCAAGATGTAATTTTTACATTTGGCTTTGCTGTCATTACCGGAATAGAAATGAATACAGTGATACCCTTCGGTTCATACCAGCATCCCTTCAAAAACAAGGAAGCCAAATACCTTAAAGGAAGTGACATTCATGACCCGTTTCCATGCAGACAGAGCTCCCTGTCCCAACAGCCTGTGAGTGCAGGTGAAGCAGTTCCACGCTCCTGTTGGGAAGTCGGACATGCAGGCTTAAGAGATCAGCAAATGAATCAAGTCCTTTTCATGTTTGTACATCCTTTTTTCCTGAAGTTCCATTTCCCAGGACTAAAACGTGTCAGAGCAAGAACAGGTTTCAGCTACTGCGTCTCATAAACAGAAGGGAACTATCATCTTTTGCTTCAGACGTGGAGGAACATGTAAATTGAAGCAGTGCTCTGGTTGTTTGAAAACTAACTTAAAGCGTGTTGCGATTTAACTGCGGGCCGCCAGTCACAGCGCGGTAGGACGAAGACGCAGGTGGATCAGTGCCTGCAGCGTTCCCTCGAATCGGTGGCAGGGAGATGAGTGTTGTGATGAGTGTTGTGAGCCGTATGGGGCTGATCTGGGGAGATGTCAGAGAGAGAAAGGCGGCTCGGAGCGTCCCTCCCCACATAGGAGAGCGCTGCTGCGGGTATTGGAGCGGTGGTTCAATGCAAACAGGAGTTGGAGCAGTTCACGTGTGCGCAGCTCAGCGCTATAACGAACTGCCGCCCGCAGCTCCTCGCGTTGCGGCCGCCACCGCGTTTCGAACGAGCTCCGTGCTCAGGGGCCGCGTTGTCCCGAGGTGCGGGCAGTGCCGCCGCGGGGCTCGGGGCGCCGCTCCGCCTCGGCCGGTCGTGGGACCCCGCGGGCGCCGCCGCGGCCGTTGGTTGGGGCGCCGCGCTCTGAGGCGAACGGGCGGCCCCAGCGCCGGCATGAGGGGTAAGTGAGGGAGCGAGGCCTCGGGACGGGCTGTCCCGGCCGCACTCAGCGACGGGACCGGCCGGGCGGTACCAGCCCTTGTCCCCAGCGTCCCGGGGCGGGCTGCGGGTCTATCGGGGCAGGCTGCAGGCTGCAGGCTTCAGGCTTCCCCTCGGGAGGCAGCGGCCAACGCCGGCCGAGGGCCGCGGAGGGATAGCGCCCGTCCCGCCGGGTGGCGAGGAGCGGCGGCTCCCGGTGCCGGCATTGTGTCCCGGTGCGGGCGTTGTGTCCCGGTACAGCCCGGCCGCTCTCCTTGCTCTCCTTGCTCTCCCCTGGTTCCCGTGCCCGCGCTGCCGTGCCCGCGCCGCGCGCTCTCTCCCCCGGGCGGCGCTGTGCCCGCGCGCTGCGCGATGCAGTGTGGGAATGGCTGTGGCGCTGGGGTTGGCTGAAAGAGGCGGCCAGTCGAGGTTTAATGTCCGCCATGTTGGCCGTGGCGTATTGAGCGGAGCCGGAGCGGCGGAGGAGCGGAGCCAGCGCCCAGCCCAGCCGGCGCCGCCGGGCCCCGTGTCGGAGCGCGCCCCGCCCCGCCGGGGGAGCCGCGGTCTCTCCATGAGAGCGCTCGGCGGGGTCCGGCTCTCAGCTCGGAGCGCTCTTGCTGTCGCCCCCCCCTCCCCAGCCGGAGCCGCCATCGCCGCCTAACATGAGCAAACTGTCGTTCCGGGCCCGGGCGCTGGACGCGTCCAAGCCGCTGCCCGTCTTCCGCTGCGAGGACCTGCCCGACTTGGCCGAATATGCCTCCATTAACCGGGCCGTGCCGCAGATGCCCACGGGCATGGAGAAGGAAGAGGAGTCGGTATGTGAGACCCCCCCCCCCCCTCCCCGACCGGGTCCCTCCATCCCCCCCGCACCCGGGGCCCCCACCTTCTCCTCTGCGCAAGCACAAAATGGCCGCCATCTTCTCCCCGCTCTCCCCGCCCGCCGGGAAGGGGGGGGGGGGGGGTTGGTGGGGGAGCCGGGGAGGTGAAGCCGGGAGCCCCGCTGCCCCCCGCCCCCATCGCTCTCCCACGGGCCCTTCTCCCCTTGGGGCGGCTCGCGGTTCTGCGGCCGGGCCCCGAAAGGCACAAAGGGCGTCACGTGACCCCGCGCCCGGCCGCCATTTTGTCTCCTGGTTCTCGACTCGGGCCTGGTGCGGCAGCAGCGCACAGCGCGCATAGAGCGGGCACACACAGCACGGCAACAACGAGCGGCTCCACGGGGTGGCGCTGCCGGGCCGGGCCCCGCCGCGGGGGGCGCCAGGAAGTTGTGGCGGGAGCGCGCTGTGCTCCCTCAGCTCGCTCTGCCGCCGGGATGCCGTTCGCTGTGAAGTTCGGTGCTAACGGGTGTAGCAAACTCTGAGCTGCTCGTCTGGCATGTAAACGTGTGTGTGTTCTGCAGGGCTGCTCTGCTCCTGCAGTGCTGGATTAGCTGGTGATTTGTTTCTTATGGAGCACCACCAACCTTGGTGCGTTGCTGTCTCCATTCAGTAACTGCTCTGAGGTTTTTGCTTTCCCTTCTGTAGCTCAGGGAGTGTTTCAAAGCCCTGTGTACAGTTATTTGTGATGTACACCTGCAGAGCTGTGTTTTTGTTGGAGGTCTGCTTGTGTTGTTGTGGTAACCATGAGGTAGTGCTGTTCAGGCCATAGTGCTGTGATGATACACTTTCTGTGTGGTAGAATGAAGGCTGTTCTGAACCGATGCACGTGCATTCTGACCTGTGAGCCCGCTTAATTTCTGCTTGCCCCAGAATCTGAAGATTTGTTTATGATGATTCTCTTGCAGAGTTTATTTTTTGGTGGACAAGTCTGAATGCATGTGTATATTCTTGTGTAAATGTCAGACAGCTGTTCTGTTTACTGTGCGTTTATAAGTCTTTGGGATAGAAAATGACGTGGGGTATTTGTCTGCCGTAACCCACAGAGAGGTGCTAGCCAAGGGAAAGTAGTCACGAGCGAGGGAAAATTGCTTGTTAATTATAGGACTTTGTTTCTGTGGTTAATATGATGCTTCTGTTTGCAAAATGAAGCTTGGAGGGTTAAACGGTAGAGCTGTAGGTGCAAGCAAACACTTTGTGTAGTTAGTTTGCTCGTGCCTTTGTTCTCAATGCTTGTGCATGCACATACACGCACAGACACACCCCCAGGAGCAATCTATTCCCTACCAGTAAACACAGGTGCCTTCCTCAGTCCTTTTAGTGGCTTCTTACATAAAACAGCATTAATTTCTTCCCGCTTCTTTCTGCAGACTTGCCCAATTTCCTTCCTGCTCTCCCGTCACTGCACTGAGTTTTATCCTGGGCTTTATGGTGGTTGTGGTGCCTGTCATGGCTGTAATGCCCTGCCGTGTTCTCCTCCCTCAACTTCGTGCCACGTGGGGTTTTGGGAAGCTGGAAGTTGTTTGTGGTGTGTAGCAACAGAAGACTTAGTTAACAGTGTTCTAATGCTTCATTAAAGTAATGGACATCATCCATTTCTTTACAGATGGCCAGGCCTTCTCAAGAACCAGGGGGGAAAGCAGGGCAGGCATCTGTGATAAACTTTCTGAACAGGCTTGTAACGTTGCTTTGAGGCCTTGCATAAATGTAATTTGAAATGAACACCGTGTTGGAGTTTAGAGCTGTTCTCTTGACAAAATAACTTTCCCTAGGGAAAAATGCAATCAGAGGTTTAATAATCAAGCATTGAGTCACAAGGTATTTAAATGACTAATTAGTGTTTTGATGCATCAAAAGGAATCTGGTTTTGCTTCCCTTTCATCTTAGCTTTCTCCCATCCTGTTCCTACAAAGAACAAATATGGAAAATAGCACATCTTGATTATCACAACTTGAAACTTCAGATAAGCAGTGGTGGTTTTGTAAGAGTCTTCTGAAAGCAAAGAAGCCCAAACCAATCCCCTTCTACGTGCTGAAATATGGAGCAGGTAGTAGAGATGTAGCAGCTTTAAAAGGACCTGAAAACAGAGGAGCTTCAAGTGATGACCCTGCTACTGAGCAGGAGACGTGTACTTTACTTACTAAGTCAGAAGTTCAGTCAGTGGGTTTGGTTGGAGGTGAAAGGCTTCAGAGTGCAATGCTGTTTGTCCTGCAGGCAGGTGGTGCTGGGAGCTGCTGCCTGATAACTGTGCTCTGACAGTTGGTTTAGCTCCTGAGTTCATTGGGTCAGCACGTGGCTGTTACCAACTCTGTTGCTAAACCTAAGAGACCAAAAACAGTCAGGAGGTGTGTGCATCTCTTAATGTAAGCATCCGAATGTAAGCGTGTTCCTGTGCAGTACTGAACATCCACCGTGTTACCTCAGAATCAGTGTGTCCTTAGTGCAGGGATTTGAACAGCTGGAGCAGGGCACTGGTAATGTGTAGTAAAGCAGATATTGAGTTCAGTTCATAACAAACTGCTGAAGTAAGGACTTAGGGGGGTGTTAGAGCTGTTGGTTGTTCAGGGGGCATTTTTCTCTCAAGGTGTTAATGTGTGTGGCCCATGTTGGTTTTCTTTCTTGGTTTGTTTTGGTTGTTGGTTTGTTTGTTTGTTTATCTTTTTACCTGGCAATTCAGACTCGAGGCTGGGACATAAGGGAGATGGCAAAGCAGAGCGAGGAGAACTGAACTTAGTGAGGAAAGTAACTGCTCTGAGGCTCTTTGAAGAGGCTCCAGCTTTTTGTCGTGTTCATGCTGTGTTTTATGAAGCCATGCACAGCTTTACCAGCTGTACAAAGCGTGTGTTGCCGTGTACATCACTGCAGTGAGTTCTCATGATGTTTCTGCAGTAAATAACAGTCCTTATTCATTGGGATGTTGATATTTGTGTTTTCTTTGGGGTGCGTTAGTTATCCTGATGTAAATGCTGACATAACTCTGGTTACAGTAAGGTATTTAATGTTATATTTCCATTTAGCCTGTGTGCACTAAAGTTTGTGTAAGGTAGATGGGCATTTCTTCACCAGGTGGAGTTTGTCAGTATTTCCCTCCTTCTATTAAGGCAGAGGAGATCCATGATGACAAGCCCTGTTGCTTATTGTGTTACTCTCTTAACTTTCACTTCTAACAAAGCTCGTGGTTCAGTGGTTTATCTCTGCCCTCTTCTTAACTCTTTGTCCCGTGAGGCTTCTCCTGGTCAGTGTTTTTAGTAGCTATAACAGTGAAGTGCCCACAGTCTGGAATGGTCAATTGTGTAACTGCTGGTTTGGTTCTGTTTTCCTTGGCAGCTCTGTTGTATTACAACTTGTACATTGCACAGAAAGCGGCATAAAGTCTGTGCATGCTGTTGTCAGCTGCATGTTGTATCATAGTGTTTTATCTGGTGTTGGAATAAACAGTTGACAATAGCTGAAAATGTGCTTTTGGTGTTTTTAAACCTGCAGTTGTGGTTCTGTTCCCTGCCTGGGTGTGGGAGATGTTGAAGGGAAGCTTGATGAAGTGTTGTTATGAGGCTTCCTTAATCATTATTTCCTGCTAACAACGTGACTGTACAGCACTTTTGAAATGTTATATACAAGCTGGTGGAGGTGACCTGATGTTCATTCGAATGCTATGAGATGCTCGGGATGTATTCTCTAGTGGAACGTGTCTAATTTAGCAGAGCTCTGAGTGAACTTCACCATTACCCAGTCTGGTCAGGGTAAGGTTTTGTGTCCTCTCCATAAAACCTTGAGCACAGCTACTGTAGCTCTGCTCTGGGTGCTGCATGCAGAGAAATGTGCAGCTTCCAAATCCTCGCTGAAAGCGTTGGGAAGCTGCTGTATCCAGGCTGTAGCAGGTCAAGAAATATTGGAGGTATGGCACTAAGGGATGTGGTTTAGTGGGCATGGTGTGATGTGTCGACAGATGAGCTGATTTTAAAGGTCTTTTTCAGTGATTTTTGTGACTCTTTTGCCACTGGAAAAGCTGTTTTCCACCTTTCCAAGGGAAGAACTGGTGTGAAATGTACCAAATGAGGCCCATAAGTTGCCATCTCAGCCACAATGAACTTACACATGAGTGAGTCAGGTACGTAGCTGGGGCACGGTGAGTCAGTGTAGGAAAGGTTCTGGTTTACATGCTTGAGTTTCACTGAGAGCCCATTATCTTTTTTGGTTAGGGCTTACTTAATGCTTAAGGAACTGCATCCTGTGTGTGCATCCCTGGATGGAAGTGTTTTCTTCTAACAAAATATCCGTATCCATGGCACTTGAGTGCTCTTAAGGTGAAGTAATGATACCTTGCTGATGCATGGCTCACCAGTACGAGTGCTCTTGGTTCTTGTGGGGGCAGTTGGAATGGAATGAACGCAAGATCGTGACAGGTACTGGAACTGAATCATTACTTTCAAGTCTGTTTTTTGTTTGTTGTTTTTTTTCTTCTATGTTCCAAAACGAGCTGTTTTCAGCTGGGAACAAGCAGAGAAAACAGCCGTGGGATTGAACTAGTAGTTGGTTTAGAAATCACAGTGTGTGACCTGTTATTATGTCCTGGGAGCCTGATACTGACCTGGGAGTTGCCAGCAGAGGATTGTGGTGCAGCTGAGTTGATTGCGGTGCTGGCTGTCACTAAACAGAGCGGTGATGGTGCTGTGCTGTAGCAGGGTTGGGAGCACACGCTTGAGGCTCTTCAGTAACATTCTGCTGTCTCTGATGTGTGTCTTGTGGAAACGATAAGCTCCAAATTCTGTTATGAAATACAGGGCAATGTCCTTCATAATATGGGGGATGTAAATTTGCAGACTCCATTTAGAAGAATTTCAAGCTGGGACACTTGTGTTCCATCAGAAAGCTGTTCTTTTTCTCATCTGTTCATCTTAAAAAAAACAAAAAAACATTCATTTAAAAAATACTGTATATTAAGACAACCCCTTCTAAAACTCTTCAGAAGAGTTTAGAGCAGCCTCACGGGGTTACTGTGACATCCAGATACTGAAGTTATTTTTAACCTTTTCTTGGTTTCCTGGCAATTGTGCGTGGAGGACCCAGTGACAGCAGTGGATCTCTGGATAGCACAGTAACCTACTTTGAGCCTGCGGTTTGTGTTCAGACTTATAATTGGCCAGTGAGATTTAGAGCATATTTACGTAGAATGGCTAATGTTTAGAACAGATGAAATTTGTCATTCAACTTATTTGCATTAAGATTGAAAACCTGCTAACGGAGTTCAGTTTGTGGGCTGTGCTCTTAATAGCAAGAGAAGGAGGAGAACTAACCGGGTTCTGGAGCTGGAGAAGGGGTGTCCATCTCAGAATGTGCTGCAGAGCTCTGTAAGGCCGGGCTTGTATGGGATGCTTTTACCTCCTGGGAGTTCTCACCTCCTCTGTTGAGGAACAGATTCGTGATGTTACCTTCACAGTTGGTTTTTTTCTGGTGTGTTATGTCATGTAAAAGATCTCAGTGAATGAACAGGTAATATAATTTGTTAGCAGTATTGGAAGGGGATGATAATCCAGTTGTTCAGATGTTTGAGGATCACAGCGGTGTGTCTTTGTGCTTTTTTTGGTTTCAATAGCTGACATCTTGTATTTAATTCCAGTTAAACTGCCCACGGCAAACTACTGAATACTTGATCCCAGGGAGTGTTGTGGTGTGGCAAGTTCCTCAGCGTGGTGATGTGTTTTTGTGTAAGCACAGCACTCAGCTTGTTGCTGTCTCAGCAGTTACGTTACAGTTACACGGTCACACTCCTCAGCAGTGTATCAGCATTTGTGTCCTTACCGGTCAGCAGAGTGTTCATGGTGAGCTCTGCACATACCTGGAAGTTATGCCTTACTTTTCCAAGTCGTTGTTCTTAGGAGTGTGTGTGTGTGTACAGCAGGCAGCACCAAGAGCACTGTGCTGTAACCGAGCAGCCTCAGAGATCTCTTATAAGTTGCTTGTTCTTTTTCCACTTCATTAGTACTTCTGTTTTTCTAAGAGGAAAGACAGATATCCAGGAACGCATCAAGTGATTCATGCAGCAGAATAAAGATCCATGTGGTTGTATATAGCCCTTCCTGTTTAATGAGCCTTTATATATGCTGTTCTGTCCTTGCCAGCAGTGTGTGTATTTGTCAGCTGTATGTTGTAGGACTAACCCAGTTGTGGGAGGGATTCGTGACAGTGAGTTGAGGGTGCAGTAAATGTTTGAAACCTACTGGTCCGCCTGTCTGTTCAATTACAGGTGCTGTCAGTGAGAGGAAGCAATCCTCCTTTAGTTCAAGTGCCACTCTGAAAGACTGATTTCCTTTCTATTTAATCAGAAGTTAAGAAATTCACACTACTTGAATTGAAATGGAAACTTTGAAGAGGGTTGTTGTTGGAAAGGGTTTTTTGCCATTATCCAGAGTGATGCTGTATCTTGGTATGAAATGAAGCAGTTAGTGGTGAGGAGGGTTGGACTGATACAGTAGAATAAAGCTGGTCTAAATACAGTGATGAAGCAGATCATTCTTTCATCTTGGATTCACACCTTTACACCGGTATCACAACCTGAAGGTTATAGTTGCTTGTAGAAATGAGGGATCCAATATCCTCCTTGGGAGACTTGGTGAACTTGCATTTAAGGAGAGAGATTTGTAGTAAAGACTGCCCTGTGTGTGCAGTTAATGCTATTGAGCATGTTCCAATTGGAAAGGCTGTGGTCTGCAAGTAGTTTGCTGATCAAGTTTGCAGAGCATGTAGCTGTTAGGAAGGTGTTAGTACGGAAAGTTGACTTCTGCATAGGATTCTGTTTTCAGATACTTCTTAAATTGAGAAGTCTATAATGAAATATAATGATGATGGATTAAAGGCACAGAGCCGACTTTGGAAGTGAAAGAACAGCGCAGGTAGCATTAGAGTAACTGATCTGTGCTGCATCTTGCCCCAGGTGACCTTCCAGGTGTAGGTAGGGAACGCTCAGTGTATCTTGATGGCTTTTCCTTCTGTTGTAGTCGTTATCACCCCGTGTTGGTCTGTCTGTACGGTACCTGACATCTGTTATTTTTTTCAGGCATTTCCCTGGATGTACTTGTCTGACATGTCTCATTCTCTCCTGTTTCCAAATTTGATAGTTCTCTTTGTAATGCTGGATATTAAATAGTATTCCTGGTTTCTCTTGTGTATTTATTTTCTCTTGAGAAGCGCAGCTTTTACTTGATCAGTCTGTGAACGTCATTTTCACTCGTCTCAGCCCTCTCCCCCCCAATCCCACCTTAGTATGCCAGCAGGATGTGCCCTGCGTACCTTGGTGATGTGTGATTTTTTTCCCTTCTGTTAATCCAGAGTAATTCTGAAAGAAAGTCATACAGCGTTGTAATGTAGCACATAGTGTTTACAGTGTGTTGACCACATCCCAGGCTGGATGTGGCTCTGGGCAGCCTGGTCTAGTGCTTGGTGACAGTGTGTGTATCAGGGGCTTGAAACTCAATGATCATTGTGGTCCTTTTCAACCCAAGCCATTCTTTTCAGGACCTGAAGGTGTGACCCGAGGCATAGCTCAGAGAATACCTGAGGTTAAAGCCAGGACACACACAGTGCTTTTATTGCAACGTGTAGGAGGAGTGAGGATGTGGGATAGGTTAGAGCCAGCTCAGCACTGCGGCACTTTAGTGTTCTGTTACTGGATTGCTTTAAGTGGATTACTCCTACGGTGCTATTGAAGCCTAGAGGTGCCTATGAAGAAGTTGTTGCAGTCTTTTCAGTTGCTTTTTTTTCCCTTAATTTATTTTCTTTATGTATGTTTATTGTTGAAAGCGATAAGCTTGTTTGCTTTCCCTTTCTGTTTGTTAGAATAAAGTGATGACTGATGCTTGCTGTTTGTGATGAGGATGCTGTAGTTGTGGAGCAAAGTTTGCACATGAGGGGAAAGGACTTGAGCTCCCAGCACTGCCGGGTTTCTGGTGTTTTTGCTCTCAGGTGCTGTGACTTCTGCAATTAGGAAGAAGTGTGTTTGTGTGGCAAGTCAGCAAAGCATTGATAGCTGCAGACTTTAATCAGAGCTGTAGGATAGAAGTGATAGGCAGAACTTTATTTTGCTTGTATATTCAGCCTGGCTGTGCTCTGGACGTGCACTTTCTTTGAAGAGTTCTGTCTTGAAAGATGTTAACAAGTTTCCTGAAGAGTTGGCTGTGTATTAGAAACAGTTGGAGCAGAAACCAGTGAGCATCTGGTGTTCTTCAGGACTTAAACTGAAGGGAGTTGTTGTGCTGTTCTGCATTAACTCCTATGTCTATTTTGGCTTTCCTTGGCATCAGGTGTTCTTATCACAGAAAGGCCTTGAGCTGAAAAGTGGTGGTTTTTAAATCTCGCCTCTGTTTGGGAAGTTTAACTTGCTTTTAGGTAGTAATATGTGGAAATAACAGGTCCTGAACAGACAGATGTATCTTTGGCTGTGAATGGAAAACTGGGAGAAGCTGCTGGGGAGAGAGAAATGGGTGTTCATGATGAGCTTTTGTTACTGAGAGCAGTAGACACAAATTACTGTCTAGTTCTATAACTTGTCTGCGTTATATCCAAGGGTACAGAACGTGTTTAGCACAGCAGGAAGATCCCAGCTTTGTTGTGTGAGGTGCCCAGGCCATCTGGGAAAGCACTTAAGGATATTCCTACTGATAAATGAAGCTAAAACCTGTGAAGACTGAGCCCTCAATTTGATGGTTGTTCATTTGCTGCAGCACCAAAATGTCCCTGGGCATGATTTGGTCACCTTGTTGTTTTTGGATGTTGCAGTTAGTAAATGGTTTAACTCGTATGTTGGGAGGTTAGAAGTAAGGTATCCTCCATTGTATCTTAGTCTGTGTTAAGCTGGAGGAGTTTGTTTGTTTGCTGTGGTTTTTATTTCCCTGTGAGTTTATGAGGGTGAGGAATCTGGATGTTTTCCATGGTCAGTCTTGTCATGAACATCACCATCCTGCCTGTCAGCAATCCAGGCCTGACTTCCTATTTGACCTGTGCTCAGCAGTACTTTAGATAAGAGCATTTTTTGCTAATAAAGAAGATTTAAGTGATGAAGTTGTTAGGCCTGGAGGTACAATCTCTTATCCAGAACCGGTTTGTGCTGTGGTCAGGAGTGTACGTGTTGTTCATTTCTGTGTTTGTAATAAGTGTTTGTCTAGTTCTTGTGGTTTGTCCTGTCGTTAACAGAATGAGTGTGTAATGCTGTGGTGTCCTTCATCTTCAGGTCATCACAATAGCTGAAGGTGTACTGTTAGAAACTTTGTGCTTGATAAAATATAAATCACCTGCTTCAGTTATCTACAAATGCTGAACAGTAATTGTTGCTGAGGGTTTGAAGGAAGCCAAGCTTAGCAGGCAGCGCTGTCTGTGTGGGTGGCGCTGCTGTCTGAGGTCCTAAGGCAGCTTTTGGCAGCTGTGTTGCTTCCAGACTGGGAGAGAACATCATCTATGGCTTATTGCTTCTGAACTGACTCTGGGTCACATCTACGTAGTATTGAGTGTATGGAAGTAGCAAGAACACAGTGCCTTGTGTGTAGGTAGTAAGTTCTTCTTGCAGTGAAGCCTTGTCTCTCATCTGTGTAGAGAAAAAAATGCAACGTACCTAAGGAAAAGGCCACACCATGCAGTGTGCTGGGGAGTCTCAGTAGGTGATGATGGGAACCAGTGTGTTGTCAGAAATGCCCAGAGCTGCAAACAGAAAAGGACTGGAAAACCTTCTAGGTGTCTTCAATCTATTACTACCAGGTGTTCTGAAGTGTCAGCCTGGAAGGTGTTTGCTTCTGTGTTTTAGTGATGTCTTGTTGCTTTCTATGTTTGTTTGGTCATAGCAAGTACTTGCTCATTGCTGTTAGAATCTCTTGTTAACAACATCACCTCACTGTTACATTGAGGTTTTTGTTTTTTTCCCACCTTGCATTAGAAACGTCCCGTCTCTTCTCTATTGATTGTTTCTTAGTTGGTGCTTTATTTTCAGCGTGATGAAAAATGCAGGAGTTGCAGAGGATGGTAATGTAGTGCGGTAGACAGTATGAAATCAACATTGTAATCGGTAATTCAAAGGCAGCTCCTATTTTTGCTCTCTAAAAATATGTGCAGGATCAAGTTCGTGGTTTTCAAGCCACCAACTGTATCTATGTAGCAGATGCTAATACAGTAGAGCTAAAACACTCCTAGTGCAGGGGCTGTGATGAACTGATATGAAATACAACATCTTACTTGCAGCCTCTGGCAGCCAGCGTGGGGTAGGTGGGCAGAGAGGTACAGTCGCTGGGTAATGGGATGTTTTCTTGAGTCCCTTGAGTAGGTTTCTCCACTGATGTGCAGGCTGCTTTCTTGGCACGTAGTTTTAAAATGTCTATAAAACATTCGTAATGTAGATGTATCCAGCAAGGCGTGCTTGTGCGTACCTAACTTTATTCCCAGTCTCCAGGAGTTAACCATTAAGAATGTGGCAGTCTGCAGCCACGGGCTCTGTGTTGTGCCCCCCATACTGGTGTTGCAGTTTGGTTTGGATGTATGTGACTGCTCTGCCTCAGGTGGGTGGAGGAAGTAACATGTATCTGTTCCTTGAAAGAAGGGATGTATTTCATTTGTGTTCTGGGTATATGCTGGTGCAGTAGGAAGGAGTGGAGGCCTGAAGAATGCTAGGAAAGTGCAGTGTTTATTTTTGCTTGGTTTTTTTTTGGGTGTCTTCAGCAAACAAAGGCCACACATAATCTGAATGCCAGAGAAGTTAAAGGTGTTGAAATGGCGCTTCCGTTTCAAAAGGGCAGGTAACACCTGACATCAGACAGACAGTGTGGCCCAAACTTAGCAACACTGTGTGCATCACATCCAGGAATCACACTTTGTCCCAGTCTCATACTTTCACTGTGTGCACAGTGAATAACCACAATGGTTACAGTGCAGTGTGAGCACTAGGGAGGTGCTTGGCCTTGCAGCAAACATTTTCCTATCCAACCTCAGTTCTTCCCACATCCCTCCCCATCTCTATGTGACTTTGGGCTCCCACCTGTCTCAGTTGCTCGGTGTTTATATCAGACATTAAACCAAGTTTGATCATAATTGCACATAAAAGGTCATGAATTTGGAATGCCAGTCTGTCTTGTGTTTTTAGAGGCAATCTAAATAAACTTGGAGATTACAAGACACTAAGAATAACTGACCTATAAAGAATAATAACTTGGCATCTGACTCATACTGTGTGTAGCGCTTTGTCTTTCAAAATACACTTTGACTGATCAGGAAACATGTAAGTTCTGTTTGGTGTGAGCCTTCCTGCCTGATCCAGGCTGCAGGGAGTGTCCTGGTACATTCGGAGGTAGCTGTGTTCCTTGGAAGCCAAGCAGTGTCTACATGTGTAGGCTGGCGGAGCGCAGACTGATCTGTGCGGCAGGAAGTGCTCAGATAAGCGCATCACAGCGCTGTGATCTGCGGGAAGTCTATTTTAAGGTATTCCCTGATGCACCTGGCATTGTCACTACTGAAGGAGCCTCTTGTGGCATCAGACCTGAAATTATGATCTGTTGAGTGTTGTGAATACAGAAGTTCAGTAGAGAAGTATTGCTGGGTATTAACTTGTGTTCTCATCAGTGTGTTTTGACCAAATGGAGCTGCTTGCCCCATTTGTGTACTGGGAGCTGTGTGGGATTTTCTTCAGTACATGCCCAATGCATTGAGTTCAGTGCCTCTCTTTTGGTCTAGTTGTTTTTATAAAAGGCTTGCTTGAGTTTTGACATATCTTAGCAACTACTTCAATGCTTCTGTTAACCCAGGATGTGTAAAAACCTTCTCTTATTTAAAGAGTTGCAAACTCTACCATACATCCCCCACCCCACCCTCTTTTAAGAAGACCAGGTAGTGGTTTAGAGGAATGTGAGATGGGAACATTTCTTTCCACTACTGTGTGAGATCTTAAACAGAGGAAGGAGGTACTTTAACAGTGGATCCTGTGGGATCTATGGCAGTGTGCTTGTGTCCCGAGTGTGATTCACCATGTGCTGCTTTTGTGGGCTTGCTTTCTTCCCTGTAGGACTGAAAGGGAGCACTATGTGTTTGGTGACTGATATTGGGAAGAAAATAAAATGAGTTTGAGATTCATAGGGGATGCTTTGGAAGCTGCTTCTGCTCGTTTTATTTTCTTAATTACAGTATGTGAGCTCTGTAAATGCAAACCATGGCTGACTGTTGTTAACAAGTGTTCAGTTTTTGAGGCAGTGGCAGCAGGTTTTAGTGCTGGGTTACCTGGCAGGAGGTGCTGAGCTTCAGCCATTGAGTGTGTGTTCATTCAGGTGTTAGTGCTCTGTTTTCTTGGTGATGGTTTAATGTTTTGCTACCTCCACATACACCGAATGTTTTATAGAATTCAAGTTAAACATCAGATTTTATTACTGCTCAGATGTGAATTACTTCTTGAGGTAATGAAGCTGTGCTTTACAGGACAGGTGTAGGTAAACTTGCCAACGTAGTAAACATGAGATGGTATTTAAGGAAGATACAGATGTTCGAGTTCTGTGATACGGATCCTTGGGTAAACAATTTCTCCTCACTGAAAGTGAGATACCCAGAAATCTTCCAGGTGTTTGTCAGGCCTCTGACTTTAGAGCTGTGTAACGCACTGCTCTGAAAGCTCACAGAAGAAATGCTTCAGTACTAGGCACCAAGACTGATACAGAGCTCCCGCTGTCTGATAGGCCATGGCTCAGAGTGTGCAGCCATGAAGGCATGGGGCAGTTCTTGAACTCTTTGGTAGAGATGCCCATGGGTTCCTTCATGACACACAGTGTTAGGCAGAGCACTCCTCTGATAAAGTGCACGCTCTCTTGTCTTGCACGGAGTTACCTGAGCTCTTGCTGCGTTCTTTAGAGAGCTTGGTTCCTAGTAGTGCCTCTAATTTAGACTAACTCAGCCAACCAGAGTTTGGGCACTTGTTATTTCAAGTCTTTGGCACAACCTGCCCTTGTACAAGTTGATGGTTTAGGGGGCTGACCACCTTCAAGCTCTTGGTAAAGTCAGGTTTTAGAGTCTTACTGTTGGAAACACTGAAGGACAAGTAGTGGCCCTCGGTCTTATTTTGGTGGGGATGAGGATCTAGGAAATTGTTGATTCCCTGGTTTGTGTGCTTTGGCTTGTAGAAGGGAATGAATGGCTTTAAGCCTTCGTTAGGTAGGTATTGGAGAGATGCAGGCACTCCTCAAACTGTATGGTACAGATTTCTTTTTCTGCCTGTTGTTTTCCAGTGCTGTGCCTGCCTTGTTTCTGTACCATGGTCAGGTTGGTAGGTGGGTCAGCCTGAAGATCGGCCTTCCCTGCAGAGGGTTCAGGGTGGGTTTAATGAGGAACAATTGCAGTCTGAGCAGCGGTTTCTGTGGAAGAAGTTGATTTTTTTTTTTTTCCCCTCATGGATGGGGAGAGAAAGAAAACTTTGAGAGGAAGACAGTAAAAATTGATCCAAGGTTTGTGAGCCTCGTTACCTTTCTAAATGTAGGTGTATAATCGGTCCTGAACTTGTGGTGCTGTGTGGGGTGTGTGGCTCCCTGTCCCTGTTGGAGCACAGCCCCGTGTTCTCGTGCTGTGTTCAGTGCTGCGCAGTAGTGAAGCACAATAGAGACCGATTTCCTGCGTTACTTGTTACCTTGTTATGCAAACGACTTTCTCGTCAGCAGTCCTCACTGCTGCTGTTGTTAATGTGAGGGTCTTGTTTTCCACATTTGTGTTAGTGTAGTGTTTGTGCCATTGGAGTGGTTGGTAGGTCAGACTCTCGGTTACTTCAGTCGTGCATTCAAAGCATCTTCACATACCCGTTCTAATCCTTCATTTAGTGTTCTGTTCAGTATGAATCACTTCAATGGCTTTGTGTTACAGACACAGATATGATAGCAATGCAGTTGGGACAGTCAGTGAGCTGTGGTAAGGAAGGGGACTTGAGGTGTGCGGCTGTCAGGGGCCCTGTGAGCCATGGCTGTGGGGAAGCTGCAGGAGATGGACTGAGCTGGTTTATGTGTTTGTGCTGGTCAGAGATGTGCTTGGAGCTTGTGTTGAGCCACTGTGTTGGTTTGTCTGTGCTCATCTGCTTTTCCACAGTCATTTGGAATAGGAGCCATCCTTATTTGGTGTTACTTAGTGAAAGTAGATCAATCTTGAAGTGTTGCCCTGGGTGTTTTCTGCTCCCCTGCCATCAATCGCTGAGCAAACAGCCAATAGAACATACAAGTAATTCGTGTACAGATGCACTGAAGAGAGATTTATGTTTGCCCTTTTCTTGGAAGAATCTTTGTGCTCCTGGAAGAGCCTGATCTGAGCATCAGGAGAACAGGTGACCTCATCTTTAACCAGTATTTCAGATGAAAATACTAAGGGCTACCAAAGTTTCTTAATAGTTTGTTAATTACAAAGATGTGCTTTTTAAAGTACAATTAGATAATGTTTCACTGAGCAGGTGTTTTAGATTGGGATTTGCAGCAGTGATCTGATTATTATAGTAATTAGTGGAATCCTTCTTAATTGCCTACTTATGAGACTGACATCCGTTGATGAAGGGAAGTGATCTGCATTGTTTTTTTGCCACTTTTGGAATACAAAGGGGTGTTTGTGGGCCCTGCTGTAGGAACAAGGACAGGTTTCTGTGTGGAATGATACAGGGCATGGAGAGATCATGCAGCTCCCATCAAAGTGAGGGGCTGTTCAGCAGATGTCTGTACTCACAAGTACCTGAAACAGAAAGATGGCTGATCAAATTGCTTGTTGGCCAGGCTTTGCTTTTCATACCAGACTTTGTTTCTAAAGCTACAGTGTTCTTCAGGACCCATCACAGGAAGATCAGGGAACATCACTGTGCTGCTTGGTTGGCCCACAGTCCTTGTGTCCCATTTTGATCATGTGTTCTTATTGTGGCCAAATGTAAGTGTTGCCTCTACGTGTTACGTTATTTTCATGTACTTGGAGTCAAGAGAGTGGAAGCTTCTTAAGAGCTTGTCTACATAACTGTTGCATTGCCATTACCAAAGGTCAGATCTCTGAGCTGGTATTGAGTATTTCTGTGACTCAGATTGGTGCAACTCACCATGACAAGGGTGACTTTGGAGCTCTTCAACAGCAGTTGTTTGGAAACAAACTCGTCAGGATGTAATTGCGTTCTGTATGTTGTGTGTGTGGCTGGATATGCATGCGAGGTAGTAAAAAGGAATGTTCTTGATATTGCTTCTGTAATAAGCTTGTTGCTTATGAAGAACTGAGTGGGTTTGCTTCCAGTCCTACTGGAAGCTGCTGAAGCCTCTTGCTATTTTAAGTACTAGAAACATACAAAGGAGATCTGGGGCATCTCCTGACAGTTTTCATTGATCCAGTATGGATCTCATACACTGGCTTGTGTGTTCTGTGCCTTTGCTTGCAGCTTTGCTGGCGCTTGTCAGTCCCTGCATGGGCCCTTCTATTGCAGTGGTAGAGAGTTGCCTTCTGGAGTACCACAGAAATGCGTTGTTGAGCCTGGGGAGGCCAAGTAGAGATGGGAGAAGTCAGGGGTGGCGTGTGGCAGAACTGATCAGCTGAATTTTGATGCGTGTAACTCTGAGGCAGCTCTGTGCTCCTCCCAGTCTTTAATGTAAATGAACGATTGTGTTGTAGGTTGCAGAGCAACCAAGAGCTCCTAAGAGCAAGGGGAGGTTGAGGGAGTTAGTTATGTGGCTGTACTCCTTGCTGTTGTCTTTGTGAGAAGATTCTTGGATTGAATTTATGGACAGATTTCTTTAAAGCAGGCTGACAGTCTGTTGTGAGGCTTCATTCTGTGACTGTGCTCCCAGCAAAGGGAGCGAACTTGTGTAGAGTTCCAGAGTCTGGGGACTTGTTTCCTCATGGAGCCGCTCTTCTCTACAGAGCAGGCTTGAGAGTTGGCTCTTCTGGTAATTTTTGCAAGCAAATGTGCCTTCAGGGTGCTCTTAAAGAGCTCTGGAATGAAGCATTAGATGCATTAGGCAGTCACTATGCATCACTAGATGCAGGAATCTACAGCAGGGATGTAATAATACTGCACGTTCTGTTCCTTTGGTGTAACTGTTAATGACAGTCGGTGTCATTTAGATTTTATTCATTCTGAATGCCTCTGGTTGTCGTACTTTGGGTGTCGCCTCCAAGGTGTGCTGCACAGTCATCTAGTCCAGGTTATCTCTGTGCTGTCAGTGCTGCTGTTCAGTGAGGAACTGTAACTTGAACCGTCTTGTTGCCTAATTACCAGGCATTCCCAAAAGGAGCAGGGAAGCACATTGCGCTCGTTCCCAGCTATCGCCATCTGCTTAACTCTGCTCACAAATGAGTTTCTGAAGGATTCCACTTGTTTTCCTGCGTTATCATTTGTTGCTCCGCAGATCAGAAGTGAACAGGAATAGGAATTCTGTTGTGCTCAGCTGCTCTGTGAGCTGCAGTGATCCCGCTTTGCCATGTGCCTTCAGTAACTACGATTGTGCCTTGGACTGTCTTTGGCAGATCTACTCCTTGATACTGTAGAGCTGATTGCCGTACTGATACAGTGAAAGGGGATGCAAGTGATAAATGTTGTATCTTAAGAATTAATAGAATACTATGGAATAAAGGATGGTGTTCATATAAAATTTAGCTTTGGAAGGATGCAAAGTACATTGTATCTTGCTATGTTCCTAGTAATCAGAGGGAGGGTGGTTGTTTCAGTGGGCTTTCCTTGTAGACTTAAATTAGAAAGAAACCAGAGGGGTGGAAAAAGGAGGAAATAATTATTGAGCTTCTGTTTGTTTGAAGAACTAGCAGAGTAATGTGAGATGCTGTGGTGAGTGTTGGAGTTGTGACTGCCCAGGTGCCTTTCTGGACAGGAATCTGGAGGGTGCGGTTTTCCAGTCATGGGGGCTGCACAAGGCAAAGCTGTTGGCTCCATACCTCTGTGTGTGTGCAGTCCTGCTGCAGCCCTTCTGCTTTGGAGCTGTCTGACCTCGTGGTGAGCCATGGCAGGGAGCGCAGCTGATGGATGGTGGGCTGGGGGCTGTTTGCTTTGGTTGAGCTCTGAGTATCCTCATAGATTGGATAAGCTTCCTTGTCCGTGCACAGTGAGAAGGAATGTGGTTTGAGGAAAGGGGCCACTGCTCTGAAAGCAGCGGATCAGATTTGGTGTCATAGCACAACTCCCAGGGCTGTATTTCCTTCGTGTCAGCTGGAGGAAGCAACTGAGGGAAGCTTTCCTGGATACGAGCCTAATGGGCTGAACATAGCTAGGGTACAAATGGAGGACTTCACAGCCAGGGTAAGGCACCTTTGTGGTTACAATTTTCTACAAAGAAACAACTGTAGGGAAAAAAAAGTACATTCCGGTTACTACTTGTTAAACAGCGATGAGAGATTCATGGATGAGAGATTCAAGGGAAGCAAACAGGGAACAAACTGCTGGCTTACCTGTTGTGCAGTAGTTTGGTCTGGGTTGTACTAACAGGACAGAGCTGCAGTGTGTCTGGTGTCGCTTTGATAAGAAGGATCAGTTGGCACAAGAACCTGCATGTGTGGAAACCGGGGAGTTGGAACAAATAATACATGAATGTGAAAGTGAAAGGCTTGGAACAAGGTGAAGAGCAGTGAGCTGTGAATGTGGCTTAAGAAGGGAATATTGTATTTGTACTAAGAGGAAGACTTGATTATGCTTGATGCTGAGCCGTTTAAAATGCATCAAGGGCAGCTGGCAGGTTTGATTCAGAACCGTGCTGGCAAACTGAGGTAACTGCTGCACTTTAAAGCAGAAGGCTCCAGTTTTAGATGAATGAAGTGCTGCATTTGAGTGGGAGGAATCAGCTGTGCATCCTCACAGTGGAGGATGAGTGCAGAACAGAAACTGGAAGCTGTGGTGGGCTGGCTGGCTGTAGTTTTTAACGTGGTTTTGTATTGTAAAATGAGCTTCCAGATTCCTATTCACACTTGATGTTTATCATGGGGAGGGAGGTGGCTGAGGCACCAGTTGAGTTGTTGAAGCGGGGTGCAGTGTCCCTGTTGGTAGTTCCTGCCCTAACAGCAGTTTGGGTGGTAGGGAGGTTCTGGTGATAGTCTCTTGTGATGAAAAAACAAAGTAAGCCAAGAATTCACTTCAGGTGCGGCGTCTCCCCCAGGGCTGAGGTTTACCAAATGCTGTGTCCTGTGAGCTTTGTTTGTGGCTGTGTGATGCCATGTTCTCACAGTTCAGCTCTTCTCATAAGAGATGGCTGAGCAGGACAGATGTGGGTGAACTCTGCAGCGTGTTTTAGCTCATCGCTTCTTTCATACCACAGTGAATTCTTGCACCAGAACTACACCTTGCAGCAGGATTTAGTTGGAGGCTGTGCTCTGGCTCTGCAGTTTATGGTAAAGCTGATTTTACAGTTTCTAATGTTGTTTTATTTGAAAGGTGATCATTGCTTGTATTGTATTGAAGAGGGGTAAACTGAAGTCTGACAGAGGTGTTACAAGGTGATGCAGCTGAATGCTGTAGGTTCTTACTTCACCTGTGGAATCAGTTGCCCTCTCCCCCTGCCCTTCTGCTGTAGTTGCTGGTATCAGTATCTCAGTAGCATTATAGCATCCCACTGACAGAGCTGTATGGGCACGGCTGGTGCTGCATTGCCTTATGGCACCTGGGAAGGATCGTTTGAATGCAGACAGCAGCAAAGATGTTTTGCTGCAAGGGAAAGGGTGCAGTGTTACACTGTGGATGAGCTGCTCGTACCTGCGTGTGAAGGTTGTGTGTGTGTGTGTGTGTGTGTGTGTGTGTGCTTGGTGCTGCTGACTCTCACAGGCTGAGCTGCTGCTACCTGCTGTCCTGACAGACTGAAAGGAAAGATGGAATGCGTTTCAATAGCAGCATTAGTAGGTTCCAGTAGTTTGCAGCATTGCTGGCCTGTTACTCAGACTGCAGGAGCAGTTGCAAATGCAATTGACTTTTAAGCTTGAGAAAGTGCTGTTTTCTGACA